>NC_079204.1:36500814-37163314 GCF_026745355.1 Beta vulgaris subsp. vulgaris
TTCACCACGAACTTAATTAAGCTTTTACTCAACCTTAACATGAAGATAATAAATACACCTAATGTATTCTAATCTTCATTCCATGCTTGATTCTTCATCCTCGAACATCTTTACTTCGATCTTGATTAATTCTCCGTTTTAATCTTCAATCAAGTATTCTCTTAGCTCGAGCATGAATTACCTTGCAACAACATAAATAAAATATACTATGTCTTTTGTGGTTAGGTCATCTTCAAAACTCAAGGGTCAACAATTTCCCCCTTTTTAAGATGCAACAAAAGGCATATAATATAAAAATTATCACATAAGTCATATAAAACTAATTTTAACAAAGTATGTAACCAAGTTAAATTAATATTATAGACTCGTTATTTTATTTTGTAAAGAAGAAACATGAGAACATAATCCATGACAAAAAAAATTTACTCTGATTGCCTTTCTTTCCCCCTTTGGCATCTTCAAAAACATTAGTCCACGATTTCAAAAAGATGAATTTTATACTAAACACATCACACCACCAAACTTGTGAGAAAAATTTGGTTAGTATAAGCAAATAATGCATTCAACTCTCAAAACCGCAATCCAAGAATATTAGTCATTCATTTAGACGCACACATGCAAAAAAATTAAACTTAGAATTATCAAATTAAAAGTTCCATTGTAGCATGATTAAAGAGAAAATAGAAAAGACAAAATTAAAAAGTTCATGTTCCCACACAAAAACATAAACTAAGAAAAGATTTAAGGTTTAGGAGAGGGAGGTTGCTCGATTTTATTCCACCACATCATTAAGCTTAGCCATCACCTCCTTATGATTTTCGGCCATAGTATGATCACTCTTGAGCACACATCTTCCAACTTCAATAACCGAGATTCATCACTTGATGGAGGAAAGTTCACAAGTCGTCCATGATCACTTGTTTGTCCTTCCAAGCTTTGTCAACTTTTGTCATTACCCCTTTCACTAACCCATTCAAATCCTTGGCTTCCGTAGCAAACTCCATCATTGCTTCCGAATGACCCATAACCAAGAGAACAAATATCCAACTTCTAGCATGAGCTAGAGTGTATGTAGAACCAATGGTAGGATTTTGAGAAGAGAGGAGCATTTAGAAGGATTTGGTGCGCTGTTTTTCCTTAGGTTTGGGAACAGCAGGTTGTTCCTCTGAATGGGAACACATTGTTTCCTTATCTTTGGAGAACAGAACAGAGGCTTTGAGGTAGAGGGAGGGATAGGATCTTATTTGTGTCTAGGTAGAGGGAGAGGCAGATTTTTGTGGAGATGGAGGAAAAGGAGGATTGGTTTCCATAGGAACAGGAGTCTGTTCCCTAGAAGGAGGAAGGTTAGATTCATAATCTTCCTTAACAATCACCCTAACTTCATCTTCCTCAAAACTTTCATTGTGTCAAGCAAAGGAAAATTTAGCACTTTCATGTTTTGAACTCTTTGACTAGTTCTAGTGCTTTTTGTAACCAGTTTCACCACCTCCTCAACCACCTTCTTCCCTTTCTTCTTAGCTTCTTCTTTTTCTTTTTCGTTTTTCTTTTTCGAATTTTTCAGTTTTCTTCTCTTCCATTTCTTTTTCTTCTTCTTCTTCTACATCATCATATACTTCATCATCCTCATCATCATCCAAATGTTAGCCCTTCCCTTGATTACTTCCCCATTCACAACACAAATTCAAATTATTCAAGGCACGCACATTCAACATATTTCCCGTGATACACCAATGGTTTGAGCCCCGAAATTTACATTGAACTTTAAGCAAGATTTCGGTTATTAGAGCCCCATAACCAACTACAAAACCATTTTCAAACAATGACTAATATGTAATCATTAAGGAGGGAAGTTTATGTGTTTATGAGAGGTAAACAATGAATTAAATCAAGTCCAACATGCTAACTTGAGCACGTTTAGAAAGACGAGGTAATAAGGCTTTCTTAGGTATGTGAAATAAAATTTTGTGGTAGGGAGAAAGAAGATTGTGATCAAGAAATTTTTTCCCTTTTGACCACCATATTACAATCAATTGATCAAAGAGATATCCGAAAAGGATAGGAACCTCGTTGCTTTTAAAATAAACATCGTTCCTTCACAGGAACACCAGAATTTACCCAAAGTTTTAGCATTAAATCAATTTGGGTTCCTTTACAAGTAGAACAATTCCTTCTTCACAATGGAAAAGTTTTCACAAAATTCTGTCCATTAGTTTAGGAATTAAATTTTCCATAACAATTCACAAAAGATGCTCCCAACCTTGAAACTTGATCATATTGAGCAATTGACGAAAATTCTCTTTACACCAAGAAACATCAATGAAAAGACCATGAACATACCTAGATGCCGTGGTATTTTTGAGCAATTCTTGTTGTCCTCTCTCAGGAACATCGATTCCCCCTCACTTGTTGCATGTTGTCTTCACTCCATTTCCACGTTTCATTGTTTTCCTTTTTCTTAGATTCTTGTTGATGAATTTGGAGAAATATCCATGGGGATGGTGATTCAATGTTAATGGAGAAGGAGAGGGTTTTTCGGTTTGTGGGAGGAGAGAGAGTGAGAAGTTTTTTGGATTCATATTTTGTGGAGTTTTCGGTTTTATGAGAAAGTAAAAAAAAGTTAATTTTTGTTTTAGAAGAGAAATAAAAGAAAAAATAAAACCGTGTATGTACACGTTTTTGAAAAAAAATCTTCAACTATTAAAAAATATCTTCAACTAACTTGAGAGATATAGGAAAAATCAGATTTTTAGGAAAAAAATCTGAACAAATATTTTTGGTTTTTGAATTTTGAAAGAAAAAAATCTAACTAATACGCTGGGAACAGCGTTTGGGAACAATGAATGGAAACAAAAATTTTCTACTTTGGAACTCCATTAATTCTTTTAATCCTTTGTCATCACTTAAGGCATAGAATTGTCTTTGAACAATAAGGGGAATATTATTGGACATTGGTGAGCAGTTTTCAGACATTTTTACTTATACACATGAAATAATCATATAAGAATTGTGATGTATTTAAGCAAATAAAACATCGAATATGCACATCCAACATAATGCCAAAGAATCAACACAAAGGGGAAATATTGTAGCAATCATTTCAACTTGATTAAGCCAAGTTCAAGTCTCAATTTCTCAAACCTATCTCTATTTAAGGGCTTTGTCAAAATGTCTGCAATTTGACGTTCAGTCTCACAGAATTCCATTTTAATAAGACCCTTTTCAACATTATCTTTCAGAAAGTGATGCCTAATATGGATGTGTTTGACTCTTGAATGATGCACGGGATCTTTAGAAATACTAATAGCACTAGTATTATCACAATAGATGGGAACACATTCAAAGTAATTCCATAGTCACGTAGTTGTTGTTTTATCCATAGCATTTGGGAACAACATGCTGCTGCTGCAACATATTCAGCCTCAGCTGTAGATAAAGCAACTGTGTTTTGCTTCTTGGTGCTCCAAGAAACTAAACTATGACTAAGGAACTGAACCATACCTGATGTACTCTTCTATTGACCAGATCTCCCGCATAGTCAGCATCCGCAAATCCTTTAATTCAAAGGTATCACTTCGAATAGAATAGGCTTAAATCATCTGTTCCCTTGAGGTATCTTAGGATTCTCTTCACAGCTGTGAGATGAGATTCCTTTGGATTGGCTTGAAACCTTGCACATAACCTACACTGAAAGCAATATCAGGACGACTTGCAGTTAGATATAGTAATGAGCCAATCATACCTCGATACTTGGTTTGATCCACACTTGTTCCTATAGAATCTTCATCCAATCTGGTTGAATTCCCATAGGTGTATGATTACTTTGGATGCTTCCAAACCATACTTTTTCAATAGTTCCTTTATGTACTTTTGTTGATGGATGTAGATTCCTTCTTCTGTTTGCTTGATTTGCAACCCAAGAAGAAGTTAACCTCCATCATACTCATTTCAAATTCTTTACTCATGAGATTAGCAAAGTCCTTGCACAAAGATTCATTAGTGGCACCAAATATAATATCATCAACATATATTTGAACAACTAATAAATGTTTTCCTTTTGATTTTAAAAACAAGGTTCGATCCAATTTTCCTCTTTTAAACTCATTTTCAAGAAGGAACTTAGAAAGTCTTTCATACCATGCTCTTGGAGCTTGCTTTAACCCATAAAGAGCTTTGTCAAGCTTAAAGACATGATTAGGAAATTCTTTATTTCAAAACCTGGAGGTTGTTCTACAAATACCTCCTCATTAAGATAACCATTTAGAAAAGCACATTTTACATCCATTTGATACAATTTAAAACCCATGAAGGCAGCAAAGCTATGAAAATTCTAATTGCTTCCAATCTTGCAACTGGAGCAAAAGTTTCTTCATAATCATACCTTCCTGTTGATTGTATCCTTTCACAACTAACCTGGCCTTGTTTCTTATAATGTTCCGAACTCATCTAATTTGTTTCGAAACACCCACTTTAAACCAATAACCTTGTTTGTTTAGTTTAGGTTCAAGGTGCCAAACTTTGTTTCTTTCAAATTGATGAAGTTCATCCTGCATACTACGATCCAATCAGCATCAGTGAGAGCTTCTTCATGATTCCTAGGTTCCAACATAGAAAGAAAAGCATGAAAAGCACAAAATTTTTCAATTGAGATCTCGTTTGAGTTCCCTTTTTATGTCACTGATTATTAGTTCCACAGGATGGGAACGATGAGTTTTCCAAGGCTTTGGTTGGAAATCCTGGATGGAAACTTGGTTTCCTTGATCATCTTCATTTCCCGTTTGGGAACCAGGTTCAACAATAGTGGATTCATTCACTGTGTTTCACTAGTTCTTCTTCTTCCTCATTGGGAACAGGAACAGGATGTTGTTCCCTTGGCTTTGTTCCCATGACTTCGTCTTCCAAAGTCTCATCAATAAGACTTGATCTTTTGCAATCCTATTTCGAAGTCATCTTCAACCTGTGTGCTTGCATCAAATTTATCTGTTTCATCAAAAATAACATGCACACTTTCTTCTACACACATAGACCTTTTATTATAACTCTATAAGCTTGCTACTAGAAGATATCCTAAGAATACAGCTTCTTCACTTCTAGCATCAAATTTTCCAATATTTTGTTTCCCATTATTATGAACAAAACATTTACATCCAAATGTTCTGAAATATGTAATATTGGGCTTTTTACCAAAATACAGCTCATAAGGATTTTATTTATAATAAAGGTCTTACCATGGCCGATTTATAATATGACAAGCAGTATTCACAGCTTCTGCCCAAAAGTTTTAGGAAGACCACTAGCTATCAACATAGTCCTAGCCATTCTTCTATGTTCTATTCTTCCTTTCAACAACACCATTTTGTTGAGGTGTTCTAGGGGCGAGAAATTGTGATCTAACCATTGTCTCTCTAAAGTCATCGAACTTAAATTTCAAATTCTTTCCATGGTCGGATCTAAGGTGTAAATTTTGACCACTCAAATTTTGAATTTCTTTGCAAAGACAAGGAACTCATCATAAGTCTCGTCCTTGCTAGAAAGAAAATAACCCAAGTAAATCTAGAGAAGTCATCTACAATTAACACACATATTTCTTTCCACTCCTACTTTGTATCCTCATAGGTCCACATAAATCCATATGTATAATCTAAAGGTCTTGTGGTACTTACCACATTTTGGACTTGAAAGAGGACCTAACATGCTTACCTTTTGCGCATGCATCACAACATGATCTAAATGAAACTTAGTAGAGGTAAACCTAAAACTAGTTCTTTAGAACGCAGTTTGTCAAGCAAGAAAAGCTAGCATGACCTAGACGCTGTGCCATAAAATGAATCATCATCAATAACACTAAGGCATGTGAATTGTTTTTGGGAACAAGGTTGAGATCCACAACATATGTGTTCCCTTTCCTTGTTCCTTCCAAAACCTTTGTGCTATTGTTGACAATTAAACATTTTTCACTATTAAACTTCACACAGTTCCCTTATCACAGAATTGGGAAATACTAACAAGTTATGCTTTAATCCATCAACTAGAAAACATTATCTATGGAATGTGACGATGACTTACCAACTTTGCCCATGGCAACTATGTTACCTTTCTTGTTGTCACCAAAAGTCACACTTCCACCATTATAGGCTGAGAGTGAGAGAAATCTTGATTTATCTCCAGTCATATGCTTAGAACAACCACTGTCTAGGTACCATGTGTTGTTCCCCCTCACTCCAACCTGCAAGAAAACTAATTGTTAGAGTTAGGAACCCAATCTTTCTTGGGTTCCTTTCCTTCAGGAACAATAGATTTCTTTTTCCAAATTACTCTACTTGTTTCCAAGTTCTCATTAATGCGACCAAGTCTTTTAGGACAAGAGTTCCTAAATGACCAGTGTTCCCACAAAATACAAACTTTATCACTTGGTAAATCAACTCTCTTTTTAGGTTTTTCAAATTTTTTTTGTGATTAAAACCAAGACCTTCAGTTCGTTTTGTTTGAGGGTTCTTAATCCAGTTTGGAATAGGTAGCATTTTCTTTTCATTTCTCATTTGGTGCAGTTCCCCTACAAGTTCATTATTTTCAATTTCCAAAAATGAAACATGATTTTTCAATTCGTTTATTTCAGATTTGAAACTTTGCAAGGGAACTGACTTAATGTCAAATGAACTTACTTCAGGAACAAACTCTTTTATATTGTGATAACTCAAGCTTAACAAGTAGTTCTCATTTTTAAGATTTTCGAAATCCTCTTTTAATTTAAGATTTTTGTCAAACAACTCGAAAAATCTTTTCTCAATATCAATTCGAACACTTTTAAGCCAAGAGGTATGTTCCTTTGCACATTAAAGCATGTTGACATTGTTTTAGTTTAATGTCTCATCTTTGCAATCATTTACAGCGTCAACAATAAACTCAAATAACTTTTCTTTACTTAAAGAATTAAGACGAGTTTTGATGGTGTCTAGACTTGCCTCAAGAGATTCAATCTCTTCATCAGATTCGGAATTGTCAAGAGCCATAAGACAGAAGTTTGCAGTCTCCTCATTTGGTTGAGGATCATCTTCTTCTTCAGAGTCAGAGTCTCCCCATGCAGCAACCATAGCTTTCTTCATGTCAGATCGAGTATAGGAGTTTTGTATTCCTTGTTCCTATCTCTGCTTCGTTCCCTTCCTTTGCCTTTTTCTTGTTCCCATTGGGGACAATCCTTGATGAAGTGCTCAGAGATGCCACACTTATGACAAACAAGTTTGTAAAATTTTTCTTATTCTTACCTTTGTAGTCTTCATTCTTCATGTTCCTAAACATTCTTTTGAATTTTCGGACCATGAGAGCGGATTCTTCTTCATCAGTTTCTGAGTCTTCATCAGCTTTTAAGGCAATCGATTTTTGCTTGGACATTTCTCCATTCTCATTGTCCAATTGCAACTCATGAATCATAGGGAACCAGCAAGTTGTTCCAAATTGAACTTGTAAAGTCCTTAGTTTCCTGTAAGGCAGTTACCTTAGCCATCCATCGATCCCTAGGAAGGCTCCTTAGGACCTTTCGTACCTGTTCCTCAGATGTAATCACTTTCCAAGAGATGTTAGCTCATTAATAATATTAGTAAAGCGTGTAAACATGTCTTGGATAGACTCTTTTGATTTCATTTGAAAAAGTTCATATTGGTTCATCAAAAGATCTATTTTTGATCTCTTAACTTCACTCGTACCTTCATGAGTGACTTCAAGAAGATCCCAAATTTGTTTTGCGGTTTTCATCCCATGACACGATTGTGTTCATGAGGTCCAAGACCACAATGAAGCAGTTTTATAGCAAGAGCATTAATTTCCATCTTTTCGAAATCAGCTTTATCAAAATCAGATATAGATTTAGGAATTACCTCATTCTTGTCATTAGTGGTAGTGACTTCAAAATCACCTACCTCTATGACTCTCCATACCTGGTAATTGTCGGCTTTGATAAAGATCTCCATTCTGTTCTTCCAGTAAGTGTAAAACTTACCATTGAACATTGGTGGCCTCTGCGTAGAGTACCCTTCTTCCAGTTTTCTCTAGTATTCATATTTTTCAAGATCTTGAACTCAACAGGGTTTCCTGAATTTAGAGTTCCCTCTGATACCAATTGTTGTATAATATGAGCACTATAAGAGGGGGGTGAATTATAGTGAGAGAATAAGCTCTACTTTTTGCGGAATTAAAAGTAAACTTGGGAACAAACAATGGAACACGAGAGATTTACGAGGAAAAACTTCCTAGGCCTAGTAGGAAGAAACAACCTCGACCACAAGGGATTTTAAACAACTTTCCACTATAATAGGCCAAAACAACTCTGATTACAACCTATTACTTTTCTCTCGATTCTCAACTTAAGTCACTCAACTCAAGTTCCCAACGCCAGTTCCCACAACTGACGTTCCTCTCAAACTTCACTCAAAGTTCCTTACTCTTTCTCTTTCTCTTGCTTCACTCAAAGCTTCTCACACTTACAAGAGTTCACTCAAACCCTTTTCTCAAAAATACACTTTGTAAAACAATGGAAGAGTAATAAACTCGATTAATGTAAGTATGAATTCTCTTAAGGAAAAGGCACTGACTCTTTTAGATAACTTAAGACAAATTAGCTAAGTCAGACACACTTTGTTCTAATGAATTAGGCGCCTATTCATAGACAATTAAGACAAGACATGTTCTCCACTAATTAAACCATTATCACATGATCTCCATGATCTTAATTAATTAATTAATTAAATTAAATATTCTATGTCAAGTAAATAACCCACTTATCCACTACTTCACTTCATAAGAGAAGCAGTAACATTTTACGTGGTTTCACAAAACTTGAAGAATAATTCAGCTCATTTAAATTAATTAAATACTTGGAGGATAATAACTAAGCCACTAAATCCACTAACTACAAAAACGTGTAGCAATATCTTTTTAGGCGTGTAGTGCAATTTTTAGGAAATAAAATAATTTATTTACTTTAGCTAGTTTTTAGGAAAAATATCTTTTAAAAATATCTTTAATAAAATCGAGAAACAGTTTTATATCTTAAAACCGAAATCATTTAAAAACCGGAAAGATATTATTTTTGAAAAAAAAAAATCATTTAAATAAAAAATTTAAAAGATAAAAGATAAAAAAAATAAGATTTGAAAATCGGTTAGATTAAAATCAGAAAATCTTTTTTAATTTTTTTTTTCCCTAACAAACTTAAACTTAATTCCTAAAATAGTGGATCTTAGTTAAAAACAACCCAAAAACTCTAACTAACATTTTGGGCGCTGACGAGGCCTAAGTTGTATCGGCTAACGCGCAAATAAATCAATACTACCCTACACAAACGTAGTATAAGGAAGTAAGGTTCGAATCCACGGAGAAGGTAAGTTTGGCTTGACTAGACGTGTGCTATGGTAACAATGGGGGGGGGTTTTGAGGAATGAAAATTTAAACAAACAAAACAGAAACAAGGAAAATCAAATAATAAACGAGATCTTGGCAATCAATCTTCACAACCAATTCAACCCTTGATCATTGAACAATCCAACAACTAAGTTACTTGAACGCCCTATTGTGAATCATAGGATTCAATCTCCCCTAACGTAATGGTATGACTAAGCGAGCGCTCTAGTCCTACCCTTAATGGCAAAACAACCTAGTCCAAGCGTTCTAGATTCAATTTAGCAATTAGATAACAACTAGGGAGATTTCAATAGGGTAATCTAGCATTCACACAAGCGGTCGAATGCGAAATTACATGATGATTCTTCTTATACTCAATCATCCACGAGCGTGCAATAATTGGGCATAAACTACAACCCTAGATAATCTCAAAGCAGACAATTATCTAGATAGTAGAGATTGCAATAAGCAAGAAGTTAATTGATCAAGTTAACTTAAGCACAAAAACAATCAAACATGAAGAACATGAAGAATCATCAACATTCAAGCAAATTAAAAGAAGAATTGAACTTACAAGTTGATTAAAATGGTTGATTCGATTGATACACCAAGATGGAAGATTAGCCCTCCATAATAAAACAAGATTACAATTTTATTTGAGTTCTTTCTAAAAACCAGATGAAAAACGATACAAAACCAAAAGACGAACTATTGTTTTTATCAGAAAAATAGGGGAAGACGAAAAGCCGAATTTCTCGTTGCAGGGCTCCGCGACCGCGGAGGAAAGCACCGCGACCGCGGAGGGGGTCCGCGCCCGCGGTGAAGTCGCGGAGGAGCTCTCGGCTCTTTTCTGCCATAATTTGTCGTGGCCGCAATGAAATCTCCAGCGACCGCGGAGACCTGGCCTTAGCTTCTCACCTCCCTTCTTGTTGATGACTTACTCAAACCAAAACTATTCATGAAGCGCGCATTCCACTTCCTTGCTTCACTATGATAACTCTTCAAAGAGTTTCTTCGACATGCTAACTTTCTAACTTGAACTTTCTCCAACACAAATGAGCTCAAATGATTAAAAAGAGCTAATTACAACATAGTAGAGAAAAAGATCAATAACATTACAAAACTTGTGTCAAATCCCATTAGTAAGTGGTGAAAAAGTGTCAAGAATGCCATATAAACATGACATATCAAATTCCCCCATGCTTAGACCTTTACTCGTCCTCGAGTAATCCTAACTCCTTTCTTACTCATCTATCAAAAAGCATGGAGAAATTCACAGAAATCCAAACCTAACACACTACTCAATCAAAAGCGAATAATGATGAATCGCAACTAGCTAAAGTTTGGGCGAAGTAATCTCAACGCACCAAAACTCTAGCCATCTTATCGCTCCATAATCCACAAGGATAGTTAACTTGGTGTGGAAATGACCTCAACACACCCAAGCTAACTGCACACAAACCAAAGAGCAAGGAGCTAACATGTCCTAGATCCCCAAGCTCAACTCACACACTACTCCCTCAAAACAAAGCCTTGGTTCGGAATAACACCATCAAACCAAGAGCTTACCTCTTAAAACAACCTCCAACTCCCCTTATGGCTCCAAGATGAAAACAAGAGGTTTTCTAACCTACCACCATCTAAACCACAACCTCCTTATTTCAACCATGAGTGACCTACCCAAACGCCGCTTCAAACACCCTTCATATGCCACCACTCCGAGAAATAAGTGACATCCGAGCCTCTCCTTTTGCCTAGGCGCCCTCCCGGGTTTTCACCTAGCCACTCATCATTATTTTATTTTATTTTTTCATTCTTTTTTTTTTTTTTTTTTTTCTTTTTTTTTTTTTTTTTTTTGAACTTACGAAATGAAAACAAATATTTACATTATAAACAAATCATCAATCATCAACAACTCCTCTCCCCATGCTTAAAGGACACATTGTCCCCAATGTGTAAGAAGGTCAAAAGAGAGCAAAAGGGAGAAACAACCTCTAGGGATCACCATGATATCCCCACCGCTACCGGAAGCACCAGAGCCAGATGCTCCTCCAGGGAAATCACCATATGGAACATAACTACCACCATACTGCTGCTGAAAAAGCATCTAAATGCCTCATGTAGCCCATGGTAGCATTACCCTGGAGAGTAAGAGCCTGCAACTGTTCCTCGATAGAGGAAAGCCTATTCCTTCTCCTTGCTCCATCTCCATATCATAATCCCCATCACCTTCCTCATCCTCATCCATATCATCCAAAATCCCACCGCCTACCTCGGGCCGAATAAAGAAATCGGCCACCGTGGGGCCAAAAGGAAAATTCGCCCAAGGAAGAAAGATAAAACCATCACCACAGTGTATCTGAAATGGGGGACCATCAGAGCTCTTCAACATGTTCATTTTCAACAATGTGCGGGCATTAAACAAGAGAAACTTATCAGCCACCGGTTCACAAGCATTATTAGGAGGATATCCCAACCGCGTAATCAAATGTGTAATTCCCCCATGCTTAGGTGACCACCCAATTGTTCGCACATCAATGCAAGACTTGAGCCAATAGGCGCCCAATCCGGAATACCAACACTACCGGAAGCAAGGAACGAAGATAGCACATCTCTAATTGGTTCAATTTCCCCGTCTACCCTTGCAGAAGATAGTCATGCCTAGGAAGTAAGCAGCCATGCGTAGACCAGGGTGACGGATACTACTAATCTTCTCACCACCACTGCTAAGGGTAATCCAGAAATGCGATACCAAAAGACACCAACCTCCTCAGACGGAACACCCATGGGGACAAAAGGATTGTCGCTGGAGGGAGCGACCCAACCAAAAGCTCTCTATTTGGCTCATAGAAATATCACGCACTCGGTCATGCATCCTAAACCGAATACGGGTTTCTCCCCTATGCTTCACCAAGGTGAGAGTGATAAAAATTCATAAACACACCTCTTATAAGTGCGAGGTGTATAATCAAGCATGCCCAATAATCCAGCTCTCCCCATCATCTCTCTAAATCCATCTAAAAGCCCAACTGAGCCAAGAAAGGAGTGTCAATAACTTGGTACACTGGACCACTCGTTTCGATCGACAAAGATTTCTCCAAGTCACCTTTTGCTCCCTATTGAGTCCAGTCAACCCCATAGTGTCAATCATCACCTCACTAGCAGAGGTTCCTCATGAACCTCAGGCTCATTGGAATGGAACCTTGGGTACGACCACGCTTTCTTACCATTGCTAAAACAACCACAAATCTCACCAAGACAACCCAAGTAAGTCAAACAACAATTCCACCCTCAATTTCTCAAATCAAACCTCCAACAATTTACTCCAAAATTCACAATTCAACTCTCAACAATGACAACACAACCACAAAGAGTTCTAAAAACACACAATTCTCCACAATCTCAATAATCAATCAACCACAATGAAAAATGAAGGGAACTTCCAAAAAGAGAGTGAAGAATTGAAGTTTTACCTTATGGAAGAATCAATAAAGTGGTTGATCAAGTATCCAAGTGAGAACAACACCCAAGAATGCTCCTTGTTCTTTAATTGCCCAAAACTCCAAGAATCAAAAACCCCCAAATTTTAGGGTTTTCAAAAGATTTTGTAAAAAATGAGAAAAGTGGAGATTTTTGAAGGGATTGAGTGGGAAATGAGATGAGAGAGTGAGAAAAGGGATTGAAGAGTGAAAGAGAGTAATTTGAGTGAAGAATTGAAGAGAAATTGAAGGGGTGATTTGGGAGGGAAAGTGAGAAGAGAGAGAAAGAGGGGTCGAAATTGAGTGAAGGAGGAAGAAAGAGAAAAGGGCAAAGAAAAAAAAAAACGAACCTGGCGGAAATCATGTGTCCGCGACCGCGGAGAAAGGCCGCCCGCGGAGGTTCGCGCCCGGAGGGGTCGCGGAGTTGCTTGCGGCTCATTTTGTTTCATTTTTACTTGTAACCAGGGCCGCGACCGCGGGGTTTGACGTCGCGCCCGCGGACTTCTGCAGCGCCCGCGGAACTGCTCTCGGCAACTTCTCTTTTTTTTTTTTTTTTTTTTTTTTTTTTTTTTTTTTTTCAAAGGAAGTGGTGATGAAACCCACCCCTTTCAGCTCTCTTGATTTGCTTCAAAGGTTGTCCTACAAGAAACAAAACACCAAAACACACAAAACAAAACACAACAACTCATCTCCAAATAAAATATATACAAAACACGGGTTGCCTCCCGAGAAGCGCTTAGTTTAAAGTCGAAAGCTCGACATCATGCAATCACCAAAATTTTACCTCATACGAACAAATCATGAACACTCAGCTTACCACATCAATAGAATAGATAGAGGATCCTCTTTACCTCCCATGGCATCATGCATTTTAAACTCAACGTTTTGACCATCAAACTGCATGGTCAAAGAACGGTGCCACAATCGATCTAGCATTAGCCGTTTTCAAGAACGGCCCCTAAAAGAATAGGGCGGAATGCCTATCATGCTCCATGTTAATTACATAAAAATCAGCAGGAAAATCATATTATCAACTTCCACTAGAACATCTTTCAATACTCCTCTAGGAATGGAAGTGACCGATCGCTAATTGTATGACAACATTAGTAGGAAGCAATTCACCAAGTTCTACGGACTCATATAAGGAATAAGGAAGCACATTAATGGAGGCTCCCAAATCTAGCATAGCCTATCAATCTTTGTGTTACCAAGGGTGATAGGTATAGTGAACATGCCCGGATCATTGCATTTTTTTGGCATTCTCTTTTGAAAAACGGCGGAAACATGTTCACTAACCTTCACCTTTTGCTTCCCTTTTAAATTTTCTTCTTTTTGATGGAACAAATTTCCTTCAACCACTTAGCATACAAAGGCACATCTTTATCAATTTTAACAAAGGAATATTTACGACACATTGACTAAATGTTTCATAAATATCCTTAGAAGATTCAAGCTTACGATTGTCCTTTAATGCTTCGGGAAATGGGGGTACCGGTTTAAATCCGGAAAAGATTTTACCTCTTGGTGAGAGCTAGGACTCACCAATTTCTCAACTTCTTTTGTTGGGATTAGAACCTCTACCTCCTCTTCCTTTGTTTCAATCTCCTTCATAACCTTGCTCTTGCTAGGCTCTAGATCCACCAACTCTTTGCCACTCCTCAAAGTCATGGCACTCACATTCTTCTTTGGATTCACCTCGGTTTGAGATGGTAGCTTCCCCGAACTTTGGGCCTCAAGTTTATTCACGACACTAGACATTTGACCCACTTGTGTTTCCAAATTGTGAATGCTAGACCTTGTCTCCTGTTGAAATTGCACCATGTTGGACTGCATAGTAGTCACATTTTGAGCCAAGCCTTGATCATATCCTCGGTGGACATTGAGTTGGAGCTAGAGGATTTCCCTTGAGCTTGATATGGTGCTATGTAAGGAGGAGGTTATGACCTTGTTGAAAATTCTGATTTCCTTGAAGAGTTGGATTCCTTGCTTGTAACTCAAGGCCGGATGATCTCTCCATCCGGGATTGTAAGAATTTGAGAATGGATCATACTTCCTTTGTCCTTGATATCCCACGGCATTCACCTCTCGGGTTTCCTCTTGCAAAGTCGGACAAGAATCAGTTGGATGATTGTTGTTGAACAAATACCACAAGCCTTCACTTGTTGTTGATTGCCACTCACCAAAAATTGCCGGAACATGCCCTTAAGGTCGGACACTTCCGACTCCAAAGATGATTTAGAACTTGCCGCTTTAACTCCCCTAGTGTATTTCTCTTAGAATAAGTGCGAGAACTTTCAGCAAACTCACTTATGAGCTCCATGGCTTGCTGTGGTGTCTTATTATCAATGTTACCCCCACAAGCAGCATTAACCATCCTTCTCTCATCAGGAAGGAGCCCACCAACTAAGTATAACACAAGATCTTTCTCGGCAAAACCATGATAGGGACAACAAGCAATGAGCCTCTTAAACCTCTCCATGTAGTCATAAAGGATCTCATCATAACCTTGCTCAATGTTGCTAATGGCCCTCTTAAGCTCATTCAACTTGCTTGAAGAAAGAACTTCTCAAGAAAGCTTGCTTCATCCCCCTCCATGTGTCGATACTTTGGGGCTCAAATGATAGAACCAATCATTAGCCTTATCCTTCAATGAAAAAGGAAAGGCCGCAGTTTGATTTGATCCTCCGTAACACCCCTTGGTTGCATACTAGTACAAACAGCATGGAATTCAGCAAGATGTTGATTGGATCTTCCCCATTTAAACCATGGAAGCTTGGCAGTAGATGAACAAGACCCGACTTCAGCTCAAAAGTAACATTCTCCCCAAACTCTGGATATTGAATGGCCAATGGTGCTTGGTCCAGATTAGGAGCGGAAAGCTCCCTCAATGTCGGATCAGCTCTAGTGGCATCTCTTCTTCCTCAGTACCAATGTAGAAAGGTAACTCACGAAATGACCCCGAATCTCCTTTCTCAAGCTATAAAGTGTCCTTTCGATCTCTGAATCAAACAACAAAGATCCAATATGAGAAGCACGGTGTGAACCATAAGACGGGTTCACACACCAACAATAAAAGTAAACAAACACACAAATAACAACCCAAACTTGTTGCCTCCCCGGCAACGGCGCCAAATTTGGCGAGCCTAAGTCGTATCGGCTAACGCGCAAATAAATCAATACTACCCTACACAAACAGTATAAGGAAGTAAGGTTCGAATCCACGGAGAAGGTAAGTTTGGCTTGACTAGACGTGTGCTAGGTAACAATGGGGGGTTTGAGGAATGAAAATTTAAACAAACAAAACAGAAACAAGGAAAATCAAATAATAAACGAGATCTTGGCAATCAATCTTCACAACCAATTCAACCTTGATCATTGAACAATCAACAACTAAGTTACTTGAACGCCTATTGTGAATCATAGGATTCAATCTCCCTAACTAATGGTATGACTAAGCGAGCGCTCTAGTCCTACCCTTAATGCAAAACAACCTAGTCCAAGCGTTCTAGATTCAATTTAGCAATTAGATAACAACTAGGGAGATTTCAATAGGGTAATCTAGCATTCACACAACGGTCGAATGCGAAATTACATGATGATTCTTCTTATACTCAATCATCCACGAGCGTGCAATAATTGGGCATAAACTACAACCCTATATAATCTCAAAGCAGACAATTATCTAGATAGTAGAGATTGCAATAAGCAAAAAGTTAATTGATCAAGTTAACTTAAGCACAAAAACAATCAAACATGAAGAACATGAAGAATCATCAACATTCAAGCAAATTAAAAGAAGAATTGAACTTACAAAGTTGATTAAAATGGTTGATTCGATTGATACACCAAGATGGAAGATTAGCCCTCCATAATAAAACAAGATTACAATTTATTTAGTTCTTTCTAAAAACCAGATGAAAAACGATACAAAACCAAAAGACGAACTATTGTTTTTATCAGAAAAATAGGGGAAGACGAAAAGCCGAATTTCTCGTTGCAGGGCTCCGCGACCGCGGAGGAAAGCACGCGACCGCGGAGGGTCCGCGCCCGCGTGAAGTCGCGAGAGCTCTCGGCTCTTTTCTGCCATAATTCGTCGCGGCCGCAATGAAATCTCCAGCGACCGCGGAGACCTGCCTTAGCTTCTCACCTCCCTTCTTGTTGATGACTTACTCAAACCAAAACTATTCATGAAGCGCGCATTCCACTTCCTTGCTTCACTATGATAACTCTTCAAAGAGTTTCTTCGACATGCTAACTTTCTAACTTGAACTTTCTCCAACACAAATGAGCTCAAATGATAAAAAGAGCTAATTACAACATAGTAGAGAAAAAGATCAATAACATTACAAAACTTGTGTCAAATCCCATTAGTAAGTGGTGAAAAAGTGTCAAGAATGCCATATAAACATGACATATCAGGCGCATATTTGAGTTAGGCGCACAACTTTAGAGACTCTTAGGTGTTCCTAAATCAGTTTTAAGTCTTGTTCCCTAACCTTGTTCCTATAGTACCAGGTCAGTTCCTATCATGGGAAGAACCAAGTTCCTTTGAGAATTCACCACGAACTTAATTAAGCTTTTACTCAACCTTAACATGAAGATAATAAATACACCCTAATGTATTCTAGTCTTCATTCCATGCTTGATTCTTCATCACTCGAACATCTTTACTACGATCTTGATTAATTCTCCGTTTTAATCTTCAATCAAGTATTCTCTTAGCTCGAGCATGAATTACGTTGCAACAACATAAATAAAATATACTATGTCTTTTGTGGTTAGGTCATCTTCAAAACTCAAGGGTCAACATATATATATATATATATATATATATATATATATATTGATTTTTACGACTAGTTTATTGGATTTGGTCGTTCTTGCTCATTACTTACGACCAGCAATCCACGTAGTTGTAATTTTTTACTTTTTTGCGACGATATATTATTTTTTACGACCAGATTTCCTCTCGTCGTAGATAATTTTTTCTATTTGCGACCAGTTAGAAGATCTGGTCGTTATTATTCATTATTTACGACTAGAAACGCATGTGGTCGTAATTGTTGGTCGTAAATGATAACAAATTGTAACAACTCAAGGGACATAGAGAAAATTGCATAGACAAAAGGCCTTGAAGCCTAACATCAGAATAAAAAACACACTTATTAGATCTAGCCACTGAATTTCGCTTGTGCTCCAATTACTATTCTTTAAGCATTGAAAACAAATGATCAAAGTGAAGAAACTTATTCATGAATTTGCTTCAATACTACAGCTAGAATGCCAAAAGAATAAAAGGAAAGCCAAAATAAACACAAGGTTTAAAAAGTGATTTGAAGGTCGATTTAAATAATTCAACCAATCTAGATACGGACACGGGTACGGATACGGGATACATTGGTTCCAAAAATAGAGGATACGGATGCGGGGTAAATTATAATATAATATAATATAATATTTTAATAAATTTATTAAAATTTATGAAAAACTGTAACATCATAGTCAATATTACAAATCTAATTCCTTTATTAAGATGAAAAAGTTTTTTTAGAGATACTGGTAAATATAGTGAAAATTATTTATAAAAATATATTTATAATATTGGTTGAAGTATCCGGTATCCATAGTGTATCGGTATCGTATCGGTATCGGATACGGGTACGTCCACTAAGATGGAGTATCGGTGCTACCTAGTCAGTCGCTACTTATGTGCTTCAGTAATTTGTGCTTGAAATAGCCCTATTTGGTTGGTCAGTTCATGTTCAAATACCTCAATCTTTAGCTCTAGACCATCCCAAACACCTTCAATCATAACAAAAAAACCAAACAACCATTAAAAAAAAGGAGAAACACTATCTCGTATATGACAGCATCACTGTAACTTGTAGGAGGCATAACTCCTAGTATACAACTCCGAAACAAGTCATTCTTGAGCCTAAATTCATTAACTTTTCGAGTTCTAAAACTTTTAAGAAGGGACCAAGAGCTAAATGTAACTGCAGGAATAAATACATAAATTTCTGATCAAATCAGGTACCACCCAGAAGATAAGAGAAATTTAAAATTAGATAAGAAATTACCACCCAGAAGATAAGAGAAATTTAAATCTGATAAGAAAATTTAAAATTAGACCAGATCAGATGAATTAATATCATATCAGAAAATTTCAGACAAAACGAATGCACCCACATTAAACACTGAAGTACTAAAGCAGCCTTAGGCCTTGTTTGGCAAACCGAGTTTAGAGTTTAGCTATTAGAGTCTAGAGTTTTCACTTTTTTTACAAGTGTTTTTAAGTGCTGTTTATATAGAAGATTATCTAGAATATTGCATTTGCAACTAATTTGTTGAACCCTAGTTTTGATGATGACAAAGAAACAAAGATACAAACTAAGTAGTGAACTAATGAGTTATTTAAGTGTATGATTTTTAAGGTATCAATGAAAGGAACTAGGAGAACGAAGTCAAGAGAGGATTCAAAGGCTAAGTAAAGAAGTTTCTATAAGTTGATACGGAGCAAGCATTGGATCAAGAAGAATAAAAGCAAGGCTTTTATTTTCTAGTTCCATTGTAAAGGAACAAAGTAAGGATGGTAAGGAATAGTGGCAGTTTTATTTGAGAATGAGAGTTTGTTCCTTTCTAAGGAACAAACTAATTGGCACTAAACGAATCTGTTAAAGGAACTTGGTTTATAAAGGAACTAGACTTAGGCGTGCTGTAAGTTAACGGTACAATAATGAATTGAGTAAGTCATGCCTAAATAATAGGAAATCAGTTTAAGTTAAGTGAAAATCAGTTTTTAAATAGAAAATCTTTTTAAAGAAAAGATTTTGTTTTTCGAAATAGATAGGAAAAATATTATCCGGTTTTTAGGAAAAGTTTATTTAAAAAGATAATATTTTCTTAAAGATTAAAATTCATTTTTAACAATGAAACTGTTTGCACCAAAACAAAACCAACTTCTTTTGCACCAAAACAAAACCATATATGAAATGTAAAAGTCCTAATCTCGAACGATTTTTTTCTCTTTGAAAAATACTTTTTATCTTTGACTAAAAATCATATGTTTTTAAATATTTTGGTACTTAATAAAATAAATTAATATTATTAATTAACTCTATTAATTAGAATTGGTTAGAAAATGGATCTTAAAAAATGGACTTTCATAAAACTATTTTTGAAAGTTTTTGAAAGTGGGCTTTTACAAAACTGTTTATAAAATATTTTCTAAAGCAGGCTTAGAAAATTTGGCTTGAAATATTATACTTTGTATTCGTTCTTCATTATATCTTTGATCCGGACCAATTAGACGGAGGTATTAGTAATCATTGGATAAGGGTGTTCATAATCGGGTACGCAGCTAACCGCATGTGTTGGTATTCAGAAAATCGGTTCGTAACCCGATGGAGAAAACAGGGTACCCGGTTTTTTTGATTCGGGCCATAGAATACCCGACTTTTCATGTAAAAAAGCATTCACATTTCACAGTGGCAGTTTGACGCTAAAAGTAGTACTTGCATTTGCAGTGGCTTTAAGACATTCAAGAAAATCGTGGCATTATCCTGTTATGTCCTAAATTTTTTCCTAAGCTGGAATTTGCAGGTAAGATGATTACCACAGCTAGAAAGCATCAGGTAGCAGCTACAGCAAGCAGATATGAAGTTTATAAGATAATCCAGTTGGAAAACATTGGATACTGATCAAGACCAAGTCAAGCAGTATTGTTGTGCCGAAGAAGTAGGATGAAGCAGTTGTCAAGCGGAAGAGAAGATACCCCTTGATTTTAGGGAGTCATGGCATCTTCTTAGGAGTTTGTTATACAACTTTTAAATAGAAGGAGTAACGTTCAGAAAATTTACTAGTATATATAGAAGGGGAAACAATCTGGGTAGCATAAGTCTTTACATTGCTTTACATTCATACTTTCTCTTCTACATTTACAATATTCACAAGTGTATTTAGCACAAGCTACTAGCTGCTAGCTATAAGTTGTAATTCTCTCACATAGTGGATTGGTGGACTCAATTCCACCCGCGGTTTTTACCCTTTTCCTTGGGGTTTTCCGCGTCACCATTTCTTGGTGTCTTGTCTCCCTTTTGTATTTGCTTACTTTCGTAGCTAGCTTCTTTTATTGTTCCCAGCTGCATTTGCATTAGCTGTAGATCCTCAGCTAAGTTCTGCTTGGTCAGAATTTGGCATAAACAGTTTGGCGCCCACTGTGGGGCTCTACAGCTAAACTCTCATTAAAATCTTAAAAAAGAAATACCTTAATCCTACTTTGAAAGATGGCTGACGATTCTGCCGATTGCGATGAAAGCAGCTTTGCTGAAGGCTCAAGAAGACCTTCACCGCACTCAATCTGAAGCCCAGCAGACCATCGACAGCCTCAGGAAGGAGCTAGAGTCTGTCAAGAGCAGCAAGACACCTAAAACCCGTGCCCATGGTATGACTCCCAAGGTTCTTAATCTTGAAGATTCTGAGGCCAGCGAAGGCGAGGACGAAGAGGCCAGGTCTGACGAAGATGCAGAGGAAGCTGATCCTGTAGCTAAGAAAATGGCACTCCTGGAATCTCAGAACCGGAAGATACTTTGCATGCTGACAAAGTTGCCTGGAGCACCAACCCCTATAGCTAAGGAATCTCTAGATGGCTATGCTCAATCCCCCTTCGTGGAAGAAATTGCGAGGGCAAGGATTCCTAAGAAGATCAATGTCACCCAGCCGCATAAGCTGTATGATGGAGCTGCGGATCCCTACGATCATGTAGCGCAATATAAGAAAAAAATGTGGACTCTATCCATTCCTGAGCACCTGTTGGAAGCTACTATGTGCAAATCCTTCGGGGCCACCTTATCTGGGCCTGCCCTGCAGTGGCTGATCAGCCTAAAACCAGGTAGCATCCAAAATTTCGCTGCTTTGATTAACAAGTTTTATATGCAGTTTGCTAGCAGCAGGGTCCTGGAGAAGCATACAGGCGATCTGTATCGCATCACCCAAAAGGCAAATGAAGCTGTGAGGCAGTACCTGGATCGATTCAACAAGGAGATGATCTCGGTCAAGAACCTGGATGTTCCCACCACTATCGAAGCATTCAGGAGAGGTCTAACATATAAATCTAGATTGTATTATGAATTAACCAGGTACCCATGTGGCACATTCGAGGAAGTTAGAGCCAGGGCTATGGCTGAAATCCGCGTCGAAGAGGACGAGGCGTCTAGGTACGGAAGTGAGCCCAGCTATGATCGGAAATCCCAGAACCAGAAGAAAAGCGATTGGCGTCACCAGCCGTACCAAAAGCGCGAAAGCAATAATGTAGCCAGCAAGGCCACAGGTAAACCTGCTAATAATGATTACCCGTCTATTGCTTCCTATTGCTTTAATGTGGATGCAGGAGGCGTAGTAAACGCACTCGAAAAGCTGGGGACAATAGCTAGATGGCCACGCAAGAGCGATAGACCAGACAGCGAGAAGGATACCACCAAGTGGTGCAGCTATCATGGTGACCATGGCCATCGGACAGAAGACTGCAACGCCCTCAAAAAGGAAGTAGCTTGGCTGCTCAAAAAGGCTACTCTCGAGCATCTGATGGGAAAGAAGGGGCAGCGAGAAGACAAAGCTGGCTCCAGCAGCAGAACCCCATCCACCACCTGAACCTCTACACGACAAGGTAATCAACTCTATCTCAGGTGGTTCAGAAATATGTGGACTAACATACTCTGCAGCTAAGAGATTCGCCCGAGAAGTCCAAAACCGCACCAAGCCCGCTGAAAGTGCGAAGAGAAAAAGCTCAGGAGTATGACCATAGCTTCGACGAGAAGATGGAGATGAAGAAGAGACAAATCATGACGGCCTCGTCGTATCTCTCACCGTCAGCAACTTGCCTCATGAAGCGAGTCTTAATAGATAATGGCAGCTCAGCTAATATCATTTTCAAAAGCGCCCTTGAAAGCCCTCAGGAAAGCAACTGTTCTGTTCGGATTCAATGGTGAGCCAGCTACAACGCTCGGGAGATGTGGCCACCTATGCAAAGGAGTCAACCTCCAAACCAGGTTCAATGTGTAGATTGTCCCTCAGCATAATATTATAATGGGGACACCATGGATCCACAAAATGCGAGCTGTACCCTTACCTATCACAGACTATAAGTTCCCTACCAATGGGGAGTGCAAGAAATCAGGGGCGATCGCAAGCTGGCAGGGAGTGTATAGCATATCTCTAAAAGCAAAAAAGGAATCATCTAGCAATTACAGCAAGGTCCAGCCAGCTAAGCCACAGACAAGATGTAGATGAAGTGCTGGACCCAGCAAAGCCAGAGCAAACCGTGCAGATTGGGCATCCCTGCCAGCTGAGGAGAAGCAGCGGATTATGAGTTCTTAAAGAAAAATATAAGTTTTTCGCGTGGAGCCACGAGGATATGGTAGGCATTGACCTGACATCATTACCCATAAACTAAATGGTGACCCCAACTCAAAGCCCATCAAGCAGAAAAGGAGAAAGTTCGCTCCAGAAAGAAATCTGATAGTTAATGAAGAAGTGGAGAAGCTGCTGAAAGCTGGGAAGATCCGAGAAGTCAAATACCCAGAATGGCTAGCTAACGTGGTGGTCGTAGGCAAAAAGAATGGCAAATGGTGAGTATGCATTGATTTCACTGACCTCAATAAGGCGTGCCCTAAAGATCCCTTCCCTTTGCCACATACTGATGCATTGGTAGACGCAACAGCTGGGCATGAAAGGTTAACGTTCCTGGATGCATACTCAGGCTATAATCAAATACTCATGGATCCTGCAGATCAAGAAAAGACCGCCTTCATGACTGAAAGAGGTATTTATTGCTATAAGGTAATGCCCTTTGGGCTAAAAAATGTAGGTGCCACCTACCAGCGGCTAGTCAACAAGATGTTCGAGAAGCAGCTGGGGGACACGATGGAAGTCTATATAGACGACATGCTGGTCAAAACAAAGAAAGCTGAAGACCATGTAGACCATCTGCAGGAGACCTTCGAAGTTCTGAAGAAGTATGGGATGAAGCTCAATCCTAGCAAGTGCTCCTTCGGGGTCCCAGCAGGTAAGTTTCTGGGGTATATAGTCACCCAGCGAGGAATAGAAGCCAATCCCAGCCAGGTGCAGGCACTAGTCAATATTCAATCACCACGGAATCTGAAAGAAGTCCAGAAGCTGACTGGGAGAGTAGCTGCGCTGAATAGGTTCATATCCAGGTCGTCCGACAAATGCCACCTGTTCTACAACGTGCTGAAAAAGAATAAAGGGTTCAACTGGACAGCTGAGCATGAAGCTGCATTGCAAGATTTGAAGGCTTACCTAGCCCAACCTCCCCTGCTACCGAAGCCAGCTGCAGGAGAGACCCTCTAGTTGTATCTAGCTGTCAGCAGCAAAGCGGTAAGTGCAGTGCTATCTAGGGAAGCAGAAAGCCAGCAACTCCAGTTTATTACGTAAGTAAATCCTTGCTGGACGCTGAAACCAGGTACACATCTCTTGAAAAATTAGTGTTAGCTTTGTACATGGCATCTCAAAAGTTAAGGCATTACTTTGAGTCTCACTCTATTCATGTCATGACTAATTATCCTATCAAAGCGGTGTTACGAAAGCCAAAGTGCTCAGGGAGAATGGCCAAGTGGGCTATATCCCTAAGCGTACATGACATTAAGTATCTGCCTAGGACAGCTATAAAATCCCAAGCTCTAGCTGACTTTGTGGCAGACTTTAGTCCTGACCTAGCAGCTGCAACTGAAGAGGAAGTGTGCCACATCAATAAAGTAGGTAAGTCTGGATCCTGGCAGCTGTATGTCGACGGATCCTCGAACTTCATAGGAGCTGGTCTAGGTGTAGTACTAAAGTCGCCACAAGGGGACATGATAGTACGCACTATCTGTTGTGATTTCAAAGCTACCAACAATGAGGCTGAATATGAAGCCTTAATTGCAGCCATGATATTAGCGTATGATTTAAAAGCTAACAGTTTACATGTGTTCAGTGATTCGTTGCTAATAGTAAGCCAGGTAAAAGGAGAATACGCAGCTAAAGATTCAAAGATGGCCTCTTACCTGGAGCTAGTCAAGGAAAAAGCTAAACTATTTGGAGAGTTAAGCATAAAGCAAATCCCAAGGGACCAAAACACTAAAGCCGACGCTTTGGCTAACCTAGGATCTGCGCTCAGGAAATGCGACTTCAAGTCAGTACCAATAGCTCACCTAGCTGAACCAGCTATCAATAAGGAGGTGAATATGGTGCAGCCAGAAAAAAGTCACATAGAAAGCACTAGCTGGACCCAGCCAATAATCGATTTCCTAGAAAGAGGCATTCTGCCAGAAGATAAACTGGAAGCTAGGAAGCTACGAATGAAAGCCACCAGATATCATGTCATTTCAGGTACCCTATTCAAGAGAGCCTGCGCTAGCTATGACCTATTGTAAAGATGCTTGGAGAAAGATCAGTGGGAGCCCACGCTCAAAGAGTTCCACGAAGGTGAGTGCGGATCCCACGCAGCTGGAAGAAGCTTATCGAACAAGATCCTAGCATATGGATATTATTGGCCAACTATGCGTGCTGATGCGAAGAGGTACGTGCAAAAATGCGAAAGTTGCCAAAAGCACGCAGGTATGTCTCACCAGCCAGCTGAGGTATTGCACCCCACCTTGACACCATGGCCTTTCATGAGGTGGGGCATGGACATTGTGGGAAAACTACCCGTAGCCCCAGGGCAAAAACACTTCATCCTAGCACTTACGGATTACTTCTCCAAGTGGATCGAAGCTGGGGCATTCCAGCAGGTAAGAGACAAAGAAGTGAGATCCTTTTTGCATACTAACATCATCTGCAGTGTTGGGTACCTAGCGAGATATTTGTGATAACGGATCGCAATTCATAAGTGATAAGACAAGGCAATTTTGTCATGAATGGAACATCAATCTGGTGACCTCAACCCCCAGATATCCACAGGCTAATGGACAAGCTGAGTCCAGCAACAAAGTAATTATCAACAGCATCAAAAGACGCCTAAAAGCTAAGAAAGGAAAATGGGCAGAAGAGTTGCCTAAGGTGCTATGGGCAAATAGAACAACACCAAGAGGCGCTACAGGAAGAACTCCCTTCTCGCTTGTGTATGGATGCGAGGCAGTGCTACCTGCAGAAGTAGCTATCCCTACAGCTAGATACGGGTTGCTGACTCCTGAAGCCAATGATGAAGAGCTCAGCTACGACCTGGATTCCATTGAGGAGTTAAGAGATAACGCACTAATACGGATGGCTGCGCAGCAGCAGATAGTGGCTCGTAGCTTCAACAAGAATGTCAAAGCCAAAGTATTCAAGGTGGGAGATTGGGTTCTCAGGAAAGTGTTTCAAAATACTCAAGAGCTTAATGCAGGTAAGATAGGGATAGGCTGGGAAGGCCCTTACCTGATTGATCAAATAGTTGGAAAAGGAGCTTATCGCCTAATTACCAAGGATGGGAAGGCAGTACCTAGAAGCTGGAACGCTTCTCATCTCAAGCTTTATCATTTCTAACCTGGGGCATCAGCCAGGTTACTACCGGGCCATAGACGCCAGAATCTTAAAATGAGGCAACCATTGTTTTGCACAAGGCATTGGTCCACTAGGTAAGCAAAATCTTTATTTTTGTGCTAACTTAAGTATTTTAAGATTATTGCTCGTAGCAGCAGCCCACTTGACTTTTACCCATGCGCAGGCAAACGCAAGGGGTCGCAGCACCCAGGTAAATAGTTGGAGCTGCAAAGCTCAGCTACATGGTCGTAGCACCGATTCAAGCAGCTAAAGGTAGAAGCACCAGAACTTAGCTGGATGGTCGTAGCGCCAAGAAAACGGGCCCAACCAAAGACAAATAACAAATACACCAGGTAAACATGTTGTTTGAAATCAACGAGCAAAAGCATGCATGCAACATAAGTACTTACCGAAATTTCAAAACATAAGATCAAAAGACAAAGTATAAGTTCAAACGATTAAATACCAAAAGCCAAATATGTTCCTACATAAACACATTGCCCCCGTAGACAATGGTAAAAATACTAAAGCCAACTAAAGTTAAATTGTTCTAAGATAGAAATTGATAAGTAGCTGAAGAAATCAGGAAGCTACACTAGCATCATCACCAACAACCTTGTCCTTGTCACTTGGTGCAGTATCTTCTGGCTGGCCAAGCGTAGTTGGAGATTCAGCTGTGGATTGCTCTGAGTCATTTGCCTTGCCGCCTGTAGCCAGAGCCTCCAATGCAGCCATGGAGTCCAGCTTGAGAAATCTGTCAATGTAAAAATTGACACCCTTGTCGTCCAACTTCTTGAAACGAACGAGGTAGGCCAATTTGGCAGTCTCAATGATTTTGGCTTCAGCCTGAATATCCAGAGCTCTCTCCTCAGTGTCCTTGACAGCTGTGGTTAGGCGTGCAATTTCTTTCTCAGCCTCAGCTATCTTCTCATCTTTTTCTAGCCTCTCCTTCTCGATTAATTTTTTCTCAGAAGCCAATTTGTTGTCAGCATCCAACCTGGCTTATTTCTCCCTCTCTAGCTTGGCTTGGTGGCTCAGATTTTCTTTTTGCAGACGAGCCACCTTGTCTTGAAGGGAGGCTACTGTCTGCAAGCTGTCCCTAGCAGCTAAGCAGTTCTGGTAAAGCTGGCGCAAAAAGGAAAAACATAAGTATAAGTAGGAACGCTAATATTTATTGTATAAAACAGTTTATAAAGCATTTCTAACCTGCAGTGATAGCTAGTCAACATGGTTTAGGATCACCTCTGGGTCCTGTCCCTTAAGCCTTTTTTGTGCTGCTGGGAAGAGAAGTTTTTCGGCTGTAGGCCAGATGCCCCCTTCTAAGCCTTCCTCAGCTAGGAAGTCGGTAGGTAAGCACACAAGAAACTCATCTTTAGGAGAGTCAGTTGTAATGTCAATTGTAGTCGGAATTGTAGACGAGCGCAACTGCTTGCGAGGGAGCTTCTCAGCCTGGGAATGACCAGAAGAGGCAGCTGATCTCTTCCTGTTTTTCAGCCTGTCCATGGCGTCCTCGTCGGAAAGATTGCTAGATCTAACTTGAGCTGCATGCATTGAGAAAACCAGTTAGCCCAGTGTCTAAAGTCAGGAATTAGAAAGAACCTTTGTAATCTAGAGTTACCTGTAGACATTGAGTTTGTGCGAGAAGAAGCTTTTGAGTCTAGTGGAATGACCTCGGTAGGGGCCGTGTAGGTGCGCTCCTCAATGGAGAACTCGTAACTATAACCTAGGTAAAAAGGATGCTCATAGTAACAGACATAGTCCTCCGGGCAGGTCTCAAGTCTGCATGTAGCAGTAGGGAGGATGATATGAGCATTTTCAGGGAAATTCCCCAGCGCTTTAAGCACATCAATGTCTCGCTCAGTGACGGACGAAGGTACATCATCTATGGCCTTACCCATCAGGGAAAAAGGAGGATCGAAAAAGCTCTAGAAAACGAACGAAAGAAGAAAGAGTGAATTTACCTGAAGAGAGAGAATTCGCAAAGGCTTATGATGAAGAAGAGTCTCAGGGAGAGATTAATGGCCCTTAAATACTAGGAGCTCAACGGTACTCTAGGCTAACGGATAGATATTTAATGTTATACGAAAAGTTATCTTTTAGCTGCTGATAAGTAATCAAGGGGTGGATAATTCTATCTTTTCCCAAGAAAAATTATCTTTTAGGCGGAAGAAAAGTTTATCTTTTAAGCAAAAATTTATCCTCAAGTGGTTTCACTTTTTGAGGTAAAAAGATAGAAATTCTAAGTGAGCGCGAGTTTATCTTAATCATGAGCTGATCTTTTTACTAACAAGTATTTTATTCTGTTTGGTAACTTGTGACTTTAACTTAGTTGCGCCTAGGTTGGCATCACAAGTTAGGGGCAATTTTTATGTCCTAAATTTTTTCCTAAGCTAGAATTTGCAAGTAAGATGATTACCACAGTTAGAAAGCATCAGGTAGCAGCTACAGCAAGCAGATACGATGTTTATAAGATAATCCAGTTGGAAAACATTGGATACTGATCAAGACCAAATCAAGCAGTATTGTTGTGCCGAAGAAGTAGGATGAAGCAGTTGTCAAGCAGAAGAGAAGATACCCCTTGATTTTAGGGAGTCATGGCATCTTCTTAGGAGTTTGTTATGCAACGTTCAAATAGAAGGAGTAACGTTCAGAAAATGTACTAGTATATATAGAAGGGGAAACAATCTGGGTAGCATAAGTCTTTACATTGCTTTACATTCATACTTTCTCTTCTACATTTACAATATTCACAAGTGTATTTAGCACAAGCTACTAGCTGCTAGCTATAAGTTGTAATTCTCTCACATAGTGGATTGGTGGACTCAATTCCACCCGCGGTTTTTACCCTTTTCCTTGGGGTTTTCCGCGTCACCATTTCTTGGTGTCTTGTCTCCCTTTTTGTATTTGCTTACTTTCGTAGCTAGCTTCTTTTATTGTTCCCAGCTGCGTTTGCATTAGCTATAGATCCTCAGCTAAGTTCTGCCTGGTCAGAATTTGGCATAAACATATCCCTCAAGGGAAAAAAAATCTTAGCACTAGCTCTTCAAATTAACATAACATAAATGTAATCCAACCATTCAATAAATATTCTACAAAAACTCTCTTTGCCACTTGGCAATATCGGCATGCCAGCTTAACACACTCACACATTAGATACAAAAGATCAAACAATCATGAAGATTCAATTCTGACCCAATTTCTCCATTCTTCAACAACCCATTAATTTGCATGCCATCATTCAAAAATCTAATTCGAGAACGAGCAATAAGAACTTGTTATAATTCGTGTTTAGGGACCTCCTCCGTTCGTTATTGATCTTTCTAGTTTCACTTTGTATATTTTTGAATGTACATCTTTAATTATAATTATGTAAATTTAAAATTAAAATAATATATAATATCAAAGTACTAATTGATACTAATCAAAGTAATAAATTATTCACAAAGACTGCCTAATTATAACATTTTAATTAGGCAGCCCATGCCCACATTAAATTAAACACAATCCATCCAATTCCTATAGCCCACATTTATACTCCTTTTGCCATGTCAGCATTATATAAACCTAATATCTACCTAAGAATCAGAAAACCACCATTTAATATCTCTCTCACTCTCACTCTCTCTCCCTCTCTCTCTCTCTCTCTCTCTCTCTCTCTCTCTCTCTCTCTCTTCTCTCTCTCTCAAAATAACAGTGGTCTCATCCCTTCTATACTCCACGCTTCTTCATCGCTTAACATTCTGAAATTGCATCTTTTGCACAAAATTTCTTTGCAAAACATCGATTATTGCTCAATTGGTGATCGAAATTTTCTCTCGATCGAATTTCATTACATATGATTGAAGTGAGCTGCAAGCCTTCAACAATGGTGACATGCAATTGTGTTTTCGGATCTTGAATCACGTGTTCAATCTCCTCAAAATCTGAATGATTTGTAGCTCTACATCAATTTTAGGGTCAACATTCTCTCCATTTAGTTTTCTGCTGTATTGTGTATGTTTTTTATATTACACTAAGTTTTTGGAACCATTTTAAAGTAGAGACTTATAAGAGAGATATATTTTCAATTTATAATATTTTTTGTTCAATTTTACTGAAAATTTGGACCTACACCCCAAATTTTCTTCAATTTCAGTCGAATTTTGACTTCTTTTTTAAAATCCTTACAAAAATGCGAAAATGGAGCAACTGTTAGTGTTTGTTGTTTTGTAGGTATATTCAATATATGAAGGTTTTGTATTTTTTCATTCAAGGTTGCGCATGATGAAATACAGACTGCTGATTCAATTTCTTCATAATGCACTATTGTTTCAACTAATGTGATTGTATTTGGTATGTGCGTAGACTTTCTTTTCGTGTTTGTTATACTGGTCACTTTTTGTTTTATGTTGGTCGCTATTTGCTTTATACTGGTGTCTTTTGATTGTTGCTCATTTCTTTTGAGTATGTTTGTAGTAGGTTCCTTACTATGTTATCATATTTCATTATTATTATCTCACCATTTGTGACAAAAGAACAAAAGCTCGTGGAAGTTTTCGTAAACGTATCAAAGCTTTAGCGGATAAACTTGTTGATATGAAGAAAAAAGTTGTTAATGAAGGAAATTTGCATCAAAAGCAAAAAAAAAAAAAAAACGCAAGAAAGAAGGAATCCACCATCTAGACCGTCCAAAATAATTGCTCAGATAAACACTAAAAAGCCAATTGAGAAACCAATTAGAGAACAATATAAGGAGCAAGAAGGTTGACAAATGACACGAGAATTCTCTTTGTGCTGCTTCCAATGCACCAAAGGAATCTGGTTCTTACACTTTCCCTGCAACATTATCTTGACTTCTATCCTCCACGACTCGAGTGACTCTCTCATTGTCTATAGTGGTCACCAAATGGCTTATAGTGGTTATTAAATAGATTAAACTAGTCACCATATGAATTATTTTAATTTTGACTCATATTGGTGTTCACTTTATGTAAATGGTATTCCATACACCTTAGTAGTATTCTTTAATAGTTTAATTATCTGAATAATAATCTTCAATTTTGTTATGAATATTTCATTCATGCGAATTATATTCTATTTAATGATATTAGTTTGTTATGGTCAATTTTCATACAATAATTATAATAATTATTAAATTGGTCAAGTTCTAGCTTTAGAACTTAAAAAGGTAAATTTCATAATCTTATAATGTCAAGTTTGAAAGTGGTGACTTATTATATTAAGTTAGTCACTAATAAGTTTTAAGTGGTGACATTTTCAATTAAAACTCAAAAAATAATTTAAATATTTGAATCTTATATATTATTATAAAATGGTCATTTTGTAACTTTAGTTAATTATAGATGACAATAACAAAGTATCATGGCAAATGTTCAAAGCGTTGAAATGTTTCAATAGGAAAGAGCCTAATAGGGTCACTAACTAACATAAAATAGTCACTTATTTACATAAGTTGGTCACTTGTCAACATAAGTTATTCACATTTCAAAATATTGTCTCAACATAAAATGGTCACTTATTAGATTGGTTTGCAGATGGTATCTTATATTATTACATTGGTAACTTATTACATTAAATTTGTCCCATTTGGATTTAGAACTTAAGGTAAATTTTATAAACTTATAATTTCAAGCTTGAATGTGGCAACTTTATATTAAATTAGTCACTTTTAAATTTAAAGTGGTGGTGTTTTGAATTAAACCTCAAAAGATGATTTGAATATTTGAATCTTATATATTTTATAATGGTTATTTTATAACTTTATTTATAGATAACATTAACACACTAGCATGTCAAGTTTTCAAAGAGTTGAAATGCTTTTTATAGCAAAGGGTCCAATTCAAAAGGGTAACTAACTAACATAAAATGGTCACTTATTTACATAAACTGGTCACTTGTCAACATAAGTTGTACACATTTAAAAATATTGCATTAACATTATTAAAATAAGCCTTTTTGCTTTCACTTTGGCTTTTGGTGCATCTCCCCTTTCATTGTCATCCTTTTTTTCAACGTGATTAGTTTATCTGCTGTTGTTTGGTATTTTTTGATGCAGACTTAATCTTGGCTGGTTTTGCTGGGAAGGTTTTTCTGCGTGTTATTGTTTGGAAGTATAATTTATTGTTCGATTACCCTCTTAATTGAAGTATTCTCCTCCTGTAAAAAATGGTGATATTAGTACAAATCGAATATGTAAAGAATTGATAAGTTTAAAGTGGTCACTAATAAAACTTAAAACCATACATTTTAATACAAACGTAACTTGATAATTATCTAAATCGCATAGCTTTCCTATTATGTGGCGATTTAATGAAATTTGGGTTGAGTTGATTTGCTCAAACAACTTATATGCATAATCAAAACATCACAGGCAAAATGGGAATGAAAGAAGCATCTAAGAGACGATATTTTCTATGAGAGAAAAAAACCTAACTCTCTGATATTTGTTGGACTTCCCACTCTTCATGTGAGAAATAATAATTAGTGGCACTTCCATGCTTACCAATCAAAATTCCAAAATTCAACACATGATTGGTTACTTTTAGTGCTAAATTGGTTACTTTTTGTTTAATCTTGGCTACGGGTATTTCTTAAGCACAATTTAGTATTCTGTAAAATGGTCTCTTATTGACTAATACTAGTTACTAATAAAGATTTACTACTTACTAGGTTTATGCGCAATAATCATCAAAACATTCGTTTAATTACCAGCGCCATTAACACATTTGGGGTTCAAAGTTGGTTTGCCTAAAATATTTTGCTCAATATCCAACCACACCAACATTACAGTAATCAACAACACACTTCTCAAATAACTAATTTATTCAAACAACTAGTACAGCAATAACAGCCTTAATCTGACATTATAAGTCTATTAAACAAAGAAATTATATTACAAAACAAATGAAAAAGCTTGTGAAAAACAACAAGCAAATCACATTAGAATCAACAGTAAAGGGAAAAAAATGAGAAAAATTAGAGAAAAAAACCTATTAATTAAAGAAATCTAAACATCACCTTATCAGAGCATGAGAGCAATTTAAAAAGTATCTATACCTTCATCATCATCAAAAGTATACAATTTCAAATCACAATCACCTTCAAAAGGTCTATTCATACCCGAAAGATCATCATTAACCCTAGAAATTACTGCATTTGACGCCAATTTCTTCGAAATTTGCGCTACGACATCAATTGGAGTCTTAATCCATTTTTTACCTTCCTTAACATTTTCATTCGGCAATGTAATCCTTCACCAAAAACAAAAACACCAAAAAAAATCTGTCAAAAAATCGTCGAAAAAGAGGAGAGCGAAGAACAAAAAGGAGGATAAAGAAACTTGATGGATTCGCCGGAGATGGAGAGATGACGGAGAGTGATTTTCGCTCAAGAACTAACTGGAATGAAGAAAGAGAAGAGAAAAACGAGGGTTACTGCTATGTTCTGTTTTTTAATTTTTTTTGCCTTTTTTTATCTGGATTGTTTGTGGATAGTGGGTTATTTGTGCTGTTGTTGGTAGTGGGTATTAGGTTTGGGCCTGCCTAATTATAATATTAAAATTAGACAGTCTCCTACAAGACGAGCAGATAATTAAGACTAATCAAAACAGGTCCCACATGATTATTTTTTTCTTATATATTGAGAAAAATTCGAAAAATTCTATGTTATTCCAAATAATGCAAATATTCGAAATAGGAACATTAACGGAGGAAGTAAAGAATTTGTTACATATGAAATATACAATTTTTTCCAACCAAAGTGTGTTTAGCATATGGTTAAACTAATATAAATTTGATGATCAAGTACAACATTTGTCACTTATGATGTTTTTATCTTAACGACGTCACGTCATACCCTAATACGTTCAATGCGTAAAAAAAGGTATTTATTTACTTTAGGAAATGAAAGGTATTTAGGTCACTACTTAAGAGTTAAGACATTTAGTAGCTAATAAAAAATTAAAATTGACGATTTTTTTTAAAATCTCACCTAGTTCCTAATTCCCTCCCTCAATTAACCATTTTTGGTGTGACCCAAGTTTTACAAGTTATGACCTATTAAGCCAGTTTCAAGTCACTAAGGCCCACTATAAGTTAATACCCCCTAAAGTTGGGACCTACACAGGTTAATCAATAGTTCAGACCTTTTAAAAATTATCATCTAAAGTTGAAACCTCTATCGTCAATTTTTCCTAAAAAATATATACTTCTCATACAGTATATTGCATGTCTTAGGTAATGTGTAACATCCGACCCATACAGACTCGAGTCTATCGTTACCAATGTGCATTTAGGGCCAACAACGATCCTCAATAACCAACACAAGTTTTTAAAGTGTTTATTGTCCTCACTCATGCAGATCCTGAGAAACCTTCAATGAGGTCATCCATCCTTAGATTACTCTCAGCGAAACACGCTTAACTGTGAGTATTTAACAAACAAAGCTCCCTAAAAAAAAGATGCATATTATTAAAATGGTAGCTTGTTAAATCCCTTTAAAGCAATCATGAGGAATATTACATAATGACCTAAATATCTCTATTCATTATCTAAAAGTACGCATACCTTGTTTTGGATCTTAAAATCAAAAGAACCCGCAATTGCATGTATCGGCCTGAAAATGAGCAGCAGGTGATAGCCTAGTGGTATTGGCATCACCTTGATCCCAGAGGTCAGGGGGTCTAGTATCACCCCTTGCAAGGAGGGATCCCCAATTTTCCCCCTTCCTTACAAGGGACTTCATCTTACCTTTAAAAAAAATGTATCGGCCTAAAAAATCAAATACAGGTCGATAATACCAAACCAAAACTAGTGAAATACTTCAACTAGTACACAAATTGTAGATTCATGACAAAAAAAAAAAAACCCAGAATTTAGTGCATTTGTAAGACAAAGGCATAATGAAATTAGATACAAAATTCTAGAATATTTTTGGTGATAGCATTTAAACAAGTGAACTTCAATTATCATTAAAACACTAAACTTTGCAATAGATTTATGTGCAATGACAAAAAAAGCCCAAAATTTGGAGCAATTTGAAGCCAAGAATGATGAGATTGTAAATTCATAACCAGGAAATCCCATAATTTAAAGCAAGTGGAAGACCAAGCATGATTAAATTGGTTATAAAACCCTAGAACTTTTTGGTGATAACGTTCAAAAAATTAAACATTAAATTGTGAATAAAATACTAAATTGTGCAATAAATCTATGTAATTTAAAAAAAGAACACCAATATTTTGAGCGATTGGAAGCCAAAAACGACAATATTCGCTACGAAATCAAAAATAAAAGTTTGATGATAGCAGGTAAACAAATAAAACATTAGATTCACACTGAAACCCTATGAAGAGATATGTAAACGAAAACGTGAACAGTGGCGGATATAGTGTATGACACCATGGTGTAAGTGCACCACCGTAAAATAAAAAATTAGAAACGAGCATAAGAACAATGGCCACCATTAACATGGCTCTTGATTTCTCCATTGTTTTGCCAATATCTCTCTTCAATCATAGAGTAAAATTGTAGAATTTACAAAAAGAAGAAAGAAGATGATGTGAGAAGAAACGTGTCAATCTAATGAAGAAGAGGAGAGAGACTGAGTGGGATGGGGGGGTGATTTTGGGTTTGGGATTGAAATGGGCCATCTCTTTTTTATTGGTATTGGTATCGTATAGGGTTGGGTTTTTTTTTTTAGTTTAGTGGGTCCAAATTCATTTTACTGTTTGAGGAGAATGCCTAAATTTTGTACACATGATTGAAATTCTAAAGGAGTAAATTGGGTAGTAAAGATTTACCCTAGTGGGTCATAGACTAGTGAGTAGTGAAATGATCTCTATTATAAGGGAAGGGGAGCTATGGTGTCCCCTTGTAAATTTACTTAATTAATTACCCATTAATAAATTAACTACTACCAAAAAAGAGTCAAACTCAAATATAAAAAGAAAAAATCAACTTAAATGTTGGAGAGAATCAAGTTATAATTGAGCCACCAAAAAAAAGAAACATTGACTATAAGATTTAGTAAATTTATGTTAAAAAATAAATAAAAAGGAATATTACATTAATCAAATATCTTATCAATCAATTCACAAACACAATAATGTATTACATCAAAACGGAAAATTCAATCAAATAACAAAGTAAAATGATTTATTTAACAAAAAAGACTATGTTAACACAACATAAGAAATTCTAAATAAATTCACTTAATATTCTTTTATGGTTCATCAAGTTTGATTTTAAAAACATAAAAGAAATAATAAGTAAAATTATTAATAAAACAAGCTAAGGGTTAAGTGATAGGGGTTTATCCTATGAAATTTAGCCTAAATAAATGTTTAATTGTCAAAAATTTACCCCTGTTGATGTCTAAAAAGGTTATAATTTATTATTGAAAAAAAAAATCAGCCACGCATCTGAATTAAGATGATTGTGTTTCGAAATTGAGATTGATTGTGTTACAAAAAAAAAATTCAGTTTTTAAGATGATTCGTTTTGACTTTTGACATTATTTATATACATGATTTTGATTATCTCTTGTGATTTGTACTTAAGGATAAATATAGTTATGTGAGATCTTGTTAGATTATATTTGATGGTAACTGATGGTGAACCACCATCAGAAAATTTCTGGATCCGCCACTGAACGTGAATACTAGAAAAAAAAAAGGCAAGAATTTGGACCAACCTTACATCAATTTCATCGATTGAGGAAGAATTAAGGTTGATTTCCATGATTTGGACCATGTTTTGGACTTTCTTTGTTTGACAACAATGGAGAGTCTTCAAGAATAATGGAGAAAGGTTGAAGAAGAAAGGAAGAAATAAGGACTGATAATGTCGGAGGAAGAAGAGAGGACCAACAAAGATGGGGATTGTTAAACATCGTCCTGAAATTACTTAAAATCGCCCCAAAATTATTTTTTAAGACCATTTTAGCCTTTCTTTTTTTCCACCACCCTCCACCCACACCACCACCTATACCTCCACAATGCCCTTTCACCCTCTCCTCTTTTCCACACCACCCACCACCCCCACCACCTACCTTCCCATTGCCATTTCACCATCTCCTCTATTCCACACCACCCACCACCCCCACTCCCACCACCACCAGCTACCTTCCCGCTACCTCCCGCGACATTTTCCACCACCATCACCTACCTCAGCCACCTTCGCGAGACTGAAATTTTTTTAAACTGCGAACGTTCGGCAAGGACGTTCGCCCCATGGATCGAATGTCCGGCCAAGACGTTCTGGCCATGGGGTAAACATCCGGCCAGGACGTTCGCCCCATGGCCAGAACGTCCTGGTCGGACGTTCGATCCATGGGGCAAACGTCCTTGTCGGACGTTCGCGGTTTAAAATTTTTTCAGTCTCGAAGGTGGTGGTTGTGGTGGTGACGTGAAGGGTGATGCGAAGGTGGTGGGGGTTGTGTGCGACGAAGGAAGTGGAGGTGATGGTGGTGGAGTGAGGTGGGTGGGTGGGGGTGGTATGCAGATAATGTTGAAGAAGGAGAGAGAAAGGTAATATAATGGAGGTGGGGGTGGTGGAGGGAGGTGGGTGGTGGTTGTGGCAACCAGGCAGGAGGTGGGTGGGTGGTGGTGGCAACCAGGCAGGAGGTGAGTGGTGGTGGTGGTAGCTTGGCAGGAGGGGGATGGTGGTGGTGATTAAAAGGGAAAGGTTATAAATATAATTTCAATTTGTTTTTGGGAGATTTTAAGTAAATATAGGGCGATGTATAGAAGTTCAAACAATGATGGCCATGGGTGAGAAATGAAGAAGAGATAGGGTTTGGTTTGGGATATAAAAAAAATAATTAATTTTTTTTATTGAATTAGTTATATTTCTCTATTTTTAGATTTTATTTTACATTACTTAGAAATATTGTTTTTATATTATTCAAATTGCTTTTAAATAAAAATTCAAAGAGAGGAAAATGAGGTGAAAATGGGAAGACGAGGTAGATGAATCAAAGGTCAAGATCACCTCAACTTTGGTTAACTTCAGTGGTTATTTTTCATAAATAACCAAAGTATACAATATGGTGTATTTTTGGCAAATTAAAAATAACAAACTATTTTTTTTTTACAGCGGTGGAACGAAAACATAAAATCTAAAAAATAGGAGAGGTGAATCGTGAACCAGTTCGTGCACACATAGTTGCCCAGGTGTGTGCGAGATAAACTTGTTGACGATTCACCTTGAGATTAAAACACCACTAATAAATTTTTTGTAAGTAACCTAATCTGACGTATAATCCAAAACACCAAATCATAAGCCATCTTGATGTCTTGTAGAGCTAATACGAGGTTGGAGCAGTCAGTATGAAAAGTTGGGTGCTGAAAAATATGTTGTAAAGCCCATATCATCTCTTGGTGAACGGATTGAGCCATGTAGAACATGTCATAGGAAGCACCACAACAAAGTTGAGTATAGGGCTCATCCTGAGTAACTCATGCAAACCCCGATACATTTGTGCTCTTGTTCCACGCAGCATCAGTTTGGATGACCTTTGTGCCATAGCCCGTAGTATACTGACCCAGGTGAATCGCAAAAAACCTAGAGGAAGATTCATAGTTCTTTCAGGAGGATGAAGAAACTGAAGACATTAAAAGGTGGGAAAATTTCTATGAGAATCGTGTTGTTGTTGTATGATATTAATTTGATGAAGAACCATGTGAGGATTAGGAGCTTCATTCCTAAAAAGCTTGTTATTCCTATGCAACTAAATGCTCATAAAGCCTTTACAAATTTTAGAATACGAGGGCTATCAAGACCATCATCGCTATTAAACAGCAGGATATGTGTAATAATCCAAGTAGAGCAAGACATTGAATTATTTTGAGTTTGAATAGTGTGTTTAAGAGAAAGCCAAAATTGTTGCACAATATTACATTCTCGGAAGATATGATGAGAGCTCTCAATATGTTGATGACAGAGATCACAATTTTGTGCTATGCCAATACCTTTCTTGACCAATTATTCTTTTGCAGCCAAACAATCATAAAGTAATTTCTATAGGAAGAATTTGCATTTTGAAAGATAGGCAAATGCCAAAACACTTTGAAAATCTTGTTTGGAACTGATTGAAAGTGAAGGGGTAGATCAATTATAGAAGGACTGAAAAGAAAAGTATACACTGACTTGATTGTAAATTTACCATTTGGAACGTACTTCCTCTACATAAAATCATCACGTTTTCATGGCCATAATTTTTTACGCATCCAAATGCTAGATAAAAGACCTAATTAGGTTAGCTTTGGATAAAAGACCTAATTAGGTTAGCTTTCCAAACACGATCATTAACATCAATGAAAACCTTAAAACTTTGGAAGCTTGAATTTGACGAAGAGTGGTTCTTGATTTTGTCATGGGAATGGAACCTTCGACCCAGTTGCTAGAGAAAGAATGAAGCTTACTACCATTAACAAACTTTTTAAGGTTAGTTAGATAACATTAATTGAGAATTTCATGAACGTTCCAGTTCCTTCTCATACCTACCTTGTTCGAATCGAATCATCCCAAATTGAAAAGTTAGTGTGAGCTCATCAAGACTACTGCACAAATTACTTTAGGAACCATAAACTAACCAAAATTTGTACTCCCTTCGTTTCACAATATAAGGCACGCACGAGGTTCGAGGTCGAACTTGACCGTTTATTACTCTCAATTTATGTTGATAAAAAAAATTAAAAAATAATATTATTATAGGATTTTTCAAGACAAATCCAACGATATAATTTTTATACTTTTTATTTATCGTATTTGAGAGATATTTGTGGTCAAAGTAAATTTTCGTAAAGCGTGAATGCCTTATATTTTGAAACAAAGGGAGTAATCAACAACCGACCATAGATTATTGAGACGTAGAAATCTCACGATACTGAAACATTTTCCCCGACAAAAACCATGAATAACAACATATTAGGTCACCGTTTCAAATTCATATAGGTAGAATCATAACATATACTTCTGTATACAGTAAGCCAAGCCATTGACTGAGGAGCAGCAGACCTCTAAACCATAGTTTATACACCACAATAACAGAAACCTACTGTTCTGTCAAAATGAGACTTTACAATTAACATGTGACTAAAACTAGCAGACAATCGACTTCCACCTACTTAGCCTCCCCTGATAACCTATTCAATCAGAGAGGCCAGAAACCTGCCATGATGTCAAGAGTTAGAATAATGTGGCACAAGACAGTAGAGACCCTCACCAGGTGAAGGAATATAACCATGCCAAGTGCTGAATCCCTCAGCAAGTGCTGCAAATTATATCAGATCTAAAAGGATTGTTTAAATACAATTTCCAGCATTTCATATCCCACCAAGTAGAGATGCATTGCAGCTACAACAGCAAAAGGCAAGTCATCGAAACATAAGCACTGCCCTAAGATTTGTACAAAAGATGATTAGGGAATGCAGCAGGATCAAGCTCCCAAAAGCCTCTCAAACTACCACCTTTTTCATCTGTCAACCTGAAAGAAGGAATCTGATGGGAGAATTTAAGCAATTCATTTCGGGGGATTAATCTAGTGTAAGCAGAATCTCCTTCCTTTTGTGGCTTAAAAACTGAGTGAAATTGATTGACACGTTCTAAATATAACACTTTAATGCAAGACGTATTATGCTCCAGGACTTCCACAATATCGTATTTGCAATTCTGCAAGTCAGCTACCTTCAGAGAAGTATTCCAGTTCTTGTAAAGGGCCCAAACTTCACCCCTCCGTGGATAGATAGCAAATACATTCTTCCTTCCGGTTGAATCTGCACGTAATTCATGAGAAAAGGAACTATTCCCTGTATATATTTGCACTTTTCCACTTTTTATCTTGAACTGCCCGCAAGAAATTGGCATCTCCTTTTCCTTCCATAAAATCATTTCAGTTGCAAAATCACAGGCTTCCAGCCATGCTATCTGCACCTTGAATTGTGGATGACGATCAATTTTCTTGATGATGCCATAGTACTTCGGCAAGCCATCAGTGTCACTGTACAGAGCCCAAAGCTGATTTGGCTGAAAAATGTCAACAGACTTCAGGTCATCAAAATTGTAGAATTCGGGTTCTGGGATGTCTTGATTATTGACATCACCATTTAGGTTGTTTCCATGCACCCCCTGATTGCGTTTACCATCATCGTAATAACTTGGCAATGGTTTTTCAGCTTTCTTAGCAGCAGGATTCAATTCTCCAAATTCGGCAGACAAGTCAGCAGAGCAAGTGTTTCCATTCAGTTGAGGATAACTGATTTCTTCAAGGTTCATGGTTATAGAAGCTGAGTCAAGCTCAAATGAATCCTTCGGCACATCTTCCCTCTCATCACCAGTCATCCTATACGAAGGTACCCTGTGAGAGAACTTAAGTATCTCTGCATTTGGTATTTGCAGTTCACTTTGACCTTTACGACAAAACAGAGTAGCAAAGTCCTTCAACTTCCCCAACTGTGCCACACGTATTCCACCAGTTTCATCATATTCAGACAGTATTTCAACGAATTCATATTCAAATTTTCTGCCATTCTCTGGAGATAAATACCAGTTGGCATCCCAATTCTTGAAAATAGCCCACGTCTCTCCCTTTCTAGGGTAAATCAAAATAGAATCTTTACCACCACCTTTGTCGAAAGAAACCTCGTGGGAAAACATAAGACGATCTTCAGTAGTTTCTGAACCACCATGTTTAAATCTACCACACGAAAATGGCAACTCAGAATTGGTCCATTCCCTCCCAATTGCATCATCTGGGTTTGCCTCAAGCCAGGTTATCCGCAGCTTAAATCCTGGAGAAAAAACTTTCTTGATCTTGGCATAGAATCTAGGCATCGCATCAGCAGTATCATAGGCAGCCCACACCTGCCCAGCTTTAAAGCAATGTTCTTCTCTAACCTTGTCAAAATCGCTAAATTCTGGATCCGGATATTCATGAAATGTCGGCTCCGGTGTAGTTTCAGGGCTTGAACTCAATGTGCAGCCATTATCAGCTTCGAAGTTCTTCTTGGTTGACTCAACCACAGTTTCACTTTCAGACTTACTGCATTCTCCTTTCTTGCCCTTCTCAAAAGCAGCAGATGCAGAAACAAAAGTCTTTGAAGGGTCAAGCTGCTGCACCTTTTCTGACTCATCCATTTTTTCTTCTGTTGTGGGACAAGAAGTTCCACTCTCCTTTGCCTTTTTTGAAGGGTTCTTCATTTCCTCATCATCACTAACATCTTCATTGTATGACACGTGCCGCTTATTCCGGCTTGATCTTCTAGCACAGCCATCCCCATCACTGTCAAATAGGTGTGCCCTAATAGTGTCTGTGTCTGTTTGTACCTCGACCTCTTCAGACTCCAGGCTACTGTCTGATCCAAAACTTTCACTGGATTCTACCTCTTGCTTCTTCCCTCTCTTAGAATTTGCTTTCCTAGAGGGTTTAGATGCCCGTTCCCCATGTTTATCCCCTTTATTCAGACCTTTGTCCGACTGTCTGCCTTTTTGTGACCGGCTTGCTTCCGCGTTTTTCCCAGCCTGAAACCCAGCATTGGAAGTATGCTGTTCGTTCATAGCCTCTGATCCTGCCTTAGTGGCACTCACATTAGGAATATTCTGCGCAGGGAACACAGGCTGAGTTGCATCAGATCCGGGTCGTGGACCTTGAGCAACCATATCATAGGCAAGGAAGGGCTTCTTGCAACTCTGACAACGGAGAGCTCTATTTAGAACGTCTTTGTAATACTGATAACGAATTGCACAGTAAGGACATTGAGTCCAGAAGGTTTGATTGCCATTTGGAACTCCTGATTGAGATGGCTGTTTGGGCTCCTGATGTGAAGCATCAAAACCCTTAACATGTGAACTAGAATTGCTTGTATAATTGTTCTGAACTTTAGATGTCTTTCCAACATTAAGATTCCTACTTGTCTGCTGAGGAGGTTGATTTGGTCGCCCTGGTTTACATGATGTTCTGCATCTCATGTCAAAGAATGACCTTTTCTCCTTATCCAGAAGCACTCTCTGTGCCTCCCCTATCAGCTTGAATGCAGCTTCAGCACCAGAAAATTTGTTCTTATCCGGGTGCAGCTGCAGCGCAAACTTGCGATACTGTTTCTTAATTAATATATCATCTGCAGTGCGTTCAATTTGCAGAATTCCATACCAGTCCAATTCATTTCCAAACATTTTGCTATCTGATGAGCAGTGCACATCACAGACACAGATCATCTGCGAAATGTTCTCCATATCAGGATAAAGCTGTTGGGCCTTCAGGGCAAACTTACGAGCCCCTGAAAAGTCTTTTGCCTCCATTTTCTTCTGAGCAATTTCCTTAGCCCTCAAGGCCTCTTCTTTGTTGCACTCCATAACTGAACAGATAATAACTATATAAGCCAAGCTGATGCTTGCATAAAGCATTTAAAGAAAATATAGATAGCTTTACTACCTTTGTCAAGGACACGAGAAACGTGAACCAATATGCATGAGCTGTATGGATCCTCCAGATATCTCAGCACATCAGTTAGACTCTTGACCCTTTGTATCTACATAGAGATTAGGGCCTGCGAATACATTGAAAAACTAATGTTCCATAAAAGCTTAATCGTCTTTATTTATTTATTAGGTGTAGAGAATAATTAAAAACACCAAGTTAAGAAGAGAACAATCACAGTAAAAGAAAACGAGTGCAGCATGTTGCATAAATAAAACATCAGAAAACATGGCATCAAGATATAATGCCCAACTTGTATGATCAATACAAAGAGGCCCTCTTGTTTCTTAAAAGAGAAGATAAAATTATTCAACATTGTCAGTAGGCATAAACATGCAAAAGGAGTTCTACGCATAATCATTCCCAGATAAAGCCAATCTTAAAACTGCTAGCTATACTGCTAGCAAGAGAAAGAGATTAGGAAAAGCACCGAGAAAAAAACAAAGAGAGGACCCCTCAGTCTTAAAACTGCCACCAAAACCCCACAAGTATAATACATATTACTGCCTTCCCACCCTCTTGATAACTTTGCAGGTCAGATATAAACACAACCTACAGCAATCAAGAAAAGTACACTAATATTAAAAATAAGTAACTGTTGAGGCATCCTGGAAAGACAAAATGAATTTGATTATGTCAATCTTCATATGCAAACTTTTAGTCAGTCAAAGAATGCCAGCTCCACTAAGGGGAATATATAATCCTTCAGAGGTCAATTTCCTTTCTAAAATGTATAGAGTCAGAGTCTTACAGCTTAGTGTTTCTGTGTTTCCAGACAAAAGCATCCAAAGAGCTGGACATTGGGAAAATTCTCACGAGGCTCAAAAATTCGAGCTTCAATTCCCAGATATTCTTTAGCATTGAGTTAATTTCATTCATATCCAAGTTGGTATTACCCTAGTTTCAGAACTCATAACCCATGGCCACAAAAAGTTATATTTTTCCTTGTAATTCCTAAGTTCTTACAGTCATACAATAGTCTACAAGTCACTTACTACATGATGCAGCTTTCTAAGAAAAAGAAAAATGTCTTTGAGAATCCAATACACTCGGTAACTACTCAGTCTAACAGTTACGAATCTTCAGCATATCATTCATCAAAAAATATATCAGCACAACCCCTTAATCTCAAACTTTTTGCTTTTGTTTTTCCTGTTGAAATGCATGCAAGTTCCTCTTATTCCATAAACACCTACCAAATCAGTAACCATACTCGAACAATCACATAATTAGAGCTCTAGAGTTCAACATCTTCCACAATGACAGATAAACAAACAACACACCAATAAAAAAGAGAAAAAGTAGAGACTTCAGTATAATAAATGTGAGCTTTAGAATATCAAAAAGTGAGTAAATTTGTTTCTTATTCGCGATGTAAGACTTCTAAACTTTGCAATTACAGATGACAAACAACAATTTTACGGAAAAAAATAGTACTACGTCATTTTGCATTTAAGCACAGAATAAAAATAAAACTGCACTATGATACAAAAAACAAAAGAAAAAGACAAAAAAAGGATGAAAAAGTTAGACTTAATACCAGTTTTTAGGGTAGAAACCATGAACCAATATAAGTGGCGCAAATGTCGAAAGGAGTGAAAGAAATGTAGTGGGCGCCGCGGACAAGGCGCGGTGCCGCCGAGAAGATGTAGGAAGTAAGAAGTATCAGAAAGAGAAAGGAGAAGAAATGGAGAGTAGAGATTTGCAGAGCGATAGAGAGAGAATGGAGAAATTAGAAACCCTAGAATTTGAGAGAACAAGTTTAGTCTTACTCAAGCGTCAATCGACCCACCCCTACCTTGTGAGTTGTGAGTTGTGAGTTGTGACTTGTGAGTTTCGAAGCCAGATGTGCTACAATATTAGGGCCTATTTTTTGGGTACATTTTCAGTTCAGTTCATCTCATTTTCAATTCAATTACTTTCAATTTATAGTTTTATTTTAGCTTAGTTCAGCCCAAAAAAAAAAAAAAAGGCCTAATTTTAACATAAGATTACAAAAATCTAAGCCTGTATTTTCCTAATAAGTCCATTTTATCTCATTATAACCCAATATAATCTATAGACATCTCGCACCAATCTAGTCGCCATTTCTCTTCTCGTCCTTTTATTTCCTTTTAAATCTCAAATTATCGCAAACAATTATAAACATTGACCACGCAATATTGTCGAATGGACTAAACTAATCATGAAATGAATTGTAGAATGTGATTACTGATCGATTAAGTTGGTTACTAAATAGATTAAACTGGTCACTGAATATATTAAACTAGTTCTGGTCTTCAAAAGGTGGTCTGTTCTCTTCTTAATATTGGGTTTCGGTCGTGTCTACTTTTAAATTACAAGTAGGCAGTCTGTTACAAGATCAAGTGAATTTGTCGTCCAATTTATATATTTTTTTTGTTTTTCTATGATGTACCCCTGTATTTTTTAAAACTGTAAGCGCGTATTTGACTACCTCATTGTAAAGATTTTGAAATAGAGAAAAGTTGCTAATAAGTCGCGTAAAGGAAGACTTATAAACCTAATTGAATATTGGAAAATCGCAGGGATAATTTAGAAATTTATCAAATGTAGATTTTCCGTCATGACTCCATTAATGGTCATTTAATTTAACCAAAGATTGAGTTCGGGGGTGAGGGTACAAATAATATCGTGAATCAAATCCACCCATTGATGGTTTCTACTTAATATCGACTCATGTCATGTTTTACGCAAATAAACAACCAATTAATATGTTAATACAATCTAAATTTAATTTATGTCGATTTTATTAAACGCACAAGAGACTAATTTTTGGTCACATGTTATTTTGCAATCAAATTAATGGGATCTTAATCAAATTGTCCAATTATATTATTAGGCGTTAGAACAATCCTTGAGGTCTTAATTAACAATAATAAGCATGTGATGTGATGAAAACATTCAATCATACACGATGCATATGAATAATAGTTATATATAGAAAAGAAATAAAAAGAAGAGTAGAGATTTTAGAAGAATATACAAAATAGTGTTAATTCCTTCAAGATCTACATTGCAACAAGTAAATTATTAGTAAAAAAAGAATTAAACTGGAATTGACCCTAGGATTTTATACCTTTGTCGCCTGCGTCTTGTATTAAGAAATGTAGGACAAACAATCTTGAAGTTTGAAATATAAAATTCGAAAGGATGAGTGAGTTTGAGTGTATCTGAATGTGTTTGAAATTTGAATGTGTTTGAACGATTAATTGAGTGTTTGAATATAAGTGTCATGAGAGTTGAAGTCGTACGAATACTGTCTCGAAGTGTGTAAAACTGTTTGAATAAACGAAGCTATTTATGGGAAAAGGAATCTGAAGACAAAGCGAAGAGATGAGAAGGAATCGTGCGTCTAATGCACAGTTCAAATGTGCATGGTATGTGCATCTCGCAAACTGGCTTTGCGTTTTAAAAAATTGTGAACGGTTTCAGTGTTGCGGGTGCGCAATAGGTTGTTTCAGACGCAATGTTAATCTGGCCGGTTTTTGTTGTTTTAAGATTCTTTTGATTCTTGAAGAAACCTTATCCTTTGAAATTCAAAATCAACTATCTTTAGGAATAAAAATCTGATTTTAGAAATATCCTTTAAAAAGTAATTATCGAAAATAATTTATATTAAAATATTAAAAAATACAATTAATTATCAGGATTAATTAAGTGGGCCTTTAAAATTGAGCTAGGATTTATGTTTTTGAAACACTTTTAGGCTTAGCTTGTTCGATTGTTCTTCCTTTGGAACGGACCAATTAGGACGATGATATGTTTCGTCATTGGATACTACATGGGGAGACACGATTTTGTGTCTACATAAGCTCGCACTTTGACTGAGGTTCAGGACACCGAAAGTCAAAGTATACGATGTCGCGACTAAGAACAGTTCTAAATGCTCCGCACTTTAGGGATGATCTATATATCGTCGGTTTCTGCAAAACAAAGTTAGCATGCAAGACGATAACTACAACTAATCTGATTACCTGTGGGAAAAGATGATAGCAGATAGGTGTAAACAACTCATATAAGGCACATAATGATTCAATAATGCAACTTAGACTCTCTAAGAATGCATGAGACGTTATACAAAGATCATGAATATGCAAAGCTAAGGTAGATAGATAGAACATGCAAGGTAAAGATTATGCAAGGCTGGGAAGGATCTAGTAGAGATAGATAGGTAGATGGATGCAAGGTCATGATTTTGCAAAGCTAGAGATCTGGATTGATAGAATGGTTTTCGAGAACTATTTTGGTAATGAATTGGGATCCGCAAGTGTGATCGCATATTACAACTTTTTGGATTTTGATTTGGAGGAACCATCACATATATAAGAAGCCCCGCTTTGGGTAAGCTTGTCTTAAATTAGGCATTCTTAGCCTACTTTAGAATCTACTTGATTGTATTTAGTATTCAGAGTCTTCATTGGGGAGTAAATACAGGCTAAGTCAGATTTCTCCAGAGATCATGGAATTATAGGAGAGTCATTCATGGACAAGGAGAGTTTGAATTAAAAAATCAAAGGGAGAAATTTATGACTCAAATAGATGTAGGTGGGAAAAGGCTTTGACATAGCTTGGTTCAGACTCGAGTCTATGTGAGGATCTAGAAAGAGGATACTTCTGAATTTTAGAAAGTCAAAATCATTAGACCTTGATTAATTTATTCAATTCAAGAGGTAGGACCTGAAAATGAGGATCCATACGTATCCTTGCGAAATCAGACCATTTGTAGTTGTAGATCTAATTTCTTTTTTTCTAGGCCTCTCTTTCGGGTTTTCAGCCTAGCGGGATTGGACATACCTTGGAGAAGGTGGAATATTGGGTCGATATCTTGTTGAAAATCGTGGGAGGACGTAGGAGAAGTGGGTGTTGGGGTTGAAGAAGATGAACAGAGAAGAGGGAGGAGAGAGAAAATGGGTAAAAGAAAATTTTAGGTCAAAAAGATTTTTACAATGTGAAAAGTAAATTGGGAGATTGTAATAGCCCTGTTTTTAAGAACCTTTATTTAAAAGCTAAAAGTGGATAAGACCATCATTCTTAATGGTTAAGAAAGGTTGTGGATAAGCATTACCATTCTTAATGGTTAAGAAAGCTTGTAGATAAGCATTACCATTCTTAATAGTTAAGAAAGCAAGGTTGTGGATAAGTACTATCATTCTTAGTGGTTAAGAAACGTTGTGGATAAGCACTAACATTCTTAGTGGTTAAGAAAGGTTGTGGATAAGCACTAACATTCTTAGTGGTTAAGAAAACTTGTGGATAAGGCACTATCTTTCTTAATGGTTAAGAAAGGTCAAAGAGGATAAGAACCATCACTCTTATTGGATAAGAAGGCTTTGGAAACCTATAGATAAGTTAGAAAGTCCTTGAGAGCCTTAAAATTAAGATTATGAAAATCATTTGGAGATTGTTTTATCGGGTAGCGATGAACTTCTAGTTAAGAGCCTTTCGGGGTTGAATTTCGAGCTCAGAACCTAACCAAACTTGAATATATGACATGCTTAGGATGTCTTAAGGTCAAAATGGTCCATTTATCCCAAGAATTACGTGGCTCAATAGGGTAAATTGCTTACATAGTAAAACCTGGCCAGCTGAAATTACAGCTCAGACCTATCCTCAAAGAAAGCTGCTTAGCAGCTACCTAAGTGTCGATCTCTCAAAGACCTTTTTATGCATGAAAGCCAACACCTTAGGCTAACACCTCAAGCAAGAATCATCCAAAAACTCCAAGAAACCGACCTTGCCCAGAAGAGGTTTCCCTCCCCTGGGGGTACAGCCAGAACAGACTATAAAAGCCTGTTCTGGATTTTCGTCTCTTTTCTCTTATTTCTTCCTCTTGGACACCCACTTTTCTTTACATAGAACTCTTCTATACTTCCATACAAAGTAGTTTAAGCTTTGGTTCCAATCTTTAGACCATAAACTCATATAGAAAACCTTGCTGAAAGATCACATAAGTTGTTGTAAGTTCAACAGATTACACCTCTTGTATTTAAGCTTAGTTTTTCATATCTATAAGCTTGTTGAAACTAATCTTTAGCATTTTATACATTCAGGGAAGCTGTAGGAATAGTTAACCAATTGGATTAAGGAGTTTTGTGGCTTTATGCATCCTTAGTAAAGGTACACACTTAGTTTGGTTTTACCCTAGAGATTTCCATACCTATAGTTAGGTGATTGTTTCTTTCTAGTGTAAAGCATGTTTATGAAATGAATTTACTTATGATGTGTATTTTATTATGTGTATATTGATTATGTAACATGGATATAACATGCTAAGGTTCATTAGAGATGTTTTATTTGACCTAAACAACACTTATACACTAAGTAATACGATTATGCTTGTTAATGGAATGTGTTTAGTACATGGACTTGTGGAGTAATTATGATGATTAAGGTGGAGTTGTTATGTTATTGTTGTTGTGGAGTTGTTGTGGTGGTTGTGGTGAAGTTGTTGTGGAATTGCTATTGTTGTTGTTGCTCTGTTGTAGTAGTGTTGTTGGGTTATTGTTGTTCTGTCATTGTGGTTGTGGTAGAGTTGCTGTGAAGCTGTTGCCTATTGTTGTTGTTGAATCGTTCTTATTGGATAGTCGTTGTTGATGATGCGAGGGAAGTCCTAATCTTAGAATTGGGAAACTGTTTATAAATTGTAGTTGGAGTTGATATGTATGAAGTCGAGTTATGAGTTATGGGAATGACTTCATTAATTTCTATTTGCGCGATTCAGTTTTATTAGCATAATGGTTGCGTTAGAAGAAGATAATTAGAATAGTTAAGATTGGTTGTTGATTATTGTTATTGTTATGAGGTGATTATTGGAGGATGATTTTGGAATGGAGTATCATTCGGAATTATGAAGGAGATTATAATGTTGGAATTGTTATATTGGTTAAGGATTTGAGTGCAAGATAGAAATCAGTTTATTGAGGTTTATTTACGAGTCGAGCTAGCTTTATATTCTCAATATAATTATTGGTAGCACAATTAGGTGCTTGATTTAGGTACAGTTGTGAGTTATGTTTAGTTTGTTTAGTTATATAATTTGGAATTGTGATTATGAATTGGGATGCAAGTCGATGTAGCTAATATCATCAAAGTTATAGTTATTAATTAAGGATTAAGGAAATTAGAATGTTAAAGGTTGATAATTTGTGAATTGGGAATTAGTTTAAGTTTGGTTATTGATTATTGATGTTATCGTGAGATGGTTTTTGGGGAATGGCTATGTAGACGTATAGAATTGAAGATGATATGGGAAATCAAGTTATGATGATTGGAGGTTTCGTATAATTGTTATAGAGTTGAGGTAACCTTTAGGTTCAGCAAAATATATTTAAATGCTCCCGTGGGGGTTATATTGAATTTTGGATATCATATATCGTTTGTGGTAATGGCCATGATTATAGATACATCTCTATGAGTTAGTTGTGAGTTGCTATTGGATTGTTATAAAAGTATCATTTTGTTCAATTATCGAAATCATTCGAAAATACTATATTTCTCAAAATATGATTTGGTATGATAATGAGGAAATGATTCAAATATGAGTTAAGACCAGATAAGGTCGAATATGGTGTTATGTTATGAGTATTAAGGATTCAAGTATGAATCATTAAATATCTTATTTTATAAATATGAAAAGTGAGGCATGAATAGGCACCCCGAGTTAGGGCGGGTAGAGTCCCTAGCTGTTGCCTTCCAGGGGCCGAATTCCTGGCGTTATAGGACATATCCGGGTAAGTCTTGCAAGCATAACAATAAAAGGCTGGGTGACGACCCTCAATAGTTTGGAGACAGTTGGTACTGCGTGGTACCCCTCTCCACTCGCGTTCATGCCGAACGATCTGATTTTGTGAAAATATATCAACTAAGTTGAGTGTGATTATCTGCTACTATAACTATGTGTTAGTTTCCAAAATACACCTAAACTTGTATTTTCTATTACACAGTGTGTACTCAGCTTTGTTGATAGTGTTGTCATTTCTGTGGCCTGTCACTTGGTGGGTGGCAGAGTGAAATATTGTTGCAGGTTTGGTGTTGTGAGCTCAGGATTCTGAAGTGAAGCAAGATAAAGATGTCGTCGTAGCTTATGGATTGAGTTTGTATTTTAGATAGTCAATTAAGGAATAGTTTCTGATATATTTCGTTGTATACAATATTTGGGAATATTAGTCGAGATATCGGTGTAATTGAAGTCTTATATAAAGGATTTTGTTTTGTGGGCCAATAACCCACAAGTCTAGGATCGTTTTCTAGGTTATGTTTCCGTTGCGAGTAAGTGTTTAATTCGAGGCTTATTAAGCATTGATTGTGATTAGTGAATCTTAAGTGTATTTACCTAGCAGCTCGGGAAAACGGGGCTGTTACAGAGATAAAAAACTTTTTTTAAAAATTGTTTTTTAATCATTTTTAGGATTTTTTGAAATTATTTACCTAAATTTTGGTAAATAAACAAATAGTTTTCACAATTAAATAAAATGGAAAAGGGGACCAAATTACAAATGGGTGGCTCACAATGCGTTAACCATGTTTGACTTCCATGGTCATTTTTGAAAAATGACCACGGTAGAATTTGATCCCGCGGAAATTCCCCAATGTCACATACTCTCAGGCCTATACTGTAACACCCTAATAATTCTCTCTTTTCGAAAAATATTTTTTTAATATAAAACTAGAGAATCATCAAAGCATTATGTTGACCCTTGAGTTTTGAAGATGACTTAACCACAAAAGACATAGTATATTTTATTTATGTTGTTGCTAGGTTATTCATTCTCGAGCAAAGAGAATACTTGATTGAAGATTAAAATGGAGAATTAATCAAAGATCGAAGTGAAGATGTTCGAGTGATGGAGTATCAAGCATGGAATGAAAATTAGGATACATTATGGTGTACTTATTATCTTCATGTTAAGGTTGAGTGAAAGCTCAATTATGTTCGTGGTGAATTCTCAAAGGAACTTGGTTCTGTTCCCATGACAGGAACAGACCTGACACTGTTAGGAACAAGGTTAGGGAACAAGACTTAAAATTGGTTTAGGAACACCTAAATAACTCTAAAGTTGTGCGCCTAACTCAAGGTGTGCGCCGATATGTTAGTTAGAGTTTTTAGGGTTGTTTTACTTAAAATCCACTATTTTAGGGAATTTGTTTTTAGTTTGTTAGGAAAAAGTTTTTAAAATGATTTTCGGATTTTATTTAGAAAAATATCTAACCATTATCTTTTATATTTTATTTAAAAGATTTTGTTTTCAACATAAAATATCTTTCCGGTTTTAAAAAAGATTTTCGTTTGAAATATAAAACTGATTTTCGTTTTTATTAAAGTTATTTTTAAAAAGATACTTTCCTAAAATCTAGCTAAAGTAAATATTTTATTTACTCCCTAAAAATAAGATTACACGCCTAAAGCTACTGCTACACGTTTTTGTAGTTAGTGGATTTAGTGGCTTGGTTAATTATCTCCCAAGTATTAATTAATTTAAATAAGTTTAATTATTCCTCAAGTTTGTAAAACCACGTAATATGTTACTACTTCTCTTATTTAGTTAAGTAGTGGATTAGTGGGTTAATTACTTATCAAAGAATATTTAATTTAAATTGTTTAATTAATTAAAGTCATGAAGATCATGGGATAGGGGATTAATTAGTGAATAAAATTGTCTTGTCTATAGATAGGCGCCTAAAACCTTAGAAACAATTTGTGTCTGACTTAGCTAATTTGTCTAGTTATCTAAAAGAGCCGGTGCCTTTTCCGAAAGAGAATTCATACTTACATTAATCGAGTTTATAACTCTTCCATTGTTTAAAAGTGTATTTTTGAGTTAAGGGTTTGAGTGAACTCTTGTAAGTGTGAGAAGCTTTGAGTGAAGCAAGATAAAGAGAAAGGAACTTCTAGTGAAGTTTGAGAGGAACGACAGTTGTGGGAACTGTCGTTGGGAACTTGAGTTGAGTGACTTAAGTTGAGAATCGAGAGAAAAGTAGTAGGTTGTAATCAGAGTTGTTTTGGCCTATTATAGTGGAAAGTTGTGTTAAAATCCCTTGTGGTCGATGTTGTTTCTTCCTACTAGGCCTAGGAAGTTTTTCCTCGCTAAATCTCTTGTGCTTCTATTGTTTGTTCCCAACTTTACTTTTAATTCCGCAAAAAGTATAGCTTATTATCTCACTATAATTCACCCCCCTCTTATAGTGCTCATATTATACAACACATTATTACCGTGTGATAACGTATCGGCTTATTAAGAATTTTGCAGCGAAAAACATATAATTAACTTTAGAATTGAAATATAATAAATAACAAAGTTAACTTTAAAACCAAACAACATCATCAATGTTAACTTCACACCAAAATTAAATATAAATGTATCTACTATAAAACAATAAATAAATCAATATGCTTCACAAGCTCTCCATTCCGAAACCCCATGATGCATCATCTGCACATCTGTTGATGTAAATGTAATAGAGAAACTGCTCACCAAGAGTAGATCATCACATGATCAATAAGGCAAAGCCATGATCTACACATACAAGCAAAGCACGTAATCAGCAAAGTTGTGTACTATATAATAACAAATAAATATTTCTAACATGATACTAATAAATATTAAGCAGGGATACGTAACAACATAACAGTTTGCAAATAACTTTTACTGAACTAAACTTTAACAATACTTTTTATTACTTTAATGAAATCGTCATTGGACCGAGTTGTCTAACTAAAAACCAACCTTCACCTAGGAAGACGAAATAAGGGAGTGACTTTGTATTCCACTGACCTATAATATCGAGGAACCTTTTAAATAAAAATAGAAACGACGATCAATCTGATTCCCAAAAAAAGCCATCACCCGCTCATAGGGATGGCAATATCCAGTGGATATCCAGTAACCCGCTCCATCCTTTTTAAATAAAAGGGTGAAAATCAGTTCCTCACTCGAAATTGGGAAATCTTCTCCCCGTCAATCTCTCGCTGAAGTTGCTGCTGGTGTCCCCGTTAATCTGCTGCACTAAACTCCCGAGGTTTCTCTCTCTTCCTTGTTGTAATTTGAGTCATCAATTCGCAATTTTTTTGGTGGTTTTAGTGGTTGGGTTAGTGATTTGAACTATATATTTATCAGACTATCACTAGTTTATACACAATTCCATAACCTCCAGTCCCAATAATATCAATTTGCAATTCACTGTTGACATACAGCAATTAAATCACAGTTACCATAAATACCAAGTTAACACAGTAATTTTCAACATAGTACTGTATAATATCAAGATTATAGTGATATCTCATCAGAAACTAGATCACATGATTATTTTCGGAGTGATACATGCAACAATTACAGTTTCCATTTCTCTATAAATTTAGATCCCAATAGAATGCATAGAAAAGTAGCATAGTTGTATAAGGCTATAAGCTAAGTATAGCAATATCGAACTATATAATGTCTTCTTCAAAAATGCATCTACCTTCAGCGATTTCGTTCTTGAATGCCAGAAAATCACCAGTTTCCCTCCTGTTTGTTTATAATGTCTTCTAAAATTTTCAAAAAAATAATAAAAGAGTAGGAATTGTTTCTAGAGTTTAGAGGCATACCTGAGTAGCTGTCTTGAACTGACATGTGATGTCGTTTCCATCTCTTGTAGAGAAGAACTGATATTATGATTTTGGAAGTAACAAATGCAAGACAACTTATTGCAATGTAGAAGGATATTATTCTAATGCGTTCTTTATATAAACTGATCAAAATATATAAAGAACGCATTAGAAGTATATTACATGTCCGTGGGGCCCTCTTCAATGTCTTAATGCCCTTTTTGCTCAATAATCTTCTTTAATTCTGACATTCTATTGCTTCAAACTGTTGTCTATTTTATTTGTAAATCTGCGTGTTTACTTAGTAACTCGATTTGCTAAATTTTTCGGAAATTCTTTGAGTGAAATGAATTATTGATGGAATTTTTTGTGTTTGATGTTGTTGGATTGAGTTGATTATTGTGAGGTTTATGACGGAGTAATCCAAGTTTTTACACTAAGTATTGTTAATCATGAAATAAATAATAATTAAGTACTAACAAATCCCTATGAAAGAAGTTTATTCATGAAATAAGTTAATTAGGCACCAAGAAATTGGAATAAATATGACACTATATTTTTTTTGAATTTGTATGTTTAATGCTTAAATGGTTGACAATGTGTTATTGTATGTGATTAATTAGTCGTAAGAGGTCTGTTGGGATGGCGAGAGATCATTCGTGGATGTATGGTAACATTGATTCGTCAAAATTTGTGGATGGGGTACTGGAATTTTGTGATTCTGCCTTAGAACATCAAGCTAGGACGAGAGAATTAGGATTTTATTGTCCTTGTGTCAAGTGTGGCAATGTGTTCAAAATGAGCAATATTGATTTGCTTAGGGAACATGTACATCGTCATGGGTTTAGGCCGGAATACCATGTATGGATTTGGCATGGTGAGGAGGGAGTATATGAAGGGAATTCTCGTGCAAATAATGTCCATGAACAAGATGACGTGACTCATGCATTTTAGGAAATGGAGAATGATAATGAGCACGAGGATGATGAAGATCATGTGGATGAGATGATGGCGGGTGTCGAGGATGAGTTAGGGAAACATTCTCGTATTTTTGAGTCTTTGACAGAGCAGCTCAAAAGCCACTGTATCCTGGTTGTAAAAAGTTCACCAAACTGTCTGCCGTGTTGACACTTTTCAACATTAAATCCAAGGGAAATTGGACCAACATTAGTTTCACTTCCCTGTTAGAAGTGTTAAGTGAGATGTTTCCCGATGGCAACGAACTTCCAAAGTCGACCTATTATGCTAGAAAGCTCATGTGTCCCTTTGGCTTAGAGTATAAGAAGATACATGCTTGTCCGAATGACTGCGTACTATATAGGAATGAATATGACAATTTGGATAAGTGTCCACGGTGCGAGATGTCACGAAATAAGCGTGAAGGAGATGGAGGTAAGAAAGGGCCCCCAGCTAAGGTATTGTGATATCTTCCAATATTCCTAGATTCAAGCGCTTATTTTCCATAACACTAGGGGAAAAAACAGAAAGGGCTGCGCAGGAAGGGTTGCGCTTTTCGTAAAAGCGCAGCCCTTCCGTATGTAAGAAGGCTGCGCTTTTTTAAAAAGTGCAGCCCTACTAAGTGAAGGGCTGCGCTTTTTAAAAAAGCGCATCCCTTCTGCTATGTAGGGCTGCGCTTTTTAAAAAAAGCGCAGCCCTTCCTGAAAAAATTTGAAATAAAAAAGTTCGCGGGTTTCAAATATTAAGCGGGATTCGTCAAATATATTATCCCTCATTTCTCTCCTCTCTCACGTCCCTCATTATTCCTTTCCTCCTTCTCTCTCATCCTCTCTTCTCTTCATCCTCTCTTCTCTCTATCCTCTCTTCTCTCTCAAAAACTCCCATAAATATTTGCGACAAAAACCTTGAAATGATTTGCACTAAACATGTCGACGGAGTCCGATTGCCTATTGTTATACCTTTTCGGAAGCGGAACGGGCCAACGAGTCAAACTCACCGCTATGCTGAGATGTTTAGGCTTTTTAAGCCATCCGAGTTCGTTTAAGCCTCCAAATAGGCATTTTAAGTTTTCCGAAATTTTTTTTCCCCTTAAATTATGTATTAGGGTTTTGTTTTATGTATTTAAACATTATTAGGTTAATGTTTGGAGGTAGTTCTTGTATTTTCAGATCTATAATGTTCTTGTATACTTCTCTTTGTTTATATATTTGATTAATGTTCTTGTATACTTCTCTTTGTTTTGATTAATGTTCTTGTATACTTCTCTTTGTTTTGATTAATGTTCTTGTATACTTCTCTTGTTTGATTAATGTTCTTGTATTTTCATCTTTGTTTTAATTAATGTTCTTGTATTTTCAGATCTATAATTTCTTGTATTAGTTTTTGTTCGTTTTTTTCATTTTCGTTTCATTCTTTTTTTTTTGTTTTGGGTTTAGTATTTTCATTTTCGTTTCGTTTCTCTTCTCTTCTGTTTAATTTCAGAAAAAGTGAGATTATGAGTGAAAAAATGTCAAAAAATTGTTTTTTTTTTTTTTTGGTAGGAAGGGCTGCGCTAGTTAGGAAAAAGCGCAGCCCTTGGGCTGCGCTTTTTCCTAACTAGCGCAGCCCTTCTAGCTTAAGGGCTGCGCTTTTCTAGCGCAGCCCTACTTAAAAAGTGAAGGGCTGCTACTGAAAGAGCTGCTGTCAAAAAGCGCAGCCCTACAGGCCTTTTTCAGCGCAGCCCTTCTTCATTTTTCGACTAGTGTAAAGAAAGATGCAAAAAATTTGAGATGGCATGCAGACGGAAGGAAGAAAGATGGTTTGTTGAAACATCTGGCGGATTCTCCTGAGTGGAAGAGTATTAAGGTTGCATAAGCCATTTGGGGATGAAGATCGTAATTTGAGGCTTGGGCTATGTACAGATGGAATGAATCCGTTCGGAAGTTTGAGCTCTTTACATAGTACATGACCAGTACTTTTAGTTATATATAACTTGCCTCCTTGGTTGTGCATGAAACGCAAGTACATGATGTTATCACTTTTAATCTCTGGTCCTGAACAACCTGGAAATAACATAGATGTCTACCTTGCACCGCTTATCGATGATTTGAGAAAGTTATGGGATGAAGGGGTTTCTGTTTTTGATGCTCATACTAATGAGATGTTCACATTGCGTGCAATGCTTTTCTGCACCATTAACGATTTCCCTGCATACGACAACTTATCCGGATATAAGAATAAAGGAAAGAAAGCATGTCCAATATGTATCGATGACATGGAATCCACATGGATTCCTAAGTGCAAACATGTGTACATGCCCCATCGAAAGTTTCTACGACTGCACCACCTTTTCGTAAGAAGAAGAATGCATTTGATGAGAACGTTGAAGAGAGAGTAGCTCGTAGAGCGTTGACTGGTGAAGAGGTTTATGAGCAAGTTAAGGTGTTGAAACGATCTTTGGTAAAACAATGCAAAAGGAGACAGGGTTATGGAAAAAGGAGTCTGTCTTGTGGACACTTCCATACTGGAAAGATCTCCGGGTCAGACATTGTCTCGACGTCATGCATATAGAAAAAAATGTATGTGATGCCATTCTTGCGACACTTATGAATATTCCTGGTAAGACGAAGGATACCAAGGCCTCACGGTTGTACTTAGAAAAGATGGGAGTTCGGCCAGAACTGTGGCCTCAGAATAGGGAAGGTAGGAAGAGGAAGAAATCTGAAGAAATAAATCTTAATGAAGGCAATAAGAGGAAGAAATCTAAAGAAGAAAGAAACCTGAACAAGGTTAAGGATTAAGAGAACCAAAATAAGGTCGATAATAGGAATTATTTGCCTCCAGCTTGCTATACGTTATCCAAGGAAGAGAAACGGATTTTTTGTGAGTGTTTTTATGACATCAAAGCTCAATCGGGATACTCATCTAACATGAAAAGATTTGTATTCTTAAATGGCGAGTTGAAGTTAGGGCTCATGAAATCTCATGATGGTCATGTCATGAGGCAAGTGTTTTTACCGATTGCCCTTTGTGGAATACTACCAAAACATGTGCGGTATGCTATAACTGAATTATGCTCATTTTTCAACACTATATGTAGCAAAGTGCTTGATTCGACAAGAGTTGATGCTCTTCAAGCTGATGTTGTAGAGACTCTTTGCAAGTTTGAAATGTTTTTCCACCTGCATTTTTTATCGTCCATCTAGTTCACGAAATCAAGTTGTGTAGTCCTGTGTGTTTTGAGGTGGTGTTATCCTAAAATTACTTGCTATGGTATGAAATGGATGAATTTGACCCAAAACGGCCTAAAACGACTTTGAAACGGCCTTTACTTGCACAAACTTCACTAGAACGATCAAATTAGAATTGTAATCATCCTAATACTTCTTAAACAACATATTAGACCAGAATGTAACCTAAAATTACTTGCTATGGTATGAAATGAATGAATTTGACCCAAAACGGCCTAAAACGACCTTGAAACGGCCTTTACTTGCATAAAATTCACTAGAACGATCAAATTAGAATTGTAATCATCCTAATACTCCTTAAACAACATATTAGATCATAATGTAACCTAAAAATACATGCTATGTGTTGACCCTTGAGTTTTGAAGATGACCTAACCACAAAAGACATAGTATATTTTATTTATGTTGATTGCAAGGTAATTCATGCTCGAGCTAAGAGAATACTTGATTGAAGATTAAAGCGGAGAATTAATCAAGATCGAAGTAAAGATGTTCGAGAAATGAAGAATCAAGCATGGAATGAAGATTAGAATACATTAGGGTATTTATTAATCTTCTTGTTAAGGTTGAGTAAAAGCTTTATTAAGTTCGTGGTGAATTCTCAAAGGAACTTGGTTCTGTTCCCATGAAAGGAACAGACCTGGCACTATAGGAACAAGGCTTAGGAACAAGACTTAATAATTAGGGAACAAGACTTAAAACTAATTTAGGAACTTCTAAGTGACTAATATTGTGCGCCTAAGTTAATTGTGTGCCCAATATAGTTGTTAGAGTTTTTAGGGATAATTTGACTAAGATCCATTTTAGGAAGTTAGTTTAAGTTTGTTAGGAAAAGATTTTAAATAGATTTTCTGATTTTAAAATAACTGATTTTCAAATTTTATCTTTTTAAAATATATATTTTATTTAAAAGATTTAGTTTTCGAAAATATATTATTTACGGTTTTCAAAATGTTTCGGATTTTTTGAAATACAAAAATTGTTTTCCGGTTTTTATAAAAGATTTTGAAAAAGATATTTTTCCTAAAAACTAGCTAAAGGATTTTATTTATTTATTTCCTAAATTCTAGTTACACGCCTAAAGTTTACTGCTACAGTTTATGGAGTTAGTGGATTTAGTGGCTAAGTTAATTATCCTCCAAGTATTTAATTAAATTAAATAAGATTAATTATTCTCCAAGTTTGCAAAACCACGTATTGTTACTGCTTCTATGAAGTGAAGTATGGATTAGTGGATGCTTACATGACATGGAATAATTAATTAATTTAATTAATTAATTAAAAATCATGGAGAACATGTGATAATGGTCTAAGTTAGTAGTGGAAATCATGTCTTGTCTTAATGGTCTATAAATAGGCGCCTAATTCATTGAGAAAATTGTGTCTGACTTTATTAGTCACACATGTGTGTCTGACTTAGTTAATTTGTCTTAAGTTATCTAAAGTGTCAGTGCCTTTCCTTAAGAGAATTCATACTTACATTAATCGAGTTTTATTACTCTTCCATTGTTTTACAAAGTGTATTTTTGAGAAAAAGGGTTTGAGTGAACTCTTGTAAGTGTGAGAAAGCTTTGAGTGAAGCAAGAGAAAGAGAAAGAGAAAGAGAAAGGAACTTCGAGTGAAGTTTGAGAGAAAACGTCAGTTGTTGGGAACTGTCGTTGGGAACTTGAGTTGAGTGACTTAAGTTGAGAATCGAGAGAAAAGTAATAGGTTGTAATCAGAGTTGTTTTGGCCTATTATAGTGGAAAGTTGTTTAAAATCCCTTGTGGTCGAGGTTGTTTCTTCCTACTAGGCCTAGGAATTTTTCCTCGTAAAATCTCTCGTGTTCCCATTGTTTGTTCCCAAGTTTACTTTTAATTCCGCAAAAAGTAGTGCTTATTCTCTCACTATAATTCACCCCCCTCTTATAGTGCTCATATTATACAACAATTGGTATCAGAGCGGGAACTCTAATATTCAGGAAACCCTGTTGAGTTCAAGATCTTGAAAAATATGAATACTAGAGAGAAACTGGAAGAAGGGTACTCTACGCAGAGGCCACCAATGTTCAATGGTAAGTTTTACACTTACTGGAAGAACAGAATGGAGATCTTTATCAAAGCCGACAATTACCAGGTATGGAGAGTCATAGAGGTAGGTGATTTTGAAGTCACTACCACTAATGACAAAATGAGGTAATTCCTAAATCTATATCTGATTTTGATAAAGCTGATTTCGAAAAGATGGAAATTAATGCTCTTGCTATAAAATTGCTTCATTGTGGTCTTGGTCCTCATGAACACAATCGTGTCATGGGATGTAAAACCGCAAAACAAATTTGGGATCTTCTTGAAGTCACTCATGAAGGTACGAGTGAAGTTAAGAGATCAAAAATAGATCTTTTGATGAACCAATATGAACTTTTTCAAATGAAATCAAAAGAGTCTATCCAAGACATGTTTACACGCTTTACTAATATAATTAATGAGCTAACATCTCTTGGTAAAGTGATTACATCTGAGGAACAGGTACGAAAGGTCCTAAGGAGCCTTCCTAGGGATCGTTGGATGGCTAAGGTAACTGCCTTACAGGAAACTAAGGACTTTACTAAGTTCAATTTGGAACAACTTGCTGGTTCCCTCATGACTCATGAGTTGCAATTGGACAATGAGAATGGAGACATGTCCAAGCAAAAGTCGATTGCCTTAAAAGCTGATGAAAGTGAAGGCTCAGAAACAGATGAAGAAGAATCTGCTCTCATGGTCCGAAAATTCAAAAGAATGTTTAGGAACATGAAGAAAGGTGATTACAAAGGTAAGAATAAGAAATATTCTAACAAACTTGTTTGTCATAAGTGTGGCAGTTCTGAGCACTTCATCAAGGATTGTCCCCAATGGGAACAAGAAAAAGGCAAAGGAAGGGAACAGAGCAGAGATAGGAACAAAGAATACAAAAACTCCTATACTCGATCTGACATGAAGAAAGCTATGGTTGCTGCATGGGGAGACTCTGACTCTGAGGAAGAAGATGATCCTCAACCAAATGAGGAGACTGCAAACTTCTGTCTTATGGCTCTTGACAATTCCGAATCTGATGAAGAGATTGAATCTCTTGAGGCAAGTCTAGACACCATCAAAACTCGTCTTAATTCTTTAAGTAAAAAAAATTATTTGAGTTTATTGTTGACGCTGTAAATGATTGCAAAGATGAAACCATTAAACTAAAACAATGTCAAATGCTTTAAGTGTAGCAAAGGAACATACCTCTTGGCTTAAAAGTGTTCGATTGATATTGAGAAAAGATTTTTCGAATTGTTTGACAAAAATCTTAAATTAAAGAGGATTTCGAAAATCTTAAAAATGAGAACTACTTGTTAGTCTTGAGTTTCACAACTAAAAGAGTTTGTTCCTGAAGTAAGTTCATTTGACATTAAGTCAGTTCCCTTGCAAAGTTTCAAATCTGAAATAAACGAATTGAAAAATCATGTTTCATTTTTGGAAATTGAAAATAAGGAACTTGTAGGGGAACTGCACCAAATGAGAAATGAAAAGAAAATGCTACCTATTCCAAACTGGATTAAGAACCCTCAAACAAAACGAACTGAAGGTCTTGGTTTTAATCACAAAAAGAAATTTGAAAAACCTAAAAAGAGAGTTGATTTACCAAGTGATAAAGTTTGTATGTTTTGTGGGAACACTGGTCATTTTAGGAACTCTTGTCCTAAAAGACTTGGTCGCATCAATGAGAACTTGGAAACAAGTAAAGTAATTTGGAAAAAGAAATCTATTGTTCCTGAAGGAAAGGAACCCAAGAAAGATTGGGTTCCTAACTCTAACAATTAGTTTTCTTGCAGGTTGGAGTGAGGGGGAACAACACATGGTACCTAGACAGTGGTTGTTCTAAGCATATGACTGGAGATAAATCAAGATTTCTCTCACTCTCAGCCTACAATGGTGGAAGTGTGACTTTTGGTGACAACAAGAAAGGTAACATAGTTGCCATGGGCAAAGTTGGTAAGTCATCGTCACATTCCATAGAAAATGTGTTTCTAGTTGATGGATTAAAGCATAACTTGTTAAGTATTTCCCAATTCTGTGATAGAGGGAACTGTGTGAAGTTTAATAGTGAAAAATGTTTGATAGTCAACAATAGCACAAAGGATATCATTTTGGAAGGAACAAGGAAAGGGAACACATATGTTGTGGATCTCAACCTTGTTCCCAAAAACAAATTCACATGCCTTAGTGTTATTGATGATGATTCATTCTTATGGCACAAGCGTCTAGGTCATGCTAGCTTTTCCTTGCTTGACAAACTGCGTTCTAAAGAACTAGTTTTAGGTTTACCCTCTACTAAGTTTCATTTAGATCATGTGTGTGATGCATGCGCAAAAGGCAAGCATGTTAGGTCCTCTTTCAAGTCCAAGAATGTGGTAGTACCACAAGACCTTTAGAGTTAATACATATGGATTTATGTGGACCTATGAGGATACAAAGTAGGAGTGGAAAGAAATATGTGTTAGTAATTGTAGATGACTTCTCTAGATTTACTTGGGTTATTTTTCTTTCTAGCAAGGACGAGACTTATGATGAGTTCCTTGTCTTTGCAAAGAAAGTACAAAATTTGAGTGGTCATAAGTTACTTCACCTTAGATCCGACCATGGTAAAGAGTTTGAAAATTTAAGTTCGATGACTTTAGCAGAGACAATGGATTAGATCACAATTTCTCAGCCCCTAGAACACCTCAACAAAATGGTGTTGTTGAAAGGAAGAATAGAACACTAGAAGAGATGGCTAGGACTATGTTGATAGCTAGTGGACTTCCTAAAAACTTTTGGGCAGAAGCTGTGAATACTGCTTGTCACATTATAAATCGAGCCATGGTAAGACCTTTATTAAATAAAACCCCCTATGAGCTGTATTTTGGTAAAAAGCCCAATATTACATATTTCAGAACATTTGGATGTAAATGTTTTGTTCATAATAATGGGAAACAAAATATTGGAAAATTTGATGCTAGAAGTGAAGAAGCTATATTCTTAGGATATTCTTCTAGTAGCAAGGCTTATAGAGTGTATAATAAAAGGTCTATGTGTGTAGAAGAAAGTGTGCATGTTATTTTTGATGAAACAGATAAATTTGATGCAAGCACACAGGTTGAAGATGACTTCGAAATAGGATTGACAAAAGACCTAAGTCTTATTGATGAGACTTTGGAAGACGAAGTCATGGGAACAAAGCCAAGGGAACAACATCCTGTTCCTGTTCCCAATGAGGAAGAAGAGGAACTAAGTGATGATGCACTAGTGAATGAATCCACTATTGTTGAACCTGGTTCCCAAGTACAGGAAATGAAGATGATCAAGGAAACCAAGTTTCCATCCAGGATTTCCAACCAAAGCCTTGGAAAACTCATCGTTCCCATCCTGTGGAACTAATAATCAGTGACATAAATAAGGGAACTCAAACGAGATCTCAATTGAAAAACTTTTGTGCTTTTCATGCTTTTCTTTCTATGTTGGAACCTAGGAATCATGAAGAAGCTCTCACTGATGCTGATTGGATCGTAGCAATGCAGGATGAACTTCATCAATTTGAAAGAAACAAAGTTTGGCACCTTGAACCTAAGCCTAAACATAACAAGGTTATTGGTTTAAAGTGGGTGTTTCGAAACAAATTAGATGAGTTCGGAACTATCATAAGAAACAAGGCCAGGTTAGTTGTGAAAGGATACAATCAACAGGAAGGCATTGATTATGAAGAAACTTTTGCTCCAGTTGCAAGATTGGAAGCAATTAGAATCTTCATAGCTTTTGCTGCCTTCATGGGTTTCAAATTGTATCAAATGGATGTAAAATGTGCTTTTCTAAATGGTTATCTTAATGAGGAGGTATTTGTAGAACAACCTCCAGGTTTGAAAATAAAGAATTTCCTAATCATGTCTTTAAGCTTGACAAAGCTCTTTATGGGTTAAAGCAAGCTCCAAGAGCATGGTATGAAAGACTTTCTAAGTTCCTTCTTGAAAATGAGTTTAAAAGAGGAAAATTGGATCGAACCTTGTTTTTAAAATCAAAAGGAAAACATTTATTAGTTGTTCAAATATATGTTGATGATATTATATTTGGTGCACTAATGAATCTTTGTGCAAGGACTTTGCTAATCTCATGAGTAAAGAATTTGAAATGAGTATGATGGGTGAGCTCAACTTCTTCTTGGGGTTGCAAATCAAGCAAACAGAAGAAGGAATCTACATCCATCAACAAAAGTACATAAAGGAACTATTGAAAAAGTATGGTTTGGAAGCATCCAAAGTTAATCATACACCTATGGGAATCTCAACCAGATTGGATGAAGATTCTATAGGAAAAGTGTGGATCAAACCAAATATCGAGGTATGATTGGCTCATTACTATATCTAACTGCAAGTCGTCCTGATATTGCTTTCAGTGTAGGTTATGTGCAAGGTTTCAAGCCAATCCAAAGGAATCTCATCTCACAGCTGTGAAGAGAATCCTAAGATACCTCAAGGGAACAGATGATTTAAGCCTATTCTATTCGAGGAGTGATACCTTTGAATTGAAAGGATTTGCGGATGCTGACTATGCAGGAGATCTGGTCAATAGAAAGAGTACATCAGGTATGGTTCAGTTCCTTAGTCATAGTTTAGTTTCTTGGAGCACCAAGAAGCAAAACACAGTTGCTTTATCTACAGCAGAGGCTGAATATGTTGCAGCAGCAGCATGTTGTTCCCAAATGCTATGGATAAAACAACAACTACGTGACTATGGAATCTACTTTGAATGTGTTCCCATCTATTGTGATAATACTAGTGCTATTAGTATTTCTAAAGATCCCGTACACATTCAAGAGTCAAACACATCCATATTAGGCATCACTTTCTGAAAGATAATGTTGAAAGGGTCTTATTAAAATGGAATTCTGTGAGACTGAACGTCAAATTGCAGATACTTGACAAAACCCTTAAATAGAGATAGGTTTGAGAAATTGAGACTTGAACTTGGCTTAATCAAATTGAAATGATTGCTACATTATTCCCCTTTGTGTTAATTCTTTGGCATTATGTCTGATGTGCATTTTTGATGTTTTATTTGCTTAAATACATCACAATTCTTATATGATTATTTCATATGTATAAGTAAAAATGTCTGAAAACTGCTCACCAATGTCCAATAATATTCCCCTTATTGTTCATAGGACAATTCTATGCCTTAAGTGATAACAAAGGATTAAAAGAATTAATGGAGTTCCAAAGTAGCAAAATTTCATTGTTCCATTCATGTTCCCAAACGCTGTTCCCAATTCCCAGCGTATTGATTAGATTTTTTTCTTTTCAAAATTCGAAAAACCAAAAATATTTGTTCAGATTTTATTTCCTAAAAATCTGATTTTTCCTTATATCTCTCAAGTTAGTTGAAGATATTTTTTTGAAGATTTTTTTTCTTAAAACGTGTAAATACACGGTTTTATATTATTCTTTCCTTAAACAAAACAAATTTTTTTCCTTCCTTCTCATAAAACCGAAAATTCTCCACAAACATTGACTACCAAAAACACTTATCATCTCTCTCCTCCCACAAAGCCGAAAAACCCTCTCCTTCATCCTCTAAAATTGAATCACCAACACCCATGGATATTTCTCCCAATTCTTCATCAAGAATTCTAAGGAAAAGGAAGAAACAAGAAGAATCGGTTGAAATGGAGGTTGAAGAAGCTCATGCAACTAGTGAGGGGGAATCAGATGTTCCCGAGAGAGGAACAACTCGGTTGTTCGAAAAAATTCCACGGCAACTAGGTATGTGCATGGACTTTTTATTGATGTTTCTTGGTGCAAAAGAGTAAACTTTCGTCAATTACTTAATATGATTAAGTTTCAAGGTTGGGAAAATCTTTTTGTGAAATGTTATGGAAATAGTTTGATTCCTAAATTGATGGACGAATTTTGTGAAAACTTTTCCATGGATGAAGAAGGAAATTGTTCCACCTTGGTAAAGGAACTCAAATGATTTTAATGCAAAATTTGGGTAAACTGCTTGGTGTTCCCGTGAGAGGAACAGATGTTATTTCAAGAAACAACGTGGTTCATATCCATTTTCGGACATTTCTTTGATCAATTGATTGTTAAGTATGGTGGTCAAAAGGGAAAAACTTTCTTGACATAATCTTCTTTCCCCTTATCACAAAATTTTGTTTCACATCCTCAAGAAAGCTTTATTGCCTCGTCTTTCCAAACGTGCTCAAGTTAGCATGTTGGATTTAATTTACATTCATTGTTAGCTTCTCACAAACACATAAACTTTCCTCTTTAATGATTCAACATTTGAGTCATTGCATTGAAAATGGATTTGTTGTTGGTATGGAGCTTAGTAACCGAAATTCTACTTAAGTTTAAAGTGAAAATTTCGGGAACTCAGTCCATGGATGTTCACGGGAAATATGTTGAATGTGCGTGCCTTGAATAACTTAAATGTTTGTGTTGTGAATGGAGAAGTTATTAAGGGACGTGCTAATCTTGATGATGATGAGGATGATGATGTGGTGATGAAGTGGAAGAAGAAGAAGAAGAAAAAGAAGTTGAAGAGAAGAAAATGAAACGAAGAAAAAGAAAAGAAAAGAAAAATCAAAAAAAAAGAAAATTGAAAAAGAAAAAGAAGAACTAAAGAGAAGGGAAGAAGGTGGTTGATGAGGTGGTGAAACCGGTTATGAAAGCACTAGAGCTAGTCAAAGGGTTCAAAATATGAAAGTGCTTAATTTTCCTTTCTTGATGCCGAAGAAAGTTGTGAGGAAGATGAAGTAAAGGTGATTGATAGGGAAGATTATGAATCTAACCTACCTCCTTCTAGGGAACCGACTCCTGTTCCCATGGAAACCAATCCTCCTTTTCCTCCATCTCCACAAAAATCTGCCTCACCCTCTACCCTAGCACCACAAGATGATCCTATCCCTCCCTCTACCTCAAAACCCTCCTGTTCTGTTCCTAAAGCTAAGGAAACAGTGGTGTTCCCATTCTAGAGGAACAACCTGCTGTTCCCAAACCTAAGGAACAAACGCAAACCCAAGCCTTCTCAAGCTCCCTCATCTTCTCAAAATCCTACCATTGGTTCTACATATACTCTAGCTCATGCTAGAAGGTTGGATTCTTTGTTTTCCTTGGTTATGGGTCATTCGGAAGCAATGATGGAGTTTGCTACGGAAGCTAAGGATTTAAATGGGTTGGTAAAAGGGGTTATGAGCAAAGTTGACAAAGCCTTGGATGGACAACAAGAAATTATGGCTGGCTTGGTGAACTTTCTTCCTCATTCAAGCATTGAACTCTAGATTGTTGAAGTTGGAAGACATTGTGCTCAAGGGAAATGATACATTGGCCGAAAATCATCAAGAAGTGATGGCAAAGCTTCATGATGTGGTGGAAGAAGTAGAACAACCTCCCTCTCCTAAATCATAAACTTTTCTCTTTAGTTGTTTTATTTTGTGTGGGAACATGAACTTTGTTTAATATTTGTCTTTTCTATCCTTCTCCTTAAATCATGCTACAATGGAACTTTTGGTTTGCTTAATTCTAAGTTTGATCTTTTTGCATGTGTGCGTCTAAATGAATGGCTAATATTCTTGGATTGCGGTTTTTGAGAGTTGAATGCTTTATTTGCTTATACTAACCAACTTATTTCTTACAAGTTTGGTGGTGTGATGTGTTTAGTGAATAATATTCATCTTTTTGAAATCGTGGACTATGTTTTTGAAGATGCCAAAGGGGGAAAGATAAGGCAAATCAGAGTAAATTTTTTTTGTCATGAATTATGTTCTCATATTTCGACTTTACAAAATAAAATAACGAGTCTATAATATTAATTTAACTTGGTTACATACTTTGTTAAAATTATTTTTATATGACTTATGTGTATTATTTTAGTATATGCCTTTTGTTGCCATCTTCAAAAAGGGGGAAATTGTTGACCCTTGAGTTTTGAAGATGACCTAACCACAAAAGACATAGTATATTTTATTTATGTTGTTGCAAGGTAATTCATGCTCGAGCTAAGAGAATACTTGATTGAAGATTAAAGCGGAGAATTAATCAAGATCGAAGTAAAGATGTTCGAGAAATGAAGAATCAAGCATGGAATGAAGATTAGAATACATTAGGGTATTTATTAATCTTCTTGTTAAGGTTGAGTAAAGCTTTATTAAGTTCGTGGTGAATTCTCAAAGGAACTTGGTTCTGTTCCCATGAAAGGAACAGACCTGGCACTATAGGAACAAGGCTTAGGAACAAGACTTAATAATTAGGGAACAAGACTTTAAAACTAATTTAGGAACTTCTAAGTGACTAATATTGTGCGCCTAAGTAATTGTGTGCCCAATATAGTTGTTAGAGTTTTTAGGGATAATTTGACTAAGATCCATATTTTAGGAAGTTAGTTTAAGTTTGTTAGGAAAAGATTTTAAATAGATTTTCTAATTTTAAAATAACTGATTTTATCTTTTATATTTTATTTAAAAGATTTAGTTTTCGAAAATATATTATTTCCGGTTTTTAAAATGTTTCGGATTTTTGAAATAAAAATTTTTTCCGGTTTTTATAAAGATTTTGAAAAAGATATTTTTCCTAAAAACTAGCTAAAGGATTTTATTTATTTATTTCCTAAATTCTAGTTACACGCCTAAAGTATTACTGCTACAGTTTATGAGTTAGTGGATTTAGTGGCTAAGTTAATTATCCTCCAAGTATTTAATTAAATTAAATAAGATTAATTATTCTCCAAGTTTGCAAAACCACGTATTGTTACTGCTTCTATGAAGTGAAGTAGTGGATTAGTGGATGCTTACATGACATGGAATAATTAATTTAATTTAATTAATTAATTAAAATCATGGAGAACATGTGATAATGGTCTAAGTTAGTGGAAATCATGTCTTGTCTTAATGGTCTATAAATAGGCGCCTAATTCATTTGAGTAAAATTGTGTCTGACTTTTATTAGTCACACCATGTGTGTCTGACTTAGCTAATTTGTCTTAAGTTATCTAAAGTGTCAATGCCTTTCCTTAAGAGAATTCATACTTACATTAATCGAGTTTTTATTACTCTTCCATTGTTTTACAAAGTGTATTTTTGAGAAAAAGGGTTTGAGTGAACTCTTGTAAGTGTGAGAAAGCTTTGAGTGAAGCAAGAGAAAGAGAAAGAGAAAGAGAAAGGAACTTCGAGTGAAGTTTGAGAGAAAACGTCAGTTGTGGGAACTGTCGTTGGGAACTTGAGTTGAGTGACTTAAGTTGAGAATCGAGAGAAAAGTAATAGGTTGTAATCAGAGTTGTTTTGGCCTATTATAGTGGAAAGTTGTTTAAAATCCCTTGTGGTCGAGGTTGTTTCTTCCTACTAGGCCTAGGAAGTTTTTCCTCGTAAAATCTCTCGTGTTCCCATTGTTTGTTCCCAAGTTTACTTTTAATTCCGCAAAAAGTAGTGCTTATTCTCTCACTATAATTCACCCCCCTCTTATAGTGCTCATATTATACAACACTATGGTATGAAATGGATGAATTTGGCCCAAAACGGCCTAAAACGGCCTTGAAACGGCCTTTACTTGCACAAACTTGACTAGAACAATCAAGTTAGAATTGTAATGGTCCTAATACTCCTTAAACAACATATTAGATCAAATGTAACCTAAAATTACTTGCTATGGTATGAAATGGATGAATTTGACCCAAACGCTAAAACGCCTTGAAAGGCCTTTACTTGTACAAACTTGACTAGAACGATCAAATTAGAGATGTAATCATCCTAATACTCCTTAAAAACATATTAGACCAGAATGTAACCTAAAATTACTTGCTATGGTATGAAATGGATGAATTTGACCCAAAACGGCCTAAAACAACCTTGAAACGGCCTTTACTTGCACAAACTTGACTAGAACGATCAAATTAGAGTTGTAATCTCCTAATACTCCTTAAACAACATATTAGATAAATGTAACCTAAAATTACTTGCTATGGTATGAAATGATGAATTTGACCCAAACGCCTAAAACACCTTGAAACGCCTTTACTTGCACAAACTTGACTAGAACGATCAAATTAGAATTGTAATCGTCCTAATAATCTTAAACAAATATATTAGACCAAAATGTAACCTAAAATTACTTATGGTATGAAATGGATGAATTTGACCCAAAACGGCCTAAAACGACCTTGAAACGTCCTTTATTTGCACAAACTTGACTAGAACGATCAAATTAGAGTTCGAATCGTCCTAATACTCCTTAAACAACATATTAGACCAAAAGTAACATAAAATTACTTGCTATGGTATGAAATGGATGAATTTGACCCAAAACGGCCTAAAAATGGTCTAAAACGACCTTTACTTGCACAAATTTCACTAGAATGATCAAATTAGAATTGTTATCGTCCTAGTAGTCCTTAAAAAACATATTAGATTAGAATGTAACCTAAAATTACATGATATGGTACGAAATGGATGAATTTGACATAAAACGGCTTTGAAATGGCCTTTACTTGCATGAAACTTGACTAGAACAATCAAATCAGACTTGTAATCGTCCTAGTAGTTCTTAAACAACATATAGAATAGAATGTGACCTAAAATTTCATGCTATGATATAATATATATATATATTTGTATTTATTTAATCTTAATTATTAGGTTTACAGCACACCAAGGGAGGAGTCATTTACTGTTGAGGAAAGCAATGAAGTTCGAGACAAGTTTGCTTCCTTTATTACCGATTGTTGTCTATGAATTTAATTTCTAAATACGTTGTATAACGCGTACTTTAAATCTACGATAATGTTTTGTAACTCAATTCTACATTTTATATAATAATAGTACGTATTTTGATTTTGAATGTTTATTTGTTGGATTTTGAATTTCATGTGCACTTTTTTGTATCATTGTACATATTATGTTGGTGATATATGAGGGCAAGAGGAGGTTAAGTATGGTGGTGAAAATGAGTGCAGGCTACGTAAATGTGTTTTGTAAATGTTGCAGCTAGCGCTCTATTGTAATATATACTCAAGGAAGCTAATAATATAACTAGCGCTGGTTTTTTTTTTTAAAAAAAAAAGAAATACAACAAGTGCTTCGGTTGATCATGAACAATCGGAGCACATGAAGCACAAGTGCTTCGGTTGTCTCCTATCAACCGGAGCACTTGAACTACTCTAAGCACATAAATATCATCAAGTGCTCCGGTTGTTAGTGCAACCGGAGCACTTGTAAAATTAAGTGCTCCGGTATTTAACCGAAGCACTTGAAAAATGCTCAAGTGCTCGTATGGGGTCTGCTACGGGTGAAATACCGGAGCACTTGTAGCATTTTTAACCGGAGCACTTGATTTTTTTTCCACTAGTGTAGTCAAATGAATACTAGAATCATAGGGAGAACTCACTGGAACAATATCAAAGGAATTAAACTTTTTTTAAGCCCCTCCTTTCCACATAATGAGATTGACTAAGGGAAATGCGACCAGTGATTTTCTTAAGTCTTACTCCTAAAATCACATCAGCTTCTCCCAAATCTTTCATCTCAAACTTTGATATATAATAAGAAAAGTTTAGTATCATTAACCACCTTTAAGTTGTTACCAAAAATCAGTATGTCATCCACATAAAGACATATAATAACATAATCTGATCCTATCAATTTGGAATACACACAGGAATCAGAGTTGATGACAATGAAGTCATTTAACACAATAGTATTTTTATTTCTGTCATACCACTGTTTTGGTGCGTGCTTGTTTGAGACCATATAAGTAGGGATGGCAATGGATCGGAGATGGGTCGGGTGGAGCTTCATCCGCCCCATCACCTGCGACCCAAATCTCCATCCACACCATCCATCACCCGCGAAAAATTCCATCCATCACCCGCTCCATCCATCATCCAAGGGTAGAGCGGGTGGAAAGCGGGTGATACTAGAAAAAAATTATTTTGTAGATTTAACAGCTTTTTTTAAAAATTAATATTTGAAAACTTAATCAAAGACTCATATATTAACAATAAAGTGATAAATATCAATCTCATTACACACCGAATAGTAAAACTAATAATGGCTTAATAAATTGTCAAATAATAAAATACAACAATTCCATTGCTATATGCTAGTTTGGTGTTGCTCCAGTGCTCCTTCAAATCTTCTCATTTCTTTCTTCTCAAAACTCCTCTCCATCCTAGCATAAATTGGGAAAAAACGAATATTAAAAATTTAAACATATTTTCAAAGGGAAAAAAAATCAGAATTAAGAGTGAGAATATATATTGAGTTAGCATCAAGCACTACACTTGATGAGCTGCCATCGCCTTCCACATCAAAGTCCTCCAAAATAGTAGCACATGCATGTGCATTCTCAAGAGAAGATTATGAAATTATATATAAATTACTTCATATATGAAAACTTAGTCATATAGAAATAATGAACTACATGTACTTATTTACCTGCATATTGTTCATGGATCTAATTTTGCATACGCATAAGTGCTTCCACTGTGTCAGCATGAAGCCTCGAACGATGGGGACTCACTACCCTTCCACCCATACTAAAAGCACTCTTAGAGGCCACCTTGATGCAGGAATGCCTAAAATATCCTTAACAATTTTTCTCAAAGTTGGATATTTCAAATCAATTTTCCAATAATGAAGCACATCAAATGCACTGCTCTCTGGTAATGCATCATTCTCAAGATAGTGGTCTAACTCACATCTCACATTTACCTTCTTTTTCTTATTCTTCTTAATTTGGGTCCATGTATCACCTTGATCACCACTATCCAAAGAATCAATTCCACCTTTTCTTTTCCCACTTGACACACCATCATGACTAGAATAAGAGTGAAAATAATCTCTGCTTACTTTGTCCCGGTACACATGAAGAAGATCATACAATAATCTCTTAATCCTTTCAATTTCAAGGAATGAATCATCACCATAAATTATATTGAAATAGTGCTCCACACATTCTAACTTATTTCTAGGGTCCAAAATAGCTGCAACTGCCAAAATGCCATTGGTACTTGCCCAATACTTGTCAAACTTCTCTATCATTTTTCCAGCCATGTCCGTATTAAGTTGCTCTTCTTTTTCACTTTCTTTCCACTTTTTTAATGCCATTTTGATCTCACATACTTGCCGAAAAAAAAGATTGGCAGTAGGATATTTCCTACCAGAGAACAACTCAGTGATTTTGTGAAACCTCTTTAACTTATCACATATTATTTCCGCCAACTCCCAATCACATAGAGTAGGAACACTGAACTTAAGCCTGGGGTTTTGAGTTTTCAAGTTACCAAAGACATTCCTATATGGCATAGCACTAACAAGCATCAAATAGGTGCTATTCCACCTAGTTTTACAATCAAGTTGCAACTTTATAGAACAATCAATTTTCGAGGCTCTAGCCTTATCCTCAAACTTTTGAAATCTACTAGGAGTGGCTGTCCAAAACACAACACAATTACGAATCTTTTCAATTCCACCAGAAATTACGTCTAGACCATCTTGCACAATGAGATTTAATATATGTGCACTACAACGCACATGTAAAAACTCACCATCCAACAACAAACTATCAGGATCAAATTTCTCTTGTAAAACATCAATCATCGCATCATTTGTCGAACAATTGTCAAGAACCACATAAGAAACTTTCTCAGCTATATTATACATATTCAGAGAATCAACCAGACTTGGGCAAGCATAGTGGCAGTATGTGGACAAGGGACATAAACAAACCTATGGATTTAACAAGTAAATAAAATAAAATTAGTTTTGTTTCATGAGCAAGCAACCAGGTAGCAAACCAGAAGCATAAAGAAAAGGGGATACCTCAAAGTCTTAATCCGCAAAATCCAACGATCGTCAATGAAATGTGATGTAACAACCATGTATCCTTTTTTTCGGATTTGAAGTTGTCCACATATCACTAGTAATTGCCACTCGCCAACATGATCATCAAAGAGCTTCTTCAAGCTTGCTTTCTCACTTCCAAACATCTTCATGATATCGTTTTTCAAGGTATTATGGCTAGTTACCTTAAAGCTTGGATTCAAGCTATTGATGAATCTTCGCAACCCAATATGGTCAATAATGGACAGTGGATATTCATGAAGAATAACCATGTTAGCAAGCTCCTTTCGTGATACCTCTTGAGAAAACACATGGTTCTCAAGTTGTGATGTGAATTTTGTTTACGATTAATAGACAAGAGTTTTTGGCACAGATCAACTTGTGTACTATACTTTCTACTGCACCTTAGTTCAATATGATCTTTGAGATGGGAGGTGCCATTTTTACCTTTGGCAGAGTAATGTTGGCTGCAATGCACACATTGAGCTTTCTCTTCGCCATTCACTATCACCTTCTCAAAGTGATTCCATACTGGTGATGTAAGTTTTCTACGAGGTGGTACTTGAGGTGGACCCATTGTGGATTTGTTTTCAGCAGCATGTGGTGCCTCTTTTGTTGAGGTTCAGGGCTTAGACTGGAAGTTGGAGATGGAGATGGAGATGGCATGGGGTTGTGGATGTTAGGAGATGAGCCTTGGGTGAAAGGGAATGAATTTAGAGGTGCTACTATCTGATGTATCTGCCATGTCCATAACTAAATAAACCAAATACAAAACAATTCAGCAAACCTAAATTAAACAACAATATGGTTTTCTTTCCATGACAATAATTTTCAGGTAATTAAACGAAAACAAGCAGAATTCAAGCTTAGATAAATGAATTCGAACAACCAAATTATAGTAATTGTTAAACGAAGCTAAGCACAACAAATTACCATAAGAATCGCAGGAGAGAGAAAGAATAACATAAGAATCATTGCATACTAATTAATTAAACAAGAAGAAACACAGGAGAGACAAAGAATAACATAAGAATCATTGCATACTAATTAATTAAACAAGAAAAAACGCAGGAGAGAGAAAGAATAACATAAGAATCATTGCATACCAATTACCAAATTACACTAAATCAATCTTAGGAAAGTCAAATAATTTCAGCAAAATCAATTACCACACATAGGAAAGTCAAATTACAATTACCAAATTACTAATTTACCAATTACCAAATGTAGGAAAGTCAAATAATTTCAGCAAATAATTGTTTAAGAAACGCAGGAGAGAGAAAGAATAACATAACAAAATCATTGCATACCCATTATAAATTATAGTAAATCAATCTTTGAAAAGTTTACTTACATGTATTAGGAATATCTTGAGACTTGCGGCTGAGGTCTGAAGAAGATCAAATAAATGCTCAAAAGCAGGAGAGAGAAAGAAGTGATACTTGAGAGTTGCGGCCGAGGAAGACGAGAAATGGTGAAAATGTGGACTCTAGGGTTTTCATTTTTCACTTCTAGTATTTTATTTGACAAGTGTATCAATATTTTTTTATTACATAAAATGGTAAGTGGCAGTAAAAATATTAAAACAAATTTTATTTTATATATTATATATATATATATTATATTATATTTTTTAACGGGTGGATGGATGGAAATTTTAATGGGTGAATGAAGGATCGGGTGATGGGCAAAAAAAAAGTCATCCACATCCGACCCGGTCCATCACCCGATCCACCCATCACCCGCCAATCACCCGCTTATTCGGGACGGATGGATGGATAATCCACTCATCCATGGATAATTGTCAACTCTACATATAAGGACTTTCTCAACTTACACACTTTATCTTCTTGACCTCGCACCACAAAACCCTCAGGTTGAGACATGTGAATCTCCTCCTCCCAGTCACCATTCAGGAAAGCAGTCTTAACATCCATCTGATGTATAGCTAAGTCATGAATAGCAGCAAGAGCTAGCAAGGTCCTAATGGTGGCTATCTTAGTCACAGGAGAATAAGTGTCAAAGTAATCTAGTCCTTTCCTCTAAATGAAGCCCCTAATGACAAGCCTATCTTTAAACCTCTCAACAGTCTCATCAGGTCTCAACTTCTTTTTAAAGATCCATTTACGATCTATGGTCTTTGATCCCTTAGGTAAGTCGGTTAACTCCCAAGTACAATTATACGCTATGGAATCTAACTCGCTCTTAATGGCCTCTTTCCAAAAACTAGCATCCACAGATCTCATTGCCACTTCAAAGGTCTTTTCATCCTCTTCTATCATGAAAGCATAAACTAGTTCATCACTCAACAACTCAACATAAGAACTTTCAGACATAAAAGCAGTGACAAAATCAGAACTAAAGTCTTTTTCTACTTTAGGTCTTTTACTTCTTGTAGGCTCATCTGATCTACAGTAGAAGTACTACTAGCATGCATGTCAATTGAAGTACTACTAAAAGTCAAATCAGCAGAATTATCACAAGTACGTAAAACAACATCATGCGTAGAACAAGTAGATAAATCAACAGCAGGAGAAGAACAAGAACACACAGATGCAATATCACCCTTTTTCAAAGGAAAAACATGTTCAAAAAACTCAGCATCTTTGTGTTCACAAATAGAACTATCACTCAAAGTCATGAGTCTATAAGCAGCATGAGCATAGCCAATAAACACAACATCAAAAGTCTTGGGTCCAAGATATGACTTCGTATAGTCAGGCAGCCCAACTTTAGCTAAACATCCCCACACTCAAAGGAAACTCATAAGGAGTCTTATCTAACCTTTTATGAGGTACTCGGTTAAGAACATGACATGTTGAAAGAACTGCTTACCCCAACACAATAGTATTGTTATTTCGGTCATACCACTATTTTGGTGCGTGCTTGTTTGAGACTATATAAGGACTTTCTCAACTTACACACTTTATCTTCTTGACCTTGCACCACAATACTCTCAGGTTGAGAAATGTAAATCTCCTCCTCCAAGTCACTATTCAAGAAAGCAGTCTTAACATCCATCTGATGTAGAACTAAGTCATGAATGGCAGCAAGAGCTAGCAAGATCCTAATGGTGGCTATCTTAGTCACAGGAGAATAAGTGTTTAAGTAATCTAGTCCTTTCCTCTGAGTGAAGCCCCTAATGACAAGCCTAGCTTTAAGCCTCTCAATAGTCTCATCAGGTCTCAACTTCTTTTTAAAGATCCATTTACTATCTATGGTCTTTGATCCCTTAGGTAAGTCGGTTAACTCCCAAGTAGAGTTAGACACTATGGAATATAACTCGCTCTTAATGGCCTCTTTCCAAAAACTAGCATCCACAGATCTCATTGCCTCTTCAAAGGTCTTTGGATCCTCTTCTATCATGAAAGCATAAACTAGTTCATCACTCAACAAGTCAACATAAGAACTTTCAGACATAAAAGCAGAGACAAAATCAGAACCAAAGTCTTTTTCTACTTTAGGTCTTTTACTTCTTCTAGGCTCATCTACAGCAAAAGAACTACTAGCATGCATGTCAATTGAAGTACTACTAAAAGCCAAATCATCAGCAGGAATATCACAAGTAGTTAAAACAACATCATGCGTAGAATAAGTAGATAAATCAACAGCAAGAGAAGAACAAGAAGGCACAAATGCAATATCACCCTTTTTCAAAGGAAAAACATGTTCAAAAAACTCAGCATCTCTGTATTCACAAATAGAACTATCACTCAAAGTCATGAGTCTATAAGCAGCATGAACATATCCAATAAACACAACATCAAAAGTCTTGGGTCCAATATATGACTTCTTATAGTCAGGCAGCCCAACTTTAGCTAGACATCCCCACACTCTAAGGAAACTCATAAGGAGTCTTATCTAACCTTTTGTTAGGTACTTGGTTAAGAACATGACATGTTGAAAGAACTGCTTCCCCCAACACAATAGTATTGTTATTTCGGTCATACCACTGTTTTGGTGCGTGCTTGTTTTAGACCATATAAGGACTTTCTCAACTTACACACTTTATCTTCTTGACCTTGCACCACAAAACTCTCAGGTTGAGACATGTAAATCTCCTCCTCCAAGTCACCATTCAGGAAAGTAGTCTTAACATCCATCTGATGCATAACTAAGTCATGAATAGCAGCAAGAGCTAGCAAGGTCCTAATGGTGGCTATCTTAGACACTGGAGAATAAGTGTCAAAGTAATCTAGTCCTTTCCTCTAAGTGAAACCCCTAATGACAAGCTAAAAAAAAAGGAAGGGCTGCGCTACAAGGGTCGCGGTTTTATAGAAAACCACAGTCTTTTTCAAGAAGGGATGCGGTTACAAAACGCAGCCTTCTTACAGTAAGAAGGGCTGCGTTTTTGGGCCAATCGCAGCCCTATTGGGCCTTAAATTCTTTATTATTCTATTTTCCCTGGCCCCTAAACTCCCTCCAATTCTTTCATTCCCTCGCTGCTGAAACACCCCTCTCTCTCTCTCTTCTCCCATTTCATCTCCTCTTCTTCTTCTCCTCAACTCAGGCCTAAAATTTCACAAAAAAAACCAACTCAACTCAGCCCTAATGGCCTAAGCTTCGAACTGACATCGATGTTCAAACTCTTTATCTCTACTCATTCATCTTCTTCTTCTTCTTCGATGTTCGACATTTAAAAGAGGTCATTAAATGTGCAATTTTTTGGTAATTACTTCCATGTTTCTTCTATTTAGTTCTTATTATTTCTTTTCATTCTTGTTTCTTCTATTTTGTTTTCAGATCTAAATTTACGTTAATCTTTGATGTTGTTCGACGCTTTTTTGTGGAGAAATCTGCATCTCGTGCTGTCATGGAAAAAATTCTTCAAATGTGGAGAAATCGCTTGGAAAGGGTTGCTCGTTTCACTGGTTCACCCATCTTGTCCTGTGACGTCACATTTAGCCAAGGGTCTGAACTGTACATACATACATATAAATGTTGTTTCATATAGTATGCATGAAGTCACTCGAATTTTCTTGGGGGCTGCTTCAATTTTGTCGAATGGAACTGTTTACTCAAGGGTTGGAACTGCATGTGTAGCAATGATGGCGCATGCCTTCCATGTTCCAGTATTGGTTTGTTGTGAAGCATATAAGTTTCATGAAAGGGTTCAACTCAATTTTATATGTTTTAATGAACTTGGTGTGTTGCTTGCCTGTTTGACCTTGATTTTCTTTTTCCTTTTGCTATTGATCTATTATATCATTTCTGAGCTGCTTGGGTTAATATGTCTTATAATCTTCAGGCGACCCTGATGTAATTTTGAAGGTTCCTGGTACAACAGAAATCAATTACCTGAGTGATTGGACAAGTAGTGAGAATTTGCAACTTTTGAATCTAATGTGAGTTTTGAAGATTATTAAACATTATTCCAAAATGCTCGCACATATGGTTTATGTCATAACTCTTAAAATGCTATATTCTGCTTCCTTCAACAGTTGCGATATAACTCCTTCAAATTATATTTCTATGATTATTACAGACTATGGCATGGTGAGTTTTCTACCTTGCATTTTTCCTGAAAGCCTCGTTGTGTAGGAATATCTGTCTGCCTGTAATGCAACATGCTCGATTCTATAGACTATCAGCCTTTCATAAATAGAGAAGACACTTGTTTATCATCTGAAATGTAGAATTTTATTATTATCTCATTGAATCTAGCTTGCTATTTTTATTTGAGACAGTGACATGCTTCATGAAGTTAGAAGTTAAAAGAATTCTCCTCCCGTTGTCCCATAAAGTTAGTAAATACAATATCGAACACAATTTTGATCAGCTGTTCCAAAATATGGTTAATCGGAATCATGCATTTGAATTATGTATGTAAAGTAATGAATGCATGTTTACTTGTGTTTTCAAAGCAGTTGCCTAATTTGCTGGACAGAGTAAGATGTGGATAATTTATTTGTTGCATAGAAGATTTTTTGAGCTTCGTTTTTTTGTTATGAAATTATCCATACTTTATTTGTACTTAAGATCTCATAAACCAAAGTAATATTGTAGATGTATTATTAGCCCTCATCTGTGTTGCTTTCTGAACTTGCATTGAAATTGTTACCAAGGGAAAGGCCTTAAATTCTTACCAAGGGCATATCGTAAAGGTGACAAGTTTATCTGTTGGACTACGTTCACAGAATTGGAAGAACTGTGATGGAGGCTTTCATCAGACAAGTTTCTACTCTCAAGATTGGAGTGTGGTTGCTAGAATGCAGGTTCTTGTTTACTTGCTTACAAGATTTTATTTTGTATGTTAGGTGGAATCTAAAAGACAACTAGAAAGTCTCTAGTTGAAGTTCCTGATTAGATAGTTTTTTTAGTTATATTTGTATAAAAATATGATTTGCAATGGAAAATGATACTTATATATATATATAACTGTTTGGTGGATCATTTAGGACTAAAAATGCAAAAAAAAAAATTTGTTTTATAAGGTCACAAGAGTTGCGGTTTTCATGAAAACCGCAACCCTTAATTTGTAAAAAGGGCTGCGGTTTGGGCCCAAAACCGCAACCCTTTCGATATGGAAGGGTTGCGGTTTTGGGCCCAAACTGCAGCCCTCCGTAGTGAAGGGTTGCGGTCAAAAACCGCAGCCCTTCATTTTTGCCGAAGGGCTGCTATGGAAAGGGCTGCTGGCCAAAATAGCAGCCCTTAGGGTCGTTTTAACCGCAACCCTTCCTTTTTTTTCCACTAGTGCTAGCTTTAAACCTCTCAACAGTCCCATCAGGTCTCAACTTCTTTTTAAAGATCCATTTACTATTCGATGGTCTTTGATCCCTTAGGTAAGTCGGTTAACTCCTGAGAAGAGTCAGACATTATGGAGTCTAACTCGCTCTTTATGGTCTATTTCCAAAAACTAGCATCCACAGATCTCATTGCCTCTTCAAAGGTCTTTGGATCCTCTTCTATCATGAAAGCATAAACTAGTTCATCACTCAACAAGTCAACATAAGAACTTTCAGACATAAAAGCAGAGACAAAATCAGAACCAAAGTCTTTTTCTACTTTAGGTCTTTTACTTCTTCTAGGCTCATCTACAGCGGAAGAACTACTAGCATGCATGTCAACTGAAGTACTACTAAAAGTAAAATCAGCAGGAATATCACAAATAGGTAAAACAACATCATTTGTAGAACAAGTAGATAAATCAACAGCAGGAGAAGAACAAAAAGGCACAAATGCAATATCACCCTTTTTCAAAGGTAAAACATGTTCAAAAAACTTAGCATCTCTGTATTCACAAATAGAACTATCGCTCAAAGTCATGAATCTATAAGCAGCATGAGCATAGCCAATAAATACAACATCAAAAGTCTTGGGTCCAATATTGGACTTCTTATAGTAAGGCAGCCCAACTTTAGCTAGACATACCCACACTATAAGGAAACTCATAAGGAGTCTTATCTAACCTTTTGTGAGGTACTCGGTTAAGAACATGACATGTTGAAAGAACTGCTTCCCCCTACATTTCATCAGGCAACCCAGAAGTTACAAGCATAACATTCATCATATTTTTCAAGGACCTATTTTTCTGTTCAGTTATACCATTTTGTTGAGGTACATACACAGGGAGCACTAAGTTCATGAATGATACCCAATTTCTCACAATGGTCATTCAAAGAGAAGTTCTCATACTCTCTACCTATATCAGATCTAACCCTCTTGATTTTCCTATCAAGTTGGTTTTCTACCTCGTCCTTATACTTTATAAAAGCTTATATCTACTAAGTCTACTCACTGCATAAGCTATGTCAGATCGAGTAAAATTCATGAGGTACATCAAACTACCTATGATTTTCGCATTATCACTTTGAGAGACACTTTCACCTAAGTTCTTGGTCAAATGAATACTAGAATCATAGGGAGAACTCACAGAAACAACATCAAAGGAATTAAACTTTTTAAGCACCTTTTCCACATAATGAGACTGACTAAGGGAAATGCGATCGGAGATTTTCTTATGTCTTACTCCTAAAATCACATCAGCTTCTCCCAAATCTTTCATCTCAAACTTTGATAACAAGAAAAGTTTAGTATCATAAACCACCTTTAAGTTGTTACCAAAAATCAGTATGTCATCCACATAAAGACATATAATAACATAATCTGATCCTATCAATTTGGAATACACACAGGAATCAGAGTTGTTGACAATGAAGCCATTTAACACAATAGTACTTTTATTTCTGTCATACCACTGTTTTGGTGCGTGCTTGTTTGAGACCATATGAGGACTTTCTCAACTTACACACTTTATCTTCTTGACCTTGCACCACAAAACTCTCAGGTTGAGAAATGTAAATCTCCTCCTCCAAGTCACTATTCAAGAAAGCAGTCTTAACATCCATCTGATGTAGAACTAAGTCATGAATGGCAGCAAGAGCTAGCAAGATCCTAATGGTGGCTATCTTAGTCACAGGAGAATAAGTGTCAAAGTAATCTAGTCCTTTCCTCAGAGTGAAGCCCCTAATGACAAGCCTAGCTTTAAGCCTCTCAATAGTCTCATCAGGTCTCAACTTCTTTTTAAAGATCCATTTACTATCTATGGTCTTTGATCCCTTAGGTAAGTCGGTTAACTCCCAAGTAGAGTTAGACACTATGGAATATAACTCGCTCTTAATGGCCTCTTTCCAAAAACTGCATCCACAGATCTCATTGCCTCTTCAAAGGTCTTTGGATCCTCTTCTATCATGAAAGCATAAACTAGTTCATCACTCAACAAGTCAACATAAGAACTTTCAGACATAAAAGCAGAGACAAAATCAGAACCAAAGTCTTTTTCTACTTTAGGTCTTTTACTTCTCCTAGGCTCATCTACAGTAGAAGAACTACAAGCATGCATGTCAACTAAAGTACTACTAAAAGTCAAATCAACAGGAATATCACAAGTAGGTAAAACAATATCATACGTAGAACAAGTAGATAAATCAACAGCAGGAGAAGAACAAGAAGGCGCATATGCAATATCACCCTTTTTCAAAGGAAAAACATGTTCATAAAACTCGGCATCTCTGTATTCACAAATAGAACTATCACTCAAAGTCATGAATCTATAAGCAGTATGAGCATAGCCAATAAACACATCATCAAAACTCTTGGGTTCAATATTTGACTTCTTATAGTCAGGCAGCCCAACTTTAGCTAGACATCCCCACACTCTAAGGAAACTCATAAGGAGTCTTATCTAACCTTTTGTGAGGTACTCGGTTGAGAACATGACATGTTGAACGAACTACTTCCCCGTACATTTCATCAGGCAACCCAGAACTTACAAGCATTACATTCATCATATTTTTCAAGGACCTTTTTTTTTGTTCAGCTATACCATTGTGTTGAGGTACACAGGGAGCACTAAGTTCATGAATGATACCCAATTTCTCACAATGGTCATTCGAAGAGAAGTTCTCATACTCTCTACCCTTATCAGACCTAACCCTCTTGATTTTTCTATCAAGTTGGTTTTCTACCTCGACCTTATACTTTATAAAAGCTTCCCCTTCCTCACTTTTACCCTTAAGAAGGTATAACTTAGTTAAAGTAATCATCAATAAAAGAAATGTACCAAAATTTTCCTCCTCTACTTCTGGTGTTCTAAAAATCAGCTAAGTACGTATGAACCGATTCTAGAAGTTGGGTGGTTCTTTGAGAAATGGTTTTGCAAGGTTTGTTAGTAAATTTTGCTTCAACACAAACTAGACACTTAGAAAACTCTGTTGAGGACAGATTAGGAATTAAAGCTAAGGTCCTTAGTCTCTTAATAGAAGGAACATTCACATGCCCTAATCTACCATGCCATAAATTTAAAGACTCGACAATATAAGCAGAACCACAAATCGTTTTATTAACGGCAAGAACAACAGAAGAAGCAACATTCAAAATAAATAAACCCCACTTAAATCCCTTTCCCACAAATTCCCCACCACGAGTCATTACAACCTTGTTAGCCTGAAAAATAATTTTCAAACTAGCTTTGTCTAATAAGGCATCAGACACTAGGTTGCGACGCATAGTAGGAACATACAAGACATTTGAAAGGGAGAGGGTTTTTCTAGAGGTAAGTTTTAGAGTGACCTTTCCTTGTCCAAGCACTCCAGCAGTTGCCGCATTGCCCATGTAGACACACTCACCTTCTGTAGCATCCTGAAAGTCATGGAGAAGCTCCTTGTTTGAATAGAAATGTCTTGAAGCCTAGGTGTCCAAAATCCAATCAGAACTATTCTTGATCAGATTCGCTTCAATGACCACAACAACAACAAGATCATCAGATTCAGCAAGGTTAGCCCGAGGTGCTTCCTTATGGATATAACCTTGGCGTTGAGGACATTGATAAGCCCTATGATCAGGCTTGCCGCATACATAGCAAAGGACAAACCTCTTCTGAATCTTACCATTAGGTTTGTTGAATTTTCCTTGCTTTTTACCATTATTGTTGACCTTCTTACCTTTACCCTTAAACTTATCAGATGAAGCAGCAGCAGTTTCCATCAGATTAACTTTGGTAACATTAACAACAACAAAGTTATGATTATTCTTGATGCAGTTTGCCTCTTTAATCCTCATATGACCAATTAGTTCCTGAAGACACAAAAACTCTTTCCTATGTTTCATATTGTTACGGAACTCCCTCCAGGAAGGGGAAATTTTTCCAGCAATATATTCGCTTGAAAAACTTCGCAAATCTTCATTTAAAACATTAGCATACAAATTTTTGTAGATATGAACTTGGTCCATGACAAGTTTGTCATCAACCATCTGGAAAGGCAGCCACTTTCCAACAACATATTTTGTTTCCCAACATTATCAGCCCCATATTTTTTTTCTCAAGGGCCTCCCAAATCAGTTTAGATGACTTACACCATGAATAAATCAAACAGATTATTTGTCATAAGATTAGGAGATGGAAACGAATAATTTTATTATTTTTTTCATATTTTAAAATTTCATCCTCATTCTTCTTAATAACAGTAGTCGAAGGAGTTCGAAGAGGATGAATCACCTATAGCAGTCATGGCAGCAGGACAGTCCTTGAACAGAACATAGTTGGTGTCCAACTGTTTGAAAAACATGAGCAGTTCTGAGCCCAACATTTGTAATTATTTCCGTCAAGAGACTCAAGCTTGGAAAGGTGAGCCATGGATTTGGTTGAACTGTTAACCATTGCGAATTAAATAATTGCTTTCGAATTGTTAAAAACTGAGAATAGCAATGGCGAAAGACAATTATTTCAAGGTTGTGCCATGGTAGGTGTAATCCCCCACAATTTTAAAGGATTTTATAAATATATTAAGTATTTATATATTTATATTTAGACTCAAATGAGTTTGGAAAATGATTTGACTATTTAAAAAGGGTTGACTATTTTAAAAGTCAAATGAAATTATTTTTCATGGCTTAATAAAAATTGAAAATATTTTAATTAAGCAAGTTTTAATAAAAGTTTTAAATATTAAAGTATATTGAAAAAGAAGTTTAATGGAATCGAAAATCCTAAAAGGATAAAAAGGAAAAGAGTCATGTTGATGATTAAAGTCCTAAGTTGTTCATCTTATTAGTCATCAAATCTCATTAAACCTTATCTCTTTTCCTATGCCCAAAAAGGGAAGCCTTTATATAAATATCCTAAAACCCAATTATTTTATCCCACACAATTATTTTCTCCACAAAAATCACGTCATTCACTTTCCCTCATTCCTTCGACTTTTCTCTCTCCTCTTCGTGCGTCTTTTCTTTCGGCCTTCTCTCTCTAATCTCGTTTCTTCTTCTTCAAGTAACGTTTCTTATTCAACAAGAAACGTCACAAACCTTCTCAAATCCGAAAAGTTGCTGCTGCCGTGTTGCTGCTGTTGCTGTGCCGACGCCTTTCCTTCCTCCTTCGTTTGTCGGTTGTTTTCTTTCTTCCTTCCTAAGATTCCATTAAAAGTCTAGGTTTTTATGTTATTTTATTATTATTTGTTATTTCCCTAGGAACACTACAAGAGGGGGGTGAATTGTAGGTGTAGAAATAAACGTAACTTTTTGCGGAAATTAAGGGCCTGTTCTCCCCAGCTTATTTTCAGTTCAGTTCAGTTCAGTTCAGCTCCAATAAGTTCAGTTCAGTTCAGTTCAGTTGAGTTCAGCTCCAATAAGTTCAGTTCAGTTCAGTTCAGATCAATTCAGTTCAGTTCGGTTCAGTTCAGTTCAGCTCCATTCTTTTATAATGATTTTGTTAAATATTATTATTATGTTGGTATAATTTATTTTACTAATTACTCTTATTATTATTATTATTATTATTATTATTATTATTATTATTATTATTATTTTAAATATATATCATTACTATTAAGTATTATTATATTATTATTATTATTATATTATTATTATTATTATTATTATTATTATTATTATTATTATTGTTGTTGTTTCTATATATTATTTTGTTTATTATAGCTTTACTCATTATTATTACTATTATTATTACGAGGAACATGATTTAGGTCAAAGCACAAATGAACCCACTTTTTTTAGCCCATAAACCAATCAAATCGCGTCAAGACGGTTTATGATGTAATTTTTGCGGTCCAACCCAATCATTATTTTAATTACTAAATATTTTTATATTATTAAATCTAATTATTAAAATAGTAATATTAATATACTTCTTAGATATTATTGTTATTATATATCATCATCAAGTATTAATATATTAATACAAATAATATAAAATAATTATTATTAATTATCATTATTATCATTAATTATTATTATTATTAATTTATGATTATTAATATTATATATTTATAACTATCATTTAAAAATATCCAAAATACTATTATTATTATTATTCATTATTATTACTTATCTTTATAATTATTATTTAATATTCATATTATTCTTTTTTAAAATATTATTTATATATTTATTGCATTCAGTTTATTTCAATTCAATTCAATTAAATTCAATTCAATTTAGTTCAGTTCAGTTCAGTTCAGTTCAGTTCAGTTCAGTTCAGTTCAGCTCTGATAAGTTCAGTTCAGTTCAATTCAATTCAGCTCCAATAAGTTAAGTTCAGTTCAGTTCAGTTCAACTGTTTTATGCCGAAGAGAACAGGCCCTAAAACTTAAAATAAACAAGCTAAAGGAACACAAGAGATTTTTACGAGGAAAAACTTCTTGGGCCCAACAAGAAGAAACAACCACGACCACTAGGGATTTTAAACTCAACTCTTTCACTAATTAGGCCAAACAACTTTGTTACAACCTAATTCTAACTCGAGCCACACCTTGAGTTCCTAAACTCAAGTTCCTGAGCCACTATTCTCTTAACAGTAGTTCCTCTCAAGTTCACTCGAAGTTATCTCACTCATACAAGCTTCACTCAAAGCTTCTCTCTTACAGAATTTTACTCAAAGTTCCCTTACCCCAAAAACCAAAATACAATTGACCGAAATAAGCTTAGTGGAATTAGAGTAAGAAAGCAAAGAACAAATGGCTATTATGAGAGAATGAAGGCACTGACACTTAATTAGTTAAACTCACTTAATTACTTAGTCAGACACATTTTGGAACTCATTTATACTTCAATATTTATAGTGATAATCACAAAGAACGTGGGAGTAAAACTCGATTACATGTTAAGTCCATTAACCCATGATGTTCCTTCCTCTAAGGAACACGTTTCTCATCATGTTCCATGATCCCATGATCTCAATATGAACGTGGATATATTTTAGCCACAACTCCTAAGTAATAGGAGTTCCTTGAGCTTTATCCGAAAATCAGTTAGTTATAAAAACAGCTTTATCATTAAAACTGAATTTTTAATCTTTAAGAAAATAATATCTTTTAAACAAATTCTTTATATAACCGGATAATTATTTTCTTATATTTTCCGAAAAACAAAATCTTTTCCTTAAATAGATTTTCTATTTAAAACTGATTTTATCATTAAAACTGATTTTAAATTAGATAAAACTAATTTCCTATAATTTAGGCATGACTTACTCAATTGCATAATTGTACCGTTATACTTTTGCACGCCTAAGTCTAGTTCCTTTTATAAACCAAGTTCCTTTAACAGATTCGTTTAGTTGCCACTTAGTTTGTTCCTTAGAAAGGAACAAACTCTCATTCTCAAATAAAACTGCCACTGTTCCTTACCATCCTTACTTTGTTCCTTTACACTGGAACTAGAAAATAAAACGCCTAGCTTTTATTCTTCTTGATCCAATGCTTGCTCCAGTATGAACTTATATAAACTTATTTACTTAGCCTTTGAAATCCTCTCTTGACTTCTTCCTTGACTTCGTATTCTCCCAGTTCCTTTCATTGATACCTTAAACATCATACACTTAAATAACTCATTAGTTCACTACTTAGTTTGCATCTTTGTTTCTTTGTCATCATCAAAACTAGGGTTCAACATTATTAATCATGTTTACTAATTAAATTACTGTTTTTTTTATATATATATTTTCGGTCATCATAGTATATATTGTAAGAAATTTCAGATTTATTATATTGAGTTTATTTTTAGTTTTAATCATGAAAATAAGAGTTTTTAGGGTTTTTATTTGCTAGATACTAAAGAAATATATTATGAACGATGAGATTTACTTAATACGTGTTTTAAATACGTTGTACATATTTTAAGAAGGGTTATTAGATTTTAAAAGTGTTGTAATTTCATAAAAGAGTTATTTATGGAGTTTTAAAGGATTTTTAATTGCTAGAATAGTAGTACTATACTAGGAATTAAAAATAACTTAAGTTTGATACTTAAAATCGATTTTAAAACATGTTTTTAAGGGGTTTTAATTTATTTAAAGCTGCTGTAATTTTTATTTCGAGTTATTAATTTTAGTCACTTTGTTTTCTAGGCGGAGAATACATTGTAGGAGACTTTTAACGATTTAAAAGTGGCCTACAGGCTAGTATATACAAGGTACGTACATTATTACGTGCTATGTGGCTTAGTATCATGTTTTAGGGAAGATTTAAATATTAGTATCATGTATAGGAACCTACTTGTTCATATATGTGATTTCTGGAATTTGTTTTACATGTTTTATGCCTGTGTGCAACATGTGATCTAGAATTGATTATGAATACCGAATTATATGTTTGTATGGATTAATTGATGCAAGCATGTTAATAAAGTTTATTTATTAATTCGCATAAGAATTATATACGTTAAAGTGAATCATGTAATGCATGTATTCTTTGAGAAGTATTATTTATTATCTTGTGAGGGTCGTGGACCTTATTTGGTAAGTTACAAGTTATACCTATATAAAGGTAAGATTGTTGTTGGCTAGGTTCAACAAGTATAGAAAGTTAAGAGTAAAAAGAAATTAAAGTAGTCTTGGATTGTGAGTTGTGATCACGTGTTAAATCCAAAGATAAAATAAGTCCAGTTGTGAATGTCTGCTTATTTATGTATGTGTCGCTTATATGTGCGTGTCAATATAAGTAATAACATGTAAATAACGTAAAGTGTAACGAGAATAAGTTATAGACTTTAGACTGGTGCACGTCTAGAGTTGGACACTAAGGGTTGGAGTACATGGTGGTAGCCCATGGCTTTTCTAGGAATGGATTGATCACCATCCCTCTTTTATTTCAAAGGTTCCTTGATATCGCAGGTCACTCTGAAATGCGGAGTCGCGCGCATTTCACATTAGTAGTTAAGTTAACTCGTCCAATAACTATTCCATTTAAGTATTAAAAGATGTATGTTTGAATTTAGTTCAGTAAAAGTTGCCTGCAGTTTGTTATATGTTTATTTATTGTTTATTCCTATACGTTATTATTTAGTATCATGTTTAGGAATGTTTATGTTTGATATGTAGTAATCAACTTGTTGATTACGTGCTTTATTTGTGTGTGTGATCATGGCTTTGCCTATTGATCCTGTGATGATCCTTCTGGTGAACAGAGTCGATATTGCATTGACATTACAGGTTCGCAGATGTGCATCGCATTGGGAATCTGGAGTGGAGAGACTGTATTTCTAGCATAGTTTAATTTATGCTTCCGTAGGAACATTTTATTTTAGATGGTTGTTTATTTAAGTTGGTTTATTAGATCCTCGACATTTGTCATTTATTTAGTGAGTTTAATAAAGTTGGTTTTTAGTAAATTGTTTTCCGCTGCTAAATTCTGAATAAGCCGATATGTTATCACACCGGCAATAATGCCTGGGTAATTCTCTATGTTTTATATTATAAAGTTATTTCTGAAAAGAGAGAATTATCGGGGTGTTACAGTAGGAGACCACTGACTTGAAAGCAATTACATCCCGACAACGGTGGTAATCGATCTGACCGGAAATCTCCTAAAGGGTAACACAACAGCCTAAACTGCCACCACTAGCAGTATAGACTTTGTGTGTATTAAACTAAACAGAAGGCAAATCAGGCCAAAAACACAAAAGGCAGTAAAAGGGGAGGATATCACGGGATTGCCATTAATACCGTGACGGTCAAAACGTTACAAATCTTCATCAGTCACACACGCACCCAGCCTGGATCCAAAAAGTTAGTTAGTTAAGTTTATTCAGAATTTTAGGCAAGCCCAAACCCAAGCATGACATCCAACCACAAAAAGCAACTCAATAAGAGTAGGAGAAAGGGAATATATAAAGTAAGGAAGTATTCCCTCCCACAAGCAATATGAGAAGAAGACAACAACGCTTTTCAAGCCTTGATTCCAACAAGCTTAGTATGGCATTATTAAGTTCATTTTGGTTAAGAAAGTAGCTCAAATTCACCAAAATCGATCAAAACAAACTTGTAACTTGAAATTCTAATCTATTACACCTAAATTTGACCTTAACAATTCAAATTTGCATAAAGTAATTGGTATATTCTAGTTGAGATTAGATATGTAAGAGTTAGTTTGTTTTGGGAAGCAAAGTAACACATATTCACCAAAAATCATCAAAACAAACCCCAATCTTGGTACTTTGATCTATTCCGCCTAAATTTGACATCTACACTTTAAATATGCATAAAGTAATTGGTAGTTTAGCTTAGAGTTGCAAGAGTTAGTTGGAATTCTAAATTATATGAATTCTTATGTGTTTTTATGGTTGTCTTTATAAGTTTATATGAATAACACACCAAGACTAAAGGCCTTCACCATTGAATAAATAGTTGAAGTTTTAGAAAAGTTGTCAAGTTATATTTGTGATGATTATCTATCATACGTTGGTTAGGATTTTGTAAGAACTAGTTAGTTATTCGATTGCATTTTCTATTTCATGTAGTAGCTAGCTAGAAAGTTGTTATTTTGCTTTAATATGTAAACTTTTGGCATTACTATTAATATATGCATAAGATAATTGCTTTTACAAGTTTAAAAGATTATGATTTTATGTTGTAATTATTTTCACTAAGCATATTAAGTACACAACATGCTACCCAATTTTATTTGAGATGAGCATATAACAGGATCACTAGGTCCTAAACGAGCTAGAACCATTAGAAAAAGAAACTAAGTATTGGCTTCGGTTAGCTCTCAAAGTTGGAGCCTTTATCCATTAAGGTTTGCGGTTAGCTCTAAATTAATGAAAAAGGATTTGATTTTCAGAGCTAACCGTAACCCTTAAAGGATAAAAGGCTCCAAGTTTGATTAATATCGGAACCCTTAATTATTAAGGGGCTCGGTAAAAAACCCAGGCCCTTTTAGAAATTTTTATTGGCTGCTACGCCAAGTGTTGCGGTAAAAAAAGGAGCCCTTTGGCCACTTTTGACCTCAACTCTTGGTCTTTTTTTCCTCTTGCATAAAGTCTTGCATGCAATATGTAAAAAGTTGGGGGACACCCCTAGAATGTCTAAAGACATGGCTTAGACCCCTCTCTATTCATGTTTGCTTCCCCGTGTGCATATGCATGTGTGATTATTTTCGGAAGAATCAAATTGAGGATTTTATTTTGGAACTAGTTTATTATAGAGTGTGTTTGCAACCTTTTTTGAAATAGTATCTGATTATGCAAGTTTATAAGAAATGTATACTAAATTTAGAAAATATTTGTGAACCTATTCAAAATTTTCTATATATATATATATATATATATATATATATATATATATATATATATACTTCCTTCGTTCCATAATAAGTGAAACATAGGAATTGGACACAAGATTTAATAAACATCACTTTCAAAAGCAAAAAAGTCATAAATACCCTTTACATTATCATAAGGAGGAGAGAGAAAAGCAAACCACACAAGTATGTGATGGTCACTCTTGTCATTTTATCACTTTCTTTTTTCCATTTAAGGTATGTTTCACTTATTTTAAATTGTTCTAAAATAGTAAGATTATGGAATGGAGGAAACATATATAAATAACAATAAGAGATATATATAACAATAAGAGATACATATAACCAATATATATACATATAACAATAAGAGATCATTTGGAATTAAAGCTGAATGGGAACTTGTTTTAATTTGATGTCGCATCGAGAACGCTTACGTATGGTTTGGGATCTATGTGTATTTCAGTCATATGGATTTATATTTCCGATTTGAGATGTCAAACATGACAAGATTACTTGTATGTAAATTGAGAATGACTGTAAAGTAATCATGTTTTCAATATTATCTTTAGATGAATTGTAATCTTATGGTGCACTTAATTGCAAATACATATAAAGTATTTGATGAGGTGTTTGTGGATTTATTTAATATATACCAACTTTTGAGAGCTCACATGATCTTTAGCTAAGTTGTTCTTCACTACATATTCTATTGTCATGATTTTTTTTTTTTAAAGGGAAAAGCTCAATAGTGCATTAATCAATGGACAAAGCATCTGATAGTACATAAGGATAAATCTTCGAAAGACAGTGATTCTCTCATACCTGCTCAACTCCAAACGAGACGATTTTAGCTAGATGATGGGCTACATAATTCATGCCTCTTTTAACACGATACCATCTAACAGAAAGCAAACTGGAACTAAAAAATAAAATGTCCTCTAGAACACTATAAACTCCGACAAAAAAACTACAACTTTAGAAAGATAAGATACAAAAACTTGGCTATCTGACTCCACAATAATATTCTCATACCCATGGCGTTGTGCTAGCTTAATAGCAAAAAGGAGAGCTTTGCTTTCTGCAATTCTGGGGGACCACCATGCTCGAACACGTCTGGATACCGCAAACAACACCCCTCCTTTGTCATCACAAGCTACTACACCCATTCCGATCCAGCCCTCCATAGCTAATGAAGCATCTGAATTTAGATTTATCACACCCGGTGGTGGTGCACACCATCTATTAACACTCGGTATTTATCCAGGAATCGAGTTTTTATACACTTTTTGAGTGTATGTATTATGCTCGAGAATCAACCAATCCACAAGAGCTAGAAGTAACGCATTTGGAGTTATTGTCCCATTAGATACCTTGTCATTCCTTTCCATCCATAAGCACCACAATATAATTGCAGCTCTTTGTCTCATTTTTCCATCCCCTTGCTTCTAACTTATGATCTTCTCACACCAACTTGTGCCCACACTTTGAAGCAACACGCTGCAGCTACTGTCCTCCCATAGATCACGAACCCGAGAGCACTCCTAGAGAGCATGAGAGCTGGTCTCATCCATCACAGACGCACCAAGGACAATGGGCATCGTCCATCATATGCCGATGTGTTAGAAAGCACGAATGGGTAAAGTGTTCGAACATATCCGCCAAAGAAAATGCTTCACCTTTGGAGACATCTCCATGTTCCATATTTCCACCCATGCAACATGAAAATTCTCCAAATCTCTTCCCTTCCCGAGCTTGTAAGCAGTTTTTGTAGAGTACAACCTATCTTTTGAATATGCCCAAGTGAGAACATCATTAGGAGCTATCCTACTTGAAGGTGTAGCTAAGATACATTGTTGATCTCTTTCATTGAAGTGGTTTGGAATTAAATAAGAATTGCATTGCATCTACGAAGCATCAATAAGTTCGCTTACCTTAGAAACATCATCAACTCGCGGGCTTGTGATAAATCTTCCTTCCTCACCAACAACCCAATGGTCAGTCCAGATATTCACATTTTCTCCATCTCCAATTCTCCATCTCCAATTCTCCGTATCACTCCTTCTTTAACAAAAGCTTTAGCACCAGATACTCCTCTAAGAATAACTCCCTGCAAAACCCAAAGAAGCTTCAAGGAAAGACTTTGTTGGGTAGTACTTAGCCTTCAAAGCACGCTCCATCAGAGATTCGACATGCTGAACTAATATCCAAGCTTGCCTTCCATGTAGTGCATCATTAAAAATCCTCAAATCCTTAAAAACCATACCATCCAAAAATTTTAGAGTACACATATCTTCGCAACTCTTCTAGTGAATTTTTCGATTCAGGCCAGTTTGCCCCTGAAAGAAGCGCGCCATTGCCGAACTGATTTTTTTGCAATGGTGCAGCTAGGAAGCTTATAAACACCCGTTAGATATGTTATAATTGCCTGAATCACAGATTTCGGCAGGATCTCTTTCGACCCTTGACAACATTTTCTCTTTCCATCCCTGAAGTTTCTTCCAGAATCTATCCATAAGAGCCTCAACACATAACTTTTTTAGATCTTCTCACCACAGTAGGAAGGCCCGAATATTTGCTATGCTTGTTAACTAGTCGCATGTTCAAAACTCCCATCAAATCTTCTTGTTGTTCAGCACCAACTTCTTTACTAAAATACACCTCTGACTTTTCATAATTAATTTTATGCCCGAATGCTTGTTCATATTAGTTGAGAATATCAACTATAGTTTTGCATTCATGTCGGTTGGTTCTGCCAAAAAGAAGGTTGTCATTTACAAAAAGAAGATGAGAAATTTTTGGGCCATTTTTACTAGCTTTTGCTCCATGAAGTTTTCTCTCCAGTACTTTTTTCTAAATCATGTGAGAGAAAGCATCATAAAATGGGGATGAATTTTTCTGAGGTGGTGGTTGCGCGTTCAGCAGGGGAAGGGGAAGGGAAGGAGGCTGCGGTGTTAATTGGTTGTGGTGGTCGAATTGATAGTGTGCGGGGTGGGGATGCGGTTAGAGATGACGATGGGTAGGATCTGGACAAGGTCCTCTAGGATCCAAATCCAGATTCATGTTTTTAGGTAGGGATCCATATCCTACCCGGATCCACTAGGTAATAAGAATGAGGATCCAAATCCAGATCCGGGTCCTAAACGGATCCAAAACAGATCCTTGCCTAATGTCTTCAAACTACCCTAATTTTCACAATAATTAAAGATTTTAAACAATAAAGTCATCTAATATCAACCAAAAAATACATTTAATTTTTGAAAAATAACCATTACAACTACTCATAATTATTCAATGATCAAATGATAGATTAGTTATCAAATCAATTTTCGAACTTAATTATCCGGTAAATTTGCACAAAAATCACACATTAATCCGAAATTCAAGCGAAAATCCGTTTTACATGTAATAACTAATATTATAATATTATCAAAATATAATATTAAGTTATAATAATATTATAAAAACGGGTAAACAGATCTGGATCCGGGTAATTATTTAGGACCCGGTCCAGATCCTTTTTTTAAGGAGGATCCAGATCCTACCCGAATCCATAGGGTCCAAAATTTAAGGATTCAGATCCGTAAAAAATGGATATGGATCCACGGATACGGGTAGGGTCCATTACCCACTGCCATCTCTAGCTACGGCGGTGTTAATTGGTTGTGGTGGTCGTCGCGGTGGCTCACTGGTGATCCATTTGGTGGTGGTGGTGGCTCAATGGTGATTCCACTCTCTTTAATTCCCAACCCGACTTTTACTTAATCCTATCCGGATCAACTAAAAACTATAACAAAATTCTTTATCATAAAAAATAAATCAGTGCGTTTTTTGTGCAACACGCCACACGGAACCCAAACCGTGTGGCCACATTACTGTAGCTCTTCCTCCTTCCCCGCCCAATTTCTCTTCCCCTCACATTTTTCATTTTCTCTCTCCTCCCACCCCAATTCCTCTTCGATCCTCCTTCACAAGTTGCTTGACATGAATTGCCATCATTCATGGTCTCCACTCACCACAGGCCTTCAAAATCTTCAACCCCCATTTTCAAAACCTTCAACTACTTGATTTCAAATTGACTTATCTACAAGTCTATGCCTTTACCTTTGATGGTCGAAGTGGGCTTTCATTGAACAATTCGACCACCAAAAGTCAAGATCTAGGCCAATAGTTGCCGAAAAACGCTTAGAGGTCTCTTTTTATGGTAACTTTTCAATTTTCTCTTTCTTCTAAATTCTTTGATAGTGTTAAATGTTAAGTGTTAAGCATGGAGCATGTGACGATGGTGTGGTGGTTCCGATAGTAGGGTGGTTGTATTGGGCGGTCATATGGTGGTTTTGGTTGGTGGGTTTCGGGCAAGGTTGTGGTAAGCTTGTTGGAGGTTGTACTTTCTCTCTCCTACTAAGTACTCGATTCGGTGGTGTGGTGCATCCGATAGTAGGGTGGTTGTATTGGGCGGTCATATGGTGGGTTTCGGGCAAGGTTGTGGTAAGCTTGTTGGAGGTTGTACTTTCTCTCTCCTACTAAGTACTCGATTCCCCTAGATTTAATAAAAATAACTTCTAGTTGCAGAAAAAGTAACCCCTAGTTTCAGTAAAAATAACCCCTTATAATTACAAAAGTAATCTCTTATAATTACAAAAAATAACCCCTAGTTTCAATAAAAGTAATCCATTATATTACAAAAAAGTAACCTACACTTTTAGTAAAAGTAACCCCTAGTTATATAGTAAAAGTAACCCCCTTACAGTTAGAAAAAGTAACCTATACTTTCAGTAAAAGTAACCCCTATTTATAGCAAAAGTAACCCCCTTACAGTTATAAAAAGTAACCTATATTTTCAGTAAAAGTAACTCCTAGTAATAGTAAAAGTAACCCCTAGTTATAGCAAAAGTAACCTATACTTTCAGTAAAAGTAAACCCTATTTATAGTAAAAGTAACCCCTATTTATAAAAAAAAGTAACCCCCTTATAGTTACAAAAAGTAACCTATATTTTCAGTAAAAGTAACCCCTTAGCATTATAAAAAGTAATCCCTAGTGTCAGTAAAATAACCCTTAGCATTCGATAAAGTAACCTCTAATTCACTAAAAGTAACACCTTAGCATTGAAAAGCAACACGTTTTACTTTTTATGAATAAATGAGATTACTTTAAATATATAATGGGGATACGTTTTATGAACTAATTAATGGGTCACTTGTACCTTTCCTATGATTACTTTCTACAAACATTTCAAGCTATTGTATAATAATTAGAGTTACTTTTGTGAACATATGAGGTTACTCGAACAAATAAATAAGGTTACTCAAACATGTAATTAGGGTTACTTTTGTTAACTAATGAGGTTACTTTTATAATATAATGAGTCATTTGAAAAATATATAAGGTTACTTATAGAATAAATGGGTTACTCGTATGATAAATAAGGGCACAAATAATGATATATAGTTACTTATTATGAAGTAATGGGTTCCTCGTATCATAAAATAAGGTTATAAATAATAAGGGTTACATGTACATTCAGGTAGGGTTGTCCGTAAACGGATTCACGCTTGGACTTTTTTAAAGAGGACACGAGCATCATTATAAGGCCTAAATTGGATTTATTATTAGCTGGCCACGTCCTTATTTATCAATGTGTTAATGGTAAAATTCTAGAGGAAATAAGAGGAGAGAGAAAATAGAAAAAAAAACCAATTACCCCTGACAAGTAAATTTATTCACCAAATACCCCAACTTTTTTTCAAAATTCACCATATACCCCTGACTTTTAAAAAAAATTCACCAGATAACCTTACTATTAACGGACGTTAGTGCTCCATTAGTGTCTATTTACAAGTTTGCCATAAGCCAACCTAATTAGCCCTAAGTCAACCTAATTAGGCCTAAGTTAACCTAATTAGCCTAATTCAACCTAATAAACCTAATTAAACCTAACTAAATCCTAAACTCTCCTTAACCCAACCCCAACCCTAACCCTACCCCCAAACCCTAGACCCACCAGCCCACCACCCTACCCCACCCCCACCCCCTCCCCTCTCCCTTCCCGGCAACCCCCGCAGACCAATTTTTCGGCAGCCCCTCTCCCATCGCCTCCCTCGTGCCACCCCTCCTTCTCTTTCCCTGACTTGGTTGTTTCTTTAACAATGACAAACAACAACATCAACAGAGCAGGGAGAAACAAGGGAGGAGGAACAACAACACCACCATACAACCACCAGCATCACCATCGCGACAACACGCGAGCAACAAAGCGGTGCCAAACACGAATAGAGGAGGGAGAAAACACGAGGGGGGGGGGGGAATGCATCTCCGACGAACTTGAAAGGAACTCCGGCGAAACACGCATACTTCGACGGAGGTTCACCGAAGCTTCGAAGAAAGAGAAATAGGGTTGCGACAAACAGCAGCGACGAACACCAGCAGCTGTGTGGTGGCTTGCGAGCAACACCACACGCATAGCTCCGATGAGCAGCAAGAACGCCGGCGAAAAAACAGGCGAACAGAGTGAAACACGAGGATGGGGATGAGAGCGAAATCACGAGGTCTGTGGTTTCTTGGGGAAGCAGAGGGAGTTCGAAGGGAGGGAAATAAGGGTTTGGGTTTTAGGTAGGGGCTGCGGGGGTGGTGCGGGTAGGGAGGCGCGACAGCGAGGGAGATTGAGGGGGAGGGGGTGGCTGGTGGGGCTGGCTTAGGGGGCTGGGTTAGGGGGCTGGTGGGTGTGTGTGGGCTGGGAATGGGTTAGGGGTTTTAGGTTAGTTAGGGTTTTAGGTTTTTTAGGGTTTTTTAGGGATTTTTAGGGTTAATTAATGATAATGACTAACGGAGTTAACCGGCGTTAGTCATTAAGGGCATTTTATGTCACTTTTTTTTAAATTTTGGGGTATGTGGTGATTTTTTTTAAAAGTCAGGGGTATATGGTGAATTTTGAAAAGAGTTGGGGTATTTGGTGAATAAATTTATTTGTCAGGAGTATTTGGTGAAAAAACCGGAAAAAAATAGGAGAAATAAGAGGAGAGAGAAAATGAGGCAATGAGAGAGACATCAAAAAGAAAAAAAAAAGAAGAAAAGAAAGAGTTAAAAAAAAGAATGAGAGAAAGAGGGGGGGGGGCATGAGAGGGGGGGGGGCGTGAGAGAACGGGGGTGGCCACACCATTAGTTGAAGGTGTGGTCCGCCTCATATAAAAGTTTGTGAAAATAAATGGATTTTCCTTGAACGGATAGCGGGAATCGAACCCGCATCTTCTCCTTGGCAAAGAGAAATTTTATCAATGGTGCCTAAGTAATCGTGCTTTTCATAAGTGTAACATGTAAAAAAAAAAATTGGAGGAAATGAAGTATATAGTTTTTGCGTTGAGAAACATTAAAGTCGGGGGTTGCTAAACGCAGCCTCACTTTACTAACGCATCCTTACAAAAACCCCAAAATACCCTTATTATCATATTCTTTCTAAAAACCCTTTATCTCTCTAAAAAATATTCTCTCCATCTCTCTACCTGTTAGATATAAAAAACTTCATTGAAGATCTAAAAATTTTAATTTGATATTCAATGGACCATAATTTTGACCCAATCGAGTTTCAATCTGATGTAAGTTGTGAAAATTTTTTCGTAATTATGATTCAAGTTGTGATTTTTTTTCGCAAATTATGATTCAAGTTGTGATTTTTTTTTTCGCAAATTCGTAATCCATTATTAGTCTGTTTCGTGCAATATGCACGAAACAGATGATTTCGTTTCGTGCAATCTGCACGAAACAGATGATTCTGTTTCGTGCAATCTGCACGAAACAGATGATTCTGTTTCGTGCAATCTGCACGAAACAATTGAATCTGTTTCGTGCATCTTGCACGAAACAGAATCATCTGTTTCGTGCAGATTGCACGAAATCTGCTAATTTTGTTTCGTTCACATTGAAAAATTTATGATTGATGATGTTTATCAAATTTATGATAACATGTATTTTGTGGTTTTCATAAATTGTCAGGATGATGTCCATGTTGAAGAGGTTGATGAAAATACACCTGATTATAGTGAATTTTTCACCACTACAACTATATTTCCCACTCGAAAAGCATTGCGTGATTGGGTTACTGAAGTAGGTAGGCTGCATAATATGGTGATAATCATCGCTCGATCACAATATGGTGAAGGACAAGGCTTGGGGAATGCAAAAGCTACCCTCACTTGTGAAAGAAGCGGGAGATATAGACTGCATAAGTCTAGAGAACGTGTAGATGTGGAGAAATTTACCGGTACAAAAAAGAGATTGTGTCCTTTTCGACTTCAAGCGATTGAGTGTGTTGGTGGTGGTTGGAGTGTCTATGTCATTAATGGAAAGCACAATCATGATCTTCCCGATTTCAATGAGGGACGTGCATTATTGGCATGTTAAGTAAAGATGAGCTCAATTTGGTAGAAGAATTAACTAAATCTCATGTACCGCCTAGTCAAATCATGAAAGTTCTTAGTAGGGTGGATGAAGAGACTTTGACTACAGTGAAACATATTTAAATGCCCGTCAGAAGTTGAAAACCGAGGCAATGTGTGGTAGGTCTGTGATGCAACAACTAATGAAGGTGATTGTTGATAATAACTATCTACAATGGCATCGTGAAGAAGTGGGAACAAATATGGTTAGTGACATAGTTTTTGCTCATCCTGATGTTGTTGATCTATTGGTTCTTGTTTCCTTATTGTTAGTCATTAATTGTACATATAAGACAAACAGATACAAAATGCGTTTTTTGGAGATAGTTGGTATAGTTCCAACTGGAAAAAAATTTGTTGTCGCCTTTGCTTGGTTGAGAAACGAGAAGGAAATAAATTACCAATGGGTCATGGATTGTGTGAAAACAGTTATTTGATCCAGAGAAGCTGCGGGTGTGATTGTAACTGACAGGGAATTGGCTCTTATCAACGCGGTTAGACAAATATTTCCTACCGATCATCTTTTATGTACAAGACATATTGGGAAAAATTGGGACAACTATGTGGGCAAGTTTGACAAAAATGAAGATATTGTCAAAGCATTTCGTTCTAGATGGTATAAGTTAGTGGATGCACCAAGTGTTGCATCGTATGAACAACGATTAAAGAGAATGAATGAAGCCTTTAAGTCTATGCCAGCTGTGTTAGATTATGTGAAATCTACTTGGTTGGATCCATATAGTGATAGATTTGTCAATGCTTTTACAATGAACATCCTACATTTGAGAACGACCAACAGGTAAATAAAAATTTCAATTAATTAAATTATAATTCAAATAAGTAAATGCTATATTTTATAGTGGTAATGTTTTTTATATGTGTTATCGTTATTATTTTTAATTATATTACAGGGTGGAAAGTGCTCATGCAGCACTGAAATCGTGGTTAAAGACTTCGACAGGAAGTTTGGATACAATATGGCCAATTATCCATTCATTTTTGGAGGCTCAAAAACGTGAAATAAAAGCCTCTTTCCAAAGGTCCCAGAACAGAGATCCTCATGTGACAGTGTTACGTCTATTTATGTTATTGAAAGGTCGAGTATCACATAAGGCTATACGCTTGCTTGATAATGAATATAAACGTGCAAATGAAGTTGGTGTTGATGGTTTCGTTTGTGGATGTTATTTAAGACATACACATGGACTTCCATGTGCTCATGAGATGAAAGAGATGGAAGAAAGAAATACCAGTATTCAACTTACGGATATCCACCCTTTTTGGAGGACTCTTAAACTTAAAAGTGTTGATACACATTACAATTTAGATGAAGAATCTCATTTTCAGATCCGGCATGATGTTGACAAGGAATTGCAAGTGTACTTCAAGGATATTCTAGATCTACCTGAACAAAGTAAAAAAATAATAGCAGCTCAATTGGAAAAAATAGTGCACCCTGAATTCACAAGATTGAACGAGCCACACACTACAACCCAATCTAAAGGTCGTCCTCCAAAAAAAAACTCAACAAGAAGAGTTCCATCTAATTGGGAATACACAGAACAAACATGCTCCAAGAATTCTAAAACTGGACGTGGTGGATGTGCTTCTACTTCTACATCAGCTAAAGGTCGTGGACGTGGACGTTCTTCACAAATAATTCCTCCCAATATCTTGCCATTTGTTGATCAACTCCCCTCCTACATAGTACCTTATATTAGTAGCATACACAATGTTGGAGCTGATGGTAATTGTGGTTATAGGGCCGTTTCTCGATGGATTTATGAGGATGAGGAACGATGACCAACTGTTCGGGAAGAGTTAGCTGTGGAGATTGAGACTAGGTCAGACATTTACAGTGACATTTTAGGAGGTCATGACAAAGTTAGAGCAACTTTGATCTCCCTTCAACACTATGTCGGATCCGCTACTAAAGATTATTGGATGTCATTACTTGACATGGGTTTTGTGATCTCCACTAGATATAATGTGGTAGTTGTTTGTTGGTCTCTTGATCAACCAATTACTTTTTTGCCAATTATTGCTCGTGAGGGGAACCATGCACCTGATCGAGTCATCACATTAGGATTTTTGCAGCGGATGGAGCATTACATTGTGGTAAGTGTAACTTGCATTATTAAAATTTTTATATTACAATTATTTGCTTATTTTTTTACATTTAGCTTTTTCTTAGGTTGAAATGAAAGAAGGTTTTCCCATGCCGCCGATTTACCCATATTGGCGTCATCATCATGATCCTAGTGTTGCAGGTTGGTCGATACCTTATCATTCAAGATTTGAAAGATGGAAAATCATTGCGGGTGTGCGAAATCAACAAAATAATATAGACCCTTTTGAGCTTGATCCTTGATATACTGTTTGGTAACATCACTTTTTTTTGTTTTTGTGGATTTTTTACATTTACTATTTGTTATGACATTTGAATTGAACTTTGGTTTGGTATTAATTTTATCTCTTATAAGTGTATGCTTTTGAGTTTTTAGAATGTGAAAAACATCATAGATAATATTTGGATTGGTGACTTGCTAATATGGAAACAAATAATAAAAACAAATAATTTTTAATCTAAGAAATAATAAAAATACAAATAATACATGCTCCTTATAACGTAAATCTCCTGAATAACAAAAGGTGCACAATCTCATGCATTTTCATCTGATCATCTTTGTGACGAATGTAATTTTTCAAACTCCTGTAGAACGTCAATAGCCTGGTCAATATGGTGAAATTGGTCCTCCAAACTCAATTTTGATCGTACTTCAGGATATACTGGACGTAGATAGTGAGCAATCAAGTGGAGTCGCTGTAAAAAGAAAGTATTAAAAAATTATCATGAAACGAGATAATGTAAAATGATAACATAATAAAACTTAGTAGATTTTACCGCTTCGGCAGTAAGTTGGTGTTGTCTTGACATATATCCATTAGGGGCATGTTCAGGATTTTGCAACTTTGGATGTGAACATTGTAAAAACCATTGCATGTAGTCGGAAGAGCAATCCCATGGATTAGAAGCATCCTCACCTAGACGGTGCATACTTAAACAATGGGAGGAAGGATCATCCCAAAAGCACATCATAGATTCCGGATATTCAATGGAGTAAAAATGGGTCGGCTTGCTCTCTTTGTTTGGTGTAATTGGACACATAGGGCGAGTCTGTACATATCCAAATTGTCGTAGAACACGGTCCGGCATATACGGTTCAATTATGGAAGCGTAACGAATGCACCCATGATACAATGATAATGGTAAATTGTGTACTACATTGATACCATAAGGCACCCATATAACCTGTATTTAACATTATATTATTAAGATTATATAAACAGAACTACAACAAAAAACTAATCAAAGAAAAATATAAATATATACCTCTTGAGCTGTCATGCCATCTAACCTCCATCGGTGTTGTTGTAGTGTAGAAAGTAATTTCGGTGTCGGAGTCTGAGCATCCCATTTCATAGCGCGAGGGTGCTCACCGGGCACATAGTTAGAATTCGTCATGGGTCGAAACATTGGAAAGTGCTCATATATCCAAACCTTAAAATAAAAGAACACAAAAATGAAATTGAGAATTTAAGTCAGACAATATTTAAATGTAAGAAATAAATTACCTCAAGAAGAGTAGATGATCCTGCCAGTTGCTTAGTCTCTGCTCTTGTAGCTTTGCCAAGTTCCCGATAAAGATAAGCAAGAGCTGCCGAAGCCCACGAGTACGACTTAACACTAACAAGGTCGCGTACTAGAGGAAATAATAGAGTGGATGCTCGATCTACAGTTTTGTCAATAAATAAAGTGGACCCTAGTAATGTAACTAAAAAGCCTCTAGCTAGATCATCCGCACCATACTCATTTTTTGGATCCATCAAAGTCTCTCTAATTTTTGACAACTTAATTCCACCATGTGCATGTTCAAACTCTATTTCTTTTGTATCTATATTAAGCAATTTACCATAAAAGAAAATAGTGAATTCCGTGATTCCTTTTGTTGCATTGGGTGGTTAATAGCAAGGCCGTTAATAGGAAGACCCAAAATCAAAGATACATCATGTAATGTAATTGTCATCTCTCCAAAGGGTAAATGAAAACTATTAGTTTCAGGGTGCCATCTCTCAACAAAAGCTGATATTAATGGTGCATTATGATGAGGAAACATGCATTCCCTCAAATGACCCAACCCAGTACTTTTCACTAATAGATACCATGCATCACGAGGCTCAAATCGAAAGAGATCAATCGCATGTGTTCGTGACTGAATAACCAAACAACCACGTTCAATCTGATAAAGTGAACACAAATCAATTAAAATACTACCATATTGATATATTATTAATTGTTTTTTTCGATGCAAATCTGATGAAGTTGTGATAACAAACAAATCTAGTACACATAAGAACTCACATTTTTCTCCCAAATGTAACACGCTACATGGCCTCGATAACCTCGTAGCAAATCTGTAGAAAGTGGCCCTCCTGGTGCTGGTGCAGTCAACTTCCAATCAAAAGTGCGAGGACGTTTTAACCATTTACATTTGCCGTTGTCTTCTTGAGATTGCTCTGGCTCGACAACATGCTCCTCATTCAAACCGCCAACACCCGAATTAGGATCCTGGGATGATCTCCTAGCCGCACGGGTAGCCCTGGCAGAAACTGTCACTGTCCTACCGTCTAAGCGAGTATTCTTTTTATTTTTATCCATCATCTGCATACATAACTTGATCATAAATAACTTTAAAGTAAACTGCGGCACATCATTAATTAATGAGTCATTGTGTGATCAGCAACACACTAACGGAACTCCTACAATGCTGTAACATTGGTATTTGGTAGTAATGGAAGATGCACCAGCCTGAACTCTCAGATCAATGTTCAATTACAAATATACTTCAAAAATAGCTCACAAGACAAAACTGTAACAGTGCATACAAGCCAAAACAATAGACACAGCATATGTGCAAAAGTATCAGTCCTCGCATACATCAACCCCACCATCATTCAAGGTCATAAAAAAAAAAAGAACACAACCAGAAAATCAGAGATGACATCAACCCCCAAGAATCCTATAATATTCATCTCTAGCATCCCCTTGCCAAAATCATCACATTTGTTTTAGGTGAAACCACAAATGAGAACTGAAAACCGAGTATACAACAAGAAAACAAACAAGAGTGTAGCAAGATAAATGGCACATAATCTGCACACACAAAATGTGTGCATACCCTGTGAACACAAATTTTGTTCCCTTTATCCACAATCAACAAGCATAAAAAGCCAGACAAAAAGTTAGGTAACAATAAGCTCAGCAATATCATTCTGAAGAATAATCAAACATACTCCACAAGGCAATGCATGATAAGGCCACACTTAGAAATCAGGTAGATAAAGTGAAACATAAAAAACATAGTTGCAACAAAAGGAGAACAAAGTAGACACAAACAGATAGGTTCGATAATACTGGTAGTATAAGAGATGATGTAGAAAATGCAAATAGAGCAAAATAGAAGGGGAGACTATTACCCTCACTCTAGGAATAATACATTACCCTTGCAATATGTAGTTATTGTGCATGAACTCTACTCACACAGAAGAAAGAGAATAAGGGAAGAAGAAGAAAAGTTAGCTAAGGATAGTAACATACTTCATCCAAGTTATATGAAATAGGATAAACCATTTCATCCAAGTTATATGAAATAGGATAAACCATTTCATCCCAGTTATATGAAATAGGATAAACCATTTCATCCCAGTTATATGAAACAGGATAAACCATTTCATCCCAGTTATATGAAACAGTATCATTGATTTTGTTCAATTCACACGAAGCAGTAAGAGTTATTCCATTCAATTAAAAACGCAACAATTTGCTCCAACGAAACACTATCAAAATGCCAGAAATTTAACAAAAATACAGCAATAATAAAATCAGAAAAACGCAGCAATCAAAAAACCAGCAATAAGAAAATCAGAGAACGCAACAATCAAAAAATCAGAAGAACGCATCAATTTGCGCCAACCAGCCAATATTTTTCAAAAAAAAAAAAAACCCGGAGAACTAACCAATTTGCTCCAAAGTCGTGAAATTGGGTTAAAAATCAAGACCCAATTCGCATTGCACGAAGCCAATAACACAATCACTCATGCAAATCGCCCCAAAAGATGGAGAATTGGGTAATTACTATTGAATCAGCCCCAATTTGTTCTTGAATCAGCCTCACTTTGTTCGAAATCTGAAGAGGGAAGATGGAGAGAGGAGTAGTTAGAGAGAGAAATGGGGAAATCGCCCCATATGATGGAGAATTGGGTAATTACTATTGAATAAAAAACATCTTCAAAGAGGACGTTGAAGGAGGAAGAAGGAATGAGAGAGAGAGAGGGGAGTGAAGAGAGGAGCAGTTAGAGAGAATGGCTGAAATGGGTTTTAAGGCTAAAGGGTAATTTAGGTATTTTGTAGAGTTGTATTAGTAATGTGAGGTTGTATTTAGCAACCATGTTAAAGTCAAACGTTGCAATTAAAAATGAACTTACTACTTATATTTTATTTATTTAATATGTGAAAACTTGGACCACAAGTAGGTCCCACTATGCAGCACACAAATGTCCTCAACAGCGGGGGCTTCCTTTTCTGAGATTTCCTCCATCGCACACCACCATCAAAATCGCCAGATCAGTACAACCATTCGTCGGCACATCTTCATCGCTCAATGGGCTGCGCTTCCTCTGTGCCTGGTACACTTTTCATTGTTGTCATTTTTTATTCTGCATTGCGCAATCACGTTTATCAGATAGGATTCATCTTAGATTAATCTATTTGATTCGAATAAAAACCCTAATTTTGGTTAATTGGTGGCAGATAGGACTACGAGAGGGCCATCTGGTCTTAATCCTGTCAGTGAAGGTGCTTCCGATGCCAAAAATTTAAAAGTCAAGGTAATATATTTATGTGATTTTAATTTGAAGTCATACGACATTTACCATAAAAGTTAAAATTAATAAAAAAAGTATCAAATTGGTTGAAATGTGATAATACTATGGCAAAATTATGACCTTTGATAGGATATAACACCTCCGCAATGAATAAGGTAGTTGTTGGTTATGTGTATCTGATGCAGTTGCAATTATGCAGTGATGATTGTTTATTGTGCAATTGGGTTTCTGTTTCTGATGTTAACGATAATTTTCAGCTTGTGCTACTCGGAGATTCCGGTGTTGGAAAAAGCTGTATTGTTCTTCGTTTTGTGCGTGGTCAATTTGATCCTACGTCCAAGGTATGAGTGATGGAGTTAATATTGATTGGCAATGCTTGAAGTAGAGGAAGGATTGTGTTCTCATATTTAATTTTAATTGTCTAGGTGACTGTTGGAGCGTCGTTTCTCTCTCAAACAATAGCATTGCAGGATTCGACCACTGTCAAGTTTGAAATCTGGGATACTGCTGGCCAAGAAAGGTATGCAGGATTTTGCAGAATTTTTGTTTTTTCATGTTCCAGTTTCTAGAGACGTGAAATTCAATGATTGTATGGATAGGTATGCTGCACTTGCTCCACTTTATTATCGAGGAGCGGCAGTTGCAGTGATTGTATATGATATAACGAGCCCTGAGTCATTTACAAAAGCTCAATACTGGGTTAAGGTGCGCCTTTGTTGGTTATTTTTTCCTCTCTCATTTTTAGATATCTATTATTCTATTATTTTACTTGTTGGTAGGTTGTGTCTTGTCCTCATTTTAGTTGTCCGTGTCCTTGAGAAATGATCAACTTATGAAGTGGTCTTGTCATCTTCAAAGTTTCATTAACCATGGTGTGTTATGAAATTTGTTTGGAAACATGTCTTTGGTCTGGGTCGTTGAGTAAATCTATAGCCCCACAATAGTAGGACTTGTAAGGAATGTGGGTTTAGGAGTAGGCAATTGTGTCTTCATATATTGAGATAGAAACATAACATTGGGACATATGTAGGAATTGTGTTTTCGTTGCTCATTGAGATTTGAGATAGAAAGATGACATTAAATAGAGCAAATGCAAAAAAGAGCTAGCATAGCATTCTAGTTGGCCCTGTTAGTATGGATTTTGGATGTAAAAGCATCAGATGATTTATGTTGCAAAAATTCAAGTGAAAATTTGAGTTTTTGACTGAAGCTGTACCTGATTTGACTACATTTACTCATTTGAAATTTTTGCTATCTCAGATTACCTGGGAGTAGATGACCTAGGTAGAATTCAAGTGAAGAATTAGACAAAGCTTTGTAGAATTAGCTTAGCTTATTTAAATACCGTAGAAAAGGCAAGTCCTTAGTTTATCTAGAGGATGACAATTTTAAAAGACAACCATGTTAAAAATACATTCTTGCACTAATTCATCAATTTTTAGTTTTTGTGACTTAAAAGCATCATTTAGACTCTGATCAAATTTCATATATGCACTATTTCTCAAAAAAATACAGGTAGTTAATTTGATAAAGAGTGAGCGGAATTCTTTGTTATGATCTGTGACTTTTGGAAAAGCAATATTTTATTCATTTGGATGACTTGTCTTATAATTCATATGGTACCACCATTATGCTTCATCTTTGAGGATTTTTGTCAAAGGACCTTCTTAGCATTTCCCTTTATAGCATTGAGAATTTGAGACCCTTTACTTTTAAAGTTGCAGCAATTGAATTCGGAAGTTAGATGGAACAAATCTATCACAATTATGTCTGGCATTCTTAACACCCCAGGGCTTTGTTATTAGAATCCCGATCCAAATTTTACAATCCTTCTATTCCACAATCCAAAAGACCTCATCGATCCCAATCCCACTTAGAATCTTAGTTTTGTAGGATCTTTCGATTTTACCCAACTATAAAAATTCACATGGTTGAATCTTGATACGATTTTTGTTGGGTAATTGAGATAGTACTTTGGAAGACTAATAACAATGAAAGAATGAAAGAATGAGGTGACATTACAACAATAATGAAGCAGCGAGACAGCAACAAGCATAGCATGAGCATTGTGTGGCACAGCCTGCCCTCGCAGGCTTGATGTGCGTAGCTGCTGTGTGTGACTGCCTGCCCGCCCGCAGCGAAGTTTCCCGCGGCCGCATGTTGCAGCGCCCAGCGAGGGATGCTTGTCGCAAAAGCTGCCAGTGAGTCATATGTTTGTGACGTTAGTTTTTAGTTTCCTTGGTGAATTAGGATTCCTTATTAATATCACTAATATATATAAATATATTCAGAGGTTTTTTTACCTCATTATTCTCAGATTAGAGAGGAGAGAGCTTTAAGAGAAATTCTTTGAGACCTTTGGTATTCACCATTAAAACATCTTGATTTATAGCTCATAGTTTGTGGCTTTTCTCCCTCTTCTTGGGTTTGCACGTTAAATTCCTTTTGAGTCTATTTTATAGCTTTTTATTATTCGTTGTTCTAATATTGTTTGAGATTACTTTCTAGATTGGTAAACATACCTTAGATTTACAATTTTACGATTCTACATCCGAATCCGTCATAAAGAATTCATTAAGTAATTTTACATATATCTTTCTCCTACTAGATTTCGGTTGGATGTCACTTCAATCTTAGAGTACTGAACTACTATCGCTATTTACAAATGGAAAAAGTAATTATTAATGTGTGTAAATTTTTAACATGAGTCCTTTACCATATTGTAGCATAGTTCACTATTTTACCCAAGTTTGTAGAATCTTACGATCCTACGATCCAATCTTTTCGATTCAATGCTACCAACCACTATGATTCAAAATGGGATCAACATTGCTTGAGTGACATTCCACTTTCATGGTCTTAGTATGTGTTTTCCTTTCTCAAGGAACGCTAGTACTAGTTTTGAAGTTTCCCTCGCACTTGTGGCCAATGCTTCCAAAGTCTTAGAAATTAAGTCTTCAACATTAGAGGACAATAGACATGAGATGGACATGAGAAGGAAGCTATGTGTGTTCTTCATATACTCTTCACATGAAGTGACCTTCCTACTCTCCTAAGTGGACCTTTATGATTCTTGTGTCTGAAATCGGTTCAATAGTTTATTGTTTTGGTGTTCAATAAGAAGTGCTTTTGTGGGCACTATCGAATAAGGGTATACCTTATATAAATCTAGCATTAGTTTAGGACTTGTATTGTGACGTGAAACAAATATAAAGGTAGATGAAGGGGTAATAGAAGATTTCACTATGATGACAGGACTCGATCACGGATCTGGCTCTGTATTGCGTCCTTTCCTCTTCGCTGTTGTGATAGATGAAGTACGACTTATCGAGGTTGAGATACCGTGGTGTATGTTGTTTGCGGATGATAGTGTATTGGTGGATGAGATTAGGGATGAAGTTAATGTTATATTGGAACTTAGTTTTAAAAAAGCACGCCCAGCCTAGGTGAGGGCAGGTCCAGGGCCGAGCAAAATTGCATCCGAAGATCTGTGCGAAGCGACCTACAAAAGTTGATGTCTTTGCTTGATGGTGATGGTGATGTTGATGACTTACAATTAGCACATATCCTCATGGAGGCTTTTGTGTTAAGCACTAGATATGCTAGATGTGAATTAGGATACATGTTGAGGCCTCAAATGTCAACTTGCCTTCGGAGCTATTTTTGTCTTACTAGGTGTTGTATACCTGTACCGATTATACAATGTTAGTCCTCATACACATGTTTAGAATCAGTCTTCCAAATATTCAAATTTTCAAGTTTGAGAAGTAAATTGGCGCTCCTTTCTTATGACATGTTTAATTCGAGTCTCGCTAAGACAGAATGGTCGTCACGGTCTGCCTAAGTTCACTTTTGTGGATTAGTGAGAAAAGGGACGAGTGTGAAGATTATTTAACAATCATGCGTATATGATATGTTTTAATGTTGTGTGGCGCTCGTGCTGCACATGTTTATTCTTAATCAAGGTTGGTGCAAGAAATGATCTGCATCCATATATAGTTTGTGGGTCTGGGGTAATCCTATGTTGCTCAGACTCGGGTACCCATGTCCGACACGGGTACGTGTCCAAGTGTCCGACTCGGCTATTTTTTGGAATTTTTTCTATTTTTTAGCCCAAAACAAAGTTTCCAAGTGTCCCACCCATGTCCGAGTGTCGAGGATCCGACACGGGTACTTGAGGTGAAATGAAGAGTTCGAGCAACATAGGGGTAATCAAGATGTATGTATTTGTATATCTAACAAGGTATCAGAGAGGTTTCGATTAGAATATTCCTAGCGAGAAGTATATTTCGGAAATGGGAATAATGGCACAAGACAATCAATTACTAGGGCATTTGAATCAGGTATGACATTCTTATGCTTTTAGGGAGTGAGTGTATGGCAACAGTGAAGGGATCTCTCTTGCTTACTTGGCTGGTGTGTGTTAAGGAGTGTTTGGAACTTGGTGTATTGAAGGCTTTGACTCTCCTGTTCTTGACTGATCTTGAACATGACATAATTTGATTAAAAGATGAGCTATAGGATTCGTATGCTTCAGACCTCATGAAATTGCTTTGTTTCTGAGCGTCAAATTGCTGGAATACTGACCACCATAAAAAGGGACGAGTGTGAAGACTATGTAACAATTATGCGTATATGATATGTTTTAATGTCGTATGGCTCTCGTGTTGCACATGTTTATTCTTAATCAAGGTTGCTGCAAGAAATGATCTGCATCCATATATAGTTTGTGGGTCTGGGGTAATCAAGATGTATGTATTTGTATATCTAACAAGGTATCAGAGAGGTTTCGATTAGAATATTCCTAGCGAGAAGTATATTTCGGAAATGGGAATAATGGCACAAGACAATCAATTACTAGGGCATTTGAATCAGGTATGACATTCTTATGCTTTTAGGGAGTGAGTGTATGGCAACAGTGAAGGGATCTCTCTTGCTTACTTGGCTGGTGTGTGTTAAGGAGTGTTTGGAACTTGGTGTATTGAAGGCTTTGACTCTCCTGTTCTTAGATATTGAAGGTCTTGACTGATCTTGAACATGACATAATTTGATTAAAAAATGAGCTATAGGATTCGTATGCTTCAGACCTCATGGCATTGCTTTGTTTCTGAGCGTCAAAATGCTGGAATATTGACCACCTTGCTAACTCTACCCCGTACAAATTGAATCTATGCTCATAAACAAATGGAATCATTCCTACTCCACAGGAACTGCAAAAACATGGGAGTCCTGATATAGTAATGGCGCTGGTTGGGAACAAAGCTGATCTTCAAGATCGCAGAGAAGTACCTGCAGAGGTGAGTACTTTACTATTATAGGTGATATACTTTTTGCACAGTATTGCACACTTTTTTTTTTATGTGTTAATTGTCTTCAATATCTGTTGAATTGATATTTGCAATGGTAATTGAAGGAGGGAATCGAATATGCAGAAAAGAATGGGATGTTTTATATTGAGACCTCTGCAAAGACAGCTGATAATATAAATCAACTCTTTGAGGTATATATTTCAACAGTAATTCTTAAGTTGCAGTCTCACTGTAATACTTCACTCCTTTTGACCCTTTTTTGGATGTTCAAGTTTTTCTTTTGTTTCAAGGCTGGCTGATTTCGACCTTCAAAGCTCAAACTGTCAAAAATATATATTCAGTTAACTTCTAAATTCTAATACTGACTGTTAGATTTGAAATGCAAATGCTTTCGTTAATTTGTCATTTACATAATTTATCCTGATTTCTGATGATGTATAGGAATATCATTGTTAATTGTTGTTCTTAAAGATCATAAATGTCAAATTGAGAACTAGATATAAGATGGAGGGGGTTTAATTCTCGAATTTGAAAAAGAGAACATAGCTGCTTAAGGTTTTGTTCTTTCCTATCAAAGAAATAAGTTTCGAAGTCTGCTCAACTTGGGTAAAGCTGTAAGAACCTTAGTTAGGGCAATATAAGTACTTGTTTGATCGACATACAGTATGGCAAGAGAATTGATTTGGTGGAAGAGCTTTCTTCTCTTGGAATGGAGTAGAAATTCTCCTGTAGTAGATTAAGGGCTTAGATGACCTTAAGAGGTGTAATATGGCATGATAAGCTATGTTACTCGGACATGCCAAAACCGCCGGTGTACTGGTGTCGACACGATCTGACACGATCTGGGTATGAAATACGTGTCAGATCCTTCAATTTGTGCTCACAAAGGAGAAGCAAAACCCTAGATATAATTGGCGACAAAATTCATCATAAAAAGAAATTAAATGTTGGGGCTTGGAACTTTTACTCGTAGGGTTGAGGCAAGCCAAACAACTCTCAAGCTTTTGCCAGTTGTCTTCTCCTGCGATGGCAAATGGCAACCGACATACCCACAGATGCAGTGTTTCCACTTTCTCTCTCATCTCTCTCATGCCTCCCTTATTTCCTTTTTTTTATTCTTTTTTCTTGGACAATTATATGATGGCTACAACAAAATTGGCTTAATGTAGCCATTGTAACTTATGAAATCTGAGCCATTTATTTTGGTTAGATCTACCCCATTCAGGTAATTGACTTTATTATTTTATGATAATTAAATTTAAATTCAATAATGAGTAAAATACTCAATTACTATTATTTTTATGTATCTGTTAAATTTTCCTCTCTTATGCATCAGTTCCACACTTCCACTAGGAAAATATTTATAGCTTGTTTGGTAGAAGGAATTTGGAAGAAAAGAAAGGAAGTGGAAGGAAATTTGTTACTTTCCAATGTTTGGTTCTTAAAAAAAAAATTAAGTGAAAGGAAATGGGAGGAATTGGAAGGAAAGACTCTTTAATAAAATTTCATTTTCCTTTCCTCCCAAAAGTGGGAGAATTTGGGAGGAAAGAGAAAATTTATACCAAACATGAGAAGTTAAGGTTTTTTTTTCCTTTCTATTCCATTCTTTTCTTTTCTCTTCCCTTCCTTTCTCTTCTCTTCCTTTCCTTTACTAAAAATGAACCAAACACACTATTAGGGTGCATCAAACTAGTGTAGCTTCAAATCTAGTCTTTCAAATCACTGATCAATCCTTCAAATGATCGATAGTCTTCGACTTAAGAAATATGGAGTAGTCTCTTCCATTTGAATTTTAAAAAATTGAAACATAGCATTGCAGATCAAAATAAATTGAGTGTGTTCAATTTCCACTCAAGATCAAAAGATAATCTCAACTTAATAACTAATTAGGGACCTTTTCTAACAGGTTTGCCATGGAAGGAAAGAAAAAGATAGAAAAAAGATGATGATGGGGAACAATTTCTTGAAAGAGATGATGTAACTGTTTGGCTTCATATTTTTTAGGCCAACATATTCTTTATCATCTTTTTACAGCAATTTTCTTTATAATTGTTTTTTGAAGAAATTGTTTTTTGATTTATTAAATCAATGGATAAGATGAATCTGTAAATATAAAAGGCTATTAAAAGCTGTTATAGTAGCTACAATTTTATTGTAGCCACTGAAGATTCTTCCCTTTTTTCTCTCTCATCTCTCACTTGTTGACTTATATTTCGTTTTTATTCTTTTTCTCTCTCCTCTCTCACATGGCAATAACGTGGATACTTTTCTTTCTTTATAGTCTAGGTCTAGCTGCTAAGGTTTTAGAATTGGTGTATGTGCTTTTGACCCACAGCAGCTACCGTATTGTGTGGTTTGAGGATGAATCAAAGAATGGGGGAAGAGATCTTGAGATTAATTCATGGGAGAAATTGGAGTAGTTGTGGAGAAAGTTTGCGCTTCTTATACTTCCAAAATGTGTACCTTATAACACTTACAATCCAGGTTCAATGTCAATGAAGCAATTTAGGAAATCAATATCATAAGTTAAATAAGTGTTTAGCATAAAATTGGCAGATATATGATGGAGATATACAAGTAGTTTTGATGATGAGCCTCTTGCCCTCCCTTCTTTTTGTGAATCACCTCTTTATCTTGATGATGATATGAGCTCCATTGTTGCGTTGAGCAAAGTTCTTCCCTAGAAGGGCAAGAAAATCTCGGAGTATTTTGTCACCCCTTACATGAAAATGAGCTCCTTTGGTTCGTCATTCATTATCACATGAAGAATGGCACTCTAATACTTTCTTGTTTGCTTGATGAGACATTTGAAGATCTTGTCAATGGCGGTTGAATTTGTGATGATATCGCCTTTTCAAAGTGATGCTTACTTAACTATTAGTTTGCAATGTTTTCAAAATCATTAGTGGTTTGTGTCTACATTGGTATATGAATGATTGCAGTGCTATAATTCAGCTCATCAGTCTCATCTTTCTTATCATAGATTTGATATAAATTCATATCCTTCTAACGCTGAGCCTAGGGAGATGATATCTTCATGGCATTTTTTTATTATTGCTGCGCTAAGTGTGAAGCTCCATGTGGTTCGACTTATTTGATGTCTCTTGGTTTGCTTGAGTATAGTTGTGGATGTAGCATGCTTCTTTGAGCTATCCAATAATCTGTTTTTTGACTTCAGTAAATTTGATTGTATTTCTTCCAAAAAGAGCCAGCAGCCTTTGTGAATACATCATTCATTTCAATCACTTCTGTGCCACTTTCCTTCTCTTTTGAGCAATTGAAAAACATTTAATATTGGTGCCATAGAATTTTAGGTTGGTCCTTGTCTAATTTAGATATTTAGTTACCGTGGAACAAAGCATCTCATGAGCGAAAGCTGAGAAGTTTCTTACATCTTAAATGAAGACTGACGTGGCAATATATGGCAACAAAGCTCGCGGTCTTGAATGGCGGTCTTGAATGGCTAAGGAGGGAAGTGGAATAGTGTTAGAGGCATGAATGCTCCATTTGGAAGGATCATTTGTTCATTTTGGGAGAGGAAATAGATAGATGGAATTTTTTTTTTTGGGAAAAAGTACATTTTAGGAGCCATCCATCATCCATGTCTTTACTCTTTACAGTTTACACAAACCCTTGAAACCAAGCACTTCCATCATCTGACATCTCATTTAACGTTTTTTCCCAACGGAGGGTTATGGAGTCTGAAATTTTAATTCATACTGATTCTAGAGATTATCTTATGAAATTGAAAATTTTTGGTGCATTAAATAGATCTGAAAATAACATAGGTTCTTTTAGAACTATCTTCTATTATTTGTACTTGCTTTCTCCCCTTTCTGTAAATATGTTCACATTGTATTATCTTGAAAGAGCCTCCTCGCAATTAGTTATTGATTAGGGTTGAGGCTTTTGGACATCTTGGACTCCCCGACCCAGCGTTATAGTGTAATATAGTTCCTATTAAAACAAAAGGAAACTGGCTGAAAATAGTACTTTCCCCATCCCATATCATGCATATTGCCTCCCTCTTCCTCCATCCCAGAAAATTGGCTTGATTAGATTAAGAAGGAAAGTGTGTAGTAGTCTGAGTATTTAGAGATAGAGGGAGTATGAGTAGCTACACAAGATCTTGGTCTCAGCCGCTCTCTCTGGGAGTCAACGTAGCAAAAGCAAAGTGAACTCTAGTAGTGGGTTTTCCAGATCCCAATCTGAGCCTACCTTCTCGAGCCTACTTTGTCTAGCAACTACCAGCAGGCTTGCTCGAAAGAGATGCTATAGCTAGTGCATCTTGCTGGAGGTTTTGGGGGGTGGGTTGGGGGGGGGGGGAAGAGTATGAAAAAACTTTTGAATAGAGCACTACAAAATTTTAAGTTCTAAAAAGTTGAATAATAATTTTAGAAAAGAATAAAGTAATTTTTAATTTGAATCCAGGAAGCTTTTACTTTAACTTTTTTCTTTCTAAATAAATTTTTTATATCAAGATATAATTTTTTTGTAATAGTAAGAACCTGATTTTATTTCTTTTTAAATATTTTTCTGTTCCTTCAAATTTAAAAGAGGTTTGCTAAATTTCATCCAAAGATCAATTTTAACGTACTATTCCGGTAATTGTTTTTGCTGTCAATGATCCTCATAGCTCAGTTTTTTTTTTTTTTTTTTTATGTTTCTCCATGTATCAATGATATTTCGTACTGTTTTTACCTAATTTTCTCTAATAAAACACTATGCTTCTCTTTTCCAATTCCTCTTTGTCCTCCTTGTTATCTACTTTATTTTGGATCCCTGGTACTTGAGTCTGGTACATGTTCTGAGTATCCTAGTTGATTATTTGTTTCTAGGCGTAAAGGATGTATATGCATTTGATAATTGAACAAAATTAATTATGTCCTTATTAGTTCTCCTTTTTTGTATGGCAGCTGAGAACATGTCCTTTACAATCTTTTTTTTGGGTACTTTAACTAGACTAATCATGAGAGATACATATAAGAATGTACAGTAATGGACAAGATTTGGTGTTCTTCTTCCGGATGTGGTTAATCCTTTTTCTATTACCAAGTTCAATATTGATTTTGCTTGTAGATGGGATCTCATATTCATGAAATAATAATAAGCACCTCTAGTCATATGTTGATGGGGGCATGACGGATGTTTACTACATATATTTCGTGACATATGAATAACTAGTTTTTATATGCACGCAATGCGTGCGAAAATACGATGTAGAAAAATTAAATTAATTGTTAACTATATCGAATAAATTAGGGATACTTGAATTGTTGATGGTTTTCTTTTTGTAATGTCTTTTTTATTTTTAAAATTAATTAGGTAGTTTCTTTTTTTATGTTTTAATTAAAATAAGTAGTTAAAATGGAGAGGTAATGAGGATAAAATGGGATTTCTAATATTTTGGTGTCCTACCTCTCTTCCCATATAGAATAGAGATAAGCGAGGAAGGAGAGTAGAAGTTAAAGGGAAATACTCCTGCCATCCAGGATCAGTTGTCAAATATCCTACTTTAGGATGTCTGGAAAAAGTTTACATGTTCTAATATAGAATGCTTTTTGATTTGATGTTCAATCTGCCACTACTTGAATTATTAAATGATCAGAAGATGACACATTAGTAACTCAAACTAATATAACAAGTTTTTCATATGATAATGTCATGTCTTATTTTGAGGTGTTGAGACGATGTGACAAGTCACCACTAATTTCGGATTGAAGGAGTAGCTTAACTTGAGTTAAGTCCCATAGTAATTGCCGATCAAATACATCTATATCTTTACCATTATGTATGACTTGTATTAACATATGTGGATGTGCCATAGGAAATTGCAAAACGACTTCCGCGACCTGACTCATCATAATTACTGGAGCTTCATTCAAGCAAATGGCTAAGTCTCAAGAATGCCACTGACTCTGTATAAATTTCCAATTTAGCTTGTTCAAATATTATGGTTTGTTAAGATGCTTGTATTGTCTCTAGCAATTGGAACTTTCAGTTACTGTACAGCCAACCACACGAGTGGGAAAGACTAAATGTAATGTTTACCCCAAAAACCATTTTTAACATCTTTGTGTCGTCCGTTATCAATTTTGACCAAGGGTCGTTGGGACAGTTATCTGCTGGACACTGGACAGCATCCACTTGGGCATTCCCCTCATTGATTCCAGAGTACTTTGTATCAAAGCTAACTACCCAAGGTGGGTTGTGAATATCGTTTCGTCTTGCTCATAAGCTCGCTCGCTCAAATTTCATAATCTGGGTCCTGGGGAAATCTTGTTTCATATAGGGTTGAACTAAATTATTTGAAGATTTCGAAAATCCCATCCAATTATTTGGATATCTGATTAGAGATATTAGATAACCATAAAATATTGAACACGTGAAAATTGATTTTTTTTTTTTTACTGCCTCTGTCAGATATCCGTTATGTGACCAGGTATCAGATATCCAAAATGATGGGAGTAGTTAATAACTTAATATCTCTGTTCCAATCTTTTTTTTTTTTTTTTTTTTTTTTTTGAGAACAATATTTCATTAAAAATTTATTATTTTATATCTATAAATTATATATCAGCTTCAACTGCTTATCCTATAGATTCCCACTATATATATAATAATTTCTGTCAACAATAATGACATATGGGCTTTTTTTGGATTTTCTTGTTTTTTTTTGGAAACAACATATTTACTTCTACTGCTTATTTAGTGTATACCAATTATATACTGAAGTCATGGTGCAATCTTCACCTAAAAAAAAAAAAATGGTGCAATGCTGCAAGCGTTGATGTTCTTTCTACAAAATCTGAAACAAATAAGTCCATTTTAATACCAAACTAGTTTTATGAACTATTTATTGCATTATTTCTTATTTTTTTTCTGACACATAATGAAAGTTAGGACACCCTTTTCTCAAAGGAGATTATTTATTCCTTTATTAGTCACATAATAACATTGACTTAACGTATACACAAAATCATAAAGTAAGAATTGTGAAGAACAAAAATTACAAATGAAATTTCCAAATCAATTTATATGTTTGCGAATACTTCCTTGTAAAGTACATTTTTTGTACTTGTATGCAAACCATGTTCTTTATCAAACAGAAAGATCTTGAGATATTTTTTGCTCGTCATTCTGGAAAATAACAACATAAAATTGTCCATGGCTCAAAACAGGTCTCCGGAGATACAAGCCTACATGAGACAAATATTGTCCTTGACTTTTATTTATAGTCGTAGCAAAACAAACCATTAAAACAAATTCCCGTCTCTGAAATCTGATAGGAAATTTAGTAGAGTTAGAGGGGGTTAGTGCAATTCTTGGGATAAATACTTGATCTCCAACATTGCTTTCTGAAATAATAGTAGCTTAAATAACACCATCGCCTAAATTTTTAACAACTAACCTTGTCCTATTACATAATCCAGATGTTTGATCATCTCCACTATTTCATTAGTTCGTGCCAAAATAGGAAGTATTTAGGTTCCTAGATATGATCTTGCTGGTATGGGTATGTGCTATCAACAATTTTTGAAATTTGGATTAAGGATATATAAAGATATATTTTGCAATGTCAATTACGGCTTGACCATCGTTAGGACCCACAACCTTCCCGTCTCCTACACTTAACATCCACTCTGAGAATTCTCGTAATTCATCAACAACATTTGAAGAACTTGCTTGTAGTCTCATATTACGAGTAAGTATTAGGACCTTACATGAATCCCACAAGATGTATTAATAGTCGCAAATACGATATCTTGCTTGTTCCCTTTGGTACAACTGGTAATATTTGTCTAGAGATCACCATCAAATACCAGTACTTTGCCATGAAAAGTTACTTTTTAATATTAACTAAATAAATCAAACCCTCACCATAAGTTACTTTTAAATATTGCCATGTGGGTAGTGCAAAATGCACGGGATATTTTATTGTTTAATTAAACGTCTATTATCTGTTTTATTCTTTGAAAATATGAAGATAATTTATTGTTATGGTCATATATTAAAAATCTAGCTTTTACACACGACAATTTTTTTGCTTTATAAAATCAAGATTTTAGGTTGATTGTCCTAAAAATCATACTGTGAATATTAGCTCGTGATTCAAAGTTATATAATAGTGTATTGAGGATATTCTGAAACTGGCTTATAACCAGTATGTTCAGTGGTTGATATTGTCAATGATGGATCATATGACCATCTTTCAAAAGAAAAGATGATTGAAAAAAGTATGCACTCTGCCTACCGCTTTCCTTGGAGATTCATATAAAATACAATGTACACCACCACTGCCACTCAACCATTTAAATGCTTTCACTACCGCTTCCCGCACTCTCCCTCACCTCCTCTCTATCTATGGTTGTCTCACACCATTGCACCAAGCCACCCGCTAGCCACCTCCTATCAGGCACCATTACTTGTTTGCTTTGCCGAGACCTGTAACCTATATATACCTTTTTTTTTCCCTTTGGATTTTTTTCTTTTAATTTTGTAATTGATGATTGGTGTTGGTTATTTTGCAAATAGGTAAGTTATATTGTTGAATTTCAATCTATAGAATTTGAAAATTTTCGTTGTGTATGACTAAAATATAATATTGTGGTATTAGTGTACCTGTTTGCTTAAAATTCGCTAATCTTTAATTTTGTTAGTTTTTGAAAAATTCATGTTTTTAATATTTTGCAGTAGTTTGTATTCAATTGAATTATTTTTTTAGTTATTTTTTTCCTCTCACCCTCTCTTTTTTTTTTTTATCTTTTTTCTTTTCTATAATGCTTTGAGGAGTTCTTTATATTGACTTTTGTTTTTTTTTTTTCCAATTTTGATATTACAAGTTTTGGTTTCTTTTCTAAAAGGTAAATTATACAATTCAATTTTGTTCGAAAAACAATATAGATTTTTTGTAGATATGGTTAGAATGTACTCTCTCTGTATCTTTTTATCTTTCCCAGTTAGAATTTTGACACTATTCACAATTAGAGAGAATCTTTTAGATTTTTCTCAATATATAAGAAAAAATATAGTTATGTGGAGTCTTATTTGATTCGTCTCAATGAGTACTTTATTAATATTCAATTATTATAATCTTTACAAATATGTAATGAAAGATACTTAATGTAGAATAAGTGCATTGACAAATGTGCAAAGTCAAAGTAGGAAAGATAAAAATACAAAGGGATTAATGTTGAATATGGCTAAAAAATTTATCAATCTGGTTAAAATTGTGATAGTAATTTTTTTTAGGAAAAATTGCCCAAAATAAGCCAACCTTTGCCCCGTATTACACATTTAAGCCAACCTTTTGAAAATTCAGAAATAAGCCAACCTTGTTATCATTTTTGCCAATTTTAAGTTGAGTGGTAATTTGACCTGTTAGTTACCTGTTACTTTAGGTTAATAATATTATTATCACTAATTTATAATTATTATTCCTAATTATTAATTATTATTATTCTTATTTATTATTATTGTTATTAATGTGATTAATTAATCATAGCCTCTACCGGCAGCCACCACCAGACCACACTTAGCCACCACCAGACCACACCCAACACTGCCACAGTGCCACTAACCCAGCCACCACCGCTCAGGCGAACAACCCCATCAAACCATACCCAGCCACTAGTCCACTACCGATCAGCCCCACCAAAACATACCCAGCCACCATCGATCAACCCCACCAGACCATAACCAGCCACCCCCAACCTCCAACACCCACCTAGCCACCACCCAAAACCCCCCACTAACCCAAACCCCCAAACTGAACACCCCAACAACCCAAAACTCACCCGTAAACCTAGCAACCACAGAATCAACACCACCTAGCCTCACCCAAAACCGAACTCAGCCACCATCAAAAACCCCAGCACCAAAAAACCTACCCACCTACAAACCAAACAACTGAACCACCCCACCAATCGAACCTAACTCCCCCACAAACCAAACAACTCCATGATCAAACCACCCACAAACCAAACAACCCCATATAATTCGACATCCCACCACTCAACTAACCTCATCCACCAACCAAAACCAACCCACCACCCACAACCCCACCCAAACCCATTAACCAAAACCCACAACGCCAACCCTGTAACCCCCCCCTCAAAACCGAAAACCCCAAGCCCCACCCAAATCTGGAATGCACAACCCCAACCCACGACCCCACAACCCCACCTTGAAAGGAGAAAAAAAAAGAAACAGAGAGGAAAGAGCAGAAAGTAGATGCGACTGTGGCGATGGCGGTGGCAGTGACGGTGGCGATGGCGGTGAGGGAGAAGAGAGAGAGAGAACAAATGAGAGGGAGAGATCAGAGAACCGAATGAAAAAAAAGGGAAAAAAGGAAAAAAAAAAAAAGAAAAATATATTTATGACCTGTAAAACAAGTTGAAGGTAAAGTGACCTAAAATTGGCTGATATGATAAAAAGGTTGGCTTATTTATGGATTTTCCAAAGCTTGGCTTAATTGTAGAATACGGGGCAAATGTTGGCTTATTTTTGGCAATTTTTCCTTTTTTTTATGAATGTGGTTAAAATTTGGAATATTACTTTTGGAGATAAATATTTTATAAAGTAATTTTTAAAATTCATGTATTGGTTATTGATTGATATTTTTTGGTGGAAGGTGGTGCCCCACATTCTACTAATCTTAGATTTACGACACCACGTATTACAGTATTATAACTTATGACTTATTTATAATAATTAGTATCATCGCGAAAATGGATTGTTAAGTTCCTTACTAGCTTGTCGAGATCTTGCATTTTAAACTTATTGCTTTATACTCCTGTAGGTTGCATGCAAAATTTTAATTTTCGCAATATGTTTGAGTTATATATATATATATTGATCGTATTTTGTGCGTGATGTTATCGTGTGTAAAGTAATAAACATCATCTAAATCACAATACATCACAATCTACATTATATTTTCTCCTTTTTCACTTCTCCCATCTATATAACGGCAAGAAGTAATATATATGATTTAATTTGGGACTTCTTTTCAATTTTAAATTAATGTTTTGAATAAATACAGGATAGGTAAGGTAATAAAGATATATTAATGGGATGGATATCTTGAATACGCAAATGTCGTATGTTTTGAATTTTCAAGGTTTGATTTGTAATTATTCAAAAATGTTACTATTGTTATTCGGTTATTTAACATTAAGTTATCTATTTAGAAAATATTATTTTTTAATTTTCAATAAATCATTGTTCTTGAAGGGCGTCAAAGTTATAAACATTTAGCTTAATGGTAATTAATTTTACATCTAGATTTATTTAATAAGGTGAATTAAATTAAATACAATTGTTGTTTACTTATTAGATTGGCCCCAAATATTCGTCACATGGGTCTCTCTATTTGTCTCTCTCTTCAGCTTAATCCCGTGCCTCCTTCCTATATTTAATTTATTTTAGAACGAATGACGTATTTATTAATAAATTCATATAATTTTTATACATACAAACTATTGATAAAATTATATCAAAAAATTTCGATCTTGAATATTATAAGTAAATTTAAATCTTAGAGAAGGATTAAGTATTTTTCTCATGTTACTATCTATGATGCATTGCCTATTGTCGATGTTTTAAAATTTTGAGAATTCCATGGGAATAATTATAGATAGTTTTAGAAACTATTAGCTTGTTATTTCAAAGTTATAATCTACTAATATTGAAAATATGATTCAGAATTGCTTTACGACCTTTGTGTAGCACGATTATGACTTAGGACTTATTTATAATAATTGGTGTTATATCTCATTCATTTCAAAATACTTGCTACACTTATCTAAAGCTAGAGGTGGTCATTAAGGTGGTCCATCCCAACCCACCCTGACGTGTCTGTCCGCATTGAAGGATGAACTGGGACAACTCTTATAATCGTACGTTATAAACCACCAAAACCCGTATATTAAGTTGGTGAGTCAATTACTGATTTTTTTTTATTCAAAAAGGTGGTGGCTTAGTCCTCCAATTTCTCTCTATATCCTCAATTTGTATATGTAACATCTAGATTAAACAGGTGAAGTACTTATTAATTACCTATAATTCATACTAAAATGAAAACATACACATGTTTAAGGTAAGTTAATTAACTTTAAGTAACTTCTAGTACTTAAACTTATCCTATAGTCACTCCAAACTCATATAAATTTCATCCTTTTAATTTTAATTTTCAAATTAACTGCTAATATGCTTTTTTATTATTTAATAAATATGCTTTTAGTTCACCCTTAAAAATTTGTCTACATTTTAAACAAAATCTGTTTTTGTTTTGCGTTATACATATCTTCAATTTCAATTAGCAGACAAAAAAACTTAAAAAAGAATATTTAAATAATAATATTTGAATAGCTTCCAATTTTTAAGAAACCTTCCAATTTTTCATTAGACAAACAAAAAAAAATGAATAATAATATTAAACAATTTTTTTTTTTTTATGAAACCTTCCAATTTTCCATCATGTCAAATTGAGTAATAATATTTGAATAGCTTGAAGTTAATGAAATAAATAACCATAGACCACCATTTTACAGAACATCTTTACTCAACGAAAAGAACTTTTCTTGAGCTTATCTATCGCTATCCATTACAAAGTTTTAGATCTTCTAAAACTGTGATTGTATCTAGTATTTGTATGTGATTATATATTTTGTTTTATTTAAATATGAGAGTATATAGGACGACTTTAATCTTTTAGTAGTGAGAAGAGCATTTATTAAAATAGAGTTGCTCCCAATATAAGAGTGTAGATTTAATTGTACTATATGACAGATTTAAAAGGAACACAAAAGTGTCTTACTAAACAAAGATTTCGTTAAAAAAATGTTCTATCGATGAGTATTTGGAGTTCGAGAGGTTGATTACTTGGTACATGGGTAGACGTTTGTAACGAAGCTCGTTTTTTATTTTATGGAAGACCTTTTATTTACTTCCTTCCACATCCTTAGTCACTCTGAGCCTATATATATGGTGAGATTTGATCATAACATAAATGAAATTCGAGTCATTGATAATGACAATTATATTAACATGCAATATTTTATATAACCAACAATTATATTTACTTCAAGTAGTAGCTCCTTGTTAATTGACATCCCATGTAATGCAACACTTGAATTCAGTCTAGAACGTGTCCAAATTAAGTCTTTGACCATTTTTTCCTTAAGTTCATAATGTGAATAAAGAATCTGCCCGTAACTTCAAACAACAGAATGAAAATTCAAACGGCCTTGAGACTGTAGAAGGCTTATGGATTCAGAAAACTAAAGAAATTTTAAGCAATTTCAAACAAAGAAAATCCTTAAAATCTTTATGGACGAAGGAGAAATCTGCCTTTGAAGTTGAGTGTTCTGGATATGCTTCCTTCTGGCGCAGTTGCGAGAAACGTGTCCAGTTTAATATCTAAAGAATTCACAAAAATCTAAAACATTCCGAGAGTATTTTAGACAAAAAGTTATGCAGAATGAAAAAAAGAATAAACCAATTTGGACTCCTGAAGGTTGAGAAATCGTCCTTCAAAGTCGGATGAAAAACTGGTTGAATTATGGCAGTTTTGTTTCTTCTCCAAAACTCGACTTTTCTGATGAACCTCTTGACCAAAGCTCTGATACCATATGATGTGAATCTAAAAACACATTCGAAAAAGTTGGATGATGATTTTAAACTCAAGAACAAGAACACTCATAATAACACTTTGTAACTCACGAAATTAGCATAGTGAGCAAATTACAAGACAAACTCAATGATTTGGGATCTTAGGCCAGAGACAATACTCACTCAATCTCCCATGATATTATCACTCAAGACACACTCAAAGCAATAAGGGTTAGTTTCAAACTTGAGACAAACTCAAAGCACAAAATTATAAACACAAAAGTTTTTTTTAATCAACTCAAAACTGAACTTCTCCTATCATAATCACTCCTTATATAACATATAGGAGCAGAAAAATAAAGCCTAAAAACCCTTGAAAACCATCCACCTTTAGATAGGTTTTAGGAGTTACAAAGCTCCTTGATTCAAGCCTCTTGAGAAGCTCATTTAAGGGGTTGTTACAAGGATAACAATCAACAACTAAGGAGCCTAAATAAATCCTAATTACATGCCTAACACAAGCCTAATTAGTATAAAACGCACATGTCTAATCATGGATCACTTTATGAGTAATCTCATGGTTTATTACAACCCAAAAACAAAAGCAAATAGAAACCCATGCATCACTTGGGCTTTCTTTACAGCCATACTCGAAACCCATACATAACTTGGGCCCTTCAATGTTGCACTTCATTTTCAATCCTCCATCCAAGTTAAGCAAGTAAAAACACCGAACAAGAAGCTAAACACGTCCAACTTCAAGCAGCAGCTCCTTGGGCCTTTAATCGACATCCCATGTAATGCAACACTTGAATTCGACCTAAAACGTATCCAAATTAAGTGTTTGACCACTTTCTCCTTAGGTTCAAAATGTAACTTATTGATGGACCTATTAAAGTTCACGAAATAAGCCAAATTGACCGAATTATGTCGGTTAGAAATATAAGTATCAACACTAATAGTTCTAATTCCTCATATAATGCATGGGCTTTTCTTCTGGATCTTGGACTTGCATGAGAACTTGAACAAATCGACACAGCTTCTTGCTTCGATGGAGAAGCCATATCAAAATGTGAGGTAACTATATATTGTATGACTCTATGAATTTGTGTGAAAAAATAACTTTTGGATTGGGATCAATTTGAATAGAAATTAGCATGACATGTGTTCGCTTATATATTGCATTGGAAAAAAAAAATACTATGCCATAATTAGACTCTAAATTACCAACTTAAAACGATATCACTTTTAAAATAAAAATCTTTAAATATACTTAATTGCTTGATTGAAGGAATCGACTGTTAATTAAATTATATCGTAAATCGTGTAATATCTTTGGTTACCAAAATTAAGGTGATTAAAAAGATGCTTCGATCTATTAATAAATGTTGAGTCATGTAGTGTTTTGAGGATTGTAAACAAATGATAATTATCTAACTAACATGTGTGTTTGAGATGTGCATATTACATTAACATAAAAACGAGTCTTGGAAGGTTGAATATATCACATCATGAAGGACTTCCAACAAGTGAAGTTCCTAAAAGAGTTCCTATAAAGAATACAAACAGAGCGGTTCCTAGCATCCTAAGAGGAACATTGAACATGAAGGTCCAGAGCAGTTGCTGAATGGGAGTAGCAAGATAACGTTTCAGAGTTGAAGCAAGAAGTTCTTGAGCAGGAACTATGAGTGCAAAGTTCTTTAAAGGAACTAGCTAGTACATCGAAGTTCTAGAGGTGGAGCTATCAACATGCGATTCTTGAGTTGGAGGAGCATGTAGCATGAAGGCGAAAAATATGCGTTTATTTTTATAGGATTCATGTAAGTATGTGGAAACGTGAAAGTTAATGGAACAAGATCAACAAGAACTCGTAAGGTCGTTAAGAGGAACTCGTGGAACTTAATGTCAAAAGTGTTTAAGAGTCAATAAGTCTGATACATATTATTATCTTAATCTATAGGAATTTATTTAGAGTTTTTTCTCAATAAATCTCTACTTGGTTAAATATTTTTAGATAATATGCATTAGTTGTTTTAGGATAAGATTAAGTTTTTAAATAAAGGATAAGTTTTAAATAAGTTAGTTTTAAATAAAATCGATTTTAATTTAGGATTCTGATTTTTATCTTTTATTTATATTTTATCTTATCAGTTTTTAGAAAATAAAAAGCCTAGATTTATAATACGTACAATGAGTTTTTGTGAGTGCAAGAACTTGTAGACACAAGTTTTTGTATGAACCGAAACTCATGTATTTAGTCTTAGTTACATTAATCGGGAACACACCAAGAAACAATCTTAGGAACAACAAAGTAATTCTATAAACTGTACGTGTACTCTGGTAGTTTAAAGAGTAAGTCTTTTTTTTTGTTTCCTAGTTAGTTAGACTTTGATCCTATTAATTAGGAAGTAAGTTTAGGAAAATATTTTGTTTAGATATTCTATTTTAGAAAAGATATTATTTATTAAGTAAAGATTTTATCTTTTATATTTTTGGTCAAATAAAATAAGGGATTTAATTTGTGAAAAATCTTTTAATAAAATAAAATATATTTTAGTTTTCGGTGTTATTAAAATAAAATTCATAAATTGATTTTCAAGTACACGTTAAATAGTTTACTAACTTTCCAAGTTTTATAACCAACGTTTACTGTACATGTTCAAATTAAGTTAGTGAAGTTAGTGGTTTCTTTGTTCTCAAACAATAATCATAATGGAAACATGGAGTTAGTGGTCTTGAGGAGTATTCTGAACACATTCAAATACATATATAAGTTTCAAACTGTCTGAATTATGTCATTCCATAAGGTTTGGCTTAAGGAATAATGTTACAAAAGATTCATGTTATCTATTCCTCGCTTTGAGTCAGTTCTCATGTGTTTCAAGTTCCTATGAATGCTATGTTCCATTATAGTTCTTCAGTTTCTACATACCCGAGTTAAACTATATCATCAAATGTTTGTATTTGAGTTTGGGGTTAGAGGTTTGAGTGAACTCCTGTAATGGGGACTTGGTTAGAGTTTGAGTGAATTCTTGTATCAAGTTCGAGTTAAAAGATTAAGTAAGTTCTTGTTGTGTATGCATATACTTATTAGGGTGAAATATATCTAGAGGTGAAGGGTTTGAGTAAACCTTTTGTAAAGAGTTGTGAGAACTCTTGAAAGACTTAGAGTTAAGTCTATAGTATAGAGTGGAGATTGTGAGAGAGTTGGAGTTCCGAGTGGAACTTGCGTATGTAATAGGTTGAAACAGATGAAGTTTCTTATTATATTGAAGAGTTTAAATCCTAAAGAAGTCGTGTTTTCTCTTCTTGTATTGAGATAAGACGTTTCGACGTAAAAATTCTTTTGCACTTTCAGTTCCTTATTGTTCATGTTTTGAATTCCGCATTATTTAGGCAATAGGTTCCACACTATAATTCACCCCCTCTTGTCGTGTTCGTAGTGAACTAACAATAAATATAAAGATCTAATGTACTTAATTACTTTATTTAAGGAATAAATTATATAAAAATGACCATGATTTAGTAGTGATTTATTTACACAAATATTTGAGGATACTAATTACCTAATTAGAGTCATAAATCACAGATTATCGTAATCTTGTCCGTTCTTGCGCAATTCTCCCCATTTTGAATTTATTTGTGCCATTTGTCCATTACTTAGGTTTTGTACACTTGGCAAAAATAATTGTGGTTAATTGACATTGGATTTTATGGCCTTGCCTATATATAAGAGAAAATGGATATATTTAATGGATGTCTACTAAGACTGTTGCATGTATAAATTAAAGACGTATAGGGTCAGCATTAAAGGAGAAAATGGATACATTTAAGGGATGTCTACTAATACCGTTGCATGTATAAATTCAAGACATGTAGGATCATCACTGGCTATCATGAAATTTAGTGCCATATCCCCCTAAAAAATGAATTTAAAATATAGTTTAGAGGTATAATATTTGTGTAATGCTTATGCTTAAATTTGCTATAAGATTACATTCTAAAGTTTTCAAATTACATGGTTATTAATATATACGACTAACATGTTCACGGCATGCAATAACTTCATGATTCTTACCCTTATAAATATTTTCAATCAAATTAATAAAAAAAGGAATGATTTAAATGAGATTTATGTACACAAAAAATTGAGGATACTTATTCCTTAATTAAAATCATGATTTTAGTTGCCTAATATTTACCACAAATTATGCCAATCAGAATGAGTTAATTCGATTTATAATTAAATTCAATTTTTTGAATCATAATTTGTATTACCATGTGGACACCCTATTAAAGTGTTTTTACTTTTAAGTGCTCTACATTTACTTGGTGATTGTTAACATGCCACATATGATTTGTCATTTTGATTTAAATAACAATAAAGATGATTTAGTAGAAAATAAGGAAGTCAAGTGATGATAACACCCTAATTTAAGGTTGTATAGACATGTTTGCCCTCACTTGACCATAATTAACCATGGATTTTTTTTTTCGAATAATACTATTATACATCTAGGAATTAATTTGCAAACATCTTTTTATTCATTATATGATTCTATTTATTCATAAAAATTTTAGAACATTGAAGAACTGGTCAATGTAAATGATTAAAGCTTGTCATGTAGTTTCATAACTTATGAATTTTACGAACACACAATTATTGTTTATATAGATGATGAATCTTTTCATGTCTGCAAAAAATCATGTTTGTATAAGCATGATTCCATTCAACAAAGCAACTTTATAGGAATGGGATAATCATGCCACTTAATGTGAAATCAAGTTGTTCCTAACTTCTTTTAAAATTACTAATTTTATTAGGCCTTTCTTTATGGTATTTTTTGGTCCTATTAGCATTCTATTTGACTTAGAATTATAGTAGTATTAGTAGTTTTGTCTTACAAGTTTTTACTATTCCACTCGTAATAGATTTTTCTTGTTTTAAGCATATTAGGAACTTGTTTTATTTTTCAAGTCTAATTTTGATTAGGTGAAGTGAGTGTTCAGAGTTTGGTGTTACTTAAGTTTCCCAAGTTTACTTGGTTAAGGTCCCCTTACAAACTCATGCTTATCTTTTATTTAGTTTTTAAAGCATATAATAAGTATAATCTTCTACTTACAAACTCATGTTTATCTTATTTTGCTTAGTTTCAAGTTTACTTAGGATAATGTTTACTTATTTATCTTTTATTTTTCTAATTAGCGTGATATTAGTATGTGTACTAGATATATTTCGTGACATATGAATAACAAGAAAAACATGATTGATTAATATAAGTTTGAGCATTGCTTACTCTTTTGAGTTGCAGATTCTTCTTAGAATTTAGAGTTTGAGAAGCGGATCTTTAAGCAGATTCAGAGTCGTTGAGAAGCGGATCTTTTACAAGATTCAGAGTGACATAAACACATATAAACCACTTAAAAATTGCATTCCACAAACTAGCTTAAAGATTTTTCTCAATACAAAGATCTTGATTCTTATAAATTGATTTGAGTTAATTCGAGTTTACCCATCAAGAAAAGCTTAAAGACTCGTTCTTTGTTTCATGATCTACCAATTTATGTAATCATTGATTAACACCGAAGACCTTACACATCACCATTTGATCCATTAGGCCCAAGACTTTACGAAAACTCATTGAATGAAATTGTGGGCCCTCATTTTCCTTCTTTTTACCAAGAAACCCAAATTAATTCTAAAACAGTTATCTTTGGGTTATTATCAAACATATGCTTGGTCATTACCAAACTTATGCTAACACTATCAATGGAGTATATTATCCCAATTTCAATATATTTCTACAACTCAACAAAGTAATTTTATGGCGATGGACAAACATTCATGCCACTTGATCCATTGGGTCCACGAGTTCACCAACCCTCATTGAATGAAATTATAGGTTTCTAGTGTCTCCCCTTGCACCAAAACGCTCAATATCATCCCAAAATTGTTAGTTTTAGGTTATTCCCAAACATCTATTTCGTAATTACCAATGTTATGTTGATTAGAGCTGGTAAAAGATGACCCAATTACCTGACAACTGGACCTGAAATAAGGGGGTTTGGGTTGAAATTTTTGATCTGTTTAAGTAAATGAGTCAACCTGAACCCGACCTGAAAATTAAATGAGTTAGATTCAGGTTAGAAAGCTTAACCCGTAAGCAACTCGTCTGACCCATCTAACCGTTTCATACATGTTTAGTCGTGAGCTCTTTCTTATACTTCCTCTGCTATTTAATAATTGCAACATATAGGGGCTGCACATTTTTTAGGAGATGAGATAGATAGAAAAATATGAATAAAGGAATCCACGTGATAAGGAGATAGATAGAGTGAAAACATAGTCAAATTTAGTAATGTCGCAATTAATATAGAACTTTCAAATAAGGGAAAAGTTGCAACAATAAAAAAATGGTAAAAACCTCAAGACGAGTACAAACACATCAAGTGATATTAAAGCCTAAGATCCAAATTTTATTCACTTATACGAGTCATAATATACTTAATACTAAATTAGAGAGTTTCTTAAACAATTTTGTGAGGTGAAAACACATCAAGTGATATTAGATCCATTCTGAAAAAATGGCACATGTGGCGCATGACAAGTCGATATAATGATTTATTTGTCAACAAGGAGATCAACCTTGTGTCAAATTTTCAGCCATACTCAATAAGCACAACGAGGCTAAGCTTCTGGTGAAAGTTTTTGAACTTTGCGCGAGGATGATGATTGAATCTTCAAGGAAGTTGGAGTAGGATATCTTGGACTAAATGTTGCAATTCGGGATTAGTTTAGACACAATAGTGAGTGTCATCAAGGAGATGCAAACAAAATAACTAATGAGAACTCCTACAATTCATATAAGCCTCCACGAAAGGATGAGGACATCAACTCGAAAAACCTACCTTAATTCAATAGTGTGAAGCGACTGGATGCTTTCTTGAATTAGGAGAGATGCATGACTTGCCTCTTTGATTATAAGAACATGCCTACAAAAATCGGGTTAATCATGTTTAATGTAAGTGTAAATACACCCTCCCAAATATAGATTGATGGATTTAGACTTAACAAAACAAGAATACTCAAACACTCTTTAGGACTTACAAACAAGGATAGGAGCCAAAACCGAAGAACTTAATCAAAGTTTGGGTTCTTAGGCAAGAGATTAAGACATATACAAATCTCACCTTAATCTTATAACTCAAGAACTCACTCAAAGCTATAAGGGGATCTACTTGGAATTGAGACACACTCAACATAAGCATAGAAAACACAAGGTTTCTTTTGTTATCACTCAACAACTCTGATATTTCTCTTCTTCATTATCTCATATATATATATATATATATATATATATATATATATATATATATATATAGAAAATTCAAGTTATTAAGGAAATAAAAACTATCTAGCAAAAAGCTCCTAGCTAGAATCGTCCATAAAGAAACGATTACAAAACACTAATCACTCCTCCTTTCACTCCCCTTGTAACAGTCGATTAATGACCAATAAAAGAGATGTTAAAAGGCAACAAATAACAACTAAATACACTCCTAAATCACACCTACGTAAAGAGCTTAACATACCTAGATCTTCCCCTTATTATGTGCTAACATTAAGACAACAAAAGCAAATTAAACTTCATCCCAAACTACACATGGACCAAGCTAAAACACAAATAAGACTTGGGATCATGTCCTACCATCACATTCATCCTCTTGGCAGCGTGTTCCATTTTTACTTGTTGTTGTACCTCTTGCTTTAAGTGAACTCCTAAAGTAAGACACGTATAAGATATCACTTGCAACCTTGAATGATAAGATGTTCCAAATCCAATAATTTGAAAGATAATCTAAATTGAATATTTTGAGTCGCCTTGACACACATGTATCAATGCTATCTTGAGGTTAATTGACTATGCCTCGAATTGGATGTGTTCCATTGTTGTTGTTGTACGTCTTGCTTTAAGTGAACTCCCAAAGTAAGACACATATAAGATATTACTTGCAACCTTGAATCGTAAGATGTTCGAAAAATTGGCGATATTATTTTCGAGGCCGATAAGAAATTTGGCTTATTTTTATTCATCCTCATCTTTGCAATCACACTCCAACCAAAACCTCTTAAACTCGGAGATGTAAGCCTCGTCACTCAACTGGTTTTATTGAAGGCAATTCGATTTAATGAAAAGTTCATGTTTGTAAGAATTGGGTACAAACCTTTTTTTCATCTTCATCAGTCCATGTCAAGAGCGCTTCCTTCTTTGTTGATAGGACTCCATCCAATTCGAGGCATAGTCAATTAACCTCAAGATAAAATTGATACATGTGTGTCAAGGCGAGTTAAAATATTCAATTTAGATTATCCTTCAAAATATTGGATTTGGAACATCTTACAATTCAAGGTTGCAAGTAATTTAGATGTTTAATGATTAATGCTGATTGTCTAAGAAAGTTGAGAGGTGACAAGGAGAACCGAGGCTAAGGAGTTTGGTTGGGGTGGGGGGGGGGGTTATGTACCTAAGTTTGAGGTTCCTAAGCCAAGCGAGGAAGTGCCAAGGCAGCCAACGAGGCCTCCATTCCCTTGGTCTGTGGCTTCTTAACAAAAAAAGCTCCACTTTGCTCCACTTTTGAGACAAGGGCAACAATCTATGAAGGAGAATATATGCTTCAATTGTTGTGGTTTTAGCCATGTGCAACGAGATTTTCCTAATAAAATGCTTATATCCATGGAGGATTATCAATTCCTCCTGGCTTCACTAGACCATGATAAGGGAACGTCACACTAGATGTGTTGTATTCACTATTTTGATGATGACAAATAATTATCTTTGATTAATTTAGTATCTTTTATTTCGTGTGTTATTAGATTTATTTATTTTATTTCGTGTTATTAGGTTTATTTATTTTGTTTTATTTTATCTTATAATCTAGGTTTGTTATTTTCTCTTAGGTTTATTATTTATCACAAATATTATGTTTAATAACTTATGGAGAATTGATTAGGAGTTTAATCAAAAATTAAGTTGTTAACTTTATTTGTGTTTGTGACCAATGATTAATATTATGGACGTTAATTTTTGAAAATATATGAACCCATAATGTTCTTGGAAGTTAGTATATGCGCAGGAATTGAAACAGTTATTTGATGAGAAGCTTTCTGAGGCGCTAACTTCCAGCACCTAAAAAGGAGGGCTGTTGAAGTAGTTCCTAGATTTTAGGAACTATAACAACCCACAACATCCCACCTACTTCTCAGGCGTGTGATCGTGGCTGAAGATTCGGAACCACAACGCACAACTTCAAACAGATTCTCTAACGGCTAGAAAGTGGATGAGTGAGGCTGAAATTCAGCTCCCACTATGTTCATGGAGAAGATCATGGGAAATTTGTTATCTACAAATAGTTGTGTGTAACGAACAAAATAGTTAAGCTTTCATAATTTCATTGTAATATTTTCTGTGAAAGTATATTCTGCTTTATCTCTTCTTTCATTATTATTCACTGTATTAGAGATTGGGTTGTGTGACACAAAATCTGTAATCATTTCGAGAGAAAAAGAGAAAGAAAAAGAAAAGAGAGAAAAAGAAAGACTTCGAGTGAAGTCAAGAGAGAAAGTCACTTGTTCAGGGGGAACAAGGTGACAGGGAACAAGTTCCTAGAGGAACAGAGAAGGTCCAAGATTAGGTTATACAAAAGAGAGTCTTTTGGCCTAAGTATATTTTGGAGAATTGAGTCAAAATCCCTCGTGATCAAGGTTTTTCTTCCTATTGGGCCTAGGAAGTTTTCCTTGTAAAAAATCTCGTGTTCTTATTTCTTTCAAGTTTATGTACTTATCTCTTTCTTAGTTATAGATTGTTTTATTTCCGCAAAAAGATAGAAAATCTCCCCAACTACAATTCACCCCCCTCTTGTAGTTGCTCAAGTGTTTGTACTCGACTAACAATTGGTATCAGAGCCCGGTTCCTCCAAAATCAGCTGACACTGAGGAGCTAGCACCTGGTAATCATGAACACTACAGGAGAAAGATTGGATGAAGGTTACTCAACTCAACGTCCACCTATGTTCAATGGCAAGCATTATCCATATTGGAAGAATCGTATGGAAATCTTCATCAAAGCTGAGAATTATCAAGTTTGGAGAGTGATAAAAATTGGTGACTTTGAAGTCAGTGAGAAAAACGAAAAAGGTGAGACCATCCCCAAACCTCTCTCAAAATATGATAAAGATGATTTCCACAAGATGGAGATGAACAATTTAGCCAAGAAGATTCTCCATTGTGGTCTTGGTCCCCATGAACACAATAGAATCATGGGATGCAAATCTGCCAAGCAGATGTGGGAACTTCTACATGTTACTCATGAAGGAACAAGCGAAGTCAAAAGATCAAAGATAAACATGCTCATGCACAGGTATGAGTTGTTCCAGATGAAGCCTAAGGAGTCAGTTCATGATATGCTCACTAGGTTCTCCAACATCATCAACGAGCTTGACTCCCTAGGAAAGGCTATCACTCCAGAGGAACAAGTACGGAAAGTACTTAGGAGTCTCCCACAAGATGACAAATGGATGGCAAAAGTTACGGCTCTACAAGAAACCAAAGATTTCACCACCTTCAATATTGAACAACTTGCAGGTTCCTTGTTGACTCATGAACTACATATGGGAACTCATGAGGCTGACCCTGGTAGACCTAAAGCTTTGGCTCTCAAATCGGAAGACCAAGATGATTCAGAAACTGATGATGAGGAAGCAGCATTGATCGTGAAAAAGTTTAAGAAATTCTTTAACAAGAATTATAAAGGGAAAACACGAAAAAGTCTGCAAAGCTAAGCTATCATAAGTGTGGAAATCCTGATCACTTTATAAAGGAGTGTCCACTTTGGGAAAATGACAAAGGAAAAGGTAAATACAAGGCAAAAGGAACGGAACAACATATAGTGCAGGATTCTGAATTTGTGTCTTCAGGACCCTTTAAACATGGATATCCCTCTTTTATACATATTGCATCCTTAGAGAAAGCAAAAGCCAACATACAGCTACAGCTCAGTGCATATTATAATTTTTTACTGCTATAAATAATGGGTATGCAATTTTTATATTTTAAGAGCTTGTTGGCATCTGTGCACCCTTAAACATGGATATCCCTCTTTGTTATCCTTGTTTTACAAGCGCACTAAGATATGAAAGCAAAAAAAGACTTAACAAAAAATCCAAAGGCAAGAAGTTTGCAATACCATTTCCACTATTTAGGTGCTTTAGCAGTTTAGAAGCTCCATCTAGGTGCAAAATGACCATTTGCAAGATATAGATAATTGCAGCAAGCAAAAAAAAAAATAATACAAGGATGAGAAGAAAGCACAGTTTATAAAACTAGCAGATGGCATATGTGTGAGACATTCCCACATGATGACAATATACTGCAAGACAGAGATCAATAATTAAAAGAGAAAAAAACAAGCATGTCCACAGACATTATTAGGATTCTGGGAAACGACATATCAAGTACATCAACATAATTGATGCTCGTTTCCTAAAGAAGGATAATCCACAACATTGTTTGAGCAATGCAAATATAAAACAACAAAGATGTCTGCATCTTTGAGAAAACAAACCTGGAAAAATCATAGATAATGGGCAGGAGCTCAGTAGTTTTAACAAGAAGTCAATATCCACATCCGCAAAACTACTACTGTGATAATATGATGTATCTTTCAAAATCTTTACAACATCACCAATTCTAGACGTTTCTACTTCTGTAAGAGAGAGCTGTGTCTGGTTCTTTAACATGGATCATATAAACTTATCAAGAAGTCGAATTCACAACAGGAGATAAGCAAAATTAGAGCGAAAAGGAAACCAAAATAGGTCATATCAATTACGTAATCACAAAAAAATAAAAATGCACCTGTATACAAATTAATGTCACCATCCATTACGTATTAGTGTCTTCATTTTTGTAACTATTAGGATTCACCATAATAAACATAATATGACAACAATGAACAATTCTAAAATCCAACAAATTATAGAGAAGTATCTACATACTTTGAGAGTGAAGGGGGATGAATTGATACAAGATCACAATCGATGAGGCATATATGCAAAGCACTTACCTGGTCAGAGGAGAGGCTATTGTTAAATTCAGATAGCTTTTTCAAAATCCCATCAAATTAGGCCACGTCGAAGATAAGGACTCCTTTCTGCAAAAGGAATATCTCAAAAGTTAATTGTCTATAGAGGTTCATAACATCGGGATTCAGGAACTCTCAAGCTATAAGCTCATTCTTATGGTGCCACGTGCGCTTTTCATAACATTAATAGAAACAGAAATAAGAAATCATTATCGAGAGTTGTCATTAGACAGATTGCTCGGTAAATTAGCAATAAGATATGTCAACTGACAACAAGGAAAAACAGAGCTCAGCAAAGAAGGTAGAGATGTTTGATTGATGAAAAAGCAGAAATAATTACAAGTTTCTCATGGCACCTGAGAGGCCAAGAACTCTCCTACTAAGTGATTTCCATTAAAATTTTCTGAATACCCTTTTCTTCTCTCTACCCATTTCTTACATAGACATAAATCTCTAACGGTAATATCCTTTCCTGCTTACAAATTTGCCACCTTACCAATTATTCTAACTAATTATTGTTATGCTCAGCATTCTTACTCATTCCCTTATTTTTGCCATACCTTGCATATGTAAGCACTATTGGAGGCCTCCCCAGTCCCCATACCTTGGTGTGTAGCAATATAACAGAAGCCGAACAGCAAGAAATCCAATTAAATACAGCTTTAACTTATGAGGACCAGCAACCCTACCTCACCCCACTCCCCCCCTTACAAGAAAAAGACATGGCAACAGCGTAGGATTCTTAGAATTTATAATTTCACTTCTTTTATATATATATATATATATATATATATATATATATATATATATATATATATATATATATTATATAATATATATATATATATATATATATATATATATATATATATATATATATATATATGGAAGTTGGGATAGTTAAGATATTAGTTGTTTTTGAGAGGATCAGACAAGCAGATAATTGAGTGTTTGATAACAAAAGCAAAGTTGGCAAATTTGGCATCATCGTCATAACCCAAAGAAGAAGAGAAAGGCTAGAAATCTAATTATTAAATTTTGTAATATGAGTCCATATTGCATTTCTGTAATTTCACTGGAATTGGGGCACACTATTTCCTACCTCGCATTTAGATATCAAACAATTAGATACATAGCCTTTCTCTAACAAGAATAGAATCATGTTCTGTAGGATCGGACTCCTAGAAGGATCAGGTGCTTGCCTTAAGAACAATCTCCCTAAACTGCACATTCAATAAGATACAAGGAAACAATGTTAACCTAACATGTTACCAGCTGACAATGGGGCATATGACAGCCTACCCGACTTTGATGAAACAGAAGGACAATAAGTAGACAGTTGTCTGTTTGATAGATAAAGCAAATTTAGCAATGTTATACGAACACCAAAATTGCCTTACGGTAAACGGCAACAATGTTAACCTACGGGGATACCGGCTGAAGATGGAGCGTATGAGAAACTATTTGACTCCAATGAAATAGCAAAGCTAATACCATATTTGCAAAAGTAAATTTGGCAATTTGGCTTGAGCAACATTATTGGAATAAGATATAGGGCAAGCTGATGATGGAGCATAATAACATATGGAACCTACCTAATTCTGATGGAAAAGAGGGATAGGTGGGTTGGAAGCAAAGAGGGTCTTTTTAACCTTTCATAATCAGTGACTATACTATAAAGTTGCAGGCTAAAGAATTCTATAGTCTGTTAGATATTTATGTCCTATCTTGCGAGATACTTCCAAGTCTAAAATATGTTGTTTATACAAAGTGGCTGTGAGGACATATTTCATAATATTATTCTTATTGTAGCAGTTATCATAGGCATCAATATCATTCTTACTAACCTAAAATATTGCTTAGATTATGACTTGAAAGTTTCTTATTTAATTCCAAGTGAGTTTTAGCTTATAAATAGAACCTAATTGGTATGTTTCTGACAGTTGTGTGCTAAATCATGAGAAGCATTTAAGTTTTTGGTAGTTCCACATTTTCTTAGTTTCTCATAGTACGGGGAGTCAAGGATGGTATATTGATATAGATGCAGCTGAGAGGATGCAATCTTAACAAATAACAACGAAACTTACCTTGAACATATTAAGAAAAAATGGTGAAAGGCACTGTGTTGATGATGTGAGTATATCGAATAAGTGTATGTTCTCAATTTTACTCCCATAGTTCAGAAAGACATACTACATACTCAAGGAATCGGATTCTACCTATTTGTTCAACCATCAACGAGGTAAGTGTTTAAGTGTTTACACATCCTAGCAAACAATTCTGATAATACATTGTTACAAAGAAACCAAATAGTCAATTAAGAAACCCCGAAACAACAATATGAAAAGTTCCAACAATTCCCCATATAAAATAGGAACAAAAAGCATTCCAAAATAAAATCCAAATCCCACCCATACATATCTCATTCCTGAAACTCACTCATTCAACATGAATCAATGGTGCACGGAACAGAGCTACAAGCTAAAAACAAGATCTTCAAAGAGAGATCCAAACCCTCTTTGTCTCAATTCACAATGAAATATATGTTCTAATTGTGGAATATCATTGCGAAACACGAATCCGAGTAATCAAGCGATTTCCTTAGACTAATTCTAGTAAAGAATGAGTCAATCATCACTTGGGTTCTCACTCTAGTTACAATCTACTACACCAAACAAACCAAACCAAAACCAATTATCCACAAAAAAAAAAAACCTAAATTACACTGATTTTCAATTTTTAGTTTACACTACAATGGAACAGTGTATTATTGAAGGAGAGAAGATAACAAAACCGAAGAGAGGGAGGCGCGACAAGTGCTCTGCAATGGGTGTGGCGGCCGCCGGTGGCTAAGCAAGAGGAAGAACGACATGTCGTCGCCGGTACTGGAATTGCAACTTGCGAGTGGTGAAAAACTGCAATTAATTGCGAAAGATGAATTCGAGTTTTTCAATTATGAATTGAATTGAAAATTGAGGGGAATTTAGGTGGAATTGTGACGGGAGACTTTGGATTACTACTTTATTACTTCTAATAGAATTTATTGGTGTTGTTCACTTGGTTTTAATTGCTTTTCATCAGGTTTGAAGACAATGGAGTCATTCGCGACATGAGTAGATGCTTCAAGCAACATTTCCATCATCCATGGAGGAACTGGTCGCAGGTTAATGACGACACAAAAAACCATTGGTTTTCTCTTTTCAAGGTGAAATCGTATTTGTTAAGTTTATAATATGTAAACTAACCCTTTGTGATTGGTTTTCTTATATATGTAAACTAACCCTTTATACTTAAGTTTATAATATGTAAACTAAGCCTTTGTGATTGGTTTCTTATATGCATGTAGACCGTATATAAATGGAGGGAGGAGCTTCAATCCCAAGTGAGGTCTACATTCGACAAAAAAATGGCCAAAAGGTTGAAAGATAATCACCACTTGATAGTAAAGAAGAAGGGTGGTGTATGTCCGACGTGGTTGTCTGTGAGCATTCACGACCAGATGATGAAGAATGCTCAAGACGAGGAGTTCAGAGCACGATCACGAGCAGATGATTGGTTTCCTTAGCAGAGCGCGCCAAGAGATTGGTAAGTGTAACTGGTCTTGAATACATTTAATCCAGAAACTTTATTTAATTAATGCGTTTGAACGTGTAGGCCGCACAGTGTGGAGGGGTGCTGCCTTCCGCTTTGGACTTGTTCATGCACACACACATGAAGGATGAGTCTGGAAAGAAGGTACCGATCAATAACAAAGTCCTACAAATCAAGGTAATTGAAATAATATTGATAACTTTCATTCATTTTCATTTGCTAAGTATCTTAAACTTACTTAGAATCTTACAATCAAGTAATAGAAAGCTTAAATGAGTATTGTAGGACTTGCATGAGGCATTAGAACTTGAAATAGGCATAGAGGTTGGATTATAGGAACATTAAACCCAAAAAATGGCTCTAAATGGCTTACTTTCACTCATTTTCATTGGCTAGGTGTTTTAAACTTGCTTAGAATCATACAACCAACTAATAGAAAGCTTAAATGAGTATTATAGGACTTGCATGAGGCATTAGAACTTGAAATAGACATATCTAAATGGTTTACTTTCACTCATTTTCATTGTCTAGGTGTCTTAAACTTGCTTAGAATCATACAACCAAGTAATAGAAAGCTTAAATGAGTATTGTAGGACTTGGATGAGGTATTAGAACTTGAAATATGCATAAAGGTTGGATTATAGGAACATTAAACCCAAAAAAAGGCTCGAAATGGCTTACTTTCAATCACTTTCATTGGCTAAGTGTCTTAAACTTGCTTAGAATCATACAACCAAGTAATAGAAAGCTTAAATGAGTATTGTAGGACTTGCATGAGGCATTAGAACTTGAAATAGGCATAGAAGTTGGATTATAGGAACATTAAACCCAAAAAAGGGATCGAAATGGCTTACTTTCGATCATTTTCACTGGCTAAATGTCTTAAACTTGTTAAATCTATTCTTGCAGGAAAGTTTATGACAAAACTCTTGCTCAATGTCAAGAAAGAGGAGAAACCATGGCCCCGAACAAGATTTTCTTTGAGACTGTCGGTGGCAGAAAGAAAGGGTGGGTTCATGGTTTGGGGACGAGTGCAGACCTCTATTTTGAGAGGTCTTCGAGGGGGGGAGGTAGTTCGTCCTCCAGTTGCACTCCTTCCATGTTTTCTCAGTTGTTCGCGAGGTTCGAGGAAGAGAAAGTCGAGTTGCAGAGAGAACGTGAGCGGATACAGAAGGAGAGAAGAGGAACGACTAGCCACACAAAGGGAACGAGAGGAGGAGCGCCTTGCAAGGCAAAAGGAGAGAGAAGAGGAATGCCTCGCCAAGAAAATGGAGAGAGAGGAGGAGCGCAGAGTGCATGAGGAGTACCTGGCGCGGATGAGGAAGACTATGGAGAGCTACAGCCAGATGATGAGCCAATGTGGTGGTTCCTTCTCCTTTACCGGGCCTCGAGACCCCCCCACTGGCGGTGGTGATGCGTTTGCGACTTAGGCTCCTACGATTGTTTACAATATCTATCTTGTATATATTCCGGGATTTGAGAACATATTATTTAGTTAAGACCGTTTACTTATGTTTATGTATGTATGAATTTATGTTAACTTATGTTAGTGTATGTATGAATATCTAATTAATGCAAACAGGTCATTAGTGCAGAATTTGGCGCATTAGCGGATGGCTTGAGTATATTTTGTTGGAAAATGAAACAGGTTAAAAAATATTCAAATACTATAACTCAGGTATATTTTTTTGAAAAATAAAAATAATTAGCGTCCGCCGTGTGCAATTAGCGTCCTCTATATGCAAAGTCAATCCCACAAGAATTTGGTAAGTTAGCGTCCGCGGATTGCAACTTAGCGTCCGCTTTACCGGATGTTAATTAACATATGCTTCAGCCACAGATGCTATTTAGCGTCCGATGCACCGGACGCTATTTAGCGTCCGCATTAATCAGACGCTAATAGCATCCGACGAGAGGCAGATTATAAATTATCAAAAGCGGACGCTATTTACTGTCCACTTCCCGTCGGACGCTAATTTTCATAAATCAGACGCTAAATTTTTAGCGTCCGCTAAACGGACGCTAATTGAAGAATTAGCGACCAGGGGTTTTGCATCAGACTTTTAGCGTCCGTTGATGGACGCTAATTCCTTTAGCGTCCGATCCCGCGTTTTTAGCGTTTGATTTTGGCGGACGGCAATAGATGACATTCTTGTTGTGGCAGTGCACAATTGGCGAGCAGCTGTGGAGTGCATGGAAAGAGCCTTTGCGGCCAGTGCCTTGCTAATTTCATCTTCGTGGTGAGTCTTTGCTCCCTCAGACATGGTGAATTTTAAAAATTCAATTGTTGTATGTAAGTTTGTGAAAATTAAATTGGTCTGAAAAGATTTCGAGTTTTCCTAAAATTCTGAAAAAGGGTATTAATGAAGAAAAAAACTAAAAAGTATAACACACGCTGTAACAGCCTGTTTTCCCGAGCTGCTAGGTAAATACACTTAAGATTCACTAATCACAATCAATGCTTAATAAGCCTCGAATTAAACATTTACTCGCAACGGAAACATAACCTAGAAAACGATCCTGGACTTGTGGGTTATTGGCCCACAAAACAAAATCCTTTATATAAGACTTCAATTACACCGAGACTAATATTCCCAAATATTGTATACAACGAAATATATCAGAAACTATTCCTTAATTGACTATCTAAAATACAAACTCAATCCATAAGCTACGACGACATCTTTATCTTGCTTCACTTCAGAATCCTGAGCTCACAACACCAAACCTGCAACAATGTTTGACTCTGCCACCCACCAAGTGACAGGCCACAGAAATGACAACACCATCAGCAAAGCTGAGTACACACTGTGTAATAGAAAATACAAGTTTAGGTGTATTTTGAAAACTAACACATAGTTATAGTAACAGATAATCACACTCAACTTAGTTGATATATTTTCACAAAATCAGATCGTTTGGCATGAACGCGAGTGGAGAGGGGTACCACGCAGTACCAGCTGTCTCCAAACTATTGAGGGTCGTCACCCAGCCTTTTATTGTTATGCTTGCAAGACTTACCCGGACATGTCCTATAACGCCAGGAATTCGCCCCTCCTGGAAGGCAACAGCTAGGGACTCTACCCGCCCTAACTCGGGGTGCCTATTCATGCCTCACTTTCATATTTATAAAATAAGATATTTAATGATTCATACTTGAATCCTCAATACTCATAAACATAACACCATATTCGACCTTATCTGGTCTTAACTCATATCTGAATCATTTCCTCATTATCATACCAAATCATATTTTGAGAAATATAGTATTTTCGAACGATTTCGATAATTGAACAAAATGATACTTTTATAACAATCCAATAGCAATTCACAACTAACTCACAGAGATGTATCTATAATCATGGCCATTACCACAAACGATATATGATATCCAAAATTCAATATAACGCCCACGGGAGCATTTAAATATATTTTGCTGAACCCAAAGGTTACCTCAACTCTATAACAATTATACGAAACCTCCAAGCATCATAACTTGATTTCCCATATCATCTTAATTATATACGTCTACATAGCCATTCTCCAAAACCATCTCACGATAACTCAATAATCAATAACCAAACTTAAACTAATTCCCAATTCACAAATTATCAACCTTTAACATTCTAATTTCCTTAATCCTTAATTAATATCTATAACTTCGATGATATTAGCTACATCGACTTGCATCCCAATTCATAATCATAATTCCAAATTAATATAAACTAAAACAAATAACTCACAACTGTACCTAAATCAAGCACCTAATTGTGCTACCAACAATTATATTGAGAATATAAAGCTAGCTCGACTCGTAAATAAACCTCAATAAACTGATTTCTATGTTGCACTCAAATCCTTAACCAATATATCAATTCCAACATTATAATCTCCTTCATAATTCCGAATGATACTCCATTCCAAAATCATCCTCCAATAATCACCTCATAACAATAACAATAATCAACAACCAATCTTAACTATTCTAATTATCTTCTTCTAACGCAACCATTATGCTAATAAAACTGAATCCCGCAAATAGAAATTAATGAAGTCATTCCCATAACTCATAACTCGACTTCATACATATCAACTCCAACTACAATAATTATAACAGTTTCCCAATTCTAAGATTAGGACTTCCCTCGCATCATCAACAACGACTATCCAATAAGAACGATACAACAACAACAATAGGCAACAGCTTCACAGCAACTCCACCACAACCACAATGACAGAACAACAAAACCCAACAACACTACTACAACAGAGCAACAACAACAATACCACTCCACAACAACTTCACCACAACCACCACAACAACAATAACATAACAACTCCACCTTAATCATCATAATTACTCCACAAGTCCATGTACTAAACACATTCCATTAAGAATCATAATCGTAATGACTTAGTGTATAAGTGTTGTTTAGGTCAAATGAAACATCTCTAATGAACCTTAGCATGTTATACTATGTAATATACTCAATATACACATAATAAAATACACATCATAAGTAAATTCATTTCATAGACATGCTTTACACTAGAAAGAAACAATCACCTAACTATAGGTATGGAAATCTCTAGGGTAAAACCAAACTAAGTGTGTACCTTAACTAAGGATGCTTAAAGCCACGAAATTCCTTAATCCACTTGGTTAACTACTCCTACAGCTTCCCCTGAATGTATAAAATGCTAAAGATTAGTTTCAACAAGCTTATATATGAAAAACTAAGCTTAAATACAAGAGGTGTAAACTGTTGAACTTACAGCAACTTATGTGATCTTTCAGCAAGGTTTTCTATATGAGTTTAAGGTCTAAAGATTGGAACCAAAGCTTGAACTACTTTGTATGGATGTCTAGAAGAGTTATATGTAAGGAAAATGGGTGTCCAAGAGGAAGAAATAAGAGAAAAGAGACGAAAATCCAGAACAGCTTTTATAGTCTGTTCTGGCGGTACCCCAGGGGAGGGAAACCTCTTCTGGGCAAGGTCGGTTTCTTGGAGTTTTTGGGTGATTCTTGCTTGAGGTGTTAGCCTAAGGTGTTGGCTTTCATGCATAAAAAGTTCTTTGAGAGATCGACACTTAAGTAGCTGCTAAGCAGCTTTCTTTGAGGATAGGTCTGAGCTGTAATTTCAGCTGGCCAGGTTTTACTATGTAAGCAATTTACCTTATTAAGCCACGTAATTCTTGGGATAAATGACCATTTTAACCTTAAGACATCCCAAGCATGTCATATATCAAGTTTGGTTGGTTCTGAGCTCGGATTCAATCCCAAATGGCTCTTTAACTGGAATTCATCGCTACCCGATAAAACAATCTCCAAACGATTTTCATAATCTTAATGTTTAAGGCTCTCAAGGACTTTCTAACTTATCTATTGGTTTCCAAAGCCTTATTAGCCAATAAGAATGATGGTTCTTATCCTCTTTGACCTTTCTTAACCATTAAGAATGATGATGTTTATCCACAAGCTTTCTTAACCATTAAGAATGATGATGCTTATCCACAAGCTTTCTTAACCATTAAGAATGATGATGCTTATCCACAAGCTTTCTTAACCATTAAGAATGATGATGCTTATCCACAAGCTTTCTTAACCATTAAGAATGATGATCTTATCCACTTTTAGCTTTTAAATAAAGGTTCTTAAAAACAGGGCTATTACACATGCGAAAAGCGTGTTCTCTTAATATTGGGTCATCTTTTTCATGGATCACTTTAACGCCAAACCTTAAGAATTGGAATAGAGGGTCATATAAAAGTCCATATTGAACTAATAACTTACTAGGTGGCCTAAACCTTTAAGCATGTAGTTAAGGCCCATGTTTTAATCAAAGGGGCGTAATTTTAAAGTTACCAGGTTTTCAGGAGATGGCGCTTTTCTTATAAAAAGGGAATGATGTAATGACGCAAATCATAACCCATCTCCTGATTATTGAATTATAATCCCCTGATCTCCTAGATTTTTTTTCTTTCTCTCTCTCTCAAATTTCCATATGGCTTCCCAGTTATCCTCCTCCGCTTCTGAATTTTCCTCCTCAAAGGAGGTTAATTCCCCTGAAATCAAGCAACCCTGGCCACAAGAGCCAGCCCCTCTTCCTCCTCAAATAATCTTTATTGAGGAGTTAGAGGAGGAGGCAGAAGACGAAGACTCTTCCTCTGAAGATGAAAGGGGCAACCCTTTTACATCTGAGGAAGATGTCTCTGGAGACGCCTCTAAAGATTCTTTACCTTCTTCACCAGAGAATGCTGGTGGGGATGTGGGTGATGATGAAGAGGAAGAGGAGGAAGAAGAAGAAGAAGAAGAAGGAGAAGAAGAAGAAGAAGAAGAAGAAGAAGAAGAAGAAGAAGAAGAAGAAGGAGAAGAAGGAGAAGAAGAAGAAGGAGAAGAAGGAGAAGAAGAAGAAGGAGAAGAAGGAGAAGAAGGAGAAGGAGGAGAAGGAGAAGGAGGAGAAGAAGGAGAAGAAGAAGGAGAAGAAGGAGGAGAAGAAGGAGAAGAAGGAGAAGAAGGAGAAGAAGGAGAAGAAGAAGAAGAAGAAGAAGAAGAAGAAGAAGAAGAAGAAGAAGAAGAAGAAGAAGAAGAAAGAAGAAGAAGAAGAAGAAGAAGAAGAAAAGAAGAAGAAGAAGAAGAAGAAGAAGAAGAAGAAGAAGAAGAAGAAGAAGAAGAAGAAGAAGAAGAAGAAGAAGAAGTTCCCCCCTCCTTGTAACACCCCCAAATTTCTCCACTTTAAAAACTTATACTTTCGCAAAATACTTGGAGAAACTTAAGGGTATTACCACCAAATATAAATACATTTTGGCAATACTATAACTTGATACACAAAATATGCAGCGGAAACTTCTAACTTTATTTATAAAAATAATATTATTATCCAAAAACCACAATACTAATATGAAAAGTCTAAAGACTACTAAAATAGTGATCTAGTTTTAGTGATCCCAAAAGGTTCCTCATGCATCATGAATCATCAATAGACCTGCAAACTACTCCCCGTAAGGAAAGTAGGCAAAGCCAAAACAAATAGGAAATACGAGTCAGTTGAAATACTGAGTACAATTACGTGCAAGACTTGTAAACTTGTAAATATATAATTCACATACTTTCATAAACATGCTTTATTTCACAATTCTAGTGATAACAAAAGATAAGATCAATCCATTATTAAATTCAGTTAACACCAAAGAATATATCTCCTTTAATAATTCCATTAAAAGTGGAAAATAATAATATAAGAACTTAACTTAAACCCCTTTCCTTGATCCGGGATCCTAAGTGTGCACACCCCCAAGTTAGTATCGTTTTATGAATACAAAGACATTGGAGTAACCTTGATGCCAAGTAGTGGATTTGGAAGAACCCTTCTTGAACAAAGCCAAGTGGTAATTGTAATAAGAATAACATAAGGGTAAACCTTTCCTTTAATTCAAATAAAGAATTATGATAAACAAACTTAATTATAGGGAATTAAAAAAAAAGATAATTTAAACTTTTAAAACTAAAACTCATGCTAATATTTTTGAGTTACTCAAAATCACTGATTTGCAAAAGTGGATTCCTTCATGAAAAATGGATTATACAAGCAAACTGATTTTTTTATTTACTTTTCTAAAACAAACAAAACAATATTTGGTTTGCTTAGTGTAGGCATAAAATATTTATTATATGCCACGTCACACATTAAAGTCAAATGTTGACTTTTGTTAATAAATGATCATCTAAATTAATTAATTTGGGCTCACCATTAAACGTGGCCTATTTTAATTAAATCATTTATTATTGAGTTTTGGACTCATTAAATGAAAGCTGGACTATTATGTTTGTGAGGCCCAAGAGGTAGGTCAAGTGAAAACCCTAGGGTTCTCCTAACTCTATAAATAGAGAGCTCCTCCTCATTTGTCAAGGAAAGACTAAAAAGAGAGAGAGGGAGGAGAAGAAATTAGATAGCAGAGCCATCAAGGAGAAAGGAAGAAAGCATAATCTCTCTCCTAGTCAAGCTACATCAAATTCTCTCCCGGAAGAAGGAAACAAGATCAACCTTGGATGAGATCAAGCCCGAAGGCCCTCATTCAAGAAGATCATATTTGTTCGTGCGCAACAACAAATCAACATCAAATCATTTCCACAAAAGAAGAACAATAAGCATTTAACGTGTCGTTCTATCCTAGAAGTTTTCTACCTTAGACGAGATCAAGCCTCGACAACCCTCATTCAAGAAAGTCAAGTCAATAGTTCTTGAACTCCAATTAGTTCATGAATTAATTAAATTCAAGTGGAGATTGAATCAGAGGAGAAAATATTAGAGATTGTAACCCAAAATACAAAATCCAATAAAATATTATTTTGTTCACATCTTTTGACTCTCTATTTTGCAGATTTAAAATTTGTGTTTACAAATTTGGCACGCTCGGTGGGACAATCTCTACCTCTCATCTTTTTCTCCATTCAAGCAATAAAACAAATTCATTCGACCATGGTGGCCAAGAGAAGATCTGTTCATGACAGCAACAAATCCTTTCCTCAAACGTGGATCCTTCGACGGAGTCATCAATGGAGCGACAAACGTTAATGTAAGTGTCATGACCATTGAAGCAAATACTATGGAAGAAGAATTAGCAAACATGAAGATGCTCATTCACAAACTCGCCAAAGAGAATGAGGAAAAAGAAGAACAAATCAAATTCCAAAGCAAACAACTTGCTGCTCTAACAAAGAAACTTGAGAAACGTCCGATTGGTGAAAGCGAAGGCGATAGTGGTGGATCCAAATTTAGCATGAAGTCAAAGACTAGTGCAAAGGATGGAGCTATCCATGGCGATTCATTCAATTTCCAACAAATTCAAGATATGATAACCACAGCTGTCAAACGCCAACTTGGTGGAGATTTTGACGGGAACGACCACTACACCAAGCCTTATACAAAGAGAATCGATGCCCTAGAAATGCCTATATGGGCTATCAACCTCCCAAATTCATGCATTTGATGGCATTGGCAATCCCAAAAACATATAGCACACTTTGTTGAAACGTGTAATAATGCAGGTACTGAAGGAGACCTACTCGTGAAGCAGTTCGTTCGATCTTTGAAAGGAGTGGCATTCGATTGGTACACCGACTTAGTTCCCAGATCAATTGATAATTGGGAACAAATGGAAGAAGCATTTATGGATCGTTTCTTCAGCACTCGCCGTATTGTCAGCATGATTGAGTTGACACAAACCACCCAGCTGGAGGATGAGCCTGTTATAGAATATATCAATCGATGGCGAACGTTGTGTCTTCAATGTAAAGATCACCTGTCTGAAGCATCCGCTGTAGAGTTGTGCACCCAAGGCATGCATTGGGACCTGGCTTACATATTGCAAGGAATTAAGCCAAACACATTCCAAGAACTGGCAACTCGGGCTCACGAAATGGAGATGACCATCGCCAACCATGAAGAAAATTATGATTAGACATCTACGTCGATGGTTGTTCATGGCTTCAACCTTGTGAAAAAAAAAAAAAATTCACAAAAGGACAAAATACCCCAAAAAAAAAAATTACTCCTAAGCAAGAGTATAAACTGCAAATCTGAAGAAAAAAAATCTCCTAAGCAAGAGTATAAACTGCATACCTAGAACAAAAAAATTACTCCTAAGCAAGAGGATAAACTGCATACTTGTCAAAAAATTGAAAATCGAACTATGTTTGGCTTGATCCAAAAAGTGTAAATAACCACTTTATTTGGTAGGTAGGCATTTTGGATAATTAAATATTCAGGAGCAGCCACAAAAAAAAAAGTATGATTTTGAAATTGTACTTCATCAAGTCTAAACGTGTTTTAACAAAATATGAAACACAAGCTTGGGGGCATAGTTGTTGTCCACTTGGCTTCACTAATCACTTTGTCAGATGATGAAGCATGATAAAAACTTTGCGTTTATCATACACTCGAAGTTCTGGAGAAAGCTATCAAGCACCAGAGTTTCAACAAAAATATTTAGCACGGAGATTGGAGAAGGCTCTCAAGCACCAACACTTCGTCAAATCTCCTCGAAGTTCTGGAGAAAGCTTACAAGCACCATAGCTTCGACAAAAATTTAAGCAACAAGATCGATGGAGAAAGCTTCCAAGCACCATCCCCTGTCAAAGTTCGTTGGATGAGAAAGCTTCCAAGCACCAACACTTGGCCACAAATACTTCAACATTGAATTGGAGAAGAGCTCAAAAGCGCGGAATATTTTGAATATCGTACGATGGAGAAAGCTTCCAAGCACCATCAAATTCAAAATAAACATGATGATTTAGACCTTTGGAAAAAGTTTTCACGGAATTTGCCTAAGCTTCTAGTAAGACAGATTTGCAACAACTACGTCAAATATGGTGACTCACCCTCTAAAGAGTTCAAGTCGTCATCCCGAGAAATCGGTGATAGGATGTCTACTTCTCCATAAGGTGTAAAGGTGACAAGTTAGACAATTCTTCCGTTGGCTAAGCACCTCCCCCATATCGTGGCTCATATGTGACATCAAGAAGTGGCTCGTTGACATTAAATGATGGATCTATATCTCCTGTGATCAAGATCTACAAGCATTAAAAAAAAAAAAAAGAAAGAAAAAAAGTTTGAATACCAAACTACCAGCATGATTATAATACAAAAAGTTACAACAATGAAAAGGAATGGAAAGTAACGCACATATCATGATAATTTATCACCATGTGATATTTATCAAAAGTATATAAAAATCATTGAAAAAACAAGAGCCAAATTTTCATGAAGAACTACTCTTGACGTGGGTAATTTTCATCCCTAACCTTCTTACTTTATCTCTCCTTCAAATACTCATATTCTCACTCCCATGAAACACTTACTGTGCTCAACCCTCAAACTCAAAAAAAAAAAAAAAGACCCGTCAAACGTACCTTCATGATCGGCTAACAAAGGTACCTTCATGCTCGGCTAACAAATGTACCTTCATGCTCAGCTAACAAACGTCTCTGGATCACAACTTCAGGTTCACCACGTTGGTCTCCTGACTCGGACAGAGGGAAAAAAAAAACGACGTCGGTTGATCTCCGGCTTGGACAGTAAACACCAGGGCCTCGGGGCAGTGCAATGCGGGTGTGGTAGTGCTGGCGAGACCACGGCTCGGTAACACAGGGCCTCGGGGCAGTGCAATGCGGGTGTGGTAGTGCTGGCGAGACCACGGCTCGGTAACACAGGGCTTCGGGGAAGTGCAGTGGTGGCTGTGCTAGTATAGCTTCGTGCTCGGCTTTATGCTCGGCGTCGGTTTCGGGTCCTCCGCGTCGGAGAAGGTTGCTTTTTGCTTTGATGATGGAGTAAAATTGGTGGCGTCAAAGGTGTATATATAGTGTGGAAGGAAGTTTTGAGTTGGATAAAAAAAAATCTATAAATTTATCTATCTTAAAACGTAAAGGATTTAGATTGATTTTTAGGTTGAATATTTTTATCTCCTTCGACCTATAGTTCAGTTAAAACTGGAAGATAAACAATTGTTCAGGGGATAAGTTTTTGAGTTGGATAAAACTCTGAAAATTTACTTATCCTAAACCACAAAAGATTTGGATTAAAGTTTGAAGTAACAATTATCTCCTTCAAATTCCGAAAAATCCGGCCAAACATGGAAGACGAGCGTTTTGATGAAAGAGCAAATTATATCCTGATTTGGAAAGTCAACCGCAAAAATACTTGTGGGCTTCGGTTTTTTGTGTAAGACCAAATTCTATTATGATTTGATTACTAAAAGCAAAGTCAACCTGAAGAATATTTGGTGGGCTTGACCATGACAAAAGTCATGTGGTTATATCAAGACAATATGGCTATGCGCTTGGATGTTAAAAAAAATTTCGAGACTTCATCACAATCAAAACACTCAAAATCGTGTATGTGATATAGTCTCGAGGGGGCAATTTGTAGGCATAAAATATTTATTATATGCCACGTCACACATTAAAGTCAAATGTTGACTTTTGTTAATAAATGATCATCTAAATTAATTAATTTGGGCTCACCATTAAACGTGGCCTATTTTAATTAAATCATTTATTATTGAGTTTTGGACTCATTAAATGAAAGCTGGACTATTATGTTTGTGAGGCCCAAGAGGTAGGTCAAGTGAAAACCCTAGGGTTCTCCTAACTCTATAAATAGAGAGCTCCTCCTCATTTGTCAAGGAAAGACTAAAAGAGAGAGAGGGAGGAGAAGAAATTAGATAGCAGAGCCATCAAGGAGAAAGGAAGAAAGCATAATCTCTCTCCTAGTCAAGCTACATCAAATTCTCTCCCGGAAGAAGGAAACAAGATCAACCTTGGATGAGATCAAGCCCGAAGGCCCTCATTCAAGAAGATCATATTTGTTCGTGCGCAACAACAAATCAACATCAAATCATTTCCGCAAAAGAAGAACAATAAGCATTTAACGTGCCGTTCTATCCTAGAAGTTTTCTAACTTGGACGAGATCAAGCCTCGACAGCCCTCATTCAAGAAAGTCAAGTCAATAGTTCTTGAACTCGCTTAATTAGTTCATGAATTAATTAAATTCAAGTGGAGATTGAATCAGAGGAGAAAATATTAGAGATTGTAACCCAAAATACAAAAATCCAATAAAATATTATTTTGTCCACATCTTTTGACTCTCTATTTTGCAGATTTAAAATTTGTGTTTACACTTAGCATATCTACGAGTCAACAAAGCAAGAGAAAATACAAGCTTCAATTTTATCTAGCCTAAATGATAAGAAGGTTTGATTAAACCAATTGCATATACCAATTCATATAATTTATACAAAAACACACATAACTAATATATACATAATAATTAAAGATCAAGCCACGTAAACGTACCTTGATAATTCAAGAAACAAGAAAATCAACTAGTAAGGGAATGTTCACGAACGAAATCCTCCTATTAATTATAAACTAGTTCTAATTAAAACGATGAACAATATATGAACTCTATAAGAAAATTATGCTAAACTAACTAATTATAGACATGATCCATGCTCAAACAATTAAAACATGTTTTCATAAAACTCAAAAAGATAAAAAACTAGGAATTAAAACAACTTTTAAAAAAATAGAGTACTTACAAAACCTCCTGCTATAACTCCTCGGTGAAAAACTAAAACTACTCAAAGAGACCACTCACTTTAGGGAAATTTATAATGAACTCTCAATATTTTTTGGTGAAGAGAAAGTAAAGGATTAGAGGGGTATTTATAGTGTAAACTAGGGTAAAAATGAGGTAAAATTTTTCTAAATTATTAAAATTAGGGCAAAAGAATTTTAAAATTTGCAACATTACAAAGCTGCCGTGCAGCAGCTGTATAATCAGCAAAAAAAAAAATTTCTTTTTTTTTAAAAAATAACTCTTCCCTTTATTTGTAAAAATTCTTTCCTAAAATCAATTTTGTTTAATTTTAAAGAGATTGTTAAATCTTCCAAAATCAATTAAAATCCCATAATTTCTAACTCAATATAAATCTCATAAAAATCTGATTTTATAAGATTTAACAAAATATTTTAAAGTTTTAAAGTTTTCGGTTTTATTTAAAAGAATCGATTTTTCAAAACAACACTTATAAAAAATCTGAAAATTACATACTAAAATGTATAACCTAATTTTATTACCCAAAAATGAATTTTGGAATTTATAATATTATTTATCAAATATTTGATTAAATAACTAATTAAATCAATACGATAATGACAAGAGCAGTTATTGTCAAAAATTACTAAAATAACCTTTAAAATTCAAACTATATTTCCCTCCAGATGATTCCCTCCAATATGATTTTAAAATAGTTTATCATGAGTTTTGAAGATAAAATTTAAAATTATTTTAAATAATCTCAATAAATGCCTAAAAATACGGGGTATTACACTCCAACCCACCGATGGGAGGAGGAAGAAGAAGATGATTAGCCTCCTGCAAAAATGAGGAGAGTTCGTGGCAGTGGCAGCAACCCGAAGGGGGACTATGGCAACAATGACTATGATGCTGATTCTGATGCCTACAAGCAATCATCGCCAAAACATTAAGTGCAAGCCTAGACTTAGGAATCTAGTTCTAAGTTTATAATTGAAGATTCTTAAAATCTCCAATCTAGGTTTTACTTTTATTTTTAATTTTATGAAAATATAAAAAAATATTTTGCATATCTCTTGCGTCTTTATGGTAATTTCGGTATTTTTGCTTACATTATTCAAATATTCATTTATTTAATGCAATTTATTGTTTTTCTAATCAAATAACTAAATTCTAAAAAATAAATAAGATGAATAGTTTACAAAATAGTCATATCAAATAATGTATGACAAAATTTAATTCCCATTAAAAAAGAGTTATACAATAACTCTTGGGAAACTAAAACTGAAATTGGTTTAAATTTGGAACATGATTACATCTAAAAAGTAATGATGAGAGTTCCACTTGGACATGTCATTAATATCACCGGGTTAATTCTTAAACATACAAATTTAAGTTAAGAATTAAGGGATATTTAGTGGGAGATCCATGGTTATCCACTTTACCCACTAAGGGCAAAGATTAGGGATAAAAAAACAAACGAAATTAAGATAACTTGACTACTTAATTAGATATATTTGTAAAATAAAACGTGACACTTAGTTATCCCTTATAAATAGGAATAACTGTTTCATTCACGTATTATAAGTAGATCTCTAGTAGTAAGATCAATTCATTATTTAGATCCTTCTCTTCATACTAAAATTCTTCATTCTAAAAAACAATGGTTAATCCTCAAGTTAATGATATCCCTAACTTTCCTGGAGAATGTTGGAGGCATAGATTCAACATGGACATTGCCAAGGAAGATAGGAAAGAGTTTAAGGACGTTGAAACCAAGAAATGGCAAGTTAAGATTCTTAAATATTTTGGGGAGGATCCAAAGATCCAACCAAAAGATTTAGAGGAAAAAGAGTCTAGCGCCACAAAAATAGGAAGTGACATAGACTTTATAGCGGCTAATCTTTGGCCCCTATTGGGAAAAAATAATTTGCTCAACTTCATGATGGTATGGAAGGCTTGGGGAGCAAACATTGTCAAACAATTTTTTCCCTTAGATTTGGCCTATAAATACCATAGATTAATTATCTGTGAGAGCGTCCTAGGTGTTTTCATAAGAAAATACCGAGGTGTCCAGTTGGAGAACAACATCAGCTTTAGAAGGTTGATCCAATACAAATGCACTTGTCGCTTATGGCAAGAGCATATAAGGGACACTAGTTTCCCTATGCCCATGAATGATGAATATTTAGATGACGGTGATCCAGATGTGGGAGAGGATGAAGAACCACAAATCGTCATCAGTTTTGTCCATCCTAGGGCAAGTTAGAATATTATGAAGTGTTGAACACTAGTTCATCTAACCTGTTAGGTTTATTTTATCAACAATTATGTGTTCGTAGTTTTATTAAAATACTATGTAATAGTTGTTGATGATCAATAAAATATGTTTTTATTCCATGATTATACCTTACTCATATTAAGATCAATTTTTCTTTATACGTACCAAATTACGTATGTACATTCATAATACTCATGCATTAAACTCAATCATTTAAAAAGTATGATGAATCGAAAAATTAAAATCTAGGCCATACGGTCTATAAATATGAAGTCATCATGAGGACTACTATCAAATTAGTCAAGTTCTCATCTAAATTTCTTGAAAAGTGATCCAAACACTTAATGGTTAATCCTAGGAGTTATTACTAAAATGACCGTTATAGGAAAATCGGCTATTTAAAGAAGTTTGTGTATAGAGATTTTATTCATTACTTCATCTCTACTTCACAAAATTAGAAAAGCTTTCTTAATTATTTTCCTCCCATTTTCATAAAAACTCAAAAAAGATGGATTTCAACCATCATGAAAATGAAATAGGCGATCTTGATGAAGATTGCTTCAATCATCATCAAGCTTTAGATATTGTCCGAGAGGACAAGGAAGTTTTTCAAGCGACAACAACCCAACAATGGAATGCTCACATGGCCAGGATTTTCGGAGATAATCCAACCATAGAGTCAGAAGATCCAACATTGGCAGAATCTAGTGCTATCAAAATTGGCGCTAGCATGGACTTGTTGGCCACTTTCATTTGGCCAAGACTATTAGAGAGTTCACAAGATGAACTTCTCTTAGTCTGTAAGAAGTGGGGGAAAGAGGTATCTATTACCTTCAACTTTCCGAGACCCTAGACTCTTACTTGGGCCTACGACAAGAGCTTGGTCCTAATATATGCACCCAGACATCTGTCAAGGTTATAAGGATGGAGCCAGAGCAAGATGAATCTGAGGGTATAGTGGTATATTTCAAGTGCTTATGCCAACTATGGGAACTCTGGGTCTCAGAAGCTTTCTTCCCTTGGATGTATCTCGCCCTCTTGAACAGAAGATACGTTTGGGATCATACTTACCAAGGATGATCTTCAGGGTAAAATTTAACTATGTGCCTGGAGATGGCTACTACTTTGCCGTTATAAGGTATGCGGCAGGATATGACATCAAAGATGAAGACTACCACGCCATGGTAGGACTTGTTTGCCGGGACCATCTCCGGAAGATTCCCATTAGGGCTTTTGCTTTTAATTAAAATTGTAATACTTATCTACAAATAGATAAATGCTAGTTTTTATGAGAATTGCTTCTAAAAGCAATTTCCTAAATGTAATGCGAAATACTAAGTATTAATAAAATAATTATGTTTTATGGCATTTAAAAATTACCATGTGTCATTTGATGCTTATTTTTCTCTAACATAACTGTCTTCTAATCAAACGGTTAAGAAAATAAGTGGTTAAGAATTCAGATCTTCATATATAAATATGAAGGAAACAACATATGTGAAGGTCAAGAAACAATATATTTGAAGGTCACTAATGGATTTTACTCGACTATCAATGTTTCATCCAATATCGCCAACATATAAATCTTCACTAGTAGAAAAAGGTCGATTTGCGTCGGACCTGGAACCCCTATTTACGTCGGACTTGGGTCCGACGGCACAGGTCTCGACGCAGATGACCTATAACTGATATGCATCGTATGTAGAAACGACGCAGATGTTTTAGCTATTTGTGTCGCACGTTGTATACGGGGCGACGCAAATTGGTCTTCCCAGGACACAAACTACAGGCGGGATATAAAGGGAATTTGTGTCGCACATAGCACGGGGTGCGACGCAAATTAGTCATCTGCGTCGCACCTTGCGCCATGTGCGACGCAAATGACCTAATGTGAAAAATAAAAAAACACACTTTCAAAGCATGAATGCTTCAGTACTGCATTCGAGGAAAAAGAAACGAGACAAAAATTAAAAACCCAGATCTAACAGCATCAAACAAATCGATTGAAACAACATCAAACAAAACCGATTGTATAATCACTTTCATAAATTGAAACAATAATACAAATTGTTCTTCGATAATACAAATAATACAATAATACATGATCTAACAAACCAGTATCATTAATTTACAGAAAAAAAAAAGAATCATCTCCCAAATTTTTATATCTAAAAAATATCAAAATAAAAGAAAACCCAATTGTATAATCACTTTACAAGATCTAACAAACCGAGAAGCACGAAGTCGCCGGAGAAGCTTGAAGCACGAAGTCGCCGGAGAAGCAACAGTTAGTAAAGAATGACATACTTCCGCTTTCCCAAACGTGGAGGGCCTGATTTTAGTCTTTCTTCTTTTGATATCACACGACGAAGATGCTTCTTTTGCTTTTCCTCCTGCTCTTCAGCTATTTCCTGAAGTATATCTGGTATGCTGCAAGCATAAAGCAAAGAAAGATATGAATACTACTCCATTCAAAGAGAAAAAAGAGAGTAAAAGAAGGGCTAGCCACCTAGCCCAGATGTGAGAAAAAATACCCGTCAATTTCTTTTGAAAGCGCATCCATCTTTTTGGCTTTTTCTTTTGCTCTTTGCTGATCCTTCCGCCTGATTCTTTTATTCCGCATAACTATGGTTATCCGTTTTTCTTTAGACTTCCTGCATCATTATTTTCGCAACCATATGAAGGTAACCTTAAGTTTCAATACGCATCAAATATGACTTCAGAAAAACAATCCATACAACTGTACAAGACATCAATAGACTACAGAGCATGAAAAACAATTGCACCCTTAAGATGAAGCATGGAATACTGACAGATAAAGCTCTTAGCCACGCTTGTATGCGAATTGAATAAATGGCAGAAAAGTATTGAACACAAATTGATATTCCCAAGCAGTCAGAAGCAGCAACCCTAAGGAGAAGAAACTGTTGGATGTATGTCCTTCAAACAATGTGGGTATCTCTAAAAGATAGTTTATGGGATCGGTTATGAGTTACGATAAAATTAGTATAATTAAGTAATCGATATGTTTAGCTGGAATCCGCTATCGATTGGCAATATTATTAGTAAATATATTTGCAACTTAATTAGTATTAATCCTATAGGGTCGCAAACATTCACATGGGTCGAACCACAAATATATTTTGATTAAGGTTGAATAAAATATCAAAGAAATCTTTTATATTTCTAGCCGAGGTAAATGGCGGCACTATGCACAACGTGCATATCCCCATTTTGTGGAGTTAGTTTCTTGTTAGGATTTTTCCTAACAATAAGCTACTCTTATTAAGGGAATTTGCATTATATATATGATAGGCAATCATATAATGTGAGAAGTAGTTAAGTGATTGTTTTTTACTCCAAAAATATATTCTACAAAAGTGAGACACAAAATACGTGAGAGTAAGAGTCTAAGAGATATACTTTGCTCTTCCTGCTCCAAGATTTAAGCTGTCTTTGTGTCGCGATTCGATCGTGTGGTGTGCTAGCCATTAGAGGGACTTCAAGTGAGGTTCTCAAGAAAGTAACCTGATCGAATCTGCTAATTGAAGGCGCGCTACAAAGGTATATTAATGTGTATAATAGGTTCATGAATTAATATGTGTGTAGTTCCGATTTTGATATGTTTCCGCAAACTAAATGTTTTATCAAAATCCTTCAGTGGTACCAGAGCCATCTTACACATATTAATTTTTTGATCTATTATTAATATACTTGGTGAATTTTATGCTATTATTATATGAATAGATGAACATGTGATAATGGTTGTTTTTTTTACATTCGGAAATCATGTTGTATTTTTCGAATTTAGCCCTAATTTAATTACTATGCACGAGGATAGATTTAAGATCATGTATTATATTGTTCCCTTTAATTTTGAATTAAAGATTTTTTCAAATTGATTAATGTCAATTTTACTTTACCATATCTTATCATGATTATTACTTAATAGTTCATGATTAAAATTTATGCCCTATTTAGATTTAATGTTAAAGATCAATAATCTATCCATTGGTTAATGGGATATTTGCTTTGATTAAACATGTAAATCATATTTCATTAAAAAAAAGGAAAGAAAAGAAAATGTTGACGTGAAGTGGTTCAGCATCAACAAGAAGGTTTTTTTTTGTTTCTTTGCCGAAAGTTACGCTAGGCAGTAACTTTCATCAACAAGTGGGATGAATTTTTTGTTTTGTTTTAAGTGGGTTGTATACAAAATTCGTAAATTACGACTTGTTGTATATAGGTTTCCTAAGGTTTTCAACCTTATGTCTTACTTAATTCAGTTGGGCATAAAAGGTTTAATAAAATATTAGGCCATAAATAACAATGTTGTATGTTATGCGCTAATTATTTTATTAATATGGTTTTAAGTGGGAGGTTTGAAAATATGAGGGCATTAAGTTAAGTTGAGACTTAGTTGGGCTCGTTAACTATTAATAACTTTTTTTTCAGGTGTTGATCTTTTAGTAATAATAGGCATGAAAATTCGATTAGATTTAATTAAGGTTAATAATTGGTAGATTGTTTAACTTAATTATTTCTTGCGCGTTTATGTATGTTTATACATGTACTTCGTGATTTATATAAATGGCTTTTATATAAATTGGGCCATTCATTTTGGAAATGAATGGGTGTATGTTATTAAATATAATCATGCAGGTTTTGTGACTAGTATGGCCCAAATAGGATAGAAAATATGGTATGTATACCATTTTGTTTTATTTGTAATTAAATACGGTCTGTGAACCGTTATGTATTTTTGTATATTATAGTATAAAAATTATTGTAATTAAATACAAATATGTTCTCACTTGTAATCATGAGAAGATGAAGATCAAGTGGTGAGACAAACTATCCCGTTTGAAGAGAAGAACTTCAAGTTTAGGGGCCATACTAGGATCACTTATTTTGTTTCATATTTTATATTTAATTGTTATTGGTTTGTTTTATGGTGTTTGATTATTGTTTACTAGTTCACTTAATGATCAAACCAACATAGAAAAAACTTAGTTCCAAATAATATTGAGAACATTTTGCTTTCCCAAACATTAACACCTATGAAACCTTCGATCACTAGTGATGGGCTTTACCATAGTAAGGGTAGACTTAGTGAAGAGGTCTACATGTTAGTTTGGTTTTCTCATCAATTTAATTAAGGAGTCCTTATAAATTGAAGCAAAGGGATAGGTTTAATTGGCTAATTTCACCTATCAACCATGAATTATAATTAAGAAAGTTATAATTAGCAAATGGATTGCTTACCTAAATCATTAGCTTGAGTGTCATGCCACATTAGGCTAAGTGAGATAGGATCTTGGAATCATTTTATTCGGAGGGACTTATTTTTTTTTTCTTGAATAAAATGTTAATAACTTGTTTATATTGCATGTTGCTTTATTTTAAGTTATTAAATATGTTAAAACGATTTTAATTTGATTTCTTTTCATTTGTAGTAATGGCTAATTCAAATAACAACAATTCATCATACAATATGCGTTCAACTCTCGAGCATGAGAAGTTGAATGGCAATAACTTTCTCGACTGGCAAAGGAACTTGAGAATAGTCCTAATGCAGGAGAAAAGGGAGTACATCATTGATAAACCTCTCCCTCCTTCTCCTCTAAGTAATGCATCTGTTGAGGAGAAGGCTGCACATGTACGTCATGTTGACGCTGCTATGATGTTAAATGCCTTATGTTAGCTACTATAGCCCAGATTTGCAAAAGCATTTCTAGATCAGATGCATATACCATTAATCATGAGCTCAAGAATTTATTTCAAGAGCAAGCCCGGATTGAAAGGTTTGCAACTACTAAGGCTATAATGGATGCAAGCTTGAAGGAAAGAAGCATTGGCCCACGTTCTGAAAATGATGGGTTTGTTTCAAACCAGTGAGCGACTGGGCTTGACTTTTCCTTTGGAGTTACAAACTGACTTCGTTTTGCATTCAATTCTGGATACTTCATTTGATAATTTCAAGATGAACTATAACATGAATGGAATGCAAACATCCTTGAATGAACTTCATGGTATGCTGAAAATAGTTGAAGGAAATGTCAAGGATGAGCCACAAAAGGATGTTCTAATGGTGCGTAAAGGGAAAGGGTTTAAAAAGCAGTTTAAAAAGAAGGATTGGTCAAAAGGCAAAGCACATGCTACGCCTGCTGAGTCTGGTATATCACAGCCTACTAAAAAGAAGCTTGTGATTAATCCTGCTGATAGTAATTGATATTACTGTGATGTTAAAGGGCACTTCAAGAATGATTGCCCAAAATACAAGGAAGACAAGAAGAAGAATGTGTTGCTTTTACTTCAGGTATTTATGTGACTGCAATTTTGCAACTACTACTTCTTGGGTCCTAATCACTGGTTGTGGTTCTCACATTTGTTCCAATGTGCAGGGACTAAAAAGAAGTAGAAACTTGGCAAAAGGAGAGGTCGATCTGCGAGTTGGAAATGGAGCCAGAGTTGCTGCCTTAGCTGTGGGACCTTTAGTTTATCTTTGCCCTCTGGGCTTGTCTTAGATTTGAATAATTGTTATTGTGTTCCTTCGATCACAAAAAACATTGTTTCAGTTTCTGTTTTAGACAAAGAGGGGTTTTCTTTTGTAACAAAGAATAGTAGTTGTTCTATTTATTCAAAAGACATGTTTTATGCTTTTGCACATTTACAAAATGGGCTTTATGTGATAAACATGGATAAACAAATCTATAATATTAATACTAAAAAGGCTATATCGAATGATTTAAATCAAACTTATCTCTGGCATTGTCGTTTAGGCCACATAAACATTAAACGTATTCAGAAGCTTCAACAAGAAGGCATTCTAAAGTCATTTGATCTGGAATCATTTGACACCTGCGAATCTTGTTTAATGGGGAAAATGACAAAGTCACCTTCGAATGGAGTAGGTGAAAGAGCAAGTGACCTCTTAGAACTAATTCACACTGATGTTTGTGGTCCTATGAGCACTAATGCTAGAGGTAATTTAGTTACTTCATTACATTTACTGACGATTTGAGTAGATATGGTTATATTTACTTAATGAAGCATAAATCTGAATCTTTTGAAAAATTCAAGGAGTTTCAAAATGAGGTACAAAATCAACTTGGAAAGACAATAAAAGCTCTTCGATCTGACAGAGGAGGTGAGTATTTGAACCAAGAGCTTGATGACCATCTAAAGAATTGTGGAATACTGTCACAATTAACTCCTCTAGGAACACCGCAACTAAATGGTGTGTCCGAAAGGAGAAATCCAACATTACTTGATATGGTTCGATCTATGATGAGTCAGGCCGATCTTCCACTATATTTTTGGGGATATGCTATTGAAACTGCTGCTTCCACAATCAACAGATCGCTGTCAAAAGCTGTAGAAAAGACTCCATATGAGTTATAGAATGGAAAGGCACCCAAAATATCTTTTCTAAAGATTTGGGGTTGCGAAGCTTATGTGAAACGTCAACTTTCTGATAAGCTTGCACCAAAATCTGATAAGTGTTTCTTTGTGGGATACCCAAAAGAAACCAAGGGGTACTACTTCTACAACCAATCAGAGAACAAAGTTTTTGTTGCTCATGATGGTGTCTTTTTGGAGAAGGAATTTCTTTCCAAAATGACAAGTGGGAGAAAAATATATCTCGACGAAGTTCGAGGTGAGCAACAACAACCAGAAATGGAAAATGAGACTCCTAATCATAGTGAAACACTTGTTTCGACTGATGTACTTGAGGAGAATTCTACAGTTGTACAAGCCCCACGTAGGTCAGAGAGGTATAGAGTTCGGCCAGAAAGATACATAAGTGTCTTAATGACTGAGAGCTATGAAATATTGCTTCTTGAAAGCAATGAGCCTACTACCTACAAAGAAGCTATGACGGGCGAAGATTCTGACAAATGGCTTGAAGCCATGAAATCTGAAATTGACTCATGTCTGAAAATCAAGTATGGAACTTGATTGATTTCCCAAAGGGATAACTCCCATAGGATGCAAATGGGTCTTCAAGAAAAGACCGACATGGATGGAAACGTTTACGTTTTCAAAGCTAGGTTGGTTGCAAAAGGTTACAGACAAATTCACGGTGTGGATTATGATGAAACTTTTTCTCCAGTCGCTATGCTTAAGTCAGTTCGGATACTCCTAGCAATCGCCGCATTTTATGACTATGAAATTTGGCAAATGGATGTTAAAACCGCTTTCCTTAACGGAATTCTGGAGGAGGATGTTTACATGGCTTAACCAGAAGGTTTTGTTGATCCAAAAAATGCTAGGAAGGTATGCAAGCTTAAAAGATCCATTTATGGATTGAAGCAAGCATCCAATTATACGTTTCGACGAAGCCATAAGGGAATTTGGTTTCGAGAAAAATGTTGAGGAATCTTGTGTTTACAAAAAGGTCAGTGGGAGCAAAATCGCATTCCTAGTATTGTATGATGACATTCTCCTTATTGGAAATGATGTTCCAATGCTGAAGCCCGTAAAGGATTGGCTTGGAAAATGTTTCTCAATAAAGGATCTAGGAGATGCACAGTACATTTTGGGCATCAAGATCTATAGAGATAGATCTAAAAGGATTGTTGGACTAAGTCAGAGTACTTATATTGATAAGGTGCTTGATAGGTTCAATATGAAAGGTTGTAAGAAAGGCTTTCTTCCCATGACTCATGGCATGAAGCTTAGCAAGACTCAGGTCCTAAAACACCTAATGAGCAAAAGCGAATGAGTGTTATTCCTTATGCATACGCAATAGGATCTATCATGTATGCAATGATATGTACTCGCCCTAACATCTCGTATGCGTTGAGTGCTACAAGTAGATACCGAGAAAATCCAGGTGAGGCGCACTGGTGTGCAGCAAAAAAATTTCTGAAGTACCTTAATAGGACTAAGGATAAATTCATGGTGTATGGTGTGCAGATGAATTGGTTGTTACGGGCTACACTGATGCGAGCTTCCAAACGGACAAAGATGATTCCAAATCTCAATCCGGATACATCTTCTGTCTAAACGGAGGGGCAGTGAGCTGGAAGAGTGCTAAGCAGAGTACAATTGCTGATTCTACAACTGAAGCAGAGTACCTTGCTGCTGGAGAAGCGGTAAAGGAGGCGATTTGGATTAGAAAGTTCATCACTGAACTCGGTGTTGTCCCCAGTAGTGCTGACTCGATGTCTCTCTATTGTGATAATAGTGGAGCCATCGCCCAAGCCAAGGAGCCAAGGGAACATCACAAATCTAAACACATTCTGAGAAAGTTTCACATTCTACGAGATTTTGTTGAGAAGGGTGAAGTTAAGATATGCAAAGTAGCAACAGATGATAATGTTGTTGATCCATTAACTAAACCACTTCCGCAGACCAAACATGACGCTCACACGTCTGCAATAGGAATAAAGCATATTGGTGATTGGCTTTGATTTCTATGGATGTTTTAGATTATGTTTTATTTTTCGTAATCGTAAAACATTAGTGTTTTATCTCGTTTTATCATTAATGGAATAATTTTATCTTCATTTAATTTTGATTTAGCATTAAATGAATGTCCAAAATATAATCGTTAAGTTTCAAATAGGTTATCGAGACGAGGTCTTGGATAATGAGACCCTATTAAGTGGACTGAAAGCTTAAGATTAAAATTGTCCCTAGTCTGAATCATTGAGAATGGACACTAATGTTATATAAAAGACTAGTTTGCAAGTTGATTTATAGTGCTGTTTCATGGGCTAGTTGACGGGGATGTGATAAATCATTTGCATGAGTATAAGCTAAGAACTTATATTGGATAGACCCACTTATGAATATGTTTTAAGAATTTAAAATATCATAAGCATATTTCATTAAACTATTAGAGACTATTCCTCATTACCTGAGTAGTTCATTGTCTGTTCACTGTTGGATTAATATGCTTTGACTCTGTCAAACGTCGCACCGTAAAAGGAGACAATAAAGGCAGTTTTCAGGTTGCTATGAATCTAGTATTATAGAAGTGAATGTACAAGATTGGATTGTCCTTCTATTAGGATCATTGTCTTATGGGCCTCTCGAAGAGTTATAAGTGTGAAAATGCATGGTCGTGCTCAGATGGATTAGGAAGTAATCATTTGTCTTAATAGGTTAACTCATAAATTCGAGAAACTATTTGAATTTAATAAGGATGATCGAGATTCTTACCTTATGTTCGAATAAAGACGTAAAAGAGACAAAGGAATATATGACACACTTGTTCTAAAGGACAAGTGGGAGATTGTTGGATGTATGTCCTTCAAACAATGTGGGTATCTCTAAAAGATAGTTTATAGGATCAGTTACGAGTTACGATAAAATTAGTATAATTAAGTAATCGATATGTTTAGCTGGAAACCGCTATCGATTGGCAATATTATTAGTAAATATATTTGCAACTTAATTAGTATTAATCCTATAGGGTCGCATACATTCACATGGGTCGAACCATGAATATATTTTGATTAAGGTTGAATAAAATATCAAAGAAATCTTTGATATTTCTAGCCGAGTCAAATGGTGGCACTATGCACAACGTGCATATCCCCATTTTGTGAAGTTAGTTTCTTGTTAGGATTTTTCCTAACAATAAGCTACAAAAGTGAGACACAAAATACGTGAGAGTAAGAGGTCTAAGAGATATACTTTGCTCTTCCTGCTCCAAGATCTAAGATGTCTTTGTGTCGCGGTTCGATCGTGTGGTGTGCTAGCCATTAGAGGGACTTCAAGTGAGGTTCTCAAGAAAAGTAACCTGATCGAATCTGCTAATTGGAGGCGCGCTACAAAGGTATATTAATGTGTATAATAGGTTCATGAATTAATATGTGTGTAGTTCCGATTTTGATATGTTTCCGCAAACTATATGTTTTATCAAAACCCTTCAGAAACAACGGAGAAGTTGAAAGAGCGGCGAGGAGAGAGAAGGAGACGCAGTGAGAGAGGTTTTGAGGGTGAGAGAGAGGGTTTGAGGGTGAGATGAGAGGCGGGTGTATTTTTAGGGTTTGAGGATAAGAGAATATCTAAAAGGCGCGGTGTTTTAGTAAACAAGTGAGTTGGGCCTTGGGCTGATCTGCGTCAGACGGCTTAGAGGGTCTGACGCATATTGCCTTTGTGCGTCGCACACAGCCCTTAGTGCGACGCAGATTGGCCTCCGTTTCTCCACACTACAACGCAACAATATGCGTCACACCACAGAAACATGCGACGCACAAAGGCAATATGTGTCGCACACACAGAGGGTGCGACGCATATTGCTCGTATACCTGATATGTTTGTTGATGTTTGCGTCGTACACTGTGTGGCATGCGACGCAAATAGGGTTTTTGCGTCATTTCCGTTTCAGTGCGACGCACATCAGGGGACGCAAATCGTCGTTTTTCTACTAGTGCTTATCTCTATAAGTGTTTAAACCATCATAAAACATTGGATATTCTGTCCGAAGATAAGAACAAATTCACAAGAGAAGAGTCTATCAAATGGAATACTACAATTGATAAGTATTTTGGCAAGCATCCTATAATACAGAAGGATCCAAGATACGTAAACAAATCTAAGGCCTTTCAAATAGGGTCAGATTTAGACTTGATGCAAGCATGAATATTTCCAAAACTTGACCTACAAGATCAGGTTACTTCCTTATTGGTATGTAAATCTTGGGGAAAAATTATCATGGAAGAAGCATGGCAACCAGACATGCCTTTGAGATATCTAAAAAGGCTCTTTGTTAAAGGCAACACAAAGAGCATAAAAATCTCGCGAATAGCGCAAGGATCATCTTCAAGAGATATAGTACAATACACATGTACATGCTAAGTATGGCATAATCTTATGGTCCAAGGTTTAGATCCCTCTTGGATGTTGCGAAATCATCCTTTAGGACCACATCTTAAACAAACTTTTCTAATGGATTTCACAATGGCTAGAAGGAAGGAATGCATGATAGATTATTCTTCTCTACTAAATTCAGCAACCCTAAAGAGAAATTTGTTGATCATATGAGAATTACAGAGGAAGCAACTTTCAGAATGCTTTTAAAACAAATTGGTTATGGCTAAGCATACTTCTCTGCTAGTAATTTGTGGCTTCTGAGCACATCACCTCACAAATCAGGGGGACAATTTGTTACTATCATTTTTACGTCACAGCTAGCATTTATTACGATTCATTGAATCAAACCCTAAAGGGTGTAATGATCATGTAAATGAAGGCCCAATTATGTCAAGAAGCCCACAAGAAATAGTCAACAAAAGTCAACAAACAATGACCCATGAAAGAAAAGCCCAATCATTAGCAATAATCAAGAGATAATGGTTGAAAGTCAAGCAACGCTAAAGATGATGATGTGGCTGGAAGTTAATATGATTACAAAGCCATGCAAGAACGTGGGTAAAGGAACGTGACTATCATGGCGCCATAAAATGTCAGTTGTGATTTGAATAATAAATGATTCAAATCACTTCCCTCCAAGGAGCAAGGAAGTTATACATGTCTTCGCAGTATAAATATAAGAATGAACATCAAAGAACAACAACAAACACATACATAACAAACGTGCAATTTACTTTCTTCTAGTGTAGCTTTACCTAGATTAGCCAACCCCCTTATGGGGGTTATAGTTAGCCTCTAGCTTAGAATTAGAGCATGTATTGAGTTACCAAGTTTGTTCAATCTTCAATTCAAGTCGAAATCCATGGAGGTATTCATCTTTATGTTTGTCCTTCAATTGTCCAGCATGGTCTATCTCTATGTGTGTTATAGAATCTTTCTAGAAGTTTGTGATGTAAGTGGGAACATTCAGCTTTAATTAATAGATTAATTATTGCATTGATCATCTTATTTAATACACGTCGCCTGAATTTATTAGGCATTATAGTTTAATTACATTAGGCTATAACAAAGTACGTTATCAAGGTTTTATCAAATTAAAACCGGTAACCCCCAGGGAATAAGATCACTCCCGTGACATTCAATATCTAACTATCGGGGGTGCATTGACTTGTTTGCAAAGTTATCCAACTGAATTTGCACCAACAGACCCTTACGCAGACATGTTAGACCTAGTAGGTCCAAAGTCCAAAATGGGTACTTAAGATTTTTTTTCTCAATATCCTTTAAATATATATGTTTTTTTTTTCCTGCAAACCATATTTTACATATAACAAATGTCAGTGATTAACTTGACTATTAATAATTAGTGAATAAAAAAGTAACAAAATTTTACTTAAATATGTATATTTCAATTTAAAAGTTTAGTACACAAGATTATTAAAAAGACAAAATATTAAAGATGTTTACTATCATATATACTTCAGTATATAACAATAACACCAAAAATTTATTTGCTGATTCTCCTCCATTTCATAATTAATTTATTTTTTTAGAGATTATAGACTCGTGACTGTGATCAGATTGATTGCATTTTGCAATTTTCACATTTTTTATTTCTTGGAAAAATTATAAATGAGTTCATGGATCAGATTCGGGTCCATTATTGGACTTGGACTCGATCCAACAACATTTACAGCCAGAATCGACCCATATCTATTGGATTTGAAAAACTTAGATTCAAACCCTTAAAAATAAGGCGGGTCCAACAAAGTCTGATTCGTGTTTTGGACCCAAACAAAAGAAATAAAAATAATACTTGTAGATAATTTTGTTGTTTGGCTTGATATTTGGTTGTCGTTCGTCTAGCTAACCCTAAAAAAAAAACCCCAATATATCGATCGCTATACCAGTTTTATCAGTACAAGCTGCCCGTGAATCGTTAGAAATTGAAGCCGCCGAAGCTTGATTTTGAACTTCAGGTACTACTTTCATCTTTTTTTTTCTTCCTGCTCGCACGCTGATCAAATTCCAACTCGCTGTTTTTTCTCTGTTTTTCTTTGGCAGCAAAAAGTTGCAGGAATTATGGCGTACCCAATGAAGCCCACGAAGCCGGGGATGGAGGAATCCCAAGAGACGACTCACAAGATCAGAATCACTCTTTCTTCCAAGAATGTTAAGAATCTCGAAAAGGGTATTTTTCATTTTCATCTTGATTTGTTTTTTAATGAATAACATTACTTACTTTTTCGGGTTATAGATTATTGCTCCAAATTTTTGTGTCGTTGTGTGATTCAACGATCTTTGCCCAATTCATCCAAAAACTAGTATATTTCATGAAAAAGTAGTATATTTCGTTAAAAAGTACTACAGTTATTGAAGGAAAAAGGAAAATTTGACAGGATCAGTCTCTGTCATCCTCAGTGCTAACTTATGATTATTGCTTAGTGGTTCCAACTATTAGGTATGTTTTATGAAAACGGTTCTACTCTGCTCAACTTTCTCCTCTTTGTCTTTCCTGTCTCCCTCCTCTTTGTCTTTCCTGCCTCCCTCCTCCCCTCCACCCCTCTGCCTCCCCCATGTCTTTATATACACCACTAACTCGCGTTGGCCATCAATTTCGCCGGAAAACACAACACAAACGACCCCTAACGGCCTATTTTGTAGTTGGTTATAAATGGTTGTAATTGGCATAAATTTGTATGTAATTTTTTGAAGTAAATCATTGTTTATTCCCATGGTAATGCTCGTTTATACCACCTTGTAGGTGCTAATGAGTGTTAATGTAAATTGTGTCCCCTTGGAGAAAAAATACAAGTAAAGGGGTGAGATTGCTTCCCCATGGAGAAAAAACACAAACTTGGGAGTTGAAATTGCCTTCCCGTGGAGATTTTGAGGGTTCTTTCCTTATAATATTATATTTGAAATTTATTCTCATTATCACTATTTATTAACGGCTACCAAACGAGCCATAAAACTCTTTTGATTCTCACAAATTCTCTCTCTCCCGTGTTTGGGTCAGCCACCCACACACCACTGCAGTGTTGACATAAATCCTTCGACCAGCGCACGCACCATTGTGTGTGCACCACTTAGCCTCCAACTCTTACTCGCTTGCACTCTCTTTCTCTCTCCTCGCTTTGTAGTGAGACACACCATGCCAAGAGCCCCTCCGTCGGCGTCCCTACAACTGCTCACGTCGCATGCCCTTCCTTGCGCTTTCCCTGAAGAAGCAACACCTTGTAATGGACTATAAGCAGCTGCCTTTTGAGGAGAGTTATTGGCAGCCGAGAGGGATTTGGGGGTAGAAGCAGAAGAGGAGGGGTGGCGAGGTAGGGTGGCAGAGGAGGTGGTGGCAGAGGGGTGGGAAAGGGGGTGATAGACTTGCCGGAGTGGTGGTTTTAGACGTTTACTTGTTGTAGTAGGTCACTGACTTGCTAGGACCATTTTATTAAGACATATCCAATAGTTGGAACCACTCAAAAATAATCCAAACTTGGTATTGAAAATGGCGGAACACCCATACTAGGACTGTTCCTCTCAATTTTTTCCTTTAATCAACAAATAGTATATTGAATTCGAAAAAATCATTGCATAATATACTTTGTAATGGATATTAATGTTGATTTCATTAATGGGCAGCAGTTGAATTTCGTAGGGATTTATGTTTATGGTGTACAGTTTTACCCAATGAACCAATTTAAATCATTGATGTTTCACCATTCTGAAGTGTCATTCCTAGCTCCTATTTTATTGGGGGGTTGTTAAGAATTGTGGGCAAGATGTTTACGAAACAAAGAAATGTGATCAGTATACCAAATAAAGAAATGTTGCGAGTATTATAAAACATCCCGAATGGAAATATGTGGTGTAATGTGAAAGGAAGGTATTATCATCTATAATGCTTTAGTATATGAGAGTTTTTATCGTAAAACTCATCTTTCGATTATGTTATCAGGTGTTAGACAATGATCATGGTATCTAATGGTCTTTAATCCTTAACCCCCCTCCCAAAAGAAAATAAACCCTCTGATTTGCGGGGGAATGTTTCTATTAGCAATCGAGAGTAAAATTCATTAATGAAGAAGGATTACATCCTAGAATCAGAAACAAGGTAGCTCTTTACAAAGCATTACTGTGCTTATATCCCCAAATATTAGGAAAAGGTTGAGGTCCTTGAGGATGGGACTCTTCATGAGCTGATTCATGCTAGGTAATTGTGATTGTAAAGGATCGATCAATTAAAAGAGTGGTATATATGAAGTTGTTATGAGATATGCCGTGTTTGTTACATTCTTTTCTTCATAAAGGTTTATCTTTACCTTGGGAGGTGGGGTGGGTTGGGGAGGTTACTGAGAAATTTTGAATCTGCTTCTTCAGAATTGATTGTACTTAACTTATTTTGTTATATTGAACAGTGTGTGCTGATCTTGTACGTGGCGCAAAGGACAAGCAACTAAGGGTCAAGGGACCTGTAAGGATGCCAACCAAGGTTCTGAAAATTACCACAAGGAAGTCACCTTGTGGTGAAGGTGGGTGGCAACTTTACTCATAATGTTATAATGGAAGTTCCTGAAATAGTTCAATGTTATTCAGGATTTTCAGATGAGTGTCTTGTAGCTTCTGGGGGTCACATGGGAGGAAAATTCTTATCCATGGGGCATAAGATTGTTGTTTTATTTTGTTCTCTCTTGATATGTCCTATTTCTGCTCCAAGCATGAAGAATTTGTGATGGCTTTGAAACTTCTGTGATGTGACACGTGTAGTTGTGGGCCTTGTGGCTGTGGAATATCTCTTGTACATAATATAAAAATCTGTGTTTTGGCCTGTGCACAGTCAGTTGATAGTTTTATTGATGGAGATGTACGGAATTGGTTGGTATCCCTAGTGATTTTTACGTTTGGGTTTAGTGGTTATGAGTTATGACTGCATTATGCCACTCTTATTGACATATGCGGCATCAAATTACAATTGTGCCTATTTTTATCATGCAGGAACCAACACCTGGGATAGATTCGAGTTGCGTGTTCACAAGAGAGTCATTGACCTCTTCAGCTCTCCTGATGTGGTCAAGCAGATAACGTCTATCACCATTGAACCAGGTGTTGAGGTTGAGGTAACGATAGCCGACTCGTAGAGGTGCGTATGGTGATGGGCTTTCTTTGTGACAATTTTGGAGATAACTAAATTGTTTGTTGGAAGGGCTTCTCTCATAGTAGTTTTCTCTTATTTTATAATTTTTTCCTTTTTTTTTTCTTTTGAAGGCAGTAGTAGACATGTTATTTGTTAATGCTCTGATAGGACTCCCCAATTTGGGTGTGCTTAAATAGAAATTTGGTGGCAATTGCCAAAATTTTTGTGCTACTATTGGAGAGGTGGCCTCTCTGTTCTTTATTTATATGTTAATTTTTTTTTCAAATGGTAAGGGTAGCTCATATTATTGATTGGATATTATGGTTTTTCCATGACTGTTCCATCCCAACCTTGCGAAAACTAAGGATCCAAAGTAACTAACAAGTAAAGATGATAAATTTTCAAGCACCGGAGTTATTTTCTGTAATTGTAAAAACACTATGACACTTATGGAAATTAGGTCTGACTATCATACTGGAGAATGACATTTGCATGGTCGATATTAAAGGCAACGTGGCTTGTGTTGCTCTGCAGTCAAACAGTAGTAGTACACTTGAACTGCTCGACTGGTTTTCTTTGTTCAAGTCACCTAGCATAAGTTGATCTTTGTATTTTTAGTTGTATCATATTGACTTTTAATACTATTTTCGCATTCTACATTAACCATCTTGTGTTATACTTCATTTGTTTTTTAGTTATTAACTTTTGACACTACATGATTATAAATATTAATGATTAAAGTTGTATGATGTTTACTTTAAAAAAAATTGTGCATTGTCAAATTTTTTTTGGCCACCCTGATAATAATAATAAAAAAAGCGGAGGAAAACTAGTACTTATCGCCCCAATACATCATGCTAAAAGAAACATTATTTGTTTTAAAACGTTTGATCTATAAAAAAAAATTGTGGGTTGCACATCTTAATACATACTATAAAATTAGATGGTACTCTATTTTTTATGCTCTTCCTACTTAAAATCTTCACACTATTTATAATCTGAGAGAAGTTTTTAGATTATTCTCAATATATAAGAAACATATAGTCCTATAGGGTCTTGTTTGATTTTTTTCTCGGTGAATATTCAGTCGTTATAATTTTAACTAATAGGTATCAAAGATATTAAGGCAAATGAAGTATATAGGCAAAAACTTGCAATTAAAGTAGGAAGAAAAAAAAAAGAACGGAGGGAGGGAGTACTACCTATCCATACCCTCATGATAGTGCAAGTATTTGGTTATGGAACTCGATCTAGGGGATCTAAGAGCAAAGCCACTCATGTCTTAAACCGTCGAATGAAATCTGATCTAAAAAATCATGGTTTTTCACTCATGGTTTTTTGGTGATCTAATTTGGGTCATTTCATGACATATTGCAATGTAGATCTTTATTATATAAGTCAAGGGAGGAGATGTGTTGTCCTTTTTTGAAGTGATTAGAATACCCTCTAATAATTGAAAGTAATGTTTTTCTTTTTATAAAAAATTGAAAAATGAGAATCAATGAAACTTGCCATATAGGTCAAAATAGAATATGCAATACCATTAATAAGTTGACAAACTAGATTGACACAATCAATTCACGAAATCAATTATCAATTAGAATCTTCAACCAAAAACAGTTAGCAATATATCGTGATAACATAATTTTTTATATTTACAATGTTCAAACAATATGGTTTATTAATATTTATAATTGTTAAAGAACTATATTAAAGTCGCTGAAAAGAAATTATTAAATCGTCGACCAATTTTTCAGTGACGGTATCGAACAGTTAAAAATCATTCACCTTTAATTTAAAGAGATAATAACATCTACAAAAGAACCTCAATAATTTACATCACTACCAAAATAATTTTAGATAAAAAAACATGTCCATTTATATATATCTACATAAGATTGTCGACGCACGCATCACGTGCATATGCAACTAGTATGATATAATTCATGGACCAATCCATGGACTAAGTAAAGATGCTTACACATGCAATTTATTATTTGAAATTTGTATAAAGTTCTACCAATAGTCATAATTTTTTAAGATCAATAAACAGACATTTATTTTTCTATATTTTGGCACACTTTTAAAATTATTCATTTTCTCTTTAGATTTTATACAAATGATTTTTTTTTATGATACTATTTTTTCTAGTGATGAGTGGGGTGCATTTGTCAAATGGGTCATGAAACATGATCAAGTTTTGTAAATTGAGAGGAAAAGTTCATGAAAAAGAGGGATGATATGTTTTTTTGGATCGTTGATGGCCATGCTCTAATAAGTTATTAGTGAATAACATGTTTGAAAAACTATGAATTTGACGTGAAATTAGTTAGAGTGTTGCTAATGGTTAACCTTTAGGGGTTTATGAGGAAAGAGAGAATGAAAAATATAGTAAAGATAGAAGAAAGAGAAAAAAAAAGGAAGGAGCGAATAGTAAACGGTTCATGTACATGAACTGTTCACTGAATCAGAGAGTAGTCTTTTTTATGTGTTTAATAGATCAACCTATACTAATATTTTTAGGGTGTTTGAAAGTATTATTTGGTTGTTCTTTGGCAATGAATCGATATTAAGTAGAAACCAATAATGGGTGAAAGTGGTTCCTAAATGTGTTCGTACTCTCACTTCCAAACTCAATTTTTGGTTCGGTGACCATTCGTGGAGTCAAAACAGTGAAATCTACATTGGATAAGTCCCTAAGATGTCTTTAAGTTTCAAAATATCCAGTTAGCTTTATGAGTCTGCCTCTAAAGACTTGTTGGTGACTTCGAAAACGTTTTTTTTTAATAAAACCTTAACAATGAGGCATCCAATACATGCTCACACTGCGTAGGTGAATAAAATCACGCCTACAACCACCAATCACATCTTTTTATCTATTAGGTAAGGAATATCAATAATGAAAAGGAATAAGAATAAAAATCTAAGGTGTAAGAGTCCAAAGATCCGATTTCCTACAGAAAAACCAGGTCGTGCGCCTAACGCACGCCGCACACCCATCACTTCGTGAACGTGTCCAGCGCAGTCTTCTGCGCTCCGGGCATGTAATGCCCCGTAAATTTATGGATTTTATAAATATATTTTAGCACATATATATATATATATATATATATATATATATATATATATATATATATATATATATATAATTTAGTTTTAATAATTTATTTATTTAAAAGGTTGACTATTTTGAAAGTCAAAGAAATCATTTTAAAGATTTAAGAATGTTTAAATATTTTGTTAAGGCATGCTTTTAAAAATATTTGAAATACTAATTGGATTTGAAAAAGGATTTTAAATGGGTTTGAGGAACCCAAATACTAATTGGACTAGGAAAATGAACTTCTAATAATGTTAGGAGTTTATTCATCAATCCTATTCATTGTTCTAATCATACTTAGGATCCAATTGCCTTTTCCTAAACCCAAAAGGAAACTTTGCCTATAAATATAATTAACCCCAATATTTTACCCACGGAAAGTAAAAAATATTCTTTCTCTACTCTCCCTTCCACATGATTCCTCTTCCTCTATAAATATAATTAACCCCAATATTTTACCCACGGAAACTAAATATTTTCTTCTTCTTCAAGTTTTGATTAAAGATTATGTTTTTAGGTTTTGTTTTAGTACTAATTATGATTAGAAGCTTTAGTTTACTATTTTAATGAGGAATCTATGATTATACAAATTATGTATTGAAAGAATAAAAATTCAGATTTGATTATTATGTGTAAATTAAATTTTTAATCATCAAAGCATGAATTTTTAGGTATTAAAGATTGAAAAATCATATTAGCATGTTATAAACTACGAAATTGATTTAACTTATGAATTTAAGCATGTTTAATTATGTTTAAAGATAGTTTAATAATTTATAAGTTGCTGGAATTTTTGAAAGATTGTTATTAATGGGGTTTTATGGGTCTTAATGACTAATATAGTAGTAATATGTTAGGGAATATGAGTAATTGAAATTTTAATGATAAAAACAACTTTTAAATATTTTGAGAGGGATTTTAAAGTATTTTAAAGTTGTTGGAATTTATTTGGAATATTGATTTTAAATTCTATTGGTTGTTTTAGGTGGAGATTACTCTGTAGGGGACTTCTAAAGTGTTAAAAGTGGCCTATCAATTTGTCTATACAAGGCATGTACATAACTATGTATTGTTTGGTGTAGTATCATGATTTTAGGAAGAAAAAGTTCTGTAGTATCATGTATATGAACTTAAAATTCATATATGATTTCTATTATGATTGGATTTTACATGTTTAATGCGTGTGTGCGAACATGTTAAGTATGAGATTTAATTATGAGATTACTATCATGTTTGCATGGAATATTGATGCAAGCATGTTGGTTGGGAATTTTATTTATTAATTCACATGGGGAAATTAATATATTTATCAGTTGGATCATGATTGAATCATGTGTTCCCTTATATTATTAATTTTACTACTCTAGGAGTACTGTGGACCTAGTCTGATAAGTTGATAATTCCTACCTTTGAAAGGTAAGCTGGTTGTTGGCTAGGTTCAACAAATAAAAAAGATTGGATTAAAGAAGGAATTAATCTTGGATTGTAAGTTGTATGATCACTTATTTCATCATAAGATGAAAAAGAAAAAAAAGTTGTGAATGTTTGATTAAATATTATTTGTATTGATTGTGTGTCATAACAAGTAATAATTGGTAAATCATGTAAAGTGAAACTTGAATAGTAATAAACTTTAGACTGGTGCACGTCTGAAGTTGGACAATTAGGAGTTGGGATTCATGGTGGTCGTGCCGTGACTTTTTCTGGGAATGGGATTGATCATTGTTCCTATTTTTATTAAAAGGTTCCACGATATCGTAGGTCATTATGGAATATGGAGTTGCGCCTGTATTTCGTCATCCAAAGGGAAGACTGATTTTTAGAGGAGACAACTCGATCCAATGACTATTCTATTAAAGTAATAAAAAGATTGTTAAAGTTTAGTTCAATAAAAGTTATCTGCAGATTGTTACATTGTTTTGTTGTTATTTATCTCTGTTTAATATTTATTATTATCATGTTAGTAATGTTTATTTATTATTATGTAGTACTCAGCTGTGCTGATTCATGCTTTGTATGTATGTGTTGATCATGACTTTGCCTTATTGATATTATGATGACCCATTCTTGGTGAGCAGATTCTTTAGTGCATTGACATCTACACGTGTGCAGATGTTGCATAATTGAGATTTAGGAATGTAGAGCTTGTGTAAAAGATTGATCTATTGATTGTTTTATAGTAGATACATTTACATTTAAGTTGGTATGAAGTAAAGTTAACAATGTTGTTTGGTCTTAAAGTTATTTAATTACTTATTATATTTCAATTCTAAAGTTCAGTTATATGTCTTACGCTGCAAAATTCTGAATAAGTCGATACATTATCACACGGACGATAATGGTTTGATGATTCTCTAAATTTTATATTGAAAAGTTATTTTGGAAAAGAGAGAAGTATCATTGCGTGTACTTCATTTCATTGAAATTGAGTTCGTTATCGCACCGTGGGTAGAAGGTCCTCCCGTTTCTTTGTGAAGATGTCTGTGCTTTGCTTGTCAAGTGTGCAATTTTATCTAAAATTATGCATTCAAGAAGATGAATCTGCCAAGCATACCAACATTCTATGAGAAAAATGGTACAATTGAAGGCATACTAAATGGAATCAACTACGGGTCAACCCAAGCCACAATTATGACTCGGGAAAACGGCTCGAGTTTCCTGTCCCTTAACCAACAGTTAAGGCAAGCCTTTGAGACCATCTAACTCCTGCAGCTACAACTTGGTGAAATTGAAGCACAAAACTTCATCAGATCCTCAGTCTTATAACTCTCCTTAGGCAAAAATGACTACATAAACTTCCTCTTCGAAAACGCTTTGATTTCCTCCAACTACAATAACATCTAGTTGGTTCCGTCACTGCTGGTCGACGAGGTGACGAGTGCCTTGAGAGATTTCTATGATACAGGGGCGAGGAAGGTTGTTTCAATAGGGATTTTGCCTCTAGGATGTCTTCCTGGGTCAGTGGTTAACTAGTACTTTCTTACTAGGAGAAATGGAAGAGGGATGAGAGCTTGTGTTCATGAGATTAATTAGCTTATTTCGCAGCATAATCAGCTCTTAAATGATCCCATTATTGACCTTAATTTGGAGCTTACTAATGCCCAGTTTGTGTTATGTGATGTTTACCAAGGTTTTAGGCAGATCATGTCTAACCTACAACAGGTAATTACCGACTTTGATATCCTTGTAATTTGTCACCTTTATAAAGGTATCTTTCACATCCGGCTGGGCTTATTGGGTTTGGATATCTTGTACTTTGTCACCTTTATAAAACTATCTTTCACATCCGGTTAGTTTATTGGGTTTGGGTATCTTATACTTTTGTCACCTTTGTAAAGGTGTCTTTCACATCCGGCCGGACTTATTGGGTTTTGGTATCTTGTACGTTGTCACCTTTATAAAGGTGCCTTCACATCTGACTGGGCTTATTGGGTTTGGATATAGAAGGTATATACCAGGCCATGAGCCCATGAGTCTTTCTGTCTAATAGGTCAATTTTAGGTTGGTCATAGTTGAAATTTACAGCAATTTTCCTTTTTTATGAAGAATCCATCAGTCAATCATAGTCATATTAATTATATTCCGGCAATTATATATATGTTAATATTCATGAATCATACATAATCAGCTTGCTTGTTTGCGAAGCTCTTGGAGCCACATCTATGAAGTTGATTTAGGGAAGCTCGTGCGTTTTTCCCAGCTTCTGACAATTTCTGCACTCATATTAAAGAAAAAAATATTTCTAAAAAAAACAGAACAAAGATTTATCAAATGTCAATCATAATTAAGTAACTTACTTTCCCTAGCTCTGAATGCCAGTGCTTAACCAACTTTATCCATTGATTACTAGTAAGTCCGTATGGTGGCTGCAAATTACACATCTCATCGAGAGTCATGTCATCTGGTTTGTAGTAATGTGACTTGAGATGGTGTTTAAAATGCCTCCAACTTCTGTTAGCACGCTTGAGGATTTGTTTCTCGTATTCAGGACCATCAGGAATTATAAAGCGTTCCTTTAAGAAAATAGTTATGGGCAGTAAGAAAATAGTTGTGTGTTAGCAAGCTTGAAAGTCAAAAATTTGCAATTCAAAAAACATAGGAAGTATATGGACAAATGTATTTATACATGAAGCAACAAAAAGATAATGCGCAATTTTCAAGCACTCTGGTTTTATCAATACAACTACTGTCTTTACTTTTTAAGGCTATGTAGTATCTGCTTTTACGAAACTGATCTTGTCAATACAACTACTATCTTTACTTTTTAAGGCTATGTAGTATCAATTGCTCGATATATGATTAATGCTATAGAATCAATGTTGATATTGTTGAAGTACACACTGAGAATCTAACAAGATCCCGCATCATGGTATTCGTTCTTATATTAAGTACTAGTGAGAAAAAAATACAAAGTTTATAAACTTCGACTATTAGAAGGCAAATATAGCAAGTAAATAGGATTGTGGTATTAGTTAATTTCTTGAAGAATAATGAGATTACAAGGTGTGGTGATTATTACCATTAGAATGTGGATCAAGAAGGATTTTTGATATTTCTGTGACTGTATTCTTTTGGATCATTCCATCACATCTTTGGTTTTTCAAACACTTTGTGCAACCATAATTACCATGCTACTGAACCAGGATTGTTGAACTAGCATAAGAGGTTTCTTTTGCCTAGGGCATTCTAGTGGTCATTTGTTTGATGTAGGAAATTATGCTCTTTTAGCCGACAAACCATTGATTTAAGGCTTATTCTAGCTTCTACTCATAACTTAACAGGTTACCTGCCATGGCAAACTTCTGGATCAGGGAGTTGATATGGGAGTTGTGAGTGTTCAAGCTCAGCTTCCCGACCATCGTTAGGATTAAGCAGAACATTCACAGCTTATCAATCTACAGTAAATGGACCCTTAATTCTGGGATTCAAAGTGGATAAAAACAAAAGGACAACTTTAGTTGCAGTGAGTGAGCCTAGGAGTTTACAAGCAGATCCAAAGAAAGAGAATAGAAAAAGACTACAATCAGTTACAAAACCATTGAAAGGAATTCGTGTTGCCAGCAGCGTAGCTGAAGCTTCACCATCCGATGTTGAGCTAGATCTTAATGAAGCTGCAGCTAAGCTTGAAAGCATTTTTAAGCCGAGTCCCGCAACAGATGCTCTAGATGCAGAGAACATAGATCTTGTGGTAAAAGAAAGACAAGGAAGGAGAAGGAAGAATGTAGAAGTCGAAGAGAAAAAGGAGAAAGGAACTCACAGTAGTGTTGTGAAGAACAGGAATAGGAAAGTAAAACAGTTGAGTCTTTCAAAGAGAATTGAGTTGAAGCATGGCAAGGTATGTAAGGAAGAGAAGAAGGCAGTTCCTCTTCTACTAAAGAAGAAAGTGGTTAAGAATGAAGATGAGAAGATCGATGAGCTTGTAAGACAATATTCTTAATGTAATTGGCATATTATTGGAAGTCGTGATATATGATGGAAATACCTGTGGAACTTGTGCTTCCATCCATTCATACCAAACAAGAAAGTTTCTGCCCATTGTTCCTTTACATAATCTGGAAGCCTCTAAATGCTACTAGCTTTTGTGAGTAAAGGACAACAATCTTGGGAAAATTGGTCTAAAGACGGAAAGCACATCCTTTTATCCTTGTTATGTCTATTACCTCTTTCTATCGTAGTCTGCCTATGGCTCCAATGCGTAAGACTTCCTTATTGTTCAGGATTATTATTGTACCAGGAAAGGAAGACGTGGTTGGGTAGTGCACAATACACATGAATTTCTAAATCTATATCTATCTTTTTGTGAATGATTTTCAAAGAATCAGTATACTATGGGGTGATGGCAGGATAGAATTGGCATGAGCAAGATGCCCAACTTCCCTCTTTAACAGCATCAACAGCGACCCAGGAAAGATCTACCATTTGTCAGGTTTAGCTTGGTTTTGGGTATCTTAGACCTATTGAGGCTATTAGAGACTTGAATGTACATAGCCCACATGTAGAGCATCTTTAGAGAAGGGTAAGAGGCAGAAACAAAAAGGGCTAGAAGAAAAGCTATGCTAAATTTCTTGTAAAAAGAAGATCCTGGTTTTGATGTATTACAAGGTGGGTTTTTCCATATAGCTAATGGTTTGCTAGTTGTTGCACTTTCTGTATTCAAACATGGAGACATGACCTTTGTTGTGGTGACACTTGATGGGCAAAATGGTCTAAATTCAACATTAGAAGGAACCTCATATGGCTGTGATTAGAGGATTTGTTTTTGGTTTGGTTGTGATGCATTTTCGGTCGAAGGAGAGCTGTGTGCAGCAGCAGCACCTGGTGACTGCGAAGACAATGAATTGGGCTGGTCATCTGCATGTACGTCCCCCGTTTTCTTCCCTCGATAAGTCATAATATAGCACTGCAAGACAAACCAAAAAATTAAGCTAAGGAAATCGATAGTGAATGCTAGTACTTGATAGTGAATGCTATCTATTCACTAATAAATCTCCCATTTCTGTTTTACTATGTGGTTCTATTTCAGATATCAGCACTTTCTGCCATGTCCACATAACTTCCATTAAGGAGTTAATTGTTATAGATTAATGCATAGCTATGTGCTAGTCAAGTGCTCACATCTAATTGATTTTCTTGCCTATCATGTATATCTTGCAGATCTTCTCTATTTGCTTTTGACATAGTCACTTCAGGTCGTCAGATAGCTACAGGCCCAACGAGGCAGAGACAGTTTCAATTAGCTGAGCTACTCCCTGCATATATTTCTCAGCTTGCTATGAGATTCAGATGATTCAGAGATTCACTTACTTTTTGGGCTACACAAGCTAGAGGGTTAAACAAAGTTAAATGCACAAAGAAAAGGATGATAATAATACCAAGATCCCTAACAAGACACAAGTGATATTGCCATCATAGACTAATTAAGAGCTTAGTATTGATTCAGCTCATAATTCTTTTCTTAGTTTCTAAATTCATAAAAGAATGATCATGAATGGTAGTTAGTGCCTAGATTATAAGTGCACCATATAATAATAAGTTTAAGCATGACAAGAATTCTGCAGTGAATATCTTCTCCTATTAATGCTTTATGTCAGCACAAAAATGTTCAGTCAAAAATTAATTTGATTCTTTCTTAGTATCTCCCCTTATTCTGCTAAAGAGACTCACTATTTCTAAAAATTGTCAACTGGGCCTGGTCCTCTCTTCACACGAACAAAAACATTAATGAGCATATACAAATTGACATATCTAGTTAATACTACACAACTTTATAGACAGGCAGATTTCAAAATTGATGTATTCCTAAAATAACATGATTTCAATAAGAAAACTAGACAAAATATACCTGCAGAGTAAGATCTATGTGAATGATTTCAGTCACAATGTGCAACAGAGTAGAAAACATCAAGAATTCAGAATTTAACTGCATGATTCATTGTCATATAAAACTTCTATTTCCCTCGACCAACTTATTTGAATAACAGTTTAAAGAGTTCTCATCATAGTAGCTATGCTATAAGCCTATACTATGGTTTTCTTTTCCCATGATGATAGCAAAAACTTAAGTTTTTTTTTATCCAATCTTAGTTCTTTTAATTAACATGCTAACTTAAGACACGAAAAACAACAATAATCTCCTATCTGAATAACGAGCATGAAGCATTAACCAAAAAATTAACAACAGAGCCTAATTAAGTGGCTTATACTATAAATCGATATAATATGACATCAATAATCAATATCCTCAGCAAAGCTTTCACCCAATTAAAATAATCCAACATATCACATTCATTTACATATTTTTTAAGTAGATATAGTGTGAAATCAAGAGGGAAATGCAAACAGAGGAATAATAAGAAAGATAAATGTGGAGTAGACAAAGTAGTACTAGTACCATTAGATAAAAGTTAAGAACTCGAATCCATAATCGAAACATAAATCCAAAAATGAACAATGATAAATTAAATTCTAAAAACCCAAAACCCAAGTCTTCTAGAATCTCATCATCCTCGGGTATATCAAACAAGTCCCTGGGCTTAGTCTTAATTATGTGCAGCCATCCTTTTTGTATCTCATCCTCGACATAAAAACCTTGTTTTGCTTGAGAAGAGAAAACAAATGGATCATCATGCAAATTTCGACCAGTGTGAATCAACTTTGAGAAGTTGACAGTAACTCTACCACTCGGGTATGTTTTAAAACTCCTACGAATGTCAACCCAGTCACAACGAAACATTACAACCCTAAATGAACCACAGTAATCAAGTTCAAAAATTTCTTTTAGTTTTCCATAATACTCTTGGCCATCGGCTTCAACCATCACTCCAGAATTTTATGTCTTTCCAAATCGTTCACGATCCATGGTGTCAAATTTATATCCATTAATAATGATGTTTTTCATCCTTTTACCGCGATCGCTTAAACCACCGGCTAACACTTTTCTCAACTTTCCTTCTACTGTGCTATCATCTAGGTTATGGATCTATAATTCGAGGTAATATATTAAGTTAAACTTTGATTAATATATTAAATAATTAAGGCAACCCGAAATTTTAAAGCATATAACCTGGTTTTGTAACAAATCCGAGAATTCGTTAAGTCTCCATTGATTTTCATTATATTCATTCACCACAGTTTCACCCACTCGATGCCCTTGCCGCTTTACTTGCAGGAAATCACTTAAGAGTTTGAAAAAAATTATTGTTAAAATAATTGATACATTCACTAAATAACGAATAATGGTACTTACTCAAACACTTGTTTCATCTCATCCGAATGAAGTAAAACATAGCGATGTGCTTGCTTTAAACTTTTGTCATCAAGACGGACATTTTCTCTCTTTCCAATTACGCGACAACCTGAGTTGTATAGATAGTTATTGATGTGTGGAACCCCGTCATCATTTCTTTTTGGTCTGTTGAACATTGTCTCAACACTTTCTAAATATCTCGAGCAAAATGTAATTGTCTCCCATAAAAGGAACCCTTCAACTATAGACCCTTCAGGTTGTGCTTTATTGCTAACATGAGATTTCAAAAAGGCCAAGTACCTTAATATATATGAAGATTTTGAGCATGAAAGAGATAAGAGAAGATTTGACGATGGATTTTTATATATAAAAAAATAACAAATTAAAAGAAAATATGAAATTAGAAATAATGACCTTTCAATAGGATACATCTATCTATAATGAACAGCTCCGCCGAGTTTAACCTTATCCACTAAATGAATTAGTAGATGAACCATAATTGTGAAAAATGTTGGGAGGAACTCCTTCTCCATCTTACAAAGGGTCAACACAAGCTTTGACTGAATGGTATCTAACTCTCCTTTATCAATGATGGTTGAACAAATCTTCTTAAAAAAGTACGACAACTCCTCAAGCGAATCAATAACTTTTGTGGCATTTGATGCTCTTAAAGCAACAAGAAGGATTTCTTGCATGATGATAGGATTGTCGTGGAGGCATATACTCTTTAACATTATTAGGATGCGTTTGAAGCCAAAGATGAGATTTTATATTTATTTGTTTGAGAGCCTCCCTAGCTTTCTTATCATCTCGAATCTTTTCAGTTTCTAAAAGAGTTCCTAAGAGATTATCACACACATTCTTCTCAATGTGCATAACATCTAAATTGTGTCTAAGAAGATTATGTTCCCAGTATTCCAAGTCAAATAATATACTTTTCTTTTTTCAGAGAACCTTATCATTATCATTATCAATTTCATCATCCTCAACTTCTTCTCTCCCTCTTTATTTAGGAACCGTTTTTGATTTTCCATAAACATAATTAACTTCTTCTAGCTGCTTCAAAATTTCTGTCCCACTAGCATGAACCGGAGCAAGGTCATATTCCTCTTTCCCATCAAATAAAATAGCTTGAGAACGGTAAGGATGATCAATCCGTAACCATTTTCGAGAACCGGGTAGACAATTTTACCACCAAAATAATATGAACAAGTAGAATTGGCACAAGTAGGGCAAGTTTATAACCTTTTGTACTCCAACCCGACATAGCATATGCAGGAAATCATTTATAGTGGAATGTAAGGATGCTCGTAGTTTAAAGTTTTTTCCACTATAAACATCAAAGGCATCTACACCTTCCCACAACAATTTTAACTCATGGATTATTGTTGCAAATAACATCAATATCAATACGGGACCATATTTTCCAGGAATAATCAAGGACAAAATAAATGAGGATGACTTCATACAAAGCCAAGGAGGCAAATTATAAGGAATCAGAATCACTGGCCATGTACTGTAATTAGTGTTCATAAGACGTGTGGATTAAACCATCATTGCTAGACCAATCTAACACTACGAGGATCTTTAGCAAATTCTTCATATCTATCATCAAATTTTTTCCAAGCCTTCCATCTCCGGGTGGCTATATTTTTTCGTCCTTGCGGTCAAAATGCCATCTCATGTCTCTTGCAGTATTAGATGACATGTAAAGCCTCTTTAGTCTAGGGATGAGAGGAAAATACCGCATTACTTTAGCTGGCACCCCCTTCGTACATGTTTCTTTACCTTTCTCACTTGTATACCTTGCTTGCCTTTCACATTTTGCATCTTGGTGTGTGGCAAATATGACACTCACTTTTGTATGCAAAATCCCCCAATATAACTTGCAATCATTTGGACATGCATGGATTTTCTCATAACCTAAACCCAAGCCTTTAATTATCTTCATGCTTTCGTAATAAGACGATGGGAACTCCATAATATAAGGAAATGCATCTAATAGAAGTTCAAGCAATTTATTAAATGATTCAGTGGACCAGTGGAGCATACACTTAAGGTGAAATAAGTGCAATAGCAACGATAGCATTGAAAAAGTAGTACACCCCTGATATAGACTCTCTTTAGAAGCTTCCTTGAGACTATTGTACTTCGTCTCTTCTGCGTCGGTGTTAATTGATACATATTCATCATCTACCTCATATTTAAAATTTACCTCTTCATGCATCTCATTTAAATCTTCGTCATCAGAATCTAACTCATTTAATAACGGGGGTTCATTAGTGGATTGTGGACTACCAACCCTAAAAGCTGCATTTAGTAACCCATCAATATCATCTCGACCTACTCCCTTTACTTGATCACTAGGGAGCCCTAAGTTGTTAACCACTTGATGACTACAATGAAAAATCCATTTTTTGTAGTTCTTATAAAAACTGTACAATAAAATATGGCCTCCTACTTTTTCCAACATAAACCATTATAATAAGCAGGATGGCCTTTTGGTAAATCTATCCAACTACAATCCATGTCTACAAAAAAATAACAAATAAAAACCATCTTAAGAAGAAAAAAATAATATGAACATAGATCTTCAAATAGCTCACATAAAACATGACCTAAACGAACTACACAAAAAACCAACAATGCTCACTTAAGCACACTTTTAATTTGCAGAAGAAGTTAGCTTCCTTTACAGCTGAATATGTTCACACTAAGTTTTTCAGCTTACAAGCAGATCTTATGTTAAAATTCTGGTCAGAACATACTATAAGAAGTAAAGAAAAAGTTGAAACTAGGCCACTAGAATTTTGGAGCAAATGTATGATAGTCCCTTTTATCTGTCAATTTTGAGTTCGGCTCGTGTGGTTTCCAGTATATTTTCGGGAGATTGACATATTGCTTAAAGCAATAGGAGGACTATAAAGTTAAATTAAATGATACTACAAAAGAGATTTTTAGACCATTGGCAAGATCTTTAATTTTCTCTTTGAAGTCTTTTGGGTAACTTCATATTTCTTCCTAACTGATATTCTTCTACAAAGTTCATCTAACCTATCTGCATCACTATATAGTCAATAAGATACCTGTATATTAAGGCCTCCTTATTTAAATCACCCTTCAATAATAACATAGTATAATCTGGCCTGTATCTCTATGCCTTTCTAGCAAATCCCCTATCTATTAACATGCTACATTAAACAATTAAATCAAGGTATCAAGTATGGTAAATGCAGTTTAACTTCTAGCTTCACCTTACTTGTCACTTCCAGGAGTTTAATAGTCACAAATTCTGATTGTGAATACTTGCAAATATCTTCTTAGAAATCAATCTTATAGAAAAAAAAGTTTGTATGAGAAATAATAGTGCAACGATACTTTTTATGATAGATAAAATGAAATAAGTTAGTTGAGTGTACATGTAATAGGAAATGGAGGTTCTACCATGTCCCTACTTATACATGAGAACGTCTTACAGCAAATGCGTATGTCTGTATTTATTTGCAACTAAAACTCTTAAGAATCAAGATAGCTGTAATTGGAGATAGTATTCATAGAAACAAGGGACTGGAAACTAATTCGTCAAAAATACTCCGTTTTAAAACCCACAAACTCTACATGTTTGTGTTAAATCATCTCTTTTGGCGTCTAACATCAGTACGACTAAATATCGAACTATATATTACCTACAATGAGCCTGTAGAGTAAAATCAGTAACTTCAGCTTCAGTGAATCCATAGTCCACTACTTTCTTATCTCTTATTAGATCACAGAAATCAAGATTTAGAGATTTTTCCTTCAAAACAACTAGTAAATGACAAGATATTGTCAGATTTTTTAGTTCTAATGAGTAATAATTTACAGAACACATTGTGTTATGTTGAACTCTACGAGAAAGCAAACGAATACGGTCAAAAATAGAGCAGCATCGTGCTGTAACCCATCCCAGTACAACAACACAATTGACAGTTGAAGCGTTTATAATTTTCAGACATCTAGGAAGACCCATGATCAAGCCAAAGCACACAACACCATAGAAACATTGAAACAAACATATATGCAACGGAAAGCGGAAAGCAGTAAACAACATAATAAGTGATCCTATTAAACAGAATGGTAAAGAAACAAAGCAATAGAGAATATCAAGTGTCAACCCAAGACTGCAAATTTGGAACATGAATATCATCAACTAAAAATCAAGAAACAATAACAATCTTTTATAACACAAAAGTAAATAAAAAGCAATAGAAAAAGAGAGAGGTTATTCTGTAAAGCGTGCAACTACAATGGAAATTTCAAGAAAATTTTGTAAACTACAATAGTAAACACATAATCAAGAACTTGTAAAATCATATTCAAACATAGCTAACTTAAATCAAACAAATCAGTCTTTTATATACAATTGGTAATATAGAGATGATTAACAATTTGTTTAACAAGTATAAGTAAACTGAAAATGAAATTACGAACCCTAATTGAGAAATGAAGGAGAAATGAACAAAGTATAAACCTAAATAGAGAATTGAGAACCCTTTAAAAGATTATTCCTTTCATGTCATAGGCTATGTTTTCAGTTAGTACTAAGATGTAGAACATATAAGCATAATTTTCCTAGCTCATGTGATATGAAATAGGACCTGCCAACCGTGCCTTCATGTGTAATTAGGAAATATTGGTTAAAGCTAACTTAGTATGACCGACTGCTCTCATTTTCGTAAAAGATCTGTTATAGTGGTGTACTAATTTAAACATCTTATACAGGTGTGAAGTATTAATATTGGTTCGAATAGGCCTGTTCCACATCCATTAATCAACAGAACTTTATAAATATTTTTTGTACAAATTATTACTAGATACAAGTATGCAATTAATTTAACTTGAAGAACGATTTTGCATCCTGAAACTGATATGCAGCACAGCATAATAACTTACGATGGCTCATAATCGAAACACACATTAATGAGTACGAATTCAGTTTGAACTACCCATGTATCAAATCTTGCTAAGTTCACTTGAGGCCCATATCCAATCCAATCTGATTAAAAATATATAAAGTTTACCTATTACTTTGATACTAAAATCAAACAATCTTCATTTCAAGACAAACCACATATGTAGATAGGTATAATTGCATAAAAATAACAGGCTAAGAACAAAAAGGATGCTATTTATACTAATAAATCATAATCATGGTAATTAAACCGATGTCGAACAATTGAGAAAAGATATATATATTGCATGCAGAATCAACAGATTTGGCCATTATAATATATGATATGGATGCAAAGGCACTTGTTAACCATGAGCCTATTGACTTGACCATGAACACATTAGGGTTCCAAATCAAGAACAAGAACCAAGTCTTGGCTTGTGTGCTAACATGGGACTTGGATGATGGCATGGATGATAGCGTGGAAAGGAGTAAAGAGGAATCCTAGTTCTATTAGGATTACTCCTTGCTTGCTACATAGAATCCTAGTAGAATAAGGATTGCTATGTTTATGTTTTATGTTTTACAAGATAAACATGTGACTTGTACATGTTATCTTTTAGGCGTGTGTTTTAATAATTAGGAGTAGGATAAGTTTATGTTTTCCTAGTAGAATTAGGATAAGTTTTCATAATTGGATTAGCCTAAGTTGTACCCTATATAAAGGGACGTTTTCTTTCAATAATAACTTAGAGATTTTGTGTGTTTAAACTTATTCTTGATTGTGTGCTTATTTGCTTACAATTGAAACCATTAACTATTCTTCAGGAGTGTTGAATACTTAGTGTTAAACATCTTAATTCCAGGAGTGGTTTTGAGAGTGTTTAGAGTCTTTATTCAAGTTTCAGGAGTGATCTTGGATAAATTGATATCCCTTGCTCGACTTTTATGCTTGTTAGTTCGAGTTCTTGGAGTCTTTTCTTCAAGATTCATATTAATAACTTGATTATTAGACTTCTTGGTTTAGTAATCATATCAAGTGGTATCAGTTTTCCAGGGAGGTGAGGATAGAAAGGATTCTCATAACAAGAAAGATCCGAGGGCTATACATTGCAAGATCTGATCTTTGGTTACCAAGAACCAATCTTGACACTTCAAGATTGCTACGACAAGGTTCAAGAAGTGGTTATACACCCAAGATTCCACTTTGTGCTTCTAAGATTGCATCAAGATCTAATCTTTCGGATCAAGAAAGGTGTAGGAGACACTTGAAGACACCTTAACCATGACGTCCGAGATGGACAAACTTGCTATGGCTATGAGTGAATTGGCTCGTACTCAAACTGAGGCAAGCAATCATACAAGAAGGACAGAGGCACGTCTAGATGCTATTGCCGACATAATCACCAAGAGACTCAATCCCAATAGTACGTCATATATAGGCCTACATTCGGAGGATGAAGGGGATGAAGGGGAAGCAAGATCATCCAAGAACGCCTATCAAGATGATAGAAGGTTGAAGCTTGATGACTACACTGGTGAAGGCAAACCTGAGGACTTGTTGGAGTGGATTCGCCAACTAGAAAAGGTGAGTGAGTATAGGGGTTTCGATGATCGAAAGAAGTTCAAGGTGGATGCCATTAGACTCACGAAATATGCTGGAATTTGGCTTGAAGGGTTGCACGCACAAAGAGCCAAGAAAAACAAGGCCAAGTTATGTAGTTGGGAGAAATTGAAAGGGAAGCTCAAAGATAAATTCCTACTTGATGACTACGAGCACAAACAGTTCATGAGGCTTACATCAATAAGCCAAAATAATCTAAATGTGCATGAATACACTATGGAGTTTGAGAAACTAGGCCTTATGTGTGATATAGAAAGAAGAATGCACAAAACAGCAAGGTACATTAAAGGCTTGAATAGGAGCATAGCCGAGAGAGTTGAAGTTTCTACTTATCACTCCTTTACGGATGTGACTAATTACACTAGTAGAAAAACGACCATTTGCGTCCCCTAATTTGCGTCGCACTGAAACGGAAATGACGCAAAAGGGTAATTTGCGTCGCACGCAAAGTAGAGTGCGACGCATATCATGGGTAAATGAGCACCAATACGAGCTATATGCGTCGCACATACCATAGGTGCGTTGCAAAAGCCTAATGTGCGTCGGACCACCTGGCACATACGACGCAAATCATGTTCTCCTTGAAAAAGGAAAATTCCACTATCTGCGTCGCACTATATTTTAGTGCGTTGCAAAAGCCCAATGTGCGTCGGATGGGCCATGAGGTCCGACGCATATTTGCGGCCCACCTATCCTACCCACGCACGCCCCTTAACATCTTTAACCTAAATTCTCCTCACTCTAACTCCTACCCACGCCGCTTCTCACTCTCAAATTCTCCTCTCTCAAATTTTAGTTCGTTCCTTCCAAATTCTCTCCTGCTCTCACTCACCAGCCAACAAATTTTAATAGCCAACATTATTCTCGACGCGGATATTGTAAATTCTCGATTCTTAGATTCTTGGCGTCAAATTTCCTTCCAAAAGGGTAATTTTAGTTCGATTCTTGGCGTCACTCACCCTGCAGAAATCATTAATCCCAAATTCTCGATTTCTAACTTCATATTTCGTCGCCTCACTACCGGTTGGTATCAAACAAACTCGCCGATGCTTCTCATGGTGGTTGCTGCTGCCGATGCTTCACATGGTGGCCGTCGATGTTCATCAACTTACAGGTTCATTTTTTAAATTTTAGATATGATTTCTTTGGCCTTTCGTTTTTGTAAATTTTAGATTTTATTTGTTTGGCCTTTCGTTTTTTTAAATTTTAGATCTGATTTGTTTGGCCTTTCGTTTTTATCAATTTTAGATCTGATTTGTTTGGCCTTTCGTTTTTTTCAATTTAATTTTTTTTTAAGGGCGAAGGTGAAGGGCGGCTGTAGTTGGTTGAAGATTGAAGAACATTGAGGTTATTAGATTCAGATTGAAGACCTCAAGTATTAGATTCAGATTTTAATTTATATTGTATTGCCTTCGGTTTTTTTAATTTTTTTGGATCTATGTAATTCAAGTTGTAATTGTAAATTTTTTTCTCATAATTTGATGTATAGTAATGATTGGATATTAATTTTTAGTTTTTTTTTGTGTTAGGGCAGATTTTTGTGTTCAAACTTACTGATTTTGTAGATCCTTCAATGGCGTTTGCAACAGAGCCTTATTCTGTTCATAAAATTAATTTTCTTTTCCCTCTCAAAAAAAATTAATTTTTTTTTAAATAAAAAATTTATTTGCGTCGCACGTATCCCAAGGTGCGACGCAAATCACTCATCTGCGTCGCACCCGAGAGATGTGCGACGCACATTACTCCGAATAAAGCTCTATGTTGGCTGGGGAGACCCATCTGCGTCGCACCGTATACAACGTGCGACGCAAATAGCTAGTTAATCTGCGTCGTTTCTGCGTATGACGCAGATCAACTATAGGTCATTTGCGTCGAGGGCTTTGGCGTCGCACCATAGTCCGACGCAAATAGGCGCCTCACATCCGATGCAAATTGCCTTTTCTGTAAGCTAGCTCAGAAATTTGAAGAACATGACAAGGAAGAGAAACCTAAGGGAACATACACACCTAGGTATGACCCTAATGCAAAGGGAAAGGCTACTACTTCCTACACAAGGTGGAACGAAAATCCTAAACTAACAATTACACCTAAGGAGGACACTACTATGGAGAAAACTAAAGTGGTCGTGCCTAAAGAGAAGTTTGAGGAGTTGAGGAAGTGCTTCAAGTGTCAAGGAAGAGGACACATAGCAAGCAACTCCCTACAAGAAGGCTCTCACCATGAGGCAATACTTAGCCTTGAATGAAGAAGAAAACATGTATGAGTTCATCCCTGAAGAAGAACAAAACATGGGGGAAGATGATGAAGAAGAGGATGCTTTTGCAGAAGATGATACACGGCTAATTGGAGTTGTTAGGCGCACCTTCATGTGGATCATACACCTAACATGGCACAAGGAGAATCTTTTCCATACTAGATGCAAGGTAGGTGAATATACATGCAATGTAATAATAGATATGGTTCTTGCTAATGTTATTGCAGCTGAAGTGGTGTCTAAACTCAATCTCATCAAAGGGACACCTAAACCCTACAAATTGAGTTGATTGGATGATAGCACTGGCATGAGGGTGAAGAAATAAGCACTTATTTCCTTCTCTATAGGAGGCTATAAAGATGAGCTATGGTGTGATATATTGCCTATGAGTGCATGCCATCTTCTACTTGGAAGACCATGGCAATTTGATAGGAAAGTTATTCATGAAGGGGACTCAAATGTCTATTCTGTATTGGTAGGTTCCAAGAGGGTTAGATTACATCCTCTAAACCCTAATCAAGGTGGTGCCTAAACAACAACCTAAGACACCAAGTTACTTCCTAAATGCAAAAGAATTCGAGCATGAGGTAGAGGAAAAAGGTTATGCTTATGCTTTGGTTGTGAGGCAAGTGACTACAAGTATTAAAGTTCCTAACAATGATCAACTTGAAACTTTGATGCACGAATTCAAAGATGTTTTCCCTGAAGAGTTACCACAAGGACTTCCACCTTTGAGAGGGATAGAACATGCTATTGATCTTGTTCCTGGCGCACCACTACCTAACAAGCCTGCTTATAGGTGTGATCCAGTGGCTTCTAAGGAATTGTAATGCCAAATTGAAGAACTAATTGAAAGAGGTTATGTAAGGGAAAGTATGAGTCCATGTGATGTGCCAGCTTTGTTAGTTCCTAAGAAAGATGGAACATGGAGGATGTGCATAGATAGTAGAGCAGTAAACAACATCACAATTAAATATAGGTTTCCTATGCCTAGATTGGAGGATATGTTGGATGGATTACATGGTGCTTCAATCTTTTCTAAGATTGATCTTCGAAGTGGATATCATCAAATGAGGATTAGGGAAGGAGATGAATGGAAAACAGCCTTCAAGACAAAGCAAGGGTTGTATGAATGGATGGTCATCCCTTTGGCTTATGCAATGCGCCTAGTTCCTTTATGAGGCTAATGAATGAGGTACTTCATCCTTTCCTTAATAAATTTGTGGTTGTTTATTTGGATGATATACTAATCTATAGCAAGAGTGTGGAGACCATTTGGTTCACTTGCGCCATCTCTTCATAAAATTAAGAGAACAAAAACTCTATGGAAAGTTAGAGAAGTGTGAGTTCCTTGTAAACAAGGTGGCGTTTTTGGGGTATATTGTGTCACAAGAAGGAGTTCATGTTGATCCTGATAAAGTAAAAGCAATTTCATCTTGGATAGCACCCAAGAATGTGTCTGAATGTCGAAGCTTTCATGGCTTGGCATCCTTTTATAGGAGATTCATTAGAAACTTTTCTTCTATCATGGCACCTATCACAGAGTTAATGAAGAAAGGAGAGTTTACTTGGACTTCCTTAGCACAACAAGCATTTGAAGACATAAAAGGTAAACTATGTTGTGCACCTGTTTTAGCATTACCTAATTTCCATAAACTATTTGAGGTGGAATGTGATGCAAGTGTAGTAGGGATTGGAGCTATTCTATTGCAAGAAAAGAGGTCAATTTCATACTTCAGTGAGAAGTTGAGTGGAGCTAAACTCAACTATTCTAACTATGATCGAGAATTTTATGCCATTGTTCGTGCATTAGATCATTGGTCACATTATCTTAGACCAAAACCTTTCATTCTTCATTCTGATCATGAAGCATTAAAGTACATTCATGGCCAACAAAAACTCAATCATAGACATGCTAAGTGGGTGGAGTTTCTTCAATCATTCACATTTTCTTCAAAGTATAAAGAAGGTAAGACAAATATAGTGGCAGATGCATTGTCTAGGCGTTCTTATTTGTTAACTATTGTGGATGCACAAGTCCTAGGGTTCGAACATATAAAGGAGTTATACAAAGAAGATGTGGATTTCAAGGAGAAAATGGCTCGACAAGAAGGTTCTTTTGTGTTACATGAAGGTTTTATTTTTAAGGGCAACAAGTTATGTGTGCCTAAGTGTGGTGTGAGAAGGCTTCTAGTAAGGGAGGTTCATAGTGGAGGAGTGGCTGGACATTTTGGAGTTCAAAAGACTCTTGATGCACTACAAGAAAACTTCTATTGGCCACACATGGTAAAAGATGTTCACTTGGTGGTTACACATTGTGCTACTTGTCAAAAGTCTAAGAGTACTTTCCATAAAGGTCTCTATACACCTTTACCAGTTCCTCATCAACCATGAGATAGTGTGAGCATGGATTTTATAGTAGGGTTGCCTCGAACTCAAAGAGGGAAATATGTCATAATGGTGGTGGTGGATCGTTTCTCTAAGATGGCTCACTTTGTTCCTATGCACAAAACTGATGATGCATCACATGTAGCTGATTTATACTTTAGAGAGATCATTAAACTACATGGCATACCAAGGAGCATTGTATCTGATAGGGATTCTAAATTCCTAAGTCACTTTTGGAGGTGCTTGTGGCGCATGCTAGGTACTAAGTTACTCTTTAGTACAAGTCATCATCCTCAAATAGATGGTCAAACTGAGGTGACAAATCGTACATTGGGAACTTTGCTAAGAGGATTGGTGAGTAAGACACAAAAGGATTGGGATATCAAGCTTAATAGAGCATGTTCATCTACTATATCTCATTCACCATTTGAGGTAGTGTATGGTATTAATCCTTTACTTCCTATTGATTTTGTTGCAATGCCTAAGCATGAGATACACATGGATGCAAAGAAGAGATTAGAAGCATTCAACAAAACTTGTGAACAAGTGAAGGCAAGGATTGAAAAGATGAATATCCAATACAAGACAAGAGCTAACAAGGGGCACAAACAACATAGGTTCAAGGTTGGTGATCTTGTATGGATACATTTGAGGACGGAAAGGTTTCCTAGCAAAAGGAAGAACAAGCTTATGCCTCGAGCTGATGGACCATTTGAGGTTATTGGAGTCATTGGAGATAGTGCTTACAAAATAAATTTACCAGATGAGTATGGAAATGTAAGTGCTACTTTCAATGTAGGTGATCTATCTCCTTACTATGATGATGAGAATTTGAGGGCAAATTCTTTTGTGGAGGGGGAGAATGATATGGATGCAAAGGCACTTGTTAACCATGAGCCTATTGACTTGACCATGGACACATTAGGGTTCCAAATCAAGAACACGAACCAAGTCTTGGCTTGTGTGCTAACATGGGACTTGGATGATGGCATGGATGATAGCGTGGAAAGGAGTAAAGAGGAATCCTAGTTCTATTAGGATTACTCCTTGCTTGCTACATAGAATCCTAGTAGAATAAGGATTGCTATGTTTATGTTTTGTGTTTTACAAGATAAATATGTGACTTGTACATGTTATCTTTTAGGCGTGTGTTTTAATAATTAGGAGTAGGATAAGTTTATGTTTTCCTAGTAGAATTAGGATAAGTTTTCATAATTGGATTAGCCTAAGTTGTACCCTATATAAAGGGACGTTTTCTTTCAATAATAACTTAGAGATTTTGTGTGTTTAAACTTATTCTTGATTGTGTGCCTATTTGCTTACAATTGAAACCATTAACTATTCTTCAGGAGTGTTGAATACTTAGTGTTAAACATCTTAATTTCAGGAGTGGTTTTGAGAGTGTTTAGAGTCTTTATTCAAGTTTTAGGAGTGATCTTGGATAAATTCATATCCCTTGTTCGACTTTTATGCTTGTTAGTTCGAGTTCTTGGAGTCTTTGCTTCAAGATTCATATTAATAACTTGATTATTAGACTTCTTGGTTTAGTAATCATATCATCAGCCTTCCAGAGTAACCCAACAGATTTCGTCATCATTACCGCTTATCAAACAGGTTGTTAGAGGTTGCTTTTGGATCTATTTGCATATGTTTTTTTTTGCCATTCCCAGAATCATTTAACAAATAAAGTAGCCAATAACAAGGTCAACGTTGGAGTTGGTAAGAACTGATATTCGAAGGTTAATCGAAGGCTATTGTCAACGACTTTTACATAATGATTCTTTTACTGGAGCAAATAGACTGTCATTATGATCTTCCACTTCTCTCCACTAAACTCCTTCCAGAAACCCACTATAGACACAAATTAGCCATCTATGCATGAAACAAAGTCAGTTTTTACTGTAGACAAAATCTGATCTCAAACTTTGAATACGTCTTCCAAAACTAAAGCATAAAAATTTCAGTTAGTCGACATCTGTATATTGTATAATGAGAGGCCTTTTAATTTTTCAATTTACAATAATTCCATCAAAAATCATATGTTTGAGATTGAAGAAAAAAAAGGCAAAAAAAAAACCTTTAAAATTTATGAATTATGAAGTCTAGATTGATGGGAGGTTGAAGACAAAGAATTCAATTGTAATTCGAAAAAACATATTGATATTTACAAAATTCATCAAAAAAAACAACAATTCGAGACAAATTACAGAAGGCATACATACCTGATGCAGAAGACAATGGCAAACAAGAACACTTTTATTAAAATTTCAGAGAATTCCGTCGTACAACTCAAATTCTCGCAGCTTTTCAATTACTTCAAGACTGTTGATAGTTAGGAGCTGAAAACTTCAATAGAAGTTCGAAGAATTAGAACTAAAGAAAGAGGAGGAGAAGAAGGCATGCCTGATGATCAAAGACCACGATTATGGCGAGCAATTGATGAGCAAATTGAGAAGAATTGATCAGATATGGGGTTTCACCTTTAACTACCTAGGTTTTTCTTAATTAGAGGCAGTATCTTCGCGTATGCAGTTTGAGTGATAGTGGGGGGATTTTTTTATTTTTTAATTTGCTCTAAAATTTCGAGCGGGAGTACTTCTCTTACTAATATTCCTATTTTAAAAGCACTATCTAATAAATTCACGTTCCCTACACGTGTAATTAGGACGCTTAAATGCGTAGACAACCTTCTCGACGCTTTTAAGCGTCGAGAAGCTGCAGGATAAATTTCACCCGCGCCGCACTTATGCCGAGGCGTCGAGCAATAAGCGTTCAGAAGGTAAGGATTTTCTAGTAGTGATATATATATATATATATATATATATATATATAACACACACACACACACACACACACACACACACACACACACACACACACACACACACAACACACACACACACACAACACACACACACACACACACACACCACACATATATATATATATAATATATATATATATATATATATAGGTTTAAGTTCATATGAGAACCACCCTTATGGTGAGAACCGTGAGAACCACTCATTTTTCCTCATTTTATGAAGATTTTGATCATTTCATAACATTTTTGCTGATTTTTTATTTCACTTATATTATGGTTTTGCTCATTTAACAATTTTGTGCTAATTTGTCAACATTTTTCCTCATTTTACGTTTTGCTCATTTTACTTTTTTTTCTCATTGAACTTTTTTATGCTCATTTTACGTTTTTCTTCTTTTATATTTTTGTACATTTTACGTTTTTGATAACTTAATGTTTTCTACTCATTTTATGTTTCTGCTCATTTGTTACTTTTTTTGCTCATTTTAGGAAGTTTTTGCTTATTTTAAGTGGTTCTCACGGTTCTCACCATAAGATAGTTCTCAATGGAACCCAATCCTATATATATATATATATATATAGGGGTAAGATCACATGAGAATTCTCCTTATATGAGAAATGAGAAAGAATCTCAACCACACAATTGGATTAGAGTTACAATATTATACCTATACCCCCCTTAAAAATAATTTGAGGCCAAAAAAGAAAAAAAAAATCAATTTTTTTTTCTAATATTCTTTTTTTGGAGTTACATCACTTCAAGTAATCTTAATTCCATATTTCACAATTGCACAATGTTTAAATTTTATTTTCATAATTTCTTATTTCAACTCAAAATATCAATTCACATCAGATGAGAAGTCTATAATTTATAAATTAGCAGAAATAAAAAAAATTAAAAAAGGAAGGTGGCGACCTGAGTTCTGGCCTTCTGGCGAGTGTGGCCGGTGGGCGGTGGCGAACTGCCAAACTGATGAGTGGCAACAGGCGACCCACGACTGCCTTTCTGGCCTCCGGGATCTGGCAAAGTGGCGACAAAAAGAAACTCCGAAAAAGTGGCGACAAAAAAAAAATCGGGCAATCGACTGTCGGTAGAGGCGAAAAAGAAAGAAAGAGAGAGAAAAGAAAAAGTATGAGGAGAGGGAAAGGAAGAGGGAGTAAAAAAGAAACGTTATACTGTCAATACTGACTAGAGGAGAGACAAAGAAGGGGAGTGAGCAGGGGACGCGTGAGTAATGAAGAGGTCTGTTAGTTCAGTCTTGGGCAACATTTTTTTTTCTTTTTCTTTTTGCTTTTTTATCCTTCAACCTTTTTTTAAATGGGGGTACAACTGTACCCACTGTATATCCGCCAATGGTTAGGTCATTCATTAATGTTACTCCCATTCCACCACTCTTGTTAGAAATAATGAGTCGAATCATTAATACGTTAATGGAAAAAGACAATAAATAACATTTGTGAATATTTGTAATATATTTAGATTAATTGTACAATTTATACCTTAGAATAGTTGCAACATTTGTTAGATTGCACTATACACATCTGTGGACCGTTTGAGTGATGACAATTTTTCTTAGACAACAGTTACATGCTTCGTAAATAATCTAATAAGGTTGTGACTCAATACGCCTCACATGATTGACTAATCGACAATAATGAACGTATAATAGAAAACAACAAATATACGTGATTTGTTTTATCTTGATAAATTGACTAATAAACAAATTGAAAAGGTTTGTAGTTATCTACACTCTTTATAGTAGATGATTTAGATATCTTAGTACGAATGACATTATAAATTACAATTGATGAATGCATTGCAAATGGACATGAGCGTAAAGCCGCAACCCCTTTTTGTGCCAGTTTCTCCGTGTCATACCGAATGGCAATATGTGAGAGTCAATTTGCTATATATATTAATGGTGCGTATAATTTTTTTGATTGGTTGATTGGTGTGAAACTGAATGTTGCATAGCATGAAGATAATAAAGTGGTACGTTTGCTCTATGTATTTAAGTATATTTTGCTATAATAGTCTGTTGTAAGATATACCCCTGTTCACATAAATGATTCCAAAAATTAATCTTGTTCAGCGATATACATAAACAAATTTTAAAAGCAATATCTTTGTTGTATGAAAATGGATATTATTCGTACTGTGGTAATTTTTCACATGAAGCCCACATGCAGCAAGAATTTCATGTTGTTTACCATAATCAAATGGTCCATCTCCGAACACATGAAGATAATCATTCCAAATCGTTAAATTGATAATGATCCACCTGCAAAGAATAAAGTTATGTAATCGTTAAAAAAAAGCAATGCACCGTTATATTCAATTGTAATATTAAATAAAGAATGTGTACGTACATGTTATCCATTATTGCAACATATCTTTTAAAAGAGTTGTTTCCAACCGGCTGAATCAGTGATACATCAAGGAGTATTCCAATGACATCTGAGAAACATTCACTATGCATTAAATATATGTTTTTCTAGTGACAATATGTATATGGTTGGAAATAAATAGACTTTAGCCAATAGTCTGTCACTGTAATCGACATACCGCCATATATGAGATAAGGGCACTCTTTTGTAATAAAAATTAGGTATTGCAAGGTCAACTTGATCTTCAAGAGTGACATAAGATGCATTCGTCAACAACATCTGTTTGTAATCGTGAACAATGTTATTTGTGTAACCAACATGCACTATCAGTACAGATTAGAGCACGTAGATGTAGCACGCTTGAAATCTCCCAAGAAATCTCTCAATATAAGGGGAGAATACAGTGCATAGTATGCCATCACCCTATGAAGGTAATAATGATAATAAAATATTATCGGTGTAATAATGAGAAGCAGATTTGACATTATAATAAGAGTAACTTAAAAGATTTACCTCACTATCCACAAAAAGCATTTTTCAAATTTGTTTGCAAGCTTTGCCATGTGTGAAGGTGAAAATGTGGAAATTATGAACCAATCGTGCTCGCACATTATGAACCAATCGTACTCCGTAAGGAAACAAATGGGAAACGGGTGTAGAATGATATTCAATTCTAATAATTACAATAATTACATGCAAATATATACAAAACATCACTTCAATTGATATTATTAAATCTAAAAATTTGCATACTTTATAACATGTATAAACTACATACTATCACAAAGTATAATTCATAACATTTATTAAGTTTCATGGAAATATGATACTAAAAAATATTTAAATGTAAGATACACAATGTAGAAAGTAACAAAACTTCCTTATAAATAATATTTTCTTATGACACTCCTTCCTTTCCTCTAATCTTTCCATCATCTGCAATCTTTGTCATTATCTTTACAGAGATTCCACGCGGAAGTGCAACATACAAGTGCTTGTGGCTAAATACATGATCAGGAAGATATATCCCAACATGTGGGATGGTTTGCCCTCACTACAACATAACTGAATTTAAGTAACACGTTTAAGTAACACTTTTTAAGTTGTAGATTTTAAGTTTTAGATTATCTAAATATATAAGTAACACTTTTGTAACACTTTAACCATTTGTAATATTTAAGGTAACATTTTAATAAAATGTAATATTTTAATAAAATGTAACATTTTATAGTAACACTTCTGAAAGTGTAACACTATAAACTTTATAATAGGTAACACTCGTGAAATAGTAACACTAAAAACTTATAAACAGGTAACACTTCTAAAATAGTAACACTAAGAACTTTGAAATTGGTAACACTTCTAAAGTAGGAACACTAAGAACATTATAGTTTCAGAACATATGTTGTAGGTTATTAAAGCTAGAAACAGTACGACTTCTCCCTAAATATCATTAATGATTGACGCAATTTTTTACCTCCATGAAAAATTAAAAAGAACCTCCCCAATTCCCTTTCTTTTTACACTCTCAATTTCTTCGATTTTCAATAACACTGTGGAAGGTAGAAGACATCGATCAAGTTCTCAGTTTCCATGAAAAATAAAAAACACTTGTTGAGGGCATCCTCGATTTCTCACCCACAATTCTACAGAAAACCAATTACAATTCAGGGATGGGATATTCGCGGTCCCTCACCCACAATTCTACTATGTGCTTCTTCTCTAACCTCCTATATTGTGGTTATTTCTCCTCTCGAATATAAAGTGAAGCCATCCTCCTATGAAATGGAGTTCAACCTCTCGTCGGTAATAATCAGGTCTCTTTCATAACCTAAATTTCACTTTTGCGTAATTCCTAATTTGTGGAGCGATTTTGGATTTTTTTAATCAATTTGCTTCATCTTTGTGTTGCAAAACATGAGATTTAGGGTTTTATACAAAGTTTAAAGCTTTCCTAGAAACATAAGAATGATTTAGGGTTGAAAAGCATAATTGGATCTGTTTTTCCAAAACTCGCAATTTGTCACGTTATATCTACTAGAATATATTTTGCTATTGGAATTGCGGAATGTAGTTGTCATCCTATTTTCAACCAAATACGAACCAAATTTTTGTATAGCAGGAATCATAGGTCGCATGGTGTAAAATAAGCTGTTATTTTGAGAAAAAATGAACAAAAATAGTTTATTGAAATAGAGTGAAAAGAATAATCATGGCTTCTACTACAATTGTGAAGGTATGTCTTTGCAGTGTTTTACCCTATTAATGTCTTCCCCTTTGATCTCTCTATCTCACTCTCCCTTCCTCCGGAAAGGGGTAAATATGCTTCATGTTGCTTGCACAAAAGACTAAAGGAATATTCTTGATCCTTTTTCTAAATGAAAACCTGAAAACTTATACAGGGCCTTATAACTGGTATATTTCCTGCACCGAATGTTGGTTTAGGAGCCAGCATTGCAAATCAAACAGCTACAATGCCGGCTATGGTTGTTATGGTACATGTCTATATTCTGATTCTCTTTTGTTAGTTCAAAGTATGTCATCATTGGAACTTGGTGGATCATTCTCCTGTAATCAGCATTGTATTCCTTGCGATAACTTTGCTTTCTAATTATATCATAATGCTGATAACCGGCTCATTGTATATTTGAAACTGAAATTCTATGATAAGTTTGCAGAGAAATCAAACATCGGGAAGCTAAATGAAATTAATGAATCTTCATAGTACCATTCACTGAGATTGCCTGACAGTATATCAGCCATGAGGGTTCGTTATTGGACTCTACACGTATTGAATTTCTCTAAGAACAGGGACTTGCCTCTTTTTGAATGTAGCAAGTTCAATTTATAATTTCTTGATTGTTCTTGTACTATTCAAACTAATAGTTTTCTTTTACATCATGTTTCTTTATGAGTATTATGTTTGATTTTGGTTTCTTTGTTAATATAGTGATTTTATCTTACACAATTCAACCGCTTAGTATTGTTTTGTAGCTTAATTTCATATGGGGTTATTCTAATTGGGATAATTAGTAGTTGGAATTTGTGAATTGATTGAAGTAGTTGGTTTGCCACTGGGAAGAAATCAAGAAACCTACTTGGAGAGACACTTGTCCTCATTTGGCAATGATCGTTGAGTCAAACACCCGTGGGCCGTCCTCTTGCTTTACTATGCTTATGATTTGTGCTTCCTCATGTTTCCCGTGCCTGTGATGGCTGTACTGAGGCCTCTACATAAGGGCTCGAGGATAGTTATTTTTTAATTGAAACAAAACTTGTGTAGTGGAATTTTTTGATAGTGTTAGCACATAAATGTGATGGTTGTACTAAGCCTATTTGGTATTTAGACGATATATATGTTTTTATAGAATTTGTTCCTGAAATAGTCGCTTGTAAATGTGTTTAGCAGCTGGAAGTAGTGCCACCTAGACTAGGAAGTACTTGATTGTGTTGGAATTCTTACTTTCCTGATCAACATTCTCTTATGCTTACAATTATAAACATTATGATCGAATTGTTCTACCTCTTCTCATATATGTTTTGCGTTTGATTCCTTTTCACTGTTCAGCTGCTGGAAAATTTGTCATCATGTGCACTAATCTTTTGCAAGCAATCTCAGTCAGTGCCTTTTGTATCCAAAAAAAAGATGGGAAGATAAGGTAATTCTTAGGCTTCTCTACTTCTTAAACATAATTAACAAGCATTTCTATAATATTGTCGTTGAAGATTTCATCTTAATATTTTCTTTATTACAGGATCAAGAGAATCAAAATGATGAATTGGAGTAGCAATACATGACATCGAGGCCGCTAGGAAAATGGATGCATATGGCGGGATGATAATAGATGGAGTACAAATATACGACTATGAGATCTAGTTTTAGATTACCATATGAATACATTCTTGTTGGATGATATTGATTTTAGATTGAACATATATTATTTTTTTATTAGTTTATTATCTATGAAAGTAGCACTAATATGTATATACAGATATTACCTAATAAAGAAAAGTGTTACTTAATCACCTAGAAGGTGCTACAGAATATGACAAAAAAGAATTACCTTATAACACAAGAGATGCGTAATGTTTAATGAAGTGTTACTATAGGTTGTGGTAACACTACAATATGTTACTAATAATATGAAAAGTGTTACATAATAAATTTGAAGTAACACTTTTAAAGTATAACAATAGGTATTAAAAGTGTTACATAAACGAATCTAAAGTAACATTTGTTTAAGTGTTACTATAGAGGATCAAAAGTATTACCTAATAGCATAGGTAACACGGACAAATGTAGCACCCAAAAAAGTGTTACCTATTATCTAATGTTACACTTTAAGAACCTTAAGTAACACCAAGGTGTTACTTAAAGCTAATTATGTAGTAGTGCCGTGAGACTTTTTTATAGTTAAATCAAAACTCAACTTTACAGGAAATTACTTTATGACCATCTCAAAAGCTATTCTAATATCTTCAATAAAAAGACCATGTTTCCCTTTGCATGTCCAGTTAAAATTTCAGCATCGATGAAATGATTCTTTAGTGAATGACAAAGTAGCGGTGTTCCATTACATAGAGCATTTTTAGGATTGATATTCTTGATTAGCATTAGAGGAACACCATGTTTCAGGTTTCTTGTATCATTGGGCACTAAATCAAATGAGTAGTACTTTCGTCCTTCTCCAAGAAATTGTTCGATAACCCTGTCATTGATTCTATCAGCATCTTAGTTCAATGAAGTGATGATTACCCTTTTTACCATATTCCATCACTGATGTGTTCATTTAGATTGGGGAAAATTTGAGCAATCAACCCATCAATCGGGGTATCAGCAACAGTATGTATGACCATTTGACTCGAAAATTTTATCATATCATCTGAGATGGTAGGTTCATCACCATTTCCAATAGAGAGTAAAAAACTAGCAAATGCATTTTCATGTCTAGATCTCATGTTTTCTATCGATTGCAGAACGGAAACATGATTCCATAGTGGACACCTTATTAAGGATGCGTCAAGCATTTGAGCTCTTGTCCATTTCTCACAACAGGTAGAATTTGCCTGAAATCCCCACCAAACACAATTATTTCCCGGCACATGGTAAGTCATTTCCCATTAAATCCTTAAGTGAACGACCAACTGCTTCAAACTGATACTTATGTGTCATTAGTGCCTCATCCCATATAACAACTGAAGAATGTTTTAGAAGAATGCGAGTTTTTGGAACCCTTTGTAAAGGTGCATGATGATGAGCTTTCTGGTTTTAGTGGTAGCTGAAAAGTTGAGTGTGAAGTTCTCTATTGGTTCAACAATATGAGAGCAATTCCAGAAGTTGTTGTTGGGATAGCTATCTCACCTCTACCTTTTATAGTAGCTAATATAGCTCGATACAAATATGTTTTTCCAGTACCACCGGGACCATCCACGAAGAAAGCACCACCATTTTTCAAAGTGATACACATTCATCACTGTGTCATACACACGTCGTTGATCGACATTCAACTTGCTTATGCACTCGGTATCCTCAGTAGGAACTGGCACGGGGAAATACTCAATTATTTCAAATATCTCCTCAACATTTTCAACAGATTCTGATAAATTTGGCAATTCGTTGCAGTCTGAAATTGTTTTCTCGAGCGGTCATAATAAGGGATCCAAGTCTTTATGAAGCTTGTAAGTTAGAATTTCATTGTTGTTTGTCGTGCTTGAAGACGGGTAATCCTCAACCAAGTATGGGAAGAACTCATCCCACAATGCACAACCCAAATGGTTGACAATATATTAAGATAGTTGTAAACAATCATCTCGGTGCCGACACCATTCTTACCTGACATGCTTCTGTAAGACATTGGCGACAAAATAAAAAGGTAAGGAAGGTTAAAAATTTATGGGAAAAAATTCATTCATACCCGTTATTTCAGAAAAAAAAAAGAAGAAAACAGAGGGTCTGTTGAATTTCAAGTATTTTGTTTTACCAATAAGATACGAAGACTTACTTCACATTTGGAATTGCACAAAAAAGACAACCAAATCAAAATTATTTTTGTCTCTTTCACCCAATTTTTTATCAACATTTTCACTATATCTTTTTTGATAGCAATATGTAAAGTTCATTATAGTAGAACTAAAGTTGATATCAAGGATTCTAAATAGCTCAATAAGACCTAAGGATTCAGCTGCAGTTCTAAAGGTAAGGTGGAGTATCCCATTGACAGTCCTTAAATGCTCATATGATTGGGGCCTTTTGACATAGTTTAGTAACATTCTTAGGTAAAATCTTTCCACATCTAGAGGTGAAGCTACATACAATCGACCAATTTCTCTCTATATGGTTTTCCTTCGGCGCCACTACGTGTGAAATCAACCCATCTATATTTTTCTGGAAATTCTCGATATAGGTAATCTTTGGTTTCAGAATCTACTGAATTCATCTTGAAAAACTCAGTCAATATTGTTTTGAAGCTCCTTGGGTCAGCTAAAACACTTTCGATAGGCTGGTTTCCTTAGAATCTAACTTGGTGCGTATACGACAAGTGAACTTACAGGCGGTCTACAGATGGGTTCATCCGAGTCGCTGCAAATTTGTAAAATTTCCACATAACTTGCGGAGCTTTGGCTCTTATTATTGTTGGTCACGAATTTCCGCTCTCACTATTTTATCATAATCATTAGGATTGGTAAGCTTGTGACTTTGGTAAAGAATTAATGACATATGAACATGTGGAAGACCCCGTTTTTGGAATTCAGTCACATATACATAACTTTTTACCTAGCCGAGAACGTTCCTCTCCAACACATCCTTTTTTAACTCCTCAAAACTGGCATGACATACCCTTGTTAGCAAGTCTGGACGATCATGAGGTTGTTGGCCGGGTAGTAATCTACACTAGTGTAAAAAACGTCAAGGGCTGCGGTCAAAATAGCCCTAAGGGTTGTGTTTTTGGCCTGCAGCCCTTGGGCAAAATGGAAGGGATGCAATTTTTGACTCGCAAGGGCTACGATTTTGGTCAAAACCGCAACCCTTATATGCATAAAGGGTTGCAGTTTTGACCAAAACCGCAACCCTTATGACCTCAAAAAAAATATTTTTTTTTGCATTTTTTAGTCCTAAATGATTTCCAAATTGTTATATATATATATACATATATATCATTTTTTCATTGCAAATTTTGTTTTTTTATACAAATATAGAAAATATACATTAGTGTCACTTATGGACTAACCTTGTAGTCTTTAACCAATTATTGATAGGGTCTGAAATCCTAATGCATATATATGTATGCATTTGCAGCTGAATATGTGACTCTTCATTGTATATGTTACTACAAGATGAGCCAATGCAGAACCAAATAACTATATATATAATTATATATGTACATACATACACACACATTGAACTAAGTTGCAATATAAGCTATAGTAATAGGATGTTGTACCTATTTCTTGGCAGTAGCCACAACAAAAAGGAATCACATTAGGTGCGAGAGCACATCTAGGCGAAGCAGCACATGTAAGAGAGATTAATATCAGATTTGATTTAAGAGGCAGTGTATTGTGTAGGAACTTAAAAGTTCAAGGATCCCGAATGTCGAGTTCAACTAAGTAACTAAATTCACCAACTTTTAGCATGAAGCACACAACACAAACAATCCAATAAAAATAGCTAGATTGTTTTAGACCAAGTCAACAACACACAATCACTAGAGGAGTAGAAAGTTTAAAGCTTCATATAATTTATTTTTATTTGCAGAATTCACACATTAATATCTTACTTTTCATTGGATGGAGGGGAAAAATTCAGGTATTAAAAGTTCCAACTTACCTTTAAGTTGTGGAGGCCATCACCATCTTGAATAAAGATCTTTCTAGATGTGTAGCTCTCTTGATTACATTGACATTGTACAAAAACACATATCTTAATTACATTGACATTGTGCAAAAACAAGACTAACCCCTTAATAATATTGTCAATATGCATCCCTCAACCCACAACTCGAGTTAGACCTGCTAATTGGACATAAAATTTTCACAATGCAAACATACTGCAAAGACAACAAAAGCCCTGATGATGCATAATGCCAAGCTATAAAATTTACAGACACTATACTGAAATCCATGATGCAGCTCCTAAACTCATATTAGTTAAAACATATACGATGAGAGGCCCTAAACTTGATTAGGAAAGGGAAAAAACTTCAGAGTAATTCATTGCGTACAATTTTGCAAATTGAGAGTAACATTCTCGAGTATAATTGGCAGGAAATGAACATCAAAGTGATTTAGGGCTTAGGAGATTTTTTGCAGACATGAATTGATCAATACAAACGGCGATGATTAAGTTGTTTTAAGCTTTTATTTCCTCTCCAATAACCAAATTTATCAGTCTGTATCCATGAAACTCACTTCCCTGAAGTGCAACCAATTGCAAAAGCTAAGACCAAACCAAACAAAGTCCAGATTTTGTGTATTGCTAATATGTAAAAGCTTTCTACTAAAATTACAAAATAAAGATAAGGAAATGAGGCACAGAGATCCTATCAGTAAATGCATCAAAAAAAAAAAAAATTGAAAAAAAGACATAAGTTCCTTCAAGCTCCAAAGAAAACTTTCTAATAATACAAAAATCTATGTCGAGAAATAACACTTTATAATGAAGAAAATTCAACATCATCTATTAACCATAAAATTGAGGATAGTGTTATTTTATGGGGATTCTTCTTATCACTGTAGAGAAAGAAGAAAAAAGTGAATAATGCCAGTAACAATACTCTACTAAAATAAATTCATCCCCTTCAACTATCCTCCCCCTCCCCTCCCCTCCCCTCCCCTCCCCTCCCCTCAAAGTATTATAGATAGCATAACCTATTTCAAGCCAACTTCACCCCAACTCTAAAGGGGAGAAAGCAAAAAAAAAATACAATCAAACTAGTGAAGCCATAATTATAATTGGTTCATCTTTCATATTTAGCGAAGAAAACCACAAGGATAAAAAGAAATTAGAAAGCTTAGCACACATGACTTCTCAGCCCTACTAAAATGAAAAATAAGCAGCATAACAAAATTTGCAATGATAATAATCAAAGCTACTAGTTAATTTAACTTCTAGAAGAACGAATATTTAAAATTGATAGAAAATCAGCATTGAAATTTTGCGCAAGAATAATAATTTGAAAAAAAGTAAAAACTTATTGAGATATAACTAGGGCGATGATGATTGGATTCATGTTTAGAATCAAATTCCTCTTCTTCTTCCTCACTTTTAACAATTCTAAAGATTCAATTCTTCGACGACGTCGTCTTCATCGTCTTTGGTTTCTTCTCTATCTTTCGTCCCCCATTTTCCCTTTTTCTTTTCTGTTTTCAGGTTTCATCTTTCTCTTCATTCTTCTCTCGAATTTTCTCTTTCTTCTGCTCTGGTTTTGGAGAATCACTCAATCAAAACATGCTTGCGACGGTGCTCCGGTGGTGCGGGATGATATGAGGAAAGAAGGAGAGATGAGGGTGTGAAAGATAGGAGATGGGAGGAGAGAGAGAGAGAAAGGACCAAATAATATTGGATATGCGGGTAATACGAGGGGGGAAAGGAAGCGGTTTTAAGGCAAATAGATTTTTTAAAAGACCTAAGGGCTGCGGTTAGCCCAAAAATGCAGCCCTTTGTATATACGAAGGGTTGTGTTTTTGGGCTAACCGCAACCCTTCACTTAAACGGATGCAGTTTTCTTAAAACCGCATCTCTTCGTACACGAAGAGCTGTGGTTTTTGGACGAATCGTAGTCCTTCACTATTAAGGGCTGCATTTTTCAAAAAAGGCAGCCCTTGTAAAGTAGCCCTTGCGTTTTTTCCCACTGGTGCTACTACTATTTCTAACCACGAGGGATTGCATGTAATAATAAGGAATATGTCTGGCTTGCCAAATTTTTGCACCAAGGCCATTGCATCTTGGTATCACTAATGCATATTTCGCAGACTCCCAACAACTGATGATGAAAGTATAGTTCTTCTTCCAACATTTTCTACATGTAGGTAAGAAAGTGCACAAAATAAGCTTTCAATAATATAGATGTGTATATTGAATTAAGTAGACCATTACTGGTATTATATGAAATCATACATGTATTGTGTTCTCCAGCATTGTATGAATCCTCTAGTCCCTTGTACAAATCTGCATGAATTGTCTCTTGGTTGAGTGCAATCCATCTCAAATTGGATGATTGCATCTTTACATAGTTGTCCACAATAAGTTGTTGAGTTAAGCGGTCATCTCTTAAGATTATAGAATCATAACATTCTCTCATCTATTTCAAGTATAAGTTGGTGAAGAAGTTAGATAATCATAATGATTAACATGGAGGATAGAGAATGGGTGTGATATTGTATGTACCTGAAATATATACGAATAGAATTCTTGACATATTATCTTATTGCTAGTCATAGATCTAGTGTTCAAATCCCAATCGTAAGAGCCATAAGGAAATAATATAGAGCATTGTAGTGGATTGTAATAGCCTGCAGTCTCTTTGATAGACATGAGTTGTCCAATGACTGACTCTACCATGACATCCCTTTCTTTCAGGTTGACAATATCATCACCCCAGACAACAACTACTGCAACTTGAGAGGCTGAAGCATTAAGAGGGTGCTCTTTTATGACAAACTTTCATTCTTGTATGTCATCTCATTCAGCAAGATGTCGGAGAGTACGGACAAAAGGAGTTTGCTCGTTCAAAATAATTTTTATTTTATCAATGATATCCACTCTTCAATGTTGCATTTTATGCCATTCAATGCTCATTTTCATGCTCGATATCATATATGTACATTTGAAGGAATCGAGGATCATTTGAGTTGAAAGGTAATAAACCATCAATACGATGATCAATTGAACCATGAGCACGATATGTGTACACACCTTGACGTGCATCGGCTAAATTGTCATCTATAACGACTCCCATTGAAGTGAATGCAAAAAATATGATTATACTTCCGAGCGTTCAGTCTGAAATGTTCGCCATCTTCTCCTTGATCAGAATATAGGTGTAGTAGAGTAGATGATAGAGGGAATTCAGGTAATCTGACCTTCCCGCTCAAGCAACATAATTTTGATGATTCACAATAAAAAAGTCGTGCTTGATAGTGTGGACATGTTGTCATTTGAGGTAAATTGAATATGAGAACCCCCTTACTCTCTTGGGTAATCCCTTCCACAATTGTGATATCCACGTCACTCAACTTTCCAAATCCTTATTCCAGAAGTTGCAGCTCCTAGTGTGTTGTTGACATTAAAAGTGCTACTTTCAGCAACACAGAAGTGTCGAGTCGGCATGTTACTCTGAGTTGCAATCCCAGAATAATTGTTGGCATCAATGTCAAACAATAGTTGTATAAATTAATTGAGTAATGAAATTTTAGGAAAATGTTTATGTTTAGTTTAAATACATACGATTATGTCTTCATGATCATGTGTGACATGAATTTGGTGATTAGTGATGTCTACCATATGCATCCTTATATTTGAAGAGGTAGGCACTTCACGCACGTTGATTCACAATCTGACGTTGTCTTTCAGTGGTGGGCAAGTAAAATTGAATACGTAGAGGTGTTAGACTATTATCTTCTCGTTTAGCTTGTCTTCTTGCATTTTCAGAATCTCTTTGTTCAGGGGTTCATTGAATTTCTTTGATGCCTTTTATTTTCCAACCATCTAGTCCTACGTCTTGAGTAATTTGCAATTGGAAGTCGTCCATCCTAAAATCTATATCGTATCAGATATAATTTTCTTAGTTTAGTCTTTATAATTTAAATATGTTATAGTTTAAATATGTTGTACTTTAATTCTTGAATGATATTGTAAATAAACCTTTTCCTTTGATAAAAAATAGTAACTTATAATAAAAATAGATAGGTCCAAATATATGTAAAAGTTTCATTATATATAGGAAACACTACCAAAAAGTATAGAAATTTTAAAAAATCCTCAATTGCCTATGTTCGTAGTTTTCCTTTTCCTTTTCTCTATTTCATTTAACATTGACGAAGTTAATGCACTATCTAGTAAGGTATAGGATATATAGGGAATACCCTATTAAATGTAAAATGGTAGAAGCTAATTTGAAACCTTAAGTCCTTAATAAATGCGGACGGTTGTAAAAAAAATGTATAGTGGAGTTAATTTGTGCATTTGAATTTTCTAGGAAGTTTTTAAAACTCAATTTAGATACAATAATCATTCAACAAAAAAAAAACCTCTATTATAAAGGTCGGTATTGTTGATTCACTTATATAATATTTTTGTTGTTTGGGGCAATTATGTAAATACCTAGGGGGACAACATTGCTCTCCCCTTGGCTTATATAATAGAGATATCATATTAGATGTAATATTCTTAGTGTAGTGTTTAAGTCAATAAGCGTACATGTGATGCGTGTGTAAATTATAGAGCTTGAATTAATCAATGTCATAAGATAATGATCTCAAAATCCAAATAGTGTAGTTTTATTCAGTACATGTGTTTCTACCAACCCCGTCTTCTTCTAAAACTAATACTATAAAATCAAGGGCGGATCCGGGGGCGGGGGGGGGGGGGGGGGTACCTGGGCCTTGGCCCCCCCATGGTCCAAAAAAAAATTAGTGTATTTTAGAGGCCCATTATAATATAGATAAAATAACCCAAAAAACTGGAGCCTCCCGAGATTATATTCAATTACAAAAAACTGAAAATACTAGTTTGCCTAAGACCTAGTCCCTACCCTAGTCGGTTAATCTGTACTCTGTGACCTGTGTGGACTATGTCTCTGGCTCTCTGCGACTGCTACAATATAATTAACATGCATTAGGTGACCATAGGCTACATCAAAAGTGGTTTCTCTAACTTTACATATTATACAATCTACAAGAGTACAAGTACTGTCTTTCACTTTTCTCATATTTTATTAATTCTTGCAATTTTCAACTATTCTACTTCAATCTTGTTTTGCTTATGCTTGAATAAAATAATGTAGTATCCGTTCCAATTCTCACAAATTACAATAAGCATGTACTAGTACTAATGGAATGAATGTGGCTGGCGTTTGGTCGTTTCTTTCTTTAATTTTAAATGATAACCGTTTAAGACTATCAGCTTCAATAAATGTTGTAAAATGGCTCACATTTCAAAAGTGTTCATTTAGGGGGCATGATGAGAGTGTCGAGTCCAAAAATCAAGGAAATTTTTTAGAGATGTTAAAACTCATTGCTTCCTATAACAAGGATGTACGAGCTGTGGTGCTAGCAAATGCACCACAAAATGCCAAATATACTGCTCTGTCAATTGAAAAGCAAAATTTGCATGTCTTTGCTAAGAACGTGCAGAATGAAATTTGAAAGGACCACATTCTTACAAGTTACAAACTAAGGAGGAAGAGAGTTTAACCCACTCACAAGTTAGGAGGTTCCATCCTAAAACCAATTGGTGATAGAAGGAGTAACTCATAATCTTACAAAGTGGTTTATTCTCTCCTCTTTTTCCAATGTGGGACACTCACAAGTGGGCATTCTATGGGTTTCAACACACCCCCTCACTTGTGAGTGTCCTTAGAAATTTAGAGCTGACTAGAAAGGTTAGAACAATAATCCTCTTAGGGGATGGACATCCTATCGAGGTAAATCCTTATCCAGTAGCGATCAAATACCCAGTTTTAAACGAGACCCGCAACCCGAGCTCTGATACCATGAAGACATTCATAACCATGTCCTATGTTCATTTAAAATATTTTCTCTCTATTTCAGTAGCGGTTTTTTCATTCATTCCATTATGTGTTGCTGAAGTTACAAACTTCCCTTTTTATAGGGTGACAACAGCTATCCCTAGATCCTAGGAAATTTCCACCAACATTCTTACATAAAGACAAAATAAGGACAGCTCAGTAATCCCTAGGTAACTACCTAGTACATTTAGGAAAAACATAAATGACTCCTGGCTGGCTACTAGCCAGTGGGTTGGTTAGTTACAGCACACCATGGCCCAACTCTCAATACTCCTCCTCAAGCTGTGAGTGAAGATGGAGACTGAACTCCAAGCTTGGACAGTAGGTAGTTTGTGTTGCTGTGTGGGTAGTTGCTTTGTGAAGACATCAACAGGTTGTTGAGTAGATGGAATGTACTGAGGTGAAATAACACCTTCTTGGCTTTTATCTCAGATAAAATGGCAGTTTATGTCCGCATGCTTAGTCTTTTCATGGTGGACATGATTTGCTGCTATGGCCAATGCAACTTGGTTGTCACAATACAGAGATATAGATGCCAAGTGTTTTACTCCCAAGTCTTTGAGAAGCTGTTTGAGCCACATGATTTCACAAATGGTCAAGGCCATGGATCTATACTCAGCTTCAACAGATCTCCTTGCTACAACAGTTTGTCTTTTTAGACTTCCAGGATATATGGGACTTTCCTAGAAGAATACAGAACCCTGATTTGGATCTTCTAGTAGAGGGACATCCAGCCCAGTCTGAGTCACATAAAGCAGTTAACTAGGCTTAAGATGAGTTGGCAAGGAGGATACCTTGCTCAGGACACCCTGCTAGGTATTTGATTACTCTCTTAGCAGCTTGAAGGTGAATGGAACTAGGATTGTGCATAAATTGGCTGAGAACATGGACAATGTAGGCAATGTCAGGCCTTGTCAAGGTAGATAGATTAATTTTCCTACCAGTTGCTGGTAGATAACAGGGTTAGGAAGGGGTGTCCCAGCTTCAGTGGTGAGATTCAAGTGAGTGTCCATAGGTAATCTGAGAGTCCTGCACTACTTCATTCCATATTCAGCAACTAGGTTAAGCACATATTTCTTTTGAGACAAGAATATCCCATTAGCTTGCCTGTCTACTTCAATCCCAAGAAAGTATCTTAGCTCTCCCATATCTTTCATATGAAATTGACTAGCTAGGAAGGATTTTGTGTGAGTAATCTTACTCATGGCATTGCCAGTGATGACCAAGTCATCAACGTATACAAGAATGGCAGTGAAACAACTTCCTTCCTCTTTGGTAAATATAAATTAATCTGACCTTGATTGAATAAAGTCAAACTCTTTCAAAGCTATGCTAAGTTTTGCAAACCACTGTCTAGGAGCATGTTTAAGTCCATAGAGTGACTTAACAAGCTTGCATACAATGTTCTTAGCTCCACAATTTCCACTGATCTCCCCTTCAGGCTTTACTTCAATTCTATGTTCCTCTCCAGTGTACCCAGGTGGAAGGCTCATGTACATAGTTTCCTGTAAATCACCATGCAAAAACGCATCTTTAACATCCATTTGGTGCACAATCCATTGTTTTATTGAAGCAACAACCAATAGAGACCTAACTGTGGCCATTTTTGCCACTAGAGCAAATGTCTCCTCATAATCTACCCCTTACTTTTGTCGATTTCCCAGCATAATCAACCTAGACTTATACTTCTCTATGCTCCCATCTGGGTTGTATTTAGTTTTATACAACCACTTACACCTATGGCATGCTTTCCAGGGGGTAAGGTAGTAATCTACCAAGTTTTATTGTTTTCTAAAGCATCAAGCTCTTCATTCATGGCACTAACCCACTCTTAGATTTTTATAGCATCTTTGTAATGCTTAGGTTCATGTTTTTGAACAAGGTGAGACATAAAGCAAGTGAATTTAGGTGTTGTAGTTGCATTGGTAAGGGAATGTATAGTGGTAGGAGTGGTATAGTTACTGGTGTGGAAGTCAGTGTGCCACTAGGGAGGTCTGTGAGTTATTGTGGATCTTCTAAGCTGAATTGGAGCATTTATGGGTGGTTCAGGTGTAGGTTCAGCTTCAGTTGGGATTATGTTTAGGTTAGGGTCTAGTATAGGAGGTGGAGTGCAGGTTGGTTCATCAATATCTGGGCTGGAGGCAATGGTAATAAGTGAGTGTTGTGGTTCATTATTGTTGGTGAAGCTGTTGTTTTGGAAAATTTTGTAAGGATAGATGTGTTCTCAAAACCTCATATCCCTGCTAACAAAAATAGTGTTGTTGGTGAGATTTAAGAGCTTATAGCCCTTTTGGTTTCGAGGGTACCCTAGGTGCACACAAGGTATACCTCTAGCATTGAACTTGTCATTTACCCTGCTTGGATTGCTTGCCATTGCAAGGCATCCAAAGGTTTTTAAATGAGAGTATTTAGGTTCAGTATGAAACAATACCTCATATGGGCTTTTATTCCCAAGGAGGGGAATAGGCAGCCTGTTAGTGATATGAACATCAGTGAGAATGCAGTCCCCCCCAGTGATGTAGGCCCAATCCAGCTTGAAACCTGAGAGCTCTTCCCATTTCAAGAATGTTCCTATGCTTTCTCTCCACCCTGACATTCTGTTGTGGCCTGTCCACACAAGAGGTTTGCTGCACAATTCCCAAGGCATCAAAGAAGGGTCTGCATTTTTTATCATTAAATTACAGAGCATTGTCAGATCTAATGACTTTAACTCTCTTTTCAAACTGGTTTTTTCCTAAATTCACAAATTTCAAATTTCCTTCAACTAATTCTTTGATTTCCTTCAGCTTTTGCTGTAGCCATGGCAAGAAAAAAGGGAGGTCAGAAACGTGGAATCTCGTCGACAATTAATTAAAATTCTCCGGTAAAAATGCCTAATAAACCGAGAGGACCTTCATCGGACTCTCAGGCAAAAAAGACACGCTCTATTGAGGAGGTAATGGGTATTGAAGCTTTAGAGTCTGGTAGCTTTGAGCTGGGAGAGGTGTTAACTCCGAAGGAATCACTTGTACAATTGAGGCAACAATCTGAATTGAATCAAACATTCTCTGATTGGATGATGTCGATCCATAGTTCGGCAAAGCAATTTAATGAAGGTGGTATGAGCCTGGTAAGTCTTTACCCATTTTAGAGCAATTTAATGAAGTAGCAGATGTTAATATTGATCATGTGGAAGTAGGAAGCAAAGCGAAAATCCAGATTGATATGGATGATATATACAGGGGGAGATTGATTATTGGAACTCGGCCATAATTTGTTATGTGCTAGGGGCAAATCCTCCAAGTATGGTTATGGAAGGATTTGTAAGGAGGATATGGAGGAACTCAAGGGTGGATAAAGTGGCAATGGTAGAAAAAAGGGCTTTTCGTTGTGAGGTTTACAACAATGGAGGCCAGAGATAAAATTGTTAAAGGTGGATATCCGTTTTTTGATGATAAACCAATCATGAATAAAGCATGGACGCAGGATGTTGATTTTAAGCGAGATGAGATTAGGCAAGTTCCAATATGGATTCAACTTAATCTTGACTTCAAATATTGGGGGCAAGGATGATTGGCGAAAATTGTTAGTGATATAGGGAGGTTTGTTAAAGTGGATAATGCAACACTTAAGAGAGAGAAGTTGCAATTTGCTAGAGTGTTGCTAGAGGTTGATGTGTCTCAAACATTTCCTGATGAGATTGTGTTTGAGAATGAGAAAGGAGATGATACTTGTGTGCAGGTCCTATATGACTGGAAACCAGCTTTCTGTAAAGCATGTAAGGTGTTTGGACATGATGAGCAGACCTGTAGGAAGCATAGGAGGCAAATGTAGGTTCCAAGAGCTCAACCTAATGTAGGTGAGGCTCCAAAGAAAGTGGAGGTCATTAGGAAGCCACAGAGCAGTAATAGTAAAAGAGCAGGACCATAGGATGCTTTTACACTGGCTAGCAAGGGAATCAGGAATCCTTGGGATTCAATCACAAACACAGTTATCAGTAACTCATTTAAAGTACTTGAGGTTGAAGATGAGGGTGATGGTAGTATGGAAAAAGATGAAGAAGGGGGTGGGGGAGAGAGGAATCTCTCTCAACTTAATGGATAAAATATGTGTTTGGAATGTCCGGGGGTTAAATTGTCCAAGGAAGCAGAATGTGGTGAGGGAGTTCTTAACTCAGCACTCTGTTGGACTGGTAGGCCTGCTGGAAACCAAGGTAAACGCTACAGGGATGGGTAGTCTATACCAAACAATGTTTCAAAATTGGTGTTTCACTTCAAACTCCTCTTATCGTAAGGGGGGGAGAGTGATTATGGGCTGGCAACCTGGTATCTTTACTGTAGACATTAGAGGAGGGGCAAGTCATTGGATCCACTGTCATGTGACTCCTAAAAATGGAGCTAGGAGCTTTGAATGTGTATTTGTGTATGCATTTAATGATAGGAGACAAAGGTAAGTGTTATGGACAGAATCGGAAGGAATAGCACAACAGATTAATGGCCCATGGTTTGTAGGTGGGGATTTCAACTGTGTTATGAATGTTGAAGAGAGAATAGGGGCTCTAGTGAGAAGTTGTGAAATGGAATCGATTAGAAGATGCATGTTTTCTTGTGGATTATAGGATATGATAAGCACTGGCAATAGATTCACATGGAATAAAAAGCAGGAGGGTCAGGCAAGAGTATTTGCAAAATTAGATAGAGCTTTGGTGAATAAACAATTGGAGGAGGTATATCCTCAAGCAGGGGCAGCATTTCTCAATAAGAGGGATTTTGATCACACACATGTGATTATTTCAGCTCAGGAGGAATCTGGGGGTATAAGGAAGCCATTTAAATACTATACTATGTGGAAGACTTCTCCTAAATATGAGGAGATAATTAGAGGAAGTTTCACACTGGTGAAGCAGGGATTGAAAGAGTTGAACAAGGATGGATAATTAGAAATTGAAGCTGAGGTGATTAGGGCAGCAACTGCAATGGAGGAACTATAGAAGAGAATGCATGCTGATCCAAATAATCGAGTGATAGCTGATGAGGAATTAAAGGTGGTTCAGTAGTTTAAAGCTAAGAAGAGTACTTATATGTCATTTTTAAAGCAGAAAGCAAAGGTGGACTAGCTTAGGGATGGTGATGAGAATTCAGCACTCTTTCATCTCTTGGTCCAATTCTCCCTTGGTGCTCAGATTGAGTTCCAATAGGCGACCCCATCACCGACAAGCTATTTACCAGTGTGGTCGTCTTCTTTTTCCTCCCCATTCACTCAAAAGCGCACAATAGACGAATCCCTTATCATGTGCCAACATAGTTTTTTAAATTTATCATGCAGGATAGACAAATCTCTTTTAACAATATTTGTAATCACCTAAACAAGCTTTTAATAATAAAAACATCTTAAATTATCTCACATCATTGTATAAGAATAAACATAGCCAAGTGGGGTCTTATTAGATTCTTCTTAATGCTAGGATCAAATATTAATTTTTATTATTATTATAAGCAATTAGAGATATTGAAATTTATAAGTATATAGTTGCATGTGTGTGTGTTCCCACACGCTTATGTAGGTTAGTTACATTAATTTTCTAGCTTTTGTAAATACTACTCATCTTATTAAATAATTAGGTTTATACTTCTCTATTTTTACTTACAACGTTTCTCCATTTTAGAAAGTTGCATATTACTTATAACTTTGAAATTGTTAGCAATACATTTTATCTTTCTTTCTCTTAGCACCACTAATGGAATAACAAGTTATTGCCGCTATTAAATTGCTATAGTTTTAGCTATACTCACTAAAAATTATGTTTCAAACGCCCTATTATTGCGGTGTTTAGAGAAAGTATTAACTATTTATAATTTTTATTTATACCTAATTAAACATATAATTGTTCAAAGTTGTGTGTTTGTAAACGTGTAAAGAGCAAATGGTATTAGAAATAAAAAGGGATGAATTACATCATAAAACTATGTTGGTTTACAATAATCATGCATAGTACATATAGTACGTACAAATAAAGAAATGTCCAATGATATTAGCAAAAAGTTTCAAAGCTCGTCCTAATTTCAAAATGCAATTAATGGATATGCTGATGTACTTCTAACTTTTGTTCAATCCTCCAGAGTACCAACTCTCTCATCCTGCCAAAAATAGCCTTCACGAGTCAGTCAATAATATATTCTTATCAAATTTCTTCGGGATACTCAAACTCTAACAAGTAACATCACTAGCAATAATAATAGAATTGAAGGAGCATAAGTGGAACTTAATGTTCTATTTTGAAGGATAATTTTTTTATATTTTTGACATTATAGGAAACAACTATTCCTACTTGTAGTAGGATAGATTAGGATATTATTATTATAGTTTGATTTACCTTAGTACTTGTATTCTTTAGGTTGTATAAATATAATTTCATGATATATGAAAAAGGGGATGACAATTTGATTAAATCATAACACGGTATTAAAAGCCAGAGATTAAAACATTGATTTTTTTTCTCCCAATAATGACTCCAAAACGGGCCAACAAAAATCGAACCGGACTTTGGGAGGAAGGAAATCTACAGAGATTGAAGGCAAGATTAGTTATATTTTGTCGTCATCGGGTAGAAGATGAGACTTTGGTTTTTGTGGCAAAAATGACGACGATTCGTGTTTTTTAGCTATTATAGCTGTTAAAAGATGAGACATTCATCATATGGATAAATCCAACCTGGCTTTCAAGACAAAAATACTAATCTAGTATGTAGGACAAAAAAATCTTTTTATGGTTTGAAGCACGCATCCAGGTCTTGGTTTGAAAATTATCCAATGCTCTCAAAGCTTATGGATTTGAGAATTCATATTCTGATTATTCCTTGTTTTCTTTAATCAAGCAGAAAGTTAAGCTGAACGTGCTCATATTTGTGGATGATATGATTTATTGCATTGAATGATTAGGAAGCTTTATTGACCTTAAAGGCTTAGCTTAGAAAATAGAATGAAATTAAAGATTGGGTGTTTTGAAATACTTCCTAGGCTTGGAAGTTGCCAGGGGTTAATACGGAATATTTATGAGTCAACTAAAATATGCCTTAAATATTAGATCTGAATATGGGCTATTAGATGCTAAACTTGCAGAATTTCCTATGGAGGAGCATGCATCACTCGTTTAATTTGTTCGATGATGGGGAGAATTATCAGTAATTGATGGGCAAGTTAATTTATCTTGCTGTTACTAGATCGAATTTGGCATACTTTGTTCACATTTTGTCAGAGTTTATGCAAGTCCTAAAGTGATGCATTGGAAGGCAGCTCTTCGACTTATCAGATATTTGAAGAAAAATCCAGGACAGGGAATTTTATTTCGTTCGGATAATGATCTTCACTTAGAAGGGTAGTGTGATTCTGAATGGGTAAGTTGTCCTATTACTCGTTGTTCTCTGTGCGGATGGTTTGTTTTGCTGGGAGATTCTTCAGTTTTTTGGAAGACTAAAAAACAGCCTACACCGTGTTCTTTGTTTTATGGATACTATAGTTTGTAAGGTGAAATGACCAAGTCAATTACGAGGTGATCTAGGGTTCAGTATTTTGAGGAATGAGATTATATTGCGATAGTCAATTTGCATTATATATAGTCAAGAATCCAGTGTCTCATGAGCGCACCAAACACATTGAAACTGATTGTCGTTTTTTTTGTGATGCAGTGAATGAGGGGTTTGTTATCCTGTCTTACGTTCCTACTAAGTTTAAATTGACATATATATTTACCAAAACTCTTGGGGGGACACAATTTGAGTTTTTGTTATCCAAGTTGAGTGTTCGGAATTTGCACGCTCCAACTTGAGGACGTTGATAGGAGACTATTATTACTTGTAGTAGGATACTTTAGGATACTATTTAGGAAAAATTAACAATAGAGGTCTGAACTTTGGCGATAATTTTTAAAAGGTTTGAACTATTTATTAACCTGTGTAAGTCCCAACTTTAGGGGGTCTTAACTTTTAGCGGGCCTCGGTGACTTAAAACTGACGATTGTTTTTAAAATCTTACCTAGTTCCTACTTCCCTCCCTTAATTAACCCTCTCGTGTGACCCAAGTTTTACAAGTTATGACCTATTAAGCCAGTTTCAAGTCAATAGGGCCCGCTAAAAGTTAATACCCCCTAAAGTTAGGACCTACACAGGTTGATCAATAGTTCGGACCTTTTAAAAATTATCACCCAAAGTTTAGACCTCTATCGTCAATTTTTCCTACTATTTATTATACTTTGTCCGTTTTTTACATGTTACACTTTTAAAATCACGTAGTTGTAGGCAAATTTTGTAGAGGAGAGAGATGGATAGAAAAAAATAAAGGGTCCATGTGAACATATGATAGGAGAGGGATAAAGAGAAGTTACTACATAGTGATTGCCACTAGTGCGGGCTGGGCGGGTCGAACCGTGGGCCGTAGTGGGTTGGGTTGAGATTTCACGGCCCAGGAGCGGACCACGAAATTGATTGGTTGGGCGGGCTGGTCAGTGGGCTGGAAAATCTTGGCCCACACCGGTTTGTTACCGGTTTCTACGGTTCGTGGGTATGGTGGGGTGGATCGAGCTAACGGGCCGACATGAGAATTTTTTTTCAAAATTATTTAATCATTGAAATTATTCATTATTGTTACATAAAATATTTAAAATGAATTAAAAATCTATACAATAATATTAATAAATAATTTTATTATTTTTAAATTTGATTGAATTATAATATATATAATTTGATTAAAATATATACAATTTGATTAAAATATACACACATTTGGTTCAATATTTACTTGGATTGGGTTGGTCTGGTCATGGATCGGGTTGGACCGGTTTCATGGTCCGACTGGGCTGTTTTAGTGGTGGGCTTTAGTGGGCTGGGCTAAAGATATCTGGCCTATAGCCCACCCACCAATTTCACGTTTCGAGCTGGGCTGGACCGGACTTTTTGCTAGCCCAACCCACACGGCCCGCGAGGTGGACTGGGCTGGATGGGCTGGATTGGCCTGCATTGTTGGCCATCTCTATTATTACCTAAAATGAAAATATAACATCTAATTTGAAACTTTTTAAAATAGAAAGTGTAACATCTAAAAGAGCGAAAGAAGTAGTTTGATTTAGCTTAGGACTTGTGCCTTTTAAGTTATATAAATATAATCTCATGATGAATGATGAATGATGAATGATGAATGATGAATGATGAATGATGAATGATGAATGAGAAAGGGGATGACAAACCAAACCTTAACAAAACTAATATGAAGAAAGGGAAATCGGTTAGGTCGACAGTAAACAGTGATCTAGTGCGCTTAATGAATTTATGATGCTGGGAGCTTAAAGGTAATTTTTGCTTATTAATAATTAGAAAAATAAAGATTTAATATAGTGCATTGATATGTGTAGCCAAGGAAAACGAATCATCTAAAAAAACAGAAAAAGTATAAGAATAAGATACCGTGGCAATCATAACGTCCTCTTGCTCGGCTTTAGGTGTGGTTTCCATTTCAACAGCTGAACCTTCATTTTCTACTTTTGGGGTTTCCGTTTCAACAGCTGAGCCTTCATTTTCTACTTTTGTGGTTTCCATTTCAACAGCTGAGCCTTCATTTTCTACTTTTGGGGTTTCCGTTTCAACAACTGAGCCTTCATTTTCTACTTTTGTGGTTTCCATTTCAACAGGTGAGCCTTCATTTTCTCCTTTTGTGGTTTCCATTTCAACAGCTGAGCCTTCATCTTTTACTACTTCATTTGCCTCAATCATATTCTCAATATTACCTGTCAACATGACAAACAGAAGAAATAAAATTGGAGGTGGGAAGTAGAAAAATAATACTTCCTTTGTTTTTTTTTTTTAAAAAGTTGTTATACTTTATTTTGGGAGAGAACCAACGAAATTTTTACAAAAAAAAATACGATCAAATAATAATTGGTTTTGAAAAATGTAAAAGAATCATTGAAATATTGTAGGGAGAAGGAAAAAGAAAAGGTATATGAGAAGATTTTGGGTGGATTATTAAAATGGGAGTGGAGTATATAATGTAGAAAAATGTAAAAAATTAATGTAATAATTACTATATAAGGAAAGAGTGAAAGTGTAACAATCAAACACAAACTAAAAAAAAGGCTAACAAATAAAAAACGAAGGCTTACAAGAAAAACATTAGTGAAATGTAATACTTTTTTTTTTCTTTATGCTTCCCAAGAAATATTCTAACATATGCAACGTAAATATGTTTCTTTCATCCATTATGTTAGGTTTCAGAAAAACGTGATTTTACTTAGATTTTAAGCTTATTTGTTAGATCATCTCTAAATTAGAACTATCTGAATTTTGACATAGTTCGTTGAGTATTAGTATATTTTCCTGTATTTTTATATTTTTCATTTGAAATATTTTCATCAAAATTATTAATTTTTTTTATATATACGGTAATTAACTGGCCCAAGCAGGCTCAGCGTTCATGAGATAGGGGGTAGGAAGGGAATCCCAACCCATAAGAAAACTTCCAGAGACTGGAAACTGGGGATTTATACTCAGAAGCATAAATCCACACGAATAGCCCAAATTTGGGGTTGATGAGAATCGAACTTCCGACGATGAGGTTGGGAGATGGGAGCTCCAACCATTGGATAGTTCATCAACGATGTAACTCACCACTATTGACATTCTCTTCTTGTTTCATGCTTGAAATGTTGTCTCCATCAACCAAATCATCTTGGTTTTCTCCTAAATTTGAAGTACATGTCTCAATAGTCTCATTCTGTGGGCATAAATTTTCGGACTTTGTCTCACTAACAGATAAATTTGCATCTTGAGATTCTAGGGCTGATTCCCTTTCATGTCCTTGATTTTCCGTCTCAAGAGCCACTACTGATTTGGCTACCTCAATTTCCTTCGTATCTTCTTCTTGTTCTTTTGATTCTGATACTAAATCCTTCTTAATTTCATCATTCATGGATGTATTCTCTTCGCTTTGTTTAGTTACATTATCATCTTTTGTTACATTTACTTGAGTTTCTTGCTTTTCAGCAACTTCCAATGTGGTAATAGGAATTTTATCGACTTCATCATACACTTTTGTATCAAATGAGACCTCCAATATTTCAGGCTTTTTGATACTATTAGAACTTGGCTTTTTTCGAGTCGAAAGTGACTCGGTGGTGGCAACCGCGTGCTTTGATTCTCCACAACCCATTTACTCTAAATCAAGAAATAGAGAACTATGTTAGATGAAGAAGACAAAGAAAGAAAAATAGGGAATATTTTGTCTCTCCGAAACCTGCCTCCCTCGAACAATTGAGAAAGGAAAAATTAGAAATATGGAGAATACAAAATATCTCCTATTTCCTTCCAGTCCTTTTTTTTTTTTTGAGGGGAATTTCCTTCCAGTCCTTCTTGTTTAACATTTGAAGTGTTTTAATGTTTTCATTTTGATTGAGTTATCATTTTCCCTTTTTTTTTACAAGATGCCGTTTTTCACGTTTTACTGTAGGAATAATTTTGGAGTATGTTGAACTTAGAATATGATATCTATGTTTAGTTAAAAAAGTTGTTTCACCAATGGTGCTTCGTTACTTCACAAGGGTTGTACTTATTTTTGGTAAAGAAATTCTGACTATTATTAGGAGTCAAAAGCAAAGGCAGGTATGTTTTGGCTTGTCAAATAGAATAACTGCTCAATCCAAACATTGAACATTCTACGGTTATTTTGGTTTGCTTAGGTTATTATTCTCTTATTGCCATGTTTAGTATTTTATCTACTAATATCATGGATCAATACCCTTTTTTATTAAGAATTAAGATTGGATCAAGTGATAAGCTCTCTTATCTTCCCTAAGTACTCCCTCCGTTTCCTAAAAATCTTCCTTGTTATTGTTCCTACAGATACCAAGGACTAAGGAGGATCCACTTGTGTGGGGTGGGTAAAGTAGGAGAGAGAAAGAGGTTAAGATAAATAAACAAATAAAAAGGGGTTAAGATAAATAAACAAATAAAAAGGGGTTAAAGTAGGAGAGAGAAAGGGAGTAAAATTGAATTAATAATGTAATGGTGGACCATATGATAGGGACATGAGAGAGTAAAAAAGGGAAAACAAATTCCAAATAAGGAACTAAGTAAAAGAGGAAAGATCTTTTGGAAACGCACTTAAATGGAAAGAGGGAAGATCTTTAGGAAACGGATGGAGTACAATCAAGAGAAAATTCTTAAATAGTTTTTTTTTTTTTTTGAAAAAAGACCATGGAAGTTGTAGGGCCACAATCAATGTGGGTTTTCATTCCCTTTTCTTTTTACCTTTGAAATGATTTTACAGAATATCAAACTCATTTATTCTAATCTAAAAATATTTTATATAATTTCAAAAAATACAAAAAAAAAAAAAATTGATTTTGCTTTTTGAAAATTCGAAAATAAATTTTGATAGAAAAAAATGTTGGAAAATTTGTTTTCCCCCATGTTTTCTCTCTCCTCCCTCCTCTCTTCCATGGATCTTCAATTCTTCTCGAATTTTCGGTAAATCTCTTTTCTCTCTTAATTTAAGGCCATTCTCTTATCATGGAATGGTAAGAATGTTTAAAGAGTCATGAATTTGTGACGGAAAAGTTGTGAAATTGAAATTATAATTTTCGATTTTAGGGGAAAATTTTGGTGAATTTTTTTTCTCTTTCCTCTCTTTTTATCTTTGTAAAATTCATGAAATAGACGAAGAAACATGAAAATATTAATTGTCTGTCGACCATGAACACCCGAAATCCCATGTAATTTAAAGCATCATCGAGTTTGAATATGATCAAACTCAAAATCAAAATTCTAGGTCATTATGAATGTTACAAAAAACATGGTTTCAATTTGTAACACCCCGACAATCCTCTATTTTTTAAAATATTTTTTTGATATAAAACTTATAGAATTATAAAATCATTATCGCCCGTGTGATAACATATCCTCTTATTTAGAATTTTGCAGCGAAAATAATAAATAACTTTGAAAACATGATTAACTTAGTCAACCATAAAGTCACTCCAAACCAACTTAAAAGTCAAATCAACTTAAAAGTCAAATACACAAACCATAATTAAAAGTCAACTATAAAGTTATTAAGTTAAACACAAGCTCTCCACGAATCTCGAACCCATGATGCATCATCTTCAAACCTGAAATGGTCGATGCACTATTGATCCTGTGAGACTGCTTGCCAAATGGGTTACCACAGGATCAATAAGGCACATCCATGATCGACATACACACAAAAGCCACAAGAGTTGCATTTATGTTAAAACCGCAACCCTTTTACCACAGCCCCTGAGATTTTTTCCTCTAGTGTTTCTATCTTTTCTTAAAATGATTGCCATGTGTAAGATGCACTTCGATCTCAAGTCAGGATGAGAGTAATGTCATGGTTCAGTAGGTTTACTTATGACTAAGACCCAACACTATTGCTCAGAAAGCTTTTTGGAGGGACAAATTGCAAACTCCTCGGGGTGGCCTCATGTATAGAACATGCGCTGATGAGAATTGACATAAAACTCATAGTGGTAAGAAAAATAGTAATGCATATGCAAAACCTTAATGTCATTTAAAGACATAAAAATAATACAAATCGAAGTTTTCGAGTTTAACTCACTCATCAAATTTTAATGTTGGAATATTCCCCAGTGAAGTCACCAAATTGTAGGTGTTTTTATTCATTACGCGGGTTTAGTTAGTATTAGACAACTTCATTGTAAAGGTTTTATTTTTGAAATTCGTTTTGAAAAAGTGAAGTCGCTAACAAGTCTTTAAAGGAAGACTCATATAACTAATTGGATTTGGAAAACCATAGGGACAACTTAGGGACTTATCCAATGTAGTTTTCCGCATCATGACTTTGTGATGATTGGTCAATGAAACAAAGATTGAGTTCGAAGCTGAGGACACAAATACGATCATGAATCAAACTCGCTCATCGTTGGTCTCTATTTAATACGATTCATTTTTGAGTTTTATGCAGTTCAACAACCAAGTAATATGTTTATGCAATATAAAAATTAATCTAAGTTGGTTCGTTAAACACACAAGACTATTTTTTGGTGACATGTTTCTTACCAATCAAATTACAGAGAACCTAACCCAAAATTAGAACATTTATATAGGACTTTAATTAGAAAAAATGAACATGTGCGGTGATGAAGCATTAAAGCATATAATCATGCATACGATATAATAATGTATAGAAAATAAATGAAAAGAAAGATTAGAGTTTAGAGACGAATATACAAGATAGCATTAATTCTTTGAGGATCTACATCATGAAATTAGATGGGTGGTAAAATGTTCACCACAAGCAAGTTATTTATAGGACAAACAAGTCTGAAAATCACGCGAAAATGAGCTAGAGAAGAATTGGTGCGCCTAGCATTAAACACATAATTGTATCTCCCCCATTTAAGGGCCCAATGATGAAACATACATCAGTCTTAATCGGTATGACCGAAGGAGAGAGCAGTCCGACGAGCCAAAACTAATGGTATTTCAAAGTGCTAAAGTGTATTGTTAATGATCCGATATCGTATTTTGAAGTTCAGTTAATTAATCCTAATAATTAATGGTATTTTGAGCCCATAAAAAATATTTCAAGCCCAATCTTTTAAAAAATCCTAATTAATTATTCTTACGATAATTAATAAATATTCTCAAAGATGTTTTTAGCATTAAAATCGGATTTCATATCCTAAAATCAGATTTTCGGATTTAAAAGATGAAAGAAAGTCGTGAAAACCCATTTTATAGAAAAGCTGACAAAACGTGTCAAAAGCAAGGCAGTGTGCCTAGCGCACCAACGTACGCCAGGCACACCAACGTGCGTCTGACATGTGGCCTTGTGACTCACACAAAGTTGTGCGCTAGTTCACTCCTTTGTATGATGTCTAGGTTGGCAATTCTATATTCTTTAAAAGTAGGTGTCACGTGTGCATAGCTGATTGAGTTTGTTGCGTCACACATAGATGTGCGCCTAGCGCACTCCCTGTGTGATGCGCGGACTTGAGCTTCTTATAAATAGGCGTGATTTTCCAAATTAGATATGGGATTTTTTCATTGTACGCTTTTACAGTTTATAATCTACAAATATAATTACGAATTATCTCTAAAAACTCTCATATTTTCACAAAACAGATACTTTTAGACATACATAGTCGTTCATATCTTAAAGCATTATGATTGCGTGTCAATCTTTCAAACCTAAGCCACGGTATAATCCAGAGGGTCCTTGAACAAATTTGTTATTTTTATATTAAAGTTACTAACTACTCCCTACGTCTTCTATTAGTTTACCCGTATTCCTTTTAAGGGTGTCCCTTATTAGTTTACCCCTTTCTTTTTTTTTTTTTTGCTGTATTTGGAATGGGACTACAAACTTTTCATCACACATACATTTAAATTTAATATAAAATAATAGTTTCTCTTTCTTTCTATGACCCACAACATTATTTCTCCTAAAATTTTGTGCAAAAGAAAGGGGTAAACTAATAGAGGACGGAGGGAGTATTTGTTTTCTAATGTAGATCTTTAATATAAATATCGTTCCTTTGTACATTCTAACCCTTTTGTTTCTTTTCTATTTATTTTTACGTAAATATGCATGCTGCTATTATTGTCTTGTTTTAATGCTTTCATCACCCACATGTTATTTTTGCTAATCGAAGACCTAAAGAATTGTTATAACATTAATAAGATGATTTGAACAACCTGCTAGGTTCCTTGTTGTAGACACATAATCGTGTCTTCCCATTTAAGAGCTCAATGATGAAACATACCGCGATATTAGTTGGTGCGGCCTGGTGGAAGAGCTACCCGAATAACCAGGTCATGTTACGTGTTGAAGTAATATTGTAAAGCCCAATCAATTATTCATGATGATTAATTATAAATTAAGCATGTAAAATCTTTAATTTTAATAAATATTGTCATAAATGATTTTATTATCTTTAAGAAATAATTTCAGCATAAATCAGGTTTACGTAAAATTCAATCCCCGAATTTTAGGGATAAAAAAGTATCATCAAAACACGCGTTTGATTAAACAATTCGGATATGTTATAATATATGCCGGATGCGACGACCGCTATTAGCACACCAAGTTCGTCTAGTTATTTGGCCAGAATGCGTCAGGCGCGCCAAGCGCCTGTCACGTGCACTTGTGGCTCATATAGAGTCATGCGCCTGACGCAACTCCTATGTGAGACGCAAGTCAAACCTGTATTTTGATTGCATAACAACATATCACTAAAAAAATAGTCTTTTATGTGTTTCTTGAACCAATCTAGACTAATTTATTTTTTAGGTTGAAAAAATTATCTAGTTATTGTAGGCGTGTTTTTATTCCCCCTACGCAAAGTGAGCGCGTATTAGATTTGATTACCCTACTGTAAAGGTTTTTGTATTGGAAACATTTTTGAAGAAGTTGCCAACAATTCTTTTTAGGAAGAATCATGAACCTAATTGGATATTTCTACAATTGTAAGTATTGTATATATTATACTAACTTCCTTCTACAATTGTAAGTATTGTATATATTATAATAACTTACTTCTGCAATTGTAAGTATTGTGTATATTATACTAACTACCTGCAATATTTTATTTCCTTATTTTTATTTATTTTCATGAACATATTAATTTTTATGTGTATGATTGCAGTATTTATCATCTTGTATTTATTGCTAAACAAGACGTAAAGAATTGTTCTAACTAATTCAAATAATTTGGACAACCTGTTAGGAACCTTGTAATATGATTGCATAATAACTTGTCACTAAAAAAATAGTATTTTTATGTGTTTCTTGAACCAACCTAGACTAAATATTTTTAGAGTGTATTAAAACGTTGTATGATTATTATTTTGCATAAGATCTATAATGAATCGATATTCATTAGACGCCAGCAATGGGTAATATAGCTCCTGACTGTATTGTACTCTCACCCCCGAACTCAATTTTTGGTTCCTGGCCATCTGTGGAGTAATGATGGTGAAATATTCATAGGATAAGTCCTTAAGATGTCCCTATCGTTTCAATATCCAATTAGGTTTACGATTCTTCATTTAAAGAATTATTGGCGATTTCAAAATGAATTTTAAATAAAACAATAACAATAAGGCAGTCAAATAAACGCGTTCACACCGTGTGTAGGCATTAAAGGAATGAAAAGGCCATAATTTGGCGACTCCACTAGGGAGGATTTAAAAAAATTATAGTTTTAAATGAGTGGGTGAAACTTAAAAAACTAATTCTTCTTTTATGACTTAGAATAATCTATCGTTTTGTATATGCATGACTTTTGTACAACTTATATAAGGACAGTGTACCTTGGCTCATTAGCACATATTCTATGTACGAGGTCACCCCTGGGGGGTTTCGCTTTGTCCTTCCAAAAAGCTTCCTAAGAGATAGTGTTGCATCTTAGTTATAAGCAAACCTACCCAACCAAGGCATTGTTCTCTTGTTCTTGGCTTGAGAACTGGAGTACGTCTTACACGTGGCCACCTTTTTAAGAAAAGGTACAAAGCGATCTTAGTCCTGGATCCTTTCAAACTGAACCTAAACTTAACCAATAGTTTCAAACATAGAACTGGACTTTAGATTGGAACTTTTGCATCCATATTATATGACATTTTCTTGTGATTGCAATTCTTGCCTGTGATTATTCTGTCAAATTGTCATTATTATGCGTCATTCCTAAAATCGCGTCTAAACTAATCATCAATTTTGCCTGAAAACTCTCATCAATTTATCAATACGCATGCCGCAAAGTATTGCGCCAAATGCATTAAGTTGCGTTTGGCGCAACGTTCTTGTGCCAGATGCATAGCCTGCGCGCCGCGCGCAATAGTTGTGTGACACGCAGTCTATTCGTCCCATTCTTGTTGGTCTTTTAACCTTCATTATTCAAGTCTAAAACAACAAGTTTGTGTCAGTATTGGTCTGCCAAAATGGTTGTTGTCATTATGTCCGTTGTCGCGTCCTGAAATTATGCCTAACTAAAAAATTCTATCCCCATAGTAGGTTCACCCATCTAAGAAGTCTAGGGTCGTTAGAATTCTTGCCAATTTATAAGTCTATAGTCCATAGAAAGTACATAGATAATAGGAGTCTAAAACAATTAAAATTTTGTCCATCATTAGGATTCTAAACCCAGTAGAGTTCCATTCATCTTAGGAGTCTCAATTCATTAGAATTTTGTCCATTTTAGGAGTCTAGGTCAACTAAAATTTCCTGCATATTAGGAGTCTAACATTCTCGAACGTTCGTCGAATCTAGAATTTTAACATCATTACAACTCTATCAAGTCTAGGATTCTGAAGTCACTAGAATTGCAGAGTCCATTATTCATACACGTCATGCATCACTAGAGTTATTGGGCTTTTACAATTCCTATTACATCCATACTTTCCATTTCATTTCATGCATTCCCCATTTAGTAGTCCTGAACTACAAGCAATCTGATTCCCTCTTTTGGGATATGTAGGCAACATTTATAGGTTCGAAAGCATAGATTAAGTCATGCATATATTCATTAGGTCTAGGTACATCCAAAAGGGTCAATCGTATATGCATTAGGTCTAGGTGCATCCAAAAAAAATCATCATTCATTTAGGATATTCAGATTTGTTCCTAGATCGAGGCTCAACTTTTAAAAAAACATACATTCTTTCATTCCATTTCTCTTTCTACATCATCATTCTATCTCTGAATCTCCTTTGATGATCTATGTAGAATTCAAGGGACATTGAAATGGGCAGTCCATCGAATGCCGAGCAACAACTTGCCGAAATGGGTAAAGCTTTAGCCAAGATGTCTAGTATGATGGAAGAAATAGCTATAAGGCTTGAGAAAGCCGAGTTTGGTGAATGTCCTGGATTCAACAAGAAAAGGGAAAGTATTATTCATAGGGTAACCAATGCAAATTCTTACGTTGAGCCCATTGATAACACTAAACTGAAAGGGGAAACTACCTGAAGAGTTCTCTATAAATGAAATCCCTAAATTTAAATCAAATAAGAATCCAAAGAATCATTCAAGGAACTTACGTGCAACCATGACCATCAATGCGATTTACCCTGAACTTTACCCAATAATATTCCCGATGTCGTTGGACCCAATCTATCTGAATTGGTTCTATTTCCTAGACCCCAAAAAAACTGAAACTTGGGAAGGCATCACTATTGCTTTCGTGAAACAATATGAGTCGAACGCATAACTGTAGACCTCCCTTATAGAACTCGAGTTTCTTAAACAAGGTGAAAATGAAGGCTTTACCACCTACCTGAACAGATGGAGGGAAAAATCAACTCATATGATATCAAGGCCTACAGAAAAAGACTTTGTAAGAAGTAGGTTGGGAAAGCGCCATTTTCGAGGAATTAGGGTCTCCTCGATGGTGAACCAGGGATTGCGTAAGGTTTAAGCTACTGTTTTCTAGCTTATCATGGGTCATAAGAAGAAAGTCCAGATGCCTAATCCTCTTAAAACGCGCCAATCTCAACTTTTAGATGGAAAGCAAGGGTCTTTGATGGTAGAAAAATATGTTAATGAAAGTCCACAAACTCCATTACAAGGAAATGTAAATGCAATGAAGCAAGTCTTTGAACAACAACGAGTTGCTCAACGACAACAGGAGATGGTTATGAAGGTTAATGCAGCAGTAACGCCAGTGGTATCCTCTCCGGTTGATGAAGTTGAAGCTGAGGTTATCCAGGAGGATGATAAACAGGAACCACCTGCTGATGTTGCTCAAGTGAAAATATGGTCTTCCATTGCTGCAGGGAAGAAGCTTACATCTAAAGCTATGGCTCTAAAGTTTGTTGCCGCTAGTATTCATAATGGGCACTCTATTGCTAAAATTGATAAGGCTGAAGTAGAGAAATTGTCGTATGTATAGGCAAATGCTATAGTGTTGTATGTGTAGTTGGCCAAACACCATCCATAGGTGCTATTATAGGGTTTATTAACATGGAATGGAATCATGTTGGTAAGCCTAAGGTGTTCCTTCATGAAGATGGATATTTTTTGATAAAATTTGAGTCCATAGAAAGGAATGAGATTATGTATGCTGGGCCATATTCATATAATAACAGGCCCGTGATAGTGAAAGCTTGGACACCTAAATTTAACTTCCATGAAGAAATAATGAGGGTAGTGTGTAACACCCCAAAACTTTGGTTCTAAAACTTTATAAAACATTCACTTTTCATTAAAATATCTTGCTAAACCTTTAGGGTGTTACCGCCGCATCTATTGTTAAAAATAAATGCAAGACTAATTATTAAGAATAAAATTTAACTTACAAACCAAAGTATCACAATAAACCAAACCAAAACTAAACAATCCCAAATAACAGTATTGTTATTAAACTAGGTGAACTTAAAAATTATAAATTCACTCATTCCTGCAACGTAGTCCCTTTCACCAACCTGCATAATATAAATATGGAAGAGAACAAAGGAAAACAAAAACACAAAAATTAGCGAAAGCTAAGTAATTACAACTCCTTCCCGTAAATTAATAATAATAATAGTTATATTTTGAAAATAATTTTTATAGCCTAATACAGACAAATATAACGTAATACAGACATGTATAACATAATACAGAGAAGTATATAATATGATTAACCATTTCAATTATTCAAGTTTATATGAGTCATACACAATAATTTATTTTTTTTAGAGGGGAATTGAACGTCAGTAGGCCGGGACTAATCCCCGTAACCACCTACTTCAACATGGGTTGTCACCTAGATAGATTAAGAGTAATGGCCAATATCGTTTTGCAGAACGTCCCTAGTGTGCACACCCCTCACAAATCTAATGGGTATCCGCAATGCGCATCAATAGTATTAGGAGGAAGACAATAAAGAGTTGTAATAGAATAAAATCAAGTATTGTTCATCACCTATGGAGGATCCAAGTCCACAGGATAATTACCTCAATATTATTTCCACTTTACGTGATTAATAGATTTTAAAAGTTGTGACACATCAAACATCACATTAACATTAACAGGAACATCTTCAGTTCAATAAATATTTTTCACAACTTAACCACTTTATAGAATTATAATAATCAACGTCCATAATTCATAGTAACAAATATATCCATCATTAGAGCCTCATATAGTCACAATATATATCAACTTATAACACCGTTCGTTACATGATTAACACACTAGTTATACCCATTAAGTACATTATCAATATTAGTATAATTTTAATATGATGGTATAATTTGGTACATTATAAATCCAAATTCATAACAACAATATCAGTAGATACATATATATTATACGCAGGGATAATAGTACTATATTAATAATAATAATAATAATTTTAGTCATAGAAAGTACTATACTATTCCTGTCACATGATATACATCTAACATTAACATAGAATCACATAACCACATGTATTACACATAGCACATATAATTCTTAAGGGATTCTAGTTGTTGATGGACATGCATTGTGAATTACCTTGAACGCATCCCAAGTATAGCAATACCAACTAAAAGTCACCTTCTACGAAGTTTCCGTCTACAACAAATATTATCACCTAAAATTAGTCACTTAATATAATATCCCGAAAAATAATTAACCAAGGTTTAAAACATTAACCGAGGTTTCTAACATCAATACTTAATAATTAACATTGAGAAGAAAAGAAAAAAATATAAACTTTTAGAAAAACTTTTGATTTGAAAACGTGACATATGTCACAGGTTTGTTACAGATATTCTTTTCAAAAGTTGAATTCCTGTAACATACTGAACAAGCTCGTTCCAATTAAGGACGAAAGAGGTACTCTGATATTATTTTTTTTGTTTTTTTGTAAAGCAACAAAATTCAGTAAACCAAAACTAGGTGAAGCAAAGCAGGAACTCTAGGTTCCAGTTCCTTAGACACGCAACAGAGTAAAGAATAGAGGAAGAAGAAAGAGAAAGAAGAATAAAGAAGAAAAGTAAGGTCCGATCAGTTACTAAAATTCTGGAGATTTCTTGGTGTTCGGAATTTTTTTTTTCAGATCTGGAATTTGGAACTTACCAAAGAGATAAAGTAAAGTGAATTACGTGGTGATTTCTGGGTGTTTACGGTATATATATATATATTAATTATATATATTATATATATATATATATATATATATGTATAAATTCAGGGTTTGACTAAAAGATAAGTATTTAGAAAAATCTAATCCTTTCCCAAAACCAACTCAAATTATAAGTTCAGAATTTTCTTTTCTCTATCTTTCTTTTTGAACGAAAATCTCATTAAAAAAAAAATTCTGAATTCGAAATTTTCTTTTTTTAAAAGATAAAAAATATCTGATTTAATAAATAAAAACAGCTTCATAAAAATCTAATTTACTATGATTTTACTTTATTTTTCAGAATTTTATTTTTATGAAATCTTATTATAACGAAATGAAATTCATAAAATAGTTATAAAAATTTGGGATATTACATCTACTCCCCCTTAAAGGAAAGTTCGTCCTCGAACTTTAATGTTAGCTCTTGGTACCAATACGAAAACAAAAAGTTAGTCTCACATTCTACCCCCTTAAGGAGTTTCGTCCCCGAAACTCAAGCGTACCTGCTGAAAAAGTTCGGGATATCGGTTTTTCATATCATCTTCGGCTTCCCATGTAGCCTCTTCAGAAGTTTGACTTGACCATAACACTTTGACTAATTTTACCGCCTTGTTCCGGGTACTTCTCGTTTTGGTAACAAGGATCCTAACTGGGCGTTGCTCAAAGGATAAGGTTTCATCTAGTTCAATGGTTTCAGGTTGAATGATATGGGTAGGATCATGGACATATTTTCGAAGTTGAGACACATGAAAGACGTTATGGACATTGGCTAACTCCATTGGTAAGGCTAATCTATAGGATACTTCCTCAATTCGCTCCAATATCTCATATGGTCCTATGTAACGCGGACTCAACTTTCCTTTCCTACCAAATCTCATGACCCCCTTTGTTGGTGACACTTTTAGCAAAGCCTTCTCCCCAACCTCAAATTCCATCTCCCTTCTATTCTGATCTGCGTAAGCCTTTTGTCGATCTTGAGCTTCCCTCATGTGCTCCTGAATAAGTCTAACTTGTTTCGTTGTTTCTTCAATCATCTCAGGCCCTAAAGTCATCGTCTCACTTATGTCACTCCAACACAAAGGACTCCTACATTTTCGCTCATATATTGCTTCATACGGTGCCATCTTTATGCTTGAGTGATAACTGTTGTTATATGAAAACTCTATAGTTGGCAAATAATCATCCCAAGATCCTCCAAAGTCTATCACATATGCTCTCAACATATCCTCCAATGTTTGAATTGTTCTCTCTGTCTGTCCATCTGTTGCAGGGTGGAAAGATGTACTAAATTTGAGCAATGTCCCAAAGGCTTGTTGTAACCTCTCCCAAAACTTGGACAAAAATCTCGAGTCTCTATCTGAAACGATATCCTTTGGTACTCCATGCAGTCTCACAACCTCTCGCACATATGCACTAGCCAATTGTTGCATACTACAAGTATCTTTCATTGCTATAAACCTGGCCGACTTTGTCAAACGATCCACTATAGCCCATATGGCATTCTTTGCTGACTTAGTAAGTGGTAATCCCATCACAAAATCCATTGAAAGAGAATCCCATTTCCAACTTGGCACTTCTAAAGGTGGCATCATTCCACCAGGTCTCATATGTTGAATCTTCACTTTCTAACACGTCAAACACTTTGCAACGAACTCTGCCACTTCACGTTTCATGTGTGTCCACCAAAAATGCTGCTTCAAATCCTTATAAAGCTTATCTCCTCCAGGATGCACATAATATGGCGTATTATGAGCTTCTTCCAAATATTCTTTTTTTAACTCCTCATCCTTAGGACACACACATCTTCCCTTGTACTTCACAACACCATTTTCATCAATGTCAAACTCGATGCAACTCCATCTTATTTCATTTTCTTAATCTTCACCATCCACTCATCACTACTTTGCTTCACTGAATCTCATCGAATAAGGTGGGTTGCACACATAGTGCATTCAATTGAGCTTCCACTTGCCCTTGCTCCATGACTTCTAGAATCATTCTCCTGAATTATTCACACAATCTCTCAGATAACACCATCATGTTCATCGAATGATTAGTCTTCCTACTCAATGCATCAGCAACTTTATTCGCTTTACCCTCATGATACAATATCTCTAAATCATAATCCTTAATGATTTCAAGCCATCTCCTTTGTCTCATGTTCAACTCCTTCTGAGTAAATATATATTTCAAACTTTTATAATCAGTGAAAATCTTACATGACACACCATACAAATAAAGTCTCCAAATCTTCAATGCGAATACTACAACAGCTAACTCTAAATCATGAGTAGGGTAATTCTGTTCATAAGGCTTAAGTTGTCTCGAAGCATATGCTACCACCTTACCATGTTGCATCAATACACATCCTAACCATTCTTAGAAGCGTCACTATACACCTCAAAACCTTCTAATCCAGATGTAACGTCAAAACTGGTGCTGAAGTAAGTCTTTGCTTCAATTCCTGAAAAGCTTTCTCACATTCTCATCCCACTGAAATCGAGTTGTTTTTTCATCAAATTTGTCAAAGGTTGAGCTACTTTTGAGAAATCTCGCACAAACCTCCTATAGTAGCCAGCAAGTCCTAAGAAACTTCTAATCTCAGTCACATTACTAGGTCTCCCCATTCGTTACTGCTTGTATCTTTGATGGATCTACACAACACCTTTTTCGAAATCACATGACCTAAAAATGCACTTTCTCAAGCCAAAACTCACATTTTGATAACTTAGCATACAACTTTTCTCTCGAAGTATCTCCAAAACTTTCCTTAAATGACCTTCATGCTCTTTTTGTCCTTCGAATACCAATATATCATCTATGAACACCACCACAAATCTATCTAAATACGCTAAAAGTCCTATTCATAAGATCCATAAATGTTGCAGGTGCATTAGTAAGTCCAAATGGCATCACTGTGAACTCATAATGCCCATACCTTGTACAAAATGTTGTCTTTGGTATATCTTCCTCCGAAATTCTCAATTGGTGATACCCAGACCTCAAATCAATCTTAGAGAAAATTCCAGCACCCTTAAGTTGATCAAATAAATCCTCAATCCTAGGCAATGGGTACTTATTCTTTATTGTGACATTATTCAACTCTCTGTAATCAATACACAACCTCAAGGTTCCATCCTTCTTTCGAACAAATAACAATGGTGCTCCCAAGGTGACACACTTGGCCTAATGTACCCTTTCTCCAACAATTCCTCCAATTGCACTTTCAACTCTTGCATCTCTGCAGGTGCCATCCTATATGGTGCCTTAGAAATAGCTCCAGTTCCAGGCACTAGGTCAATCTTAAAATCAATTCTCTCACTGGCGGCATCCTGGAATTTCTTCTGGAAAAACATCTTGGAACTCACTCACCACAGGTATTTGAGATATCTCTCCATCCTCCACACTCACATCCTTCACATGGCACAAATATATGGGTAGCCCTTCCTAATATAGGTTTTGAATGACATGGCTGACACAATACTGACTCCAGGTTTAGAAAAATTCCTTGATAGGATATTCTATTTCCCTTTGGCCCCTAAGAGACACCTTTTGGTATGATACTCTATCCTAGCTTTATACTTAGCAAGCCAATCCATCCCCAATATTACATCAAAGTCGGGTACGTCAAACTGAATAAGATCAGCAGGCAAATCAGATCCTAATATGGTAATGGGTATGTCTTGGTATATGGAACTACAAGGAACTACTTCTCCTGAAGGTATTGTTATGAATGTTTGACACAAGATTGAGGGTTTTAGACCTAACTTTTCAACAAATGAACTAGCTAACAAAGAATGAGAGCCCCAGAATCAAAAATAAGTAAGCAAGGTTAGAGTTTACGAGGAAAGTACCCGTCACAACATTGATGTTGGTGTCTGCTTCATTCTGGTTCATAACATAGATTCTTCCATTGTTGCCTCGAACACCATCTCCATTGTTGTTCTGATTGTTGATTCCTCCATTTGCTCGATTGTTGTTCTGACCATTATGCTAAGTAGTGTTCCTCCTTGAGCATTTGAAGGCTGACCCTGGGAGTTGTTATTGTTGTAGGAGTGGTACGGTTGTTGTTATTCTGGTTCTGGTTAGGCCCATGACCATTCCTATTCCCCCAATTGTTCCCATTTTGTCCATTATTCTGACGCTTAGGACATTGATTAGCCTTATGTCCTTTCTCTCCATAAGCATAACAAGAAGTTATTGGGTCTCCTTGACATGTAAATCCCGAGTGGCTTTTGTTACACTTCCTACAAGTAGGATTCTGGGTACGGGATCCCTGCTGGTTGGATCTCCCCTGACCTTGGTAGTTGCTACGATTCCCTTGATAATTACCACCACCATTAGTGTGATTATTGCCCCCATTACTATTGTTACCCCCATATCGAGGTTTCTTGTCATTTCCATGGTCATTTTGATTGTTAGGTGGGTCTTTTCTTTTATTCCTCCCCATAACTTCCTCTCCACGCCTCAAAATTCTCTCAATATTAAAACCTTAGCATAAGCCTCCTGAAAAGTTGCAGAAGTTGCTCCCCCAAGTCTGGTTTGAAATCTAAATGCTAACCCATCCTCAAACTTTTGAGCCTTGGCTCTCTTATTTGGCACAAGATTAGGGCAAAATCTAGCTAACTCATTGAACTTTTGGGCATACTCTTGCACAGACATAGTACCCCCTTGGTTAAATCTAGCGAACTCATTGTATTTTTGTCTCCTAATATGTTCAGGGAAAAATCTATCCTTAATAGCAACCTTAAAAGCATTCCAATTAAAGTTTTCCTGAGCTCTAACAGTAGGTCCTTGACTCTACCACCAAGTGTCTGCATCCTCCCTCAAATAAAAGGTAGCTTGGTCTACTTGTTGAGCTTGAGGTGTCCCAGTAGCAGTGAATAACTTATCAAAGTCTCTTAGCCAGTTCTCTAAGAGTAAGGGATCTTCCTTTCCTACAAAAATTAAAGGTTTAAGGGTTGCTAATTTCTTTGCCATAGCAGCTTGTGGGTCATCTCCACCATTATTTCCTAATTGGTTTTGTAACCCTAAACCCATACGTTGCGAAAGTTGTTCAAGAGATCTCAGTCTCTGAAGCAGTTGTTCAAGGGTTTCAACCATTTGTTCAAAAGTCCTCCTACGAGATCTAGTGTATACTTGATAGGTTTGCATACAATTCCTGCACATTAGCATTGGTATTACTACATCTATTCACCCATACATGGTCTTGCACATAGTTTTATTAGTCAATACTAACTTTCATCATAGGACAATTACATGCCTCAATCAAACTATATTTCATCATAACATTTCAAGACAATTTTGCATGCTTCCATCAAAATTTGATAAGTAAACAACAATTATAACAAGAACTTAAACTCTACTCAATTCAAAATAAAAATAGTCAAGTAATAAATTCCTAATAAAAACACATATATAGGAACCTAGAAAATTTCCAATACTACTAAAGAACTTAGTATACAGACCTTATTATAAATATAAATTTCTAAATCCTATGGTTAAACAGTCATCTGAGCACAACATTTTCTTGTAGTTACAACATCTAAACATATAAGAATGAAAAGAAACAATTTTAAGCACCCGAAATAAGTGCTTTCACATTAAGGCACATAAACCCTTTTCGATCCCACTCTCACAATTTATTTTAATGTTTATTACTTAATCTATTATTACTTAATCTATTAATACTTATATATTTTTTTTTTAAACCTTAGGCTCGTAATTGTTTAATACATTTTATTAACTCCTAATTTATATTAATTTATTATAACCTAAGCTCTGATACCAATTTGTAACACCCCAAAACTTTTGTTTGGGCCCAAACCTGGGCCTCCGGTGATCAGGACTAAATCCTCCCCTCCAGCGTGGAAGCCCCCCAGTGGGGCCCACATGCCTTAAATTCCGTGCCTACATGGCAGGGAATGTCATCACACTTTTCAATGCCTATAAATGCAGGGCCGATCCCCATTTATTGAGGTACGCAATCCTAGACAGCACACTTGGCAACCATTAATCAATACACTTACTGACTTGATCGTTGGAGGGGCGATCCCGGATCCACCCCCCGGGGTAGTCTAACCTTCGCTTTGTGCAGGTCTCCGAGCAGATAGGCCTTCATCAACCCTAATCTCGATCATTCCCACTTAATACAAGTTTTTACCCGAAACAGGTTGGCGCCGTCTGTGGGGAAGTCGAACTAAAAGTCATGGCCATCACTCGGAGAAACCAAAGGAGGCAAAGGGCTCCCGCTCCCTCCAACCGCTCGAGAGCGCCATCCCCGAGGTGGCCGAGAGAGACGGCCGGAGACCCTCGTCTAGCTCCCATGCTTTCGGCCCGTAACCAGCATGTCTCGAGGAAACAATCCTCAGAAGCGGCGAGTGCTGTGAATCTCAGGATACCTCGAGAGAGGACTGCTCCAACCCAGGGGGTCCTCCATCGCCGACATACCAGTCCTCACCCGGTCACCCACAGGACCTTCAGCAACTAGCTGATCGTCTCAGCGACAACTTCGAACGTGGCCTCCGAGCTCTAATGCTAAATTTCCAAGTGGGAGGGGAAGGAACTTCGAACAGGGCCCCTCCACCTCCACGGCCTCGGCCAACTGTAGGTCGTCATCAAGCGGATAACCAAGACCAGCCACAGGTCATTGCCCTCGACCCCCCGGGCTCATCACGGGTGTCTCGACGGGCAGCCCAGGCCGCCCCCGGAAAAGATGATGCCCGACATGTCATCAACGAACGTTACAGGAGGAACGGTAATCGTGACGCCAGGGAAGTCCTAAATGAAAGAAGGGCCCAGTCAAAGGCAAAGGACGTCAACCCCAGCCCTAACCGGGAGCAGAGAGAACCTCGAGAGAGGGAACCTCGAGAGAGGGAACCTGGAGAGAAAGAACCTCGAGAGCAGGAGAAACAGGGAAAGGAGCCTCAGGGACAAGAAGAGCCTCGGCAAGAGAAAGAGCCTCGGCGCCGATGGGGCCATAGGCAGCGGTCGTCGAGCTCCGAGTCCAGTCATGAATCAGTCTTCGAATGGGGAATCTTGGATTCACCACGCCATTCAACAGAATATTATGAGAGCATTTACCCCTCAAAGGTTAAGGTCCCCCATCGACCATTATGACGGGACAACTGATCCCATCGACCACCTAGCCGCCTTCAAAGCACAAATGAGCGTCCAGACCAGAGTGAGGCCATGGTGCAAATTCTTCCCACCACCCTGAAAGGCCTGCTCTAACCTGGTTCACCGAGTTGCCTTACGGAGTATATCGAGCTTCACCGCCCTCGAAACAGCTTCAAACAAACTTCATCGCAGGAAGGAGGCATCGGAAAACCAGTATTCATCTCATGTCAATCAGACAACGAGGGAGGAAGACTTGGCAGATTACATCAAGAGGTTCAACGCAGAGTCTCTCAAGGTGTCTGACCTACAGGATAGCGTGGCTTACCGCTCTCATGTCTGGGCTATACCCTTCGAGTAGGTTCAAACTGAAGCTGGCCGAGAGTGAAGCCTCTTCATTCTCAGAAGCCATGAACCTGGCCCAAAAATTTATACAAGCCTCCGATATCTGCAAAACCCATGAGGAGCCAGCTCCGGGAAAAAAAAACACGAATACACTCCACGAGCAGACAATCCCAAGGATGTCTCTCGAAAAGAGAAAGACAAGAAGCCTCGGTTAGAAAGTCATTGGAACGACCCTCGATACAACCTGAATCAAAGAGAAATCTACCTAGACATCAAAGGAAAATACCCCTTGCCAAAGCCTCATCCAATTCGAACATCTGTCAATAAGCGAGACAAAAAACTCTGGTGTGAATTCCATCATGACTGTGGCCACACCACGCGAGAGTGTCGAGAGCTCAAAAGAGCCTTGGACAAATTGGCTGACGAGGAAAGCTGAATCGGTATCTAAAAGATCCAAGGAAAACAAAGTCGAGCCCCGTCCGGAAAACAGACTCGAAGCGACGAAACCGCAGGATATGTCAATGTCATCCATCAGGATTTGCTTCGGGGGCTTAACCAGCCGTCTCGCAAGAAACACCTCTACACCTTGAAACATGGAAGATATAAACTCTTCTGCCACATGCCCGACCATGACCTTCAAGGACAGTCACCGGCCTATACAAACGCCGCATGACGACCCTCTGGTTGTTGAGATGAAGATTGCCAACCTTCGTGTGGGCCGCGTTTTGATTGACAGTGGAAGTTATGCGGATATAATCACTATGGATTGTTTGAGGAAACTGAAATATGAAGAAAAAGATCTTACTCCCATCGACCAGCCGCTGGTAGGTTTTGGAGGAATCAGTTCACCACTAGGCTCGGTCAAGTACCGACACGGATGGGGGAAAAGAAGGCAGGTCGAAATGTCATTGTCGATTATCTCGTAGTCGACACCAGCCTTCCCTATAATGTGATCATTGGCGACCCACTCTCAACAAAGTAAAGCTGCCATCTCAACGTATCAATTGCTTTTGCAGTTCGAAGGGGACGACGGAAAGGTCGCTCAACTATTCGGCGATCAGAAATCTGCTCGCGAGTGCTACGTCAATAGCCTGAAGAGCAAAACGGAGGAACCCACTCGAAAGAGGAAGAGCCCCGAGCCAGAAGAGCCCCTCCTTGTCATGGGACTCTATGTGGATGATAATCCAAAGCGGTATGAGCGACCTCGCCCCGCGATCGAGATGAAGAAGTATGCATTGATGAGAAGCGGGGTCGCACGGTTCGAATAGGGAAGCAGGTCCCCGAGGAGACCAAGGTCCAAATCCTGGAGGTCATAAAGGAATTTCAGGACGTCTTTGCTTATTCCGTCGATGAGATGCCTGGCATTGATCCTAACTCATGGTCCATCGACTCAATATTCGGGAGGGGCATCGGCCAGTCAAGCAGAAGCTCAGGCACCAGGGAGCCGAGAGGAGTAGCAGCCTCCGAGGAGGTGCGGAAATTGTTGGCCGCAGGATTCATTCGAGAATGCCAGTATACTGAGTGGCTGGCCAACGTGGTCTTAGTCCGTAAGCAAACTGGAGCATGGAGGATGTGTGTCGATTTCACGGACCTGAACAAGGCCTGTCCGAAAGACGACTTTCCCCTTCCTAAGATCGACAGGCTCGTCGATTCGACAGCCGGTCATGCATTATTCAGCTTCATGGATGCCAATGCGGGATATCACCAGATTCCCATGGCTGAGAAGACCAAGTCCATACTGCCTTCACCACGAGCTCGGGGTTCTATTGCTATAGAGTCATGCCTTTCCACCTCAAGAATGCAGGAGCCACCTATCAGCGCTTTGTAAACAAGATGTTCGAGAAGCAGATCGGTCGTAACGTCGAAGTTTATGTCGACGATATGATTGTGAAAAGTAGGAAAGAAGAGGATCACGTTTCTGACCTAAGAGAAACACTCGCAACCCTCCGCGCCCACAACATGAAGTTAAATCCGAAGAAATGTGTCTTCGGCGTAAAGGGGGGAAGTGCCTGGGTTTCCTCGTCGACGAACGGGGGATCGAGGCTAATCCCGATAAAATTAGGCCATCATTGAAATGAAAAGCCCTCGAACTGTCAAGGAAGTCCAGCGCCTAACCGCTGCATGGCGGCCTTAGGGCGTTTTCTCTCTCGGTCAGCCGATAAAAGCCTCCACTTTTTTCAAGCCCTAAAACAAGCAACATTCGAATGGGGTGTTTCAGCAGAAGAAGCATTCCAACAACTCAAGAGTCATCTCGCAAGCCTTCCCAAATTGGTTTCACCTTTACCAGGGGAAACTTTTCGTCTATCTCGCATATCGGACCATGCTGTGAGTGCGGTTCTCGTAGCCGAGAGAGAAAGCTCAGCATCCGGTGTACTTCGTGAGTCACGCCTTTCGAGGGCTGAATCGAAGTACCCCCAATGAAAAAATGATCTTCGCTCTAGTCTTAGCCACTCGAAAGCTAAGCCCTATTTCCAGCTCACCCTATCAGAGTGCTTACAAGCCAGCCCATGCGAAAGGTAATGGAAGGGAAGAATCAGTCGAGCAGAATTACGGACTGGGTTACCCAGATATCTGACTATGGTATCGAATTCGAGCCCTGACGCGCCATCAAAGCCCAGGCCCTCGCCGACTTCATCGCAGAATGTACTTCCCGACCAGAGGCCGTCGAAGAAGGATCTTGGAGTCTCTTTGTCGATGGGTCTTCATCGAAGGTAGGGTGCGGGGCTGGCCTCCTGATCCTTGACCCGCAGTCCAACAGGACTGAGTACGCCGTCAAATTCGACTTCACTGCTTCGAACAATGAGGCCGAGTACGAAGCTCTACTCTTGGGCATACAGTTATGCAAGGCAGCCGACGCTCAATAACTTAAAACCCACTCTGACTCTCAATTAATCGTAGGACAGGTGACAGGGGAGTTCGAGGCTAAGGAGGACCCAAATACAAGAGGAGATCGCCAACTTGTCTCACTTCTCAATAACTCACATCCCACAATCGGAGAATCAGCAAGCAGACGCCTTGTCAAGACTAGCCAATTCAAGAGAGGACCTCTCACCTCAGCCTATAATGTGGGAAGTTCTGAGGGCTCCCAGTATCAACAAGGCAGTGAATATCCTCGATAGAAGCCCCACTTGGATTGACAACATCATAGCTTTTATTCGAGATGGTAATCTTCCTGACAGTGAGCTCGAGGCCGAGCGCATACAACGACGAGCAAGATGGTTCGTATATCACGAAGGGCAACTGTATAAGAAGTCGTTCACTCACCCACTTCTCCGTTGTCTCACCCCCGGAGAGGGGGACTATGTCCTTCGAGAGACACATAGAGGATCGTGTGGGAGCCATCAAGGGGCACGGACCATCACCGCGAAAGCACTGCGAGCAGGGTACTACTGGCCCACCATGAGGAAAGACGCCTCAGCCATGGTCAGGAAATGCAAAGAGTGCTAAATGCACGCTAACCTACCTCATCAAGCTGCAACCACCCTTACCACTATTCAGGCCCCATTGCCCTTCGATATGTGGGGCATGGATCTCCTAGGGCCATTTCCACCCGCGTCCAGCCAGCGTAGGTTCTTACTGGTCGCTGTTGATTACTTCACAAAATGGGTCGAGGCAGCGCCTCTGGCCTCGATCAATGACAGGCAAGTTCAACAATTCATCTGGCAGCACTTAATCACACGGTTCGGAGTCCCCCGAGTACTCATATCGGACAACGGCTGCCAATTCAATAGCGGTCCTACACGCCACTATTGTTCAAAGTTCGGGATTGAGACCAGATTCTCCGTCGTTAGTCGACCACAGACTAATGGGCAAGCCGAGGCGGCCAATAAAGTGGTCCTGAAGGGGCTCAAAACGATGCTCGAAGGAGCAAAAGGTTCATGGATTGATGACCTCCCGGGGATACTCTGGTCTAGCCGGACCACCGTTCGAGAAGCCACCGGCCACTCACCCTTCAACCTGGTTTACGGCAACAAGGCCGTTCTACCTGTCGAATTGGGCATCCCCTCGCCTCGTATCACATTCTACGACCAGGAAAGCAATGATGAGCGAAAGAGGCTTTGCCTCGACCTTCTCCCTGAAACTCGAGGGACGACCCTCCTCCGGGCTATCTCCTACAAACTCAAGCTCACCCGATTATTCAACCGTCGCGTCTAGAAGCGATATTTTCAAGTCAATGACTGGGTGCTCCGAAAATTTGAGTCCACGGGGTGACAACCTAGTCTGGGAAAGTTACAACCCAACTGGGAAGGACCATACCGTGTGACCTCCATAGTCCGCCCTGGCACCTACCGACTCGAAGGCCAAGAGGGACGTCCACTACCTCGACCATGGAACGCAGACAATCTCCGAAAATTCTATGTTTAAATTGTTTTTCCCTCGAGTGTGGGGGCATACCACATAGGCACTTCTGATTATCTTGTAAGACACTGAAACATGTGTCCCAGTTATTTTGTAAGGTACTGAAACGTGCCGCCTATTTTTAGGCGTCATCAATAACAAAGTTACCTTTTGAAGCAAAACTTGACCTAAATACAAGCGCTAATATTCTCGAGTTGCCTTGGGCTCATTGGCCCTTGAAGCAACCTCGATCGAAGTCTCTAGTATTCTCGAGTTGCCTTGGGCTCATTGGCCCTTGAAGCAACCTCGATCGAAGCCGCTAATATTCTCGAGTTGCCTTGGGCTCATTGGCCCTTGAAGCAACCTCGATTGAAGTCTCTAGTGTTCTCGAGTTACCTTGGGCTCATTAGCCCTTAGAGCAACCTCGATTGAAGTCTCAAATATTCTCGAGTTGCCTTGGGCTCATTAGCCCTTGAAGCAACCTCGATCGAAGCCTCTAGTGTTCTCGAGTTGCCTTGGGCTCATTAGCCCTTAGAGCAACCTCGATTGAAGTCTCTAATATTCTCGAGTTGCCTTGGGCTCATTAACCCTTGGAGCAACCTCGATCGAAGTCTCTAATCCCCTCGAATTGCCTAGGGCTCATTGACCCCTGAGCAACCTCGAGTAAGGTCTACAAAAGTCGCTCAAGTGCAAGCATCAAAAGCATCAAAGAATTTTGGAAAAAGCAAGTAAAAACTCGAAGGACAAACTAATAAGAAAAGCAGAAGTATTATTCCATTAATCATAGTACAAGCCATCGAAGGCATTACAATACAAGCCCAAAGAAAAACCTAGATCAAACAAGAAAGCCTAAGGGTACAATGTTAACCCTAGTAGGAGACATAAAGAAAAGAAAAGCTAGGGGAGAAGGAAGAGAAAAAGGAGGAAGGCTCGGAGCAGGCCACGGCTCATCCCTCGCGATTAGCCGGATGGGGAGCTTGTTCCTCGACTGACCCTTCTTCCTGGGAGAGCGCCTTGACACCCTCCTCGACCTCACTCCAAGGAAGGCTGGGGGCAAGCTTCTCGAGAACCAACTGGACGTTGCGGAGCGATTCGGTCTGGCCAATCTCGGAAGCCTGCAGGGAAGCATCCTCGAGGAAGGTCCTTCCCTCCTCAGACTCCTTCCAGTCAAGGACAATGGCCTCCCGGCACTCTCGAGCCTTAGCAATGGCCTCTTCGGCGCTTTTTCGAGTTCTCTCGATCTTCTCCTCGGCCCTCTTGCAATCCTTGGCCGCGGCCCTATGCCTCCTGCTGGCCGAGTCCCTTTGCTTAAGGGCGACGTCGCGGGCCTGCTCCAGCTCAACCTTCTTCTCCTCGAAGGCCTTCAGAGAATTTGCCATCGACTCTCGAGCCTCGGAGAGCCGCAGCTCTGACAAGCGCAGCCGATTGACGAGAGTATGCTCTTGTCCTAGGACATCTCCCCCGAAGCCGTCCCAGGGGCCAGCCTAGGGGCAGACCTCCGTGCCAAAGACATCACCCTAATCGACAGCTGACAAATGTCGAGAAAAGAAGTAAGAATAAAAACAAAATAGAATGTCAAAAAGAAACACAAGGGTTGGCAAAAGAGATCATCATACCTCGGTTAAGGTTACCTTGATAGCTTCGACTTCTTGTCCGTCGGGTGACAGGCACACCCTCTCGTCCAGCTCCGTCACCAAATGCTCCGAGGCCTTGTCGAAGCTGGCAGCCATCTCAGCCCTCGAGAGGGCAGAGAAAGGTAATCTCATAGCTTCCTCGAGAAAGGGCTTCCTCTTCGAGTACGCCACGTCTACGGCCGCACTCGATGGGACCGGAGCAGAAAGGGCAGGTTCCTCGACTTTGGTTTCTATCGGCTCCGTCTTGGGAGCCGAAAGAGATGGTAGCTGCTTCCCTCCCTCGAGGGATGGGTCCGCTTCCTTTTTCACCACGGAAGATCCCGTGGCTTCCCCCGACGTGGAGGAGGAACCAAGGCCAGCCTTCGCCAGCCTTCGACGTTTAGCTGCCCGAAGTGCCTCAGCTGTTATCATAGGTGAAGACATCTTAAGACGAAGGTTAGAAGAGGAGGGAGAATAAATCTTGGAGAGAGAAGGGAGAATGGGATTGTGAAACCCATTGGGACTAATTGTCCGTACTTATAGGCGGTATTGGCTGCAAGTCCCCAAAAATAGCATTATTTATCTCCCTCTAATGGGCTTGCACGTGGCAAAGCCCAAAAGGAATACGCATGTGCCTCATACGCGCACTAGCTAGCGACCTCCGGCGTTCAGCCACGAGGACCCTCAAGCATCGGGTAACATGCCACTTCGAATAACAAAAGAAAAGGAGCAAAAGATGAGCAAAAGATGAGCAAAAAATGAGCATTCATTTCCATAAAAAGGCGGAGTACATCCTAAAAACCGCAAGGGTTTAGCTAAAAATGAATATTCATTTCTACCAAAAGAGATAAACTTAAGGTGCCTCGCAGGGCGTGACTAAAAGCAAAGGAAAACGCATAAGTCTAGTCAGAGCTGCTTGAGGAATCGCTCTCGGAAGTCTTGGAGACCGCTTCGACCTCCTCACTGTCAGAGGAGCCCTCGTTCGAGGCCGCCTGGTCATCCGAGCTCTCTGGAACCACCTCCTCCTGAACCCCGGGCTCCGCAGAGGCTTGAGGGTCCCCGACTTGTTGGGGCTCCTCACCCAAAATCTCGGCAGCATTAATGGCATCGTTCGCCTCAAGCTCAGGGCTGGCCTCATGGCCTTCGTGAAAGGCCGCATCAACGGAGATGTTATACTCTGCCTCAACCGGAGACCAGCTGGCTTGAGGATACACCTTCCTAAAGGCAGCCTGGAGCCTATCTACCGCCTCTCGAGCGGCCACCTCAGATGCCTCTAGACCCATGTCCGCCGCGAATTCAAGACCAGACTTCGAGGTTTTCCATTCCTCGATTATCTCGTCTCGTTTACGCTGGATACTGTTTCTTTGGCTCGTTAGGTCCTTGATCCTGTTCTCAAGGGCGGCTTTCTCATCAGCCTAGGCTACCTTCTCATCCTCGAGCTTCTTGCTCAGTGCCTCGATCTCCTTAGCCTGCTCCTCACACAGCCTCGTCTTCTCCTTGAGACCCTCTCGAAGCTTGCGGAAGCCGGCAGTGTGTCGATGACTCATTACCGTCATACAGATCAAGTGCTGAAAGAAACAAACCAAGTTAGAAAGTATAAGCAAGAATAAAGACTAGGCCCAGGAGAAATTCCAACTTACATCAATCCAGGACAAGTGAAGCTGCTCGACTTCCTCCTCCTCCACCTCGAATCAGCGTCAAGTCGGGCCTCAAAATGAGCCTCTTGGCCAACGAATCAAAGAGGTTGGCTTTTTCAAGGGTCGAATCTGTGTGAAGTCCCGAAGGTCCACCTCGGTCTCCACCGCCTTTCTCTTCTTAGCAAGAGGAAGCACCTCCCCTTGGGCCAAAGAGTCCTCGGCCTCCGATGTTGCGGTCGATTTTCCCTTAGACCTCGAGGCCTCCCTTGCAGCTCGAGAGACGTCCTCTACATCGATGACTCTCCTCTCGGCATCCCCTCGAGGGGTAATAATAGCGGACCTCGTTGGAGGGGGGACCTTCAACATTTTCGAAGGATCCTGAAGAAAGGGAAGAGTGAGATAAAGCAAATATACTAAGCGAGATGTAATTGGAGCAAAAGTTACCTTCGGGGCCCGGGGGACTTTTACTTCGCCCTTCGACAGCTTCATCTTGAGCTGCTCCTGAACCCGTTGGTTGGCGGTTAAGCGGTTCTGCATCTCCTCGTCAAGTTCTTGGCGAGCTATGACTTCCAAAAACAAAGTTAAACAATCAGTACATTAAAAATAAAGGCAGATCGAGGGCCTTAAGCGTACAAAGTCCCTACCCTAAGGACAGGCCGGGATTAACCCCATTTTCGACAAGAAGTGCTCGTTGCTTAGGTCGTCCACAACAGGGTTCCAGTGCTGAGGCACTTGTTTCTTATCACCCCTCTCGAGGACGGTGAAACACTGACTGTAAATGGCAACCCGAGCCTCGTCCCTCGACATGGGGGGCACTAATCTGTTCATCCATAGATTGGGGCCCTCAACCAAAGGAACCACTGGGAAATCCCACGGCTCAGCTCGATATACGTACAGGAACTCAGTACGAAAGTGCTGTTGGTTTGATGGCATAGTACCCACAACCTTGTAGTGAAAACGGACCTGGAAGCTCCACCAGCCCTCTCCGTTCGAGCTTGAGGACATGACAACCAACTTCATCATATTCCTCCATAGTATCAGTGAAGGCTGGGTACCCATCATCTTGCAAATGGCCAGGAAGCAAACCATCGAGCCCACACTGTTGGGCATCAATTGACATAGGGCCAGGCCATAAGAATTCAGTACCTCGGTTATGAAAGGGTCTATGGGGAATCTCAGCCCCACCTCGAGGTAAGCTTTATATACCGCTATGCAGCCCGTTGGAGGAGTACAGACTGTCTCTACGGGCTTCGGAATGAAAAGAGCATAGGGGTGTCTGATGAAGTACGAGCTCTCGAGAAATCGGAGGTTCTCCGGCAAAAAGTCCATAAACGGCCCTCGATTGTGGAAGTGGGCTATTCCCTTTGGCAGGGTGGCCTTCTCCTCACTCCTACCGCTAGTGCTCGCGGTAAGAGAGTTACTCTCGTTGCTCTCTTCCATCACTCGAACAACCTGGTTATCGAGGAGATCATCTAAGTAACTCCTAATAGCTCGGGATCGAGCAATCGTAACAAGGTGGGGGGGATTATCTAGCTCCCCCTCCCCACTAGAAAGCACGGATAACCCGTCGCTTGAGTATGGTAGGGCGTCAGGGACCTGAGTAGGGTCCATGCAATCAAAAGCCACGGACACCATAGGGATCCCCCCGATGAATATCCCGTCGAACAAAGGTTCTAGAATGGGAGGAGGGGTCCCCGAGCTAGAAGAAGCTCTCCCCAGGTCCATAAGGGCAATAAAAAGGAAAAGGAAAGAGATCGTACCTTGTTTAAGAGCACGCCCTCGAAATCCGTCCGCACCACGAGGAGAAGCTATCAATCTTCAGGGCTCTCGAGATCGTAAAGAAAGAAGGGAAGTAAGATTCTCAAAAAGATCAGAGCAACGCAAATGAGAAAAAATGAAAGTACCTATCTTTACTTATATAGACCGCCTGAAAAGGACGATTCACTTTCCGACAGACTCCAAACCACCTCAAGAAGCCACGTCAATGGGCCTCCTCAAAAGCCCAAGAGAGTGCTAAGCATCCTGGACCAGTACCACCCTGCTCCTCCAAGGCTTGACTATGAACCTAACTCTACCCAACGCAAAAACGATCGTATTCTCGCGAAAAACCCCTCCGCCGGAGCTCTAACTCCCTGGGCCAGTCGCGCCTAGATGGAGGCCAAAGCCCTACCCTTTGGCACCTCACCCTGATCGAGTGAGGGATATCTCAATCGGCTTCATCATCGAGATTGGCGCCCGTCAAGCGCTACGGCGTCATACGCCTCGAGTGAACCAGGGACGCCCGGGTAATCTCGAGCGAGGCACTTCCTCGAGGTTCTTCGAGGCTCACCAGCCCCACAATCACGAGCGAAGACTCAGAATTCCTTCAAGTTATACAAACCCGGTCGATAGCTTCGAACGAAGTCTCTGAATCCCCTCGAGTTGCTTGGGGCTCATCGGCCCGTAAGCAACCTCGAGCGAGGTCTCTGAGGTACCCCGAGTTGCCTGGGGATCATTAGCCCCAGAAGCAACCTCGGGCGAGAACCCTGAACCTCCTCGAGTTTCCTGGGGCTCATTGGCCCCCAAGTGACCTCGAGCGAGGTCTCTGAGGTCCCCCGAGTTGCCTGGGTTCATTGGCCCCTGAAGCAACCTCGGGCGAGAACCCTGAACCTCCTCGAGTTGCCTGGGGCTCATTGGCCCCTGAAGCAACCTCGAGCGAAGCCCCCGAGGTCCCTCGAGTTGCCTGGGGCTCATTGGCCCCTGAAGCAACCTCGGGCGAGAACTCTGAACTTCCTCAAGATGCCTGGGGTTCGTTGGTCCCTAGGCAACCTCGAGCGAGGTCTTTGAGGCCCCTCGAGCCGCCTTGGGTTCATTGGCCCTTGAAGCAACCTCGATCGAGGTCCCTAATCCTTTCGAGTCGCCTTGGGCTCATTGGCCCTGGAAGCAACCCCGAGCAAGGTCCCTGAAGTCCCTCGAGTTGCCTGGGGCTCGTTGGCCCCTGCGCAATCTCGAGCGAGGTCTCTGAGGCCCCTCAAGTTGCCTGGGGTACATTGGGTTCTGCGAAACACACAATGGCGACCGGGGACCCACCATGTATTTCGCGTGGGGCTAATGTTTGGGCCCAAACCCGGGCCTCCGGTGATCAGGACTAAATCCTCCCCTCCAGCGTGGAATCCCCCCAGTGGGGCCCACATGCCTTAAATTCCGTGCCTACATGGTAGGGAATGTCCTCACACTTTTCAGCGCATATAAATGCCGTACAGATCCCCATTTATTGAGGTATGCAATCCTAGACAGCACACTTGGCAACCATTAATCAATACACTTACTGACTTGATCGTCGGAGGGGCGATCCCGGATCCACCCCCGGGGTAGTCTAACCTTCGCTTTGTGCAGGTCTCCAAGCAGATAGGCCTTCATGAACCCTAATCTCGATCATTCCCACTTAATACAAGTTTTTACCCGAAACAACTTTGGTTCTAAAACTTTATAAAACATTCACTTTCATTAAAATATCTTACCAAACCTTTAGGTGTTACCTGATGCGGATCCAAAGGCATCAAGTCAAGTAGAGCCAATTTCACTTCTTATGGAACACATGGGATTCAATTTGAAGAGCTTCAACAATGCATTTGTATCATGTGTACTTGGCTCGAAGAAGAAGATTAGTTAGCATTTTAACTTAGTGTCATTATTAGTTAAAATGTTAGTTAAAGTAGTTGAGTTGTTAAATCTTCAATAAGTCCGAAAATACTAGTAGAATTTCGGATTCCTTAGTCTTAATATCATGGTTGTATTTTAGGAAAAGATGCCTTAATGAAGATAGTTAGGCGTGTGAATCATGTAATTAAGGAAAGATTTGCTATCTTTCCTTAAAGCTTTTGTTTCCTTAAGTTCTAGCTAGATTCTAGGCTAGAATCAAGGGGAAATCTTTCCTAAAATACTCTATGTTGGCCGAATGGCTAGGTTGATTGGAGGGCAAGTTGATTCTTGTCATTATAAATAAACATGTCATGCTACCTTACAAGAGCATGAATGATTTAGACAAAAATTTTTTATTGATATTAATTGTGCCTTACAATTATTTTCCTCCACTAATTAATTCTCAGGATGTTAATTAACTAGTGTTTAATCTACTTAATTCCAGGAGTGGTTTGAGTGAGATTAAGAGTTAACTAAAATATTCAGGAGTGTTTATTTTAGTTTTCATATCCAAAATTCTTGTGTTGTTCGAATTCTTGAGTGTTCAACTACCTAGTTGTGCATTCATATCAAGTGGTATCAGATTTTCCAGGAGGGTGAGGATAGAAGGGATTCTACTCTCTCAAGATCCAAGTAAGTTGTTACTTTCACTCTTTAAAGTTTCTAACTTTCGTGGGGTTAGGGTTATTGTGCTTCTTGTGTGGCGTACTGTTGGTGCACTGTATTGATATGGACGTGAGTTGGAGAAAATCACAAAGCTCTTGCTGACTTAACTAAGCAACAATTTGATTTTCAAATTAAGTATAATGCGGATTCTACTAATGTTAGTAGACTTGAAACTAGAATGGATGCTATAGCTTCTATAATCACAAAGAAGCTAGATAAAAATAGTATTGATACATAGGGAACTCGGATGGGGAAGATGTTGAGGAAGTAAAGGTTGTAAAACCTAATTTCAATGATGATAGAGGGTTGAAATTAGAAGACTTTACATGAAATTTCTTGAATGGATTAGACAATTGGAGAAGTGTGTGATTATGGGGATTTGATGATGAAAGGAGGTTCAAGATTGCTTCGGTTAGGTTAACCAAGTATGCTGGAATTTGGCTTGAAAACTTGAAGGCAAGCGTGCTAGAAGAGGAAAGGAGAAGCTTAGTAGTTGGACTAAGCTAAAGGAGAAACTCAAGGAGAAGTTCTACCAAGTGATTTCGAGCAAAAGCAATACATCAAGTTGACTGCTTTGTGCCAAGATACTTGAGTGTCATGAGTACACTATGGAGTTTGAAAGCTATGCTTGTTTGTGTTGGACGAAAAGGAAGCTCTCAAATTGCTCGTTACATCAAGGGTTTGAACCGTGCCATAGCAAGGAAGATAGAGGTGTCTAGCTATCACACTTTCGAGGATGTATGTAGATTGGCTCTCAAATTCGAAGCTCATGAGAAGGAGGAGAGGCCGAAAGTTTCCTATGCAAAAACTGGTAATTCTTTTAAACCTTCTTCATCTTATTTCTTATTCATCTTCTAAAGAATTATGAGGGTTTAAAAAGGATAATACACCTAAGATGATAAAAGGGTGGAAAAACAAAAGGTTTTCGTGCCTAAGAGAAATTTGAAGAAAATAGAAAATGTTTTAAGTGCCAAGGAGAGGACATATTGCTAGTAATTGTCCAACTAAGAAAGCACTCACCATGAGACAGTATATGGACTGAATGAAGAAGAGGAGATATGAGTTCGTACCTCAAGAAGAAGAATGTGAATATGTGAGGAGGATGCATATGCCGAAGATGATGGAAGTTTGGTGTTGTTAGGAGGGTTTTACATGTTGATTGCCTTCCAAGCAAAGAACAAAGGGAAACTTGTTTCATACTGTTGCAAGGTGGAGAAACACTTGTAACATGATCATTGATAGTGGTTCTTGCACCAATGTAGTGGCGGCAGATGTGGGGAAAAATTGAACCTTAGTGTGAGGGAACATCCACACCCTTACAAACTAAGTTGGCTTGATGACACAGGGCTAAAGGTGAAGAAACAAGCACTACTTTCTTTTTCCATTGGAAGCTACAAAGATGGTTATGGTGTGATGTACTTCCTATGAGTGCTTGTCATGTTTTACTAGGAGCCATGGCAATTTGATAGAAAGGTGATTCATGAAGGAGATTCCAATGTGTATTCTGTTTTGGTTGGAACAAAAGGGTAAAGTTACATCCTTTGGCTCCTATGAAGTGATTCACAAGAAGGAAGAAAAAAGGAGTAATGTGTTCTTTTACAAAGAGTTCGAGAAAGAGGTGGAAGAAGAAGGACTGTGCTATGCTCTGTATGTACAACATGCTGTGAGGAGAAAAAACACATGTGATCCGAAACTTGATGCACTATGGAGGAGTTTAGGGATGTGTTTCCAGAAGAACTTCCACAAGGGTTACCACCTTTGAGAGGGATTGAGCATGCTATAGACTTGGTTCCAGGAGCTCCTCTACCTAACAAACCAGCTTATAGGTGTGATCCAAGTGCTTCAAGGGAATTCAATACAAATTGAGGAATTAATTGAAAGAGGGTATGCTAGAGAAAGTATGAGTCCATGTGCGGTTCCTGCTTTACTTGTGCCAAAGAAAGATGGAACATGGAGGATGTGTATTGATAGTAGGGCTGTGAATAACATCACTGTGAAGTATAGGTTTCCCATGCCTAGATTGGAGGACATGCTTGATGAGCTTAATGGAGCTTCGGTTTTTTCGAAGATTGATCTTAGGAGTGGATATCATCAGATGAGGATTAGAGAAGGGGATGAGTGGAAAACACATTCAAGACTAAGCAAGGTCTTTATGAGTGGATGGTGATGCCCTTTGGGTTATGCAATGCCCCAAGTTCTTTCATGAGACTCATGAATGAGGTACTTCGTTCCTTTTTAAACAAGTTTTTGTTGTTTACTTAGATGATATCCTTGTTTATAGTAAAAATGTTGATGATCACTTAATGCACTTGAGAAGTTTGTTTGAGAAACTTAGGGAACAAAAATTGTATGGCAAGATGGAAAAGTGTGAGTTCCTTGTTTCAAGCATTGCATTCCTTGGTTACATAGTGTCGAAAGAAGGTGTACATGTGGATCCTTCAAAGTCCAAGCAATTTCTTCATGGAAAGCTCCTACTAATGCTCATGAGTGTCGAAGCTTTCATGGTTTGGCTTCCTTCTATAGAAGATTCATCCGAAACTTCTCAACTATCATGGCTCCTATCACTGCTTTGTTGAAGAAAGGAGAGTTTGAATGGTCTAATTTAGCTCAAAAGGCCTTTGAAGAGTGAAAGAGAAGCTATGTAGTGCTCCCATACTAGCTTTCCAGATTTCAATAAGCTCTTTGAGGTGGAGTGTGATGCAAGTGGAGTAGGAATTGGTGCGGTTTACTTCAAGAAAAGAGCCTATTTCTTATTTCAGTGAGAAGCTTAATGGTGCTAAGCTAAACTACTCCAACTATGACCGAGAGTTTTATGCTATTGTTCGAGCTTTGGACATTGGTCACACTACTTGAGGCCTAAACCTTTCATTCTACATTCAGATCATGAGGCACTCAAGCATATTCATGGACAACAAAAACTCAACCATAGGCACGCCAAGTGGGTTGAATTTCTACAATCTTTCACTTTTCTTCTAAGTACAAAGAAGGGAAAAAATGTGGTGGCAGATGCACTTTAAGAAGATCTTACTTGTTGGCCATGGTAGATGCAAGAGTATTGGGGTTTGAATCTTAAGGAGTACTACAAAGATGATGAAGAGTTTAGTTCCATGGTTGCTGCACCTAAGGGTATGTTTGTGCTTCAAGATGGTTTCCTCTTCAAGGGAAACAAACTTTGTGTACCAAAGTGTGGAGTAAGAGAACTTTTGGTTCGAGAAGTTCATGGAGGAGGCGTGGCTGGTCACTTTGGCATACAAAAGACACTTGATACTTTGAGTGAGAGTTTCTATTGGCCTAGCATGATTAAGGATGTTCATATGGTGGTGAGTAAGTGTGCTACTTGCCAACGTGCCAAAAGCACATTTCATAAAGGACTCTACACTCCTTTACCTGTTCCGGATCTTCCATGGGATAGTGTGAGCATGGATTTCATTGTGGGTTGCCTAGGACTCAAAGAGGCAAGGATGCTATCATGGTAGTGGTGGATAGATTTTCAAAGATGGCTCACTTCATTCCCATGCATAAAACAGATGATGCTTCACATGTTGCTGATTTGTACTTTAAGGAGGTGATTAGGCTACATGGAATCCCTAGAAGTATTGTATCAGATAGGGACTCAAAGTTCCTTAGCCACTTTTGGAGATGCTTATGGAAGATGGTGGGAACAAAGCTCCTCTTTAGCACTAGTCATCATCCTCAAACTGATGGCCAAACAGAGGTAACAAATCGAACTCTTGGCTCCTTGTTGCGTGGCTTGGTGAGTAAAACTCAGAAAGATTGGGATGTGAAGTTAGCTCATGCAGAGTTTGCTTATAATCGTTCTCACTCATCAACTACCTTACGTTCTCCTTTAGGTAGTTTATGGTGTTAATCCTTTTCTCCCCATTGATCTTGTTTCTCTTCCTAAAAATGAGATTCATGCGGATTCAAAGAAGAGATTGGAAGCTTTTAACAAGACTTGTTCTCAAGTAAAAGCTCAAATTGAGAAAGATGAACACACAATACAAGGAGAGGGCTAACAACATAGGCGCCAACCTAAATTCAAAGAAGGTGACTTGGTTGGATTCATTTGAGGAAGGAAGGTTTCCAAGCAAAGAAAGAACAATTGATGCCTAGGGCGACGGTCCATTTGAAGTCATTGGAGTCATTGGTGATGGAGCTTACAAGATAGACTTACCTAGTGACTATGGAGGGGTAAGTGCTACTTTCAATTGTTGGTGATCTATCTCCATATTATGATGATGAGAATTTGAGGGCAAATTCTTTTGAAGAAGGGGAGAATGATGCGGATCCAAAGGCATCAAGTCAAGTAGAGCCAATTTCACTTCTTATGGAACACAAGGGGTTCACTTTGAAGAGCTTCAACAATGCATTTGTATCATGTGTTACTTGGCTTGAAGAAGAAACTAGTTAGCATTTTAGCTTAGTGTCATTATTAGTTAAAATGTTAGTTAAAGTAGTTGAGTTGTTAAATCTTCAATAAGTCCGAAAATACTAGGATGATTTTGGATTCCTTTGTATTAATATCATGGTTGTATTTTAGGAAAGAGGTGCCTTAACTTGGAAGACTAGTTAGGCGTGTGATATCCATGTAATTAAGGAAAGATTTGCTATGTTTCCTTAAGCTTTTGTTTCCTTAAGTTCTAGCTAGATTCTATGCTAGAATCAAGGGAGAATACTTTCCTAAAATACTCTATGTTGGCCGAATGGCTAGGTTGTTTGGAGCACAAGTTGATTCTTGTCATTATAAATAAACATGTCATGCTACCTTACAAGAGCATGAATGATTTAGACAAAAACTTTGATATTGATTTTAATTGTGCCTTGCAATTATTTTCGACCACTATTTAATTTTCAAGATTGTTAATTAACTAGTGTTTAATCTACTTAATTCCAAGAGTGGTTTGAGTGAGATTAAGAGTTAACTAAAATACTCTAGGAGTGTTGATTTTAGTTTTCATATCCGAAATTCCTTGTGTTTGTTCGAAGTTCTTGAGGGTTCAACTGTCCTAGTTATGCATTCATATCATTACCGCCGCATCTATTGTTAAAAATAAATGCAAGGCTAATTATTAAGAATAAAATTTAACTTACAAACCAAAGTATCACAATAAACCAAACTAAATTGTGTAATTTAAACCAAATCAAAACTAAACAATCCCAAATAACAGTATTGTTATTAAACTAGGTGAGCTTAAAAACTATAAATTCACTCATTCCTGCTACTTAGTCCCTTTCACCAACCTGCAAAATATAAATATGGAAGAGACAAAGGAAAACAAAAACAAAAATTAGGAAAGCTAAGTAATTACAACTCAATCCCGTAAAATAATAATAACAATAGTTATATTTTGAAAATAATTTTTATAGCCTAATACAGACAAATATAACTTAATACAGACATATATAACATAATACAGACAAGTATATAATATGATTAACCATTTCAATTATTCAAGTTTATATGAGTCATACACAACAATTTAATTTTTTTTAGAGGGGAATCGAACGTCAGTAGGCCGGGCCTAATTCCAGTAACCACCTACTTCAACATGGGTCGTCACCCAGATAGATTAAGAGTAATGGCCAATATCGTTTTGCAGAACGTCCCTAGTATGCACACCCCTCACAAATCTAATGGGTATCCGCAATGCGCACCAATAGTATTAGGAGGAAGACAATAAAGAGTTGTAACAGAATAAAATCAAGTACTCTTCATCACCTATAGAGGATCCAAGTCCACAGGATAATTCCCTCAATATTATTTCCACTTTACGTGATTAATATATTTTAAAAGTTGTGACACATCAAACATCACATTAACATTAACAGATTATCTTCAATTCAATAAATATTTTTCACAACTTAACCACTTTATAGAATTATAATAATCAACGTTCATGATTCATAGTAACCAATATATCCATCATTAGATCCTCATAGAGTCACAATATATATCAACTTATAACACCGTTCGTTACATCATTAACAGACTAGTTATACCCATTAAATACATTATCAATATTAGTATAATTTTAGTACGATGGTATAATTTGGTACATTATAAATCCAAATTCATAACAACAATACCAGTAGATGCATATATATTATACGCAGGGATAATATTACTATCGTAATAATAATAATAATTTTAGTCATAGAAAGTACTATACTATTCCTGTCAGATAATATACATCTAACATAAACATAGAATCACATAACCACGTGTATTACACACAGCACATACAATTCCTAAGGGATTCTAGTTGTTGATGGACATTGTGAATTACCTCGAACACGTCCCAAGTATAGCAATACCAACTAAAAGTCGCCTTCTACGAAGGTTTCGTCTACAACAAATAATATTACCTAAAATTGATCACTTAATATAATATCCCGAAAAATAATTTACCAAGATTTAAAACATTAATTGAGGTTTCTAACATCAATACTTAATAATTAACATTGAGAAGAAAAGAAAAAATTATAAACTTTTAGAAAAACATTTGATTTGAAAACGTGACATATGTCACAGGTTTGTTACAAATATTCTTTTCAAAAGTTGAATTCCCGTAACATACTGAACAAGCTCCTTCCAATTAAGGACGAAAGAGGTACTCTGATATATATATATATATATATATTTTTTGTAAAGCAACAAAATTCGTAAACCAAAACTAGGTGAAGCAAAGAAGGAACTCAAGGTTCTAGTTCCTTAGACACGCAACAGAGTAAAGAATAGAGGAAGAAGAAAGAGAAAGAAGAATAAGAAGAGAAGTAAGGTCCGATCAGTTACTAAAATTCTGGAACTTACCAAAGAGATGAAGGAAAGAGAATTACGTGAAGATTTCTGGGTGTTTAGGGTGTGTATATATATATATATATATATATATATATATATATATATATATATATATATATATTATATATATATATATATATATATGTATCAATTTAGGGTTTCATTAAACGATAAGTATTTAGAAAAATCTAATCCTTTTCCAAAACCAACTCAAATTATAATTTCAGAATTTTCTTTTCTCTATCTTTCTTTTTGAACGAAAATCTGATTAAAAAAAAAAATCTGATTTCGAAATATTTTTTTTAAAAAAAAGATAAAAAAATCTGATTCAATAAATAAAAACAGCTTCATAAAAATCTAATTTATTATGATTTTACTTTATTTTTCAGAATTTTATATTTATAAAATCTTATTATAACGAAATGAATTTCATAAAATAGTTATAAAAATTTGGGATATTTTATAGTGCCACTATGGGTCAGATTTCCGAACCTGCCATTGAACTGTTGAGGGCCAGAGACTCTGAGCAACGTAACATAGGCAATATGATTGGAGTCCTTCTGTTTGCTGATGAATGTACAACTAGAAAAATGAGAGTTTCATTTGCTAGACTCCTTATTGAAGTTGATGTTACCAAGGAGCAACCTAGGAGTATCGATATTTAAGACTATGCTGGCAATATAATTACACAGGCAGTACACTATGACTGGATCCCCCCTTTATTTCAAAAATGTCAGAATGCTAGCCATGATTATGCTAAGAAAAATCCTAAGCAACCAACTAGGAATGAACCAATCAGGGTTACTCAGAAATGGATGCCTAAACAGCCTGCTATTTTTGTTCCAGCACAAGAGGTTGTTACTGAAATTCGTACAGAACGACCTACATAGCAACAGGTAGATGATGAAGTGGTAAATGTGCAGCAAGCAGGGAATGTCAATAGCTCACAACAAGTGAGAGTAGGGGATATTGAATGGTCAGTGGTTCCCACTAAGAAAGGCAGACCATCAACTAGTGTTAGTGTCCCAGGAACTGTGGTGCATATTGTGGATGAAGGAGGATCTAGCTCCTTTCACATCACTCCAACATGATTGTCAGTGCTTGGAATGTGAGAGGGTTGAATAGCCCCTCAACCATAGTTGAAATTAAGAAGTTCTTAGGTCATCATAATAAAGTGAGCCTATATGGTATCTTAGGAACAAAAGTGAAGCTTGACAATAAAGTTAGAATTAGAAAGAAGTTTAGAGGGAGTTTGTTATGGGATGACAACTATGACTACTCTAATAGGGGTAGAATCTGGGTGTTTGCAATTCTGATTGCGTGGCTTGGCAAACTATTGAGAAGGCTGATCAGTTCATGCATGGTGAGCTAACTAACAAGGCTAATGGTAGTGTTATATGCTCATTACCTTTGTTTATGGACTTCATACTGTGGAAACTAGAAAGTCTTGAAGGGTTAATTTGATTAGATTTAATCAAACAATCACAAGAGAATGGTGTGTTATTGGTGACTTTAATGCAGTGCTCAATGAGGAGGATAGGTTTCAAGGTAGACTTATATCTACTTATGAGACTCAGGATTTCATAAATTGCTTAAACACTAGTGATTTGTCCGAGCTAAGGTGTAATGGGCATTTTTACTCTTGGACTAATAAAAGTCAAGGTGATGCAAGGGTGATGAGTAGAATTGACAGATGTTTAGTTAACTCTCATTAGATGGGTACATATGCAGGGGTTACTTTGGACTATCTTAACCCTGGTATCTCATATCATAGTCCTATTTTCTTGAAATGCTCACCCTCTATCACTCAGAGAAGAAGACCATTTAAAATTTTCAACTATATGGCAAATCATGATGCTTTTGAACAAATTGTTGCTGACTCTTGGGTTCATGCTAATAGGAAAATGGCTATGCAGCAGATATGGGGACAACTTAAAAACCATCAAAAGGAAGCTTAAAGGAATTCAACAGCAGTGTTATGCTAACTTAGAGACTAGAATTGCTCAAATTAGGGAGTAATTGGATGTCATTCAAACCAGTATTGCTACTAACAGAACTGAAGATCTTTTTGTCCAAGAAGCTGAATGTGTAAGACAACTGAAGAAGTTCTTGATCATTGAAGAAAGTGCTTACAGACAAAAATTAAGAATTTAATGGCTCAATCTAGGTGACTGCAATAGCCATTTTTTCTTTCAAGCTATGAAAGAAAGATATGCTAGGAATAATATGGATGTCCTTTATAATGAGGAAGGGGTTAAGCTCTCTACTGTCATTGACATTCAAGTTGGTTTACTGGGGACTGCTGCTTAGGTTCTTCCAGGGTGGACATTACTCTTGTACGAGCAGGGGCTCAAGTGCAGCATACTGATGTTCACAACCTGATACAACCAGTCACACATGATGAGATTCACTTAGCTCTTCACAACATTGATGATCTTAAAGCCCCAGGGATTGATGGTTTTAACAACTTGTTCTTCAAAGAAGGTGGCATGTCACCAAGTGGAAGGTATATGAGGCTGTTCAAGAGTTTTTTGAAGAAGGTATTTTACCTTCTCCTGTTAACTGCACTTTGGTAACTTTAATACCAAAAATTGCTCATCCTAACCCAGTTAAATATTTTAGGCCAATTGCTTGTTGCTTTATGCTTTATAAGCTAATTGCTAAAATCTTAACTATGAGATTATAGACAGTGGTTGGCACTGTAGTGGATTTAGCTCAAGCTGGGTTTATACCTAATAGAACTATCTCTGACAGCATTCTATTAGCTACTGAGCTAATTAAGGGCGTTATTCCACTATGCATATTAACCCTAGATGCATGATTAAAATTGACTTAAGGAAAGCCTATGACTCAGTTGAATGGCCTTTTATTCAAGTTATGCTAGCTGAGCTTGGGTTTCCCCCCAAGTTTGTGAATTAGATTATGCTTTGTGTTACAACAGTGACTTATTCAGTATTATTAATGGTGCTCCTACTCCTCCTCACAGGGTGACCCTCTCCCCCCCTTTCTTTTTGTCATTTGTATGGAGTATCTCTCTAGATGCTTGGGGCAGTTGAAAGCAATACTTGACTTCAATTTTCACCCTAGATGTGAAAAAGTGGGTGTTACTCACCTTATGTTTGCAGATAATCTCTTGATGTTTGCTAGGGCTGATGCAAGTTCCATTCATCTCATCAATGGAGCTTTTCAAAAGTTCTCAAAAGCTTCAGGTAGAGCCAACTAGTTAGCACTGTCCTTCAGAGCATTCAACTCTACTGGTGTCAAATATTCATACTTCCTAAGAAACTCTTAAGGGAGATACATGCTATCTGTAGATATTATTTATGGACTTGGCTTGATACCATGTCTAGGAAAAATCCTATTGTATGGGATACACATTGCAGGAGGAAAGCTAGTGGAGGTCTTAACTTTAAGGATCTCATTGTGTGGAACAAGGCTGCAATAGGTAAACATTTCTGGGCTTTAGCTAACAACCAGGACAGATTGTGGATCAGGTGGATCCATGCTTACTATATTAAACATAATGATGTGTGGCAATGGTCTATACCTCAAAGACTCTCATGTGCAATGAAGAAGATATTAACAGCCAGAGAGAGTGTTACTGATGTTAACAGCCTGCAACAGCATATCCATAACGGTAAATTCTCAATTAAACATCTCTACTGGCACTTGAAAGGTGATGCTCTAGTTGCTCCTTGGAAAAGAATTGTCTGTAAAAGTAAAGCTAGTCCCAATGCTTTGTTCATTACTTGGCTTATGCTACATGGAAGACTTACTACAAAGGATAGGTTGGCTCAGTGGGGGATTTGTGAAAGCCATGATTGTGTGACGTACATTGGCAATAGGGAAATTCAAGATCACCTTTTTTTTGCCTGCAACTATAGTACAGAGGTTTGGAGCCTTTGTCTGAAGTAAATTGGTGTTAATAGACATAAACACTAGACTACAGAGGTGGAGAGAGCTGCACATTTCAGCAGGAAAACAAGAGCTACTAGCCAGCTTTATAATATGTTGTTTGTGAAATGTGTATACCACATTTGGATCTAAATAAACAGGAAGACTTTTGATGATAAAATTATTCCAGCTTCTCAATTGTTTAGGAACATAATATTTAGTGTAGCCTGTCGTTGTAATCACTCTCTCCATGGGAGATTGATATTACGATAGCATTCCTGTAAACTGAGACTATTTTCTTGGTGCCTCTGAATCTGTTTAGAGGGGTAGAAAAGGGTTTCTTGTCTTAGTGGTTTGCTTCCCAAACCCTTCCTAGAAGGGGGGGGGGGGAGCTAACCTTACTTGGCTTGATCCCTATTTATGTTAGCTTGTATTTTCCATACCTTTTTTTTTTGTTATCAATAACAATTTAGAATTCCCAAAAAAAAGACTTGGTACGAATATTCGTTATTAACTTCCTCCCTAAATGCAAAAACCACCTCAAAAACATGGGCATAATAGCTTCGTAAGAGTATATGATGTGGGTATCCAGGTTGAGAATGATTTGCTGAAGAATGCCGAAGACCATGATCTCAATGTCATAAAAATAGACATATAAGCCTAATCGCTCATTAAAGCATTTAGACTCGCTTAGGTTCAATCAATGCGAAAAAAAATACACTTCTTCTCTTTTCATTTAGAAAGAGAACTCATAAACATCGGATTAACAAAACTCTCTCGTCACGCGTCGTAGGAGTCCCAACTTAGGGTTTCATTTTCTGTTTCATCTCTTTCATTTCACCCAGTCTAATATAGGATTTTTCATCTTATTACATGTACTTATAATTTTCAATCAATAAATGAGTATTTCTTTTCTACCCTTGCACTAATGAGCATTAATGAAAATGACGATTGTCACCTTAAAAGAAATAAATTTCTAATTCTCGTGACTATTCTAATAAAGAAAATGAACAAATTGGCATAAAAGAGGCATTCCTTCCTTCACTACAACCATTCCTCCATACACCCCTTTCCCTTTAACCTACCTCATGGGAGGTATATTTGACATCAATTAAATATAGGAAAAATTGATTCTAATAATCCAACCTTTGGGTCGTTTGCTCAAAATAATCCAACCTTTTGATTATTATTTAATAATCCGACCTTTTATCCCAATGCGCTCATAATGCACCGTGAGACTGGTAACCTGATAGAAAGGTAATTTTTTTTTATTCTCTCCTTCAATCTCCCTATTGTTTCTCCCTCCCTCCCTTGCCTCACTAGTCATGAAGAACCACCTCACCCCCCACTCCCTGCTCATGATCCTCACCCTCACCCTCACCCTCACCCCTGCTCACGAACCCCTACCCCACCCCACCCCACCCCTTTGCGAACAACCCTTGCCCCAGCCCCACCCTCCAGTCTCCCTCGTCCCCCCCCTCGTCACCAACATCCTCATTGTCTCCCTCTTAAACCTCTTCATCCTCCTCCACTCACCTTCACCCTTTTCTTCAACCTCCACTTGCAATCTCTGAGAGGTGACGCAGATTTTCTTCACGGGCTGGTGATGGTTAGTTGAGGTTGGGGGCGTTTTTCGGGGTGGGGGAAGTGGGGCTGGAGTTGGGAATGGAGGGAGTGGGGTGAGTTGTGGGTTGGGGATGGTGAGGAGAGAGAAATAGATTTATGAGAGGGGGTAAGGTTTCACCGGGGAAGAGAGGGGGTTTTGGCGGCTGGGAAGGAGATCGAGGGGGTGGCAGTGGGTGGGCAAGGAGAGGGAGGGGGTGGCAATGGGTGCGGGTGGGCAAGTGGAGGGAGAGAATGGGGTGGGGATGGGGGTGGTAGTGGGTGGGAAAAGGGAGGGTGGGGTGGCAGTAGGTGGGGGATGGGGTGGGTTGGTGGCAGTGGTTGCGGAAGAGGATGGAGGGGGTAGCAAAAAAATATTTAATTAAAGCACAAAGAATCAAAGCAAGACATGTGTGTAATTAACCCATTATCCTGGTTATCAACCTTTTTCAACAGGTCACGGTGCATTATGAGCGAATTGGGATAAACGGTTGGATTATAAAATAATAATCAAAAGGTTGGATTGTTTTGAGTGAATGGCCCAAAGGTTGGATTATTATAATCAATTTTTAAGGGAGCAACAAGAAAAATCAAAGCAAAAACAAAAAAATGATGTAAAAAGTGCAAAATATAAAAATAAAAAAAGAAGAAGTGTTGCAAATAAGCTGTAATAGCCCGTTTTCCCGAGCTGCTAGGTAAATACACTTAAGATCCACTAATCACAATCAATGCTTAATAAACCTAGGATTAAACATTTACTCGCAGCGGAAACATAACCTAGAAAACGATCTTGGACCTGTGGGTCATTGGCCCACAAAACAAAATCCTTTATATAAGACTTCAATTACACCAATAACTCCACCTAATTCCCAAAAGTTATATACAAAGGAACAACAAATAACTGTTCTCTAATCAACTAACTAGAATACAAACTTAATCCATAAGCTACGACGACATCTTTATCTTGCTTCACTTCAGAATTCTGAGGTCACAACACCAAACCTGCAACAATATTTCACTCTGCACCCACCAAGTGACAGGCCACAAGAAATGACAACACTATCAGCAAAGCTGAGTACACACTGTGTAATAGAAAATACAAGTTTAGGTGTATTTTGAAAACTAACACATAGTTATAATAACAGATAATCACATTTAACTCAGTTATTATCGTTTCACAAAATCAAATCGTTTGGCATGAACGCGAGTGGAGAGGGGTACCACGCAATACCAGCTGTCTCCAAACTATTGAGGGTCGTCACCCAACCTTTTATTGTTATGCTTGCAAGACTTACCCGGACATGTCCTATAACGCCAGGAATTCGCCCTTCCTGGAAGGCAACAGCTAGGGACTCTACCCGCCCTAACTCGGGGTGCCTATTCATGCCTCACTTTCATATTTATAAAATAAGATATTTAATGATTCATACTTGAATCCTCAATACTCATAACATAATACCATACTCGACCTTGTCTGGTCTTAACTCATATCCGAATCAGTTCCTCATTATCATACCAAAACATATTTTAAGAAACATAGTATTTTCGAACGATTTCGATAATTGAACAAAAGGATAATTTTATAACAATTCACAACTAACTCATAGAGATGTATCTATAATCATGGCCATTACCACAAACGATATATGATATCCAAAATTCAATATAACTCCCACGGGAGCATTTAAATATATTTTGCTGAACCTAAAGGTTACCTCAACTCTATAACAATTATACAAACCTCAATCTCATAACTTGATTTCCCATATCATCTTCAATTCAACGTCTACATAGCCATCCTCCAACAACCACCTCACAGTAACATCAATAATCAATAACCAAACTTAACTATTCTAATTATCTTCTTCTAACGCAACCATTATGCTAATCAAACTGAATCCCGTAAATAGAAATTAACGAAGTCATTCCATAACTCATAACTCGACTTCATGCATATCAACTCCAACTACAATAATTATAACAGTCTCCCAATTCTAAGATTATGACTTCCCTCGCATCATCAACAACGACTATCCAATAAGAACGATACAACAACAACATAATAACAACAAACATACAACAATAATACCACCTCCACCACCAACAATAACTCCAACACCAATAACACAACATTAAGCACAATAACAGAACAACACAACCACAATCAATCAGCACAACCAACAACAGAAACCACCACCTACTATGTTCATAACAAACCTAAGTAAATCATATTCCCAAATTTATCACTCCAACTTCTTGAATCATAATAACAAGATGAACCATATTGTTCTACTGAATACTTTGGATATATAACTTAAACTATAAACCACATGATACTAGCTCTGGACACATCATTGAACCTTTTTAATCATATCCAAACTAATTCATCTTCCAAACTAGTAAACTATTTTAACTATAACCACCACAACATCACCAACAATAGAACAACAACATAAAATCTACCACAACCATCACAATAACTCCACAATAGCCCCACAACTACAACAAAACCATAACAACGGCGCAACAACAACAATAGGCAACAACTCACAACAATCCACCACAACCACAATGACAGAACAACAATAACCCAACAACACTACTACAACAGAGCAACAACAACATAACAACTCTACCTCAATCATCACAATTACTCCACAAGTCCATGTACTAAACACATTCCATTAAGAAACATAATCGTATTAGTTAGTGTATAAGTGTTGTTTAGGTCAAATGAAACATCTCTAATGAACCTTAGCATGTTATATACATGCTACAAACTTAATATACACATAATAAAATACACATAATAAAATACACATCATAAGTAAATTCATTTCATAAACATGCTTTACACTAGAAAGAAACAATCACTTAACTATAGAAGTGGAAATCTCTAGGTTAAAACCAAACTAAGTGTGTACCTTTACTAAGGATGCTTAAAGCCACGAAACTCCTTAATCCAATTGGTTAACTGCTCCTACAACTTCCCCTGAATGTATAAAATGCTAAAGATTAGTTTCAACAAGCTTATAGATATGAAAAACTAAGCTTAAATACAAGAGGTGTAAACTATTGAACTTACAGCAACTTATGTGATCTTTCAGCAAGGTTTTCTATATGATTTTATGGTCTAAAGGTTGGAACCAAAGCTTGTACTACTTTGTATGGATGTTTAGAAGAGCTCTATGTAGAGAAAAGTGGGTATCCAAGAGGAGAAAATAGAAAAGAGACGAAAACCTAAAACAATCTTTTATAGGCTGTTCTGGCGGTACCCAAGGAGGGGGGAAAGGTGATCTGGGCAACGTCGGTTTCTTGGAGTTTCTGGGTGATTTTTGCTTGAGGTGTTAGCCAAAGGTGTTGGCTTTCATAAATAAATAGGTCTTTGAGAGATCGACACTTAAGTAGCTGCTAAGCAGCTTTCTTTGAGCATAGGTCTGAGCTATAATTTCAGCTGGCCAGGTTTTACTATGTAAGCAATTTACCTTATTGAGCCACGTAATACTTGGGAATAAATGACTATTTTAACCTTAATACATCCCAAGCATGTCATATATCAAGTTTGGTTACGTTCTGAGCTCGGATTCAACTTCGAAAGGCTCTTTAACTAGAAGTTCATCGCTACCCGATAAAACAATCTCCAAACGATTTTCACAATCTTAATGTTTAAGGCTCTCAAGGACTTTCTAACTTATCTATTGGTTTCCAAAGCCTTCTTAGCTAATAAGAATGATGGCTCTTATCCTCTTTGACCTTTCTTAACCCTTAAGAATGATAGTGCTTATCCACAAGCTTTCTTAACCATTAAGAATGATTATGCTTATCCACAAGCTTTCTTAACCATTAAGAATGATGATGCTTATCCACAAGCTTTCTTAACCATTAAGAATGATAATGCTTATCACAAGCTTTCTTAACCATTAAGAATGATGGTCTTATCCACTTTTAGCTTTTAAATAAAGGTTCTTAAAACAGGGCTATTACATACTACCACCCTTAAAATAAGTTTCGTCCTCGAAACTTCAAAACATAAACTCATAGATCACCCTTAAGCATCCATAAATCAAGCACTACAACCTCCGATAGTCTTTATTAAATTTCTATGAAAAAGTTCTCAATATCCCAACAAATAGATTTTAAATATCCTCAAATTACAACTTTGAATTCCATACTCTTATTCCCAAAGATTTACACAAATCTAGACTCTTATTCATATTTTATAGCTCAAAACTTGAACTCTAATTGCCTAAGTAACAGATACACATTACCAACGATCTTTTACCCTCGCTATGTAGCCAACCAAGCATACGGTCGCAAGGTTGCTCTGATACCATTTGTAACAGCCCGTTTTCCCGAGCTGCTAGGTAAATACACTTAAGATCCACTAATCACAATCAATGCTTAATAAGCCTATGATTAAACATTTACTCGCAGCGGAAACATAACCTAGAAAACGATCTTGGACCTGTGGGTCATTGGCCCACAAAACAAAATCCTTTATATAAGACTTCAATTACACCAATAACTCCACCATAATTCCCAAAAGTTATATTGCCAAAGGTGTTGGCTTTCATGCATAAATAGGTCTTTGAGAGATCGACACTTAAGTAGCTGCTAAGCAGCTTTCTTTGAGCATAGGTCTGAGCTGTAATTTCAGCTGGCCAGGTTTTACTATGTAAGCAATTTACCTTATTGGGCCACGTAATACTTGGGAATAAATGACTATTTTAACCTTAATACATCCCAAGCATGTCATATATCAAGTTTGGTTAGGTTCTGAGCTCGGATTCAACCCCGAAAGGCTCTTTAACTAGAAGTTCATCGTTACCCGATTAAACAATCTCCAAATGATTTTCACAATCTTAATGTTTAAGGCTCTCAATGACTTTCTAACTTATCTATTGGTCTCCAAAGCCTTCTTAGCTAATAAGAATGGTGGTTCTTATCCTCTTTGACCTTTCTTAACCCTTAAGAATGATAGTGCTTATCCACAAGCTTTCTTAACCATTAAGAATGATGATTCTTATCCACAAGCTTTCTTAACCATTAAGAATGATGATGCTTATCCACGAGCTTTCTTAACCATTAAGAATGATGATGCTTATCCAAAGCTTTCTTAACCATTAAGAATGATGGTCTTATCCACTTTTAGCTTTTAAATAAAGGTTCTTAAACACAGGGCTATTACATAAGCCCCCATCAATAGCTTTGTCAAATGTACTTTCTTTTCAAAACCTTCAACCGTCGATCATAAACCTCCCACTTCACGAAACGCCTTGACCTTCACAACCAAAGACCATTACAAGCCAAGTCATACTTCTCATAAAGAACCGATAACCATGCATATCGTATCCCAATAAGCCCTAAAAAGAAAACCCAAGCCCGCTAGATCGAAAATCCATAAAGACGACTTAGGCAAAAGTTAGGGCATCTTCTCATTCACTAGTCTGGACTACGAATGGTCTGATTCTGCTAAAGATACGTAGGAAACCTCACCTCGAGTTTAGATAGTTTTAAACCAAGCCAAACCTACATTATTATCTGCCCTTGCCAAAGACCTATTCCAAATCATTGATTAATTCATTGCAAATGGCTCCAAAGCAAAATGCTCGGCCACCATTTAATATGTTAAGAGCTACGATTGGTCTGTTCTATCATGGATACGTAGGCAACCTCTTTTGAGGCCCAACAACTTTAATTCAAAACATATTTTAAAGACTCGCCTAGACCCATGAGAAATGTGCGATCTCCTCATGAATTTCCAATGCTCATCCCTACCTTTAGAACTAGTATGGGATTTGAACCTGCATCATTAGCCTATCTTATTGCGCGAGTCGATTCATTACAATGTTGCCTTTTATGATTCTAATCACTTCCTTTTCTAAGCCACATTATTGCTTCTAAGCCAACCTTAGCATAAACGTTCAACACTCAGCGCTATGACCGTGCCTCGTCCTTTGAGTGTTCCCTTCTTTGGCCTTTCTTGTCTTTTCTACCTTAGGAACCCTATATGGAATATTTGGTCAAAACTTCTGTTAAGCGTGACGACATATCTTCAAAATCAAGCAATCAAGCTTTGTACTTCATTACCACCATCTTACTGGGGGCTTTATCAACTCCATCTTACTAGAGGCTTCATCACTGGTCCACCCAAAAATTCATAGGATCCAAGTCCAAGCATATTGATATATGAACTTTATTCTGAGTCCATAAATGACATTTTGGTTTTTTAAACCCACACGGATACATCATCGCATCTATTTATGGGCTCGCTTAGGCCCTTGGCTTACCAAACTCGAAGCATATACAACTCAAGCGCTACAAAAGCTCGTTCTATATCAAATTTTGAATACAACATAGTTTATTACCTGAATAGATCATTCTTGGGGGCTTCCCATCTCTCCTCTTTCATAGGCTCCATGAGTACCTTGATCAAGATTTCATTACGAATCCATAGAAGAGATCATGGTCTCTAGACCCATAGGAAAGCCTAATTGTTTTATGGGCTCACTTAGGCCCATAAGAACTACAACACGTTCTGAATCAAACATAAGTTACATGGATCATCCTTGGTGGCTTCCCATTTCTCCTCTTTCAAAAACAGTTTTCTAAACGAAATTTGATCTTCTAATGGAATAACTATCTAATCATATCATAGGGATTAGTGTCATACCTATGCATTAGTGTCACATATATTTACATTTGCATTACATATCTACATTGTCCAAACATTGTGTCAAGTATTGCATCCTTTGTCCTTAGCCATAGGATTTAGCGTTAATCATAGAATCACACATACACACATCCGTATGCACACACGATAGCATTTTTAAGTCTAGAGTATTTAAGATCACTTTTCAAAGATCAAGTCTTTTCCTATCCACACACTAGCATCCATATCACCGGACATATGCATTTCTCCTAGTTGTTTGTTTGTATATCTGTGTGCTATTTGTATTCATAGGTACCGAACATTAAACGACTCTATAGGAGTTATATCTTGTCAAGGTCTACGGACCATTACAATTTAAGAACAAAAGACAAATGCTGGATACATGGTGCGTCCAGCGCACCGACAATGTTGTGCCACACGTAGCTTATGCGTCCAGCGCAATATGCTGCGCTAATTGCAGACTTTTGCCTCCTGCGAATAAACCTCTACAAAACGATTGGGGGCTTCATAGCTAAGTGGCGCCCACACTCTCAACTCTATTTGAATTCAAATGTTCGTTATGACATTACGCACGACAAACCAACGAACTTCAAGATATATTTCTCGCTTTTTAGCGAATGAACTTTCTATAAGTCATATTTTTCTTGCTTTTTAGCGGATGAACTTTTTGTAAGTTATGTTTCTGGCTTTTTAGCGAACGAACTTCCCGTAAGTTATATTTCTCGCTTTTTAGCTAATGGAATTTTCATTATGTTTCTCGCTTTTTAGCGAACGAACTTTTCGTAAGTTATATTTCTCGCTTTTTAGCGAATGAACTTTTTAAAGTTATATCTCTCGCTTTTTAGCGAATTCGACCTGTGCATAAACCTCTACAAAAACGCTTTGGGGTTATTAGTCTGGTGGAGCCACACGCTTAATTTTAAATTATTTTAAATGTTCGTTACGACATTATGCGCGATCACTCAGCAAACTTTCAAAAGTTTACAAAAAATACAATTCTATCATCCGACAAATTCTCAACGTCTATCACTCAAGAGACAATGAATACTCAGGAGGATCATTGATAAGACACAAACTATCAATAATGGGACACAAACTATTAGGTCTGCGGACCACTTCCAATCAACTACACCATTTGCCCTAGAAAGAGACAATCAATAGCTCAACCCTGTAGCAGTATTGCCAATAGCTCTACACCATTTGCCCTGAAATGGGACATTCAATAGCTCAGCCTTGGAGCGGGACAATCAACAGCTCAGCCCTAGAGTGGGACAACCAATAGCTCTACACCATTTGCCCTGAAGCAGAATAACTAATAGCCCAGTCCTGGAGCGGGACAACCAATAACTCTTCACAATTTACCCTAGAGCGGGGCAACCAATCGCTCTACACCATTTGCCCTGGAGCACGACAGCCAATAGCTCTACACCATTTGTCCTGGAGCGGGACAACCAAGAAGCCCTGGAGCGGGACAGCCAATAGTTCCACATCATTTTCCATGGAGCGCGACATCCAATAACTCTACACCATTTTCCCTGGAGCGGGACAACCAATAACTTTATCATCTCATGATTCCTTATTTCCACAAATCATCTTATTTTTGCACTTTTACAATTACTTTGCAAATATGTTTCATGTATGTTTGTTCCTAAAGCTTTTGCTTGTTTTGCAGGTACATGCGTAAAAGAGTGATTTTGGATTCCAGAGCATCTAGAATCAGTCTCCTTCCTGACACATATGCTTTGACTTTCGATTTTACAAACCTCGGTGAAAGTAGGGGCTTCTGTAGACAAATAATCGTGTATCGCCATTTAGCACCCTATGATGACTAATACCACTCTCCAATTGGTCCGGATCAAGGAAAGAATAAAGAACGAGTCCGAAATAAAATGATTTAAGCCCAAATTTATTTTCTAACTCTTTTTATCAACTCATTTTCGAGAAACCCTTTTTATTGCTAGTTTTACTAAGTCCACTTTCTACACCGCTTCAAAATAACTTTTTAAGGTCCATCTTTGAGAATCTTTTAAAAATAGTTTTAAGAAAGCCCAGTTTATAAAAACCATTTTCTAAGCCCAATTTAATTAAAATAAATAATCTATTTTTTTGGATTTTTTCACTAAATACCCCTGACAAATTAACAAATTCACAATATACCCTCAATGTTCCAAAAATGCACCATATACCCCTGAGTTTTCGAAGACGTTCACCAAATACCCTTTTCGTAACTGTTGTTATCTAACTATTAGCATTATTTACAATTTTGCCACAATTTAACCCTAACCCTAAAATCTAACCCTAAAATTTATCCCTAAACCCTTACCCTTACCCTACCCCAAACCCTAACCCACCCAACCCACCACCCCTCCACCCCAGGCCCAACCCCCACCTCCAGCCCCACCCCTCCCCCCTCCACCGTCGCATTCCCCCTCCCCCTCACATCCCTCTCCCCTCCGCCGCAACAACCCTCTCTCTCCCCCTGCCCCTCCCCCTCTTCGTTCACCATCGCATCATTTGTCGGATTATCGCGCAAGGGGTGGGTGAACGAAGAGGGGGGTGGGTCGGATTTTCGCGTAGGGGGTGGGACGAATTTTCGCGCAGGGGGTGGGGGAATCGATGGTGAACGAAGAGGGGATGAGGGAGGTCGGTGGTGAATGAAGAGGGGGTGGGGGAATCGACGGAGAAAGAAGAGGGGGCGGGTAAGATTTTAGCAGGGCTGCCAGGGTGGGGGATGCCAGCGGTAAACAAACGTACAGGAGGTGGGGGAGGCCGGCGGCGAACGGAGGCGCAGGGGGCGGGGGAGGCCAGCAGTGAACGGTCGCGCAGGGGGTAGGGGATGTCGGCGGTGAACGGTGTGGCGGTGGGGGAGGGGTAGGGGCTGGGGTGTGGTGGAGGGGAGGGGGTGGGGGTTGCCAAGGAGTTAGGGTTAGGGTTATGGTAAGGAGAAGGTTTTAGGGGTAGGGTTAGATTAGAATTAGTTTAGGGCTTAATGATAGCAAAATCGTAAATAAAGCTAACGAAGAGTTAACATAAGTTAAAAAAAGGGCATCTAGTGCAGGTTTTCGAAAAAAAGGGGTATATGGTGCATTTTTGAAACATTGAGGGTATATGGTGAATTTGTTAATTTGTCGGGGGTATTTGGTGAAAAAACCCTTTTTTTATTTGGTAGTTTACTAGCCCAAGAAGTAAATATCCACACAAACACCCCAAATATGGGGTTAATGAGAGTCGAACTGCCGATCATGAGGTTCTGAGGTGGGAGCTCCAGCCATTAGGCTCCCACATGATTCTCAATAATTAATTTTATTGATTAGTGTTATTAATAAAAATGTCTTTTATAAAAAATAATCTTTTCCCAAAGTGTTTTTTTAAATATCTTTGGCTAGCTCTTTTCTAAAATCTTTTTTAATAAAAATATTTTAGAAACCTACTAACTATTTTCTAAAATCTTTTAGAGATCTATTATCTATCGAAAACCTATTGCAACTTAATTACCTAAACTTACCTACACTATATAATACAATCTCCTCTATATCAAAACTTAAGACAACATCTCCCTAAAGCAAATCTCAACAACTAATTACACAACTAATAGCACATCAACAACAAACAACTCGGCAACAACAGAAAAACACTCGACCTCACATAATCACTCGAAAATCCTCCAACTCATACTTTCCTTCACCTGCACATCTTACCTCCCTGATACCTAATACAAATCACCGTTCATCATCATACTGCCACGCATCATTTCACCAAAATCCTCATCCATCAATATTCATCCACGATCCTTCATCATCATCATCATCATAATCACCACCGCCACTAATCTCCTAAGAATACCCATTGTTTTTGTCTAGAAATTAAGGATGTTAACTGCCTTGTCAAGGAAATACCGGGTCAGATCTGAATGTCCTGAGTCAATAGTTCGTATGCCGGAATCCTGGAAAAGGTAAGGTTAAACTGCCCCGGAGGTGGTTCCGAGATCGCCTCTCCGACGCTCAAGTCAGTGATCAAGCCAGAGAGATAAAAGCTAGAGAGAGATGCTCTGGTTTGTTAGGTAAGAATTCAATACCTTCTCATTGATGAGGGTGTTGGGTATTCATAGTGCCTTGGGATTCCCAGCTGTAAACCAACTGGAAGGCACTGACAGCTGGAAGAAGTCTCCACAGATGGGCCCCTGGAGGCCTTTGCAACCTGCTGGGTTTTGATCTTCCTTTAATTGGTTTAGCCTTGGGAATAAGCCCAAACAATTAGCCCCACGCCAGGAATGGGGGATCTGGACACCTTCTTGAAGCGTCTCCCGTTCGTGGCGGAACCTGGACCATCCTGAGATGAGACCGACCCGGTCTCCACATGGAGGGGAGGACCAGGCCGACCCGGTCTGGCAGGAGAGAGGAGAACGTGCTGACCCGATCTCTTTTGAGGAGAGGGGAACGACGTGCCGACCCGGTCTCCTTGAAGGAGAGGGGGGAACGTGCCGACCCGGTCTCTTTTGAGGAGAGGGGAAGGACGTGCTGACCCGATCTCTTTTGAGGAGAGAGGAAGGACGTGCCGACCCAGTCTCCTTGAAGGACAAGGGAAGGACGTGCCGCGACCCGCTCTTCAGAGGAGAAGGGAAGGACGTGCCGACCCGGTCTTCAAAGGGGAAGGGAAGGAAAGGCCTACCCGGTCTCCTAAGGCAGAAAAGGGAGATGCGACTCGATCATGAATGGACCGAGCTGGAGGGACGCGACTCGGATGAGGGACTAATGAGCCCAATACTAATCCGAGCCGGTACTGCTCATTCTGGGACTTATTGATTGACTCAGCCAAGGAGGGGGACCTCCTCAGGCCGAGTTGGGTGGACGCGGCTCGGATGAGGGGCCAATGAGCCCCATGCTTGTCCGAGCCAATGCCGTCTCTCGCTAAGTCAATCGGGGACTTAGGAGATTGACTAAACCAAGGAGGGGGACCTCCTTGGGCCGAGTTGGGTGGACGCGGCTCGGATGAGGGGCCAATGAGCCCCATGCTTGTCCGAGCCGGTGCCGTCTCTCGCTAAATCCATCTGGGACTTAGGAGATTGACTCAACCAAGGAGGGGGACCTCCTTGGGCCGAGTTGGGTGGACGTGGCTCGGATGAGGGGCCAATGAACCCCATGCTTGTCCGAGCCGATGCCGGGGATCTTGACTCGATTGCTAGAATGCCTGAGCTGGTGAACTTGAGCTGGTGAATTGGATAGTCTCCTTTAACCCTGAGTGCCACGTGGTAGCCGTGGATTATTGGGGTGATGGAAAACATGGTGGCGATTCAAATTCTGGGAATTTCTCGAAGCTTCGTGACTCTTCGCCTTCTTTAAGGCGCGCCTTTTGGTTATTTGGGCTATTTGAGAGGCCCATTAAGTAGGCTGAAAAGCAGGTCCCGGTCCATTATCGGACGTGGGACACGGAACCCGAGGAATTTGCCTATAAGTAGGGAGAGAGGAGAGAGATTTGGTCACTTTCTCCACATTTCTCTCTCTCTAAAACTTGAGTTTTCTTCTCTTTCTCTCTCTACTTCAGAGCTCTTTCTCTCTCTAAGTCTGGGTTCCATTTCTTCGTCCGACCAGGTACGCCTCTATTTTGATTTTTCGTTAAGTCTTTTCCTTTTAATAAAATCGGCCGACCCCCTCTTGTTGATAAATAATGGGGAGCTTGTCCGAGTCGGTGACACCCCTCCTTCACCTACTTATAATTTAGCCGAGGAGGTGAGGGGAATGGGAATGGTATTGGTGTCAACTTTAATAAGTTGCCCGGACCCCTCGGCTGTGCCTGAGGCGCTTTCCCTCCCAAGTACTCCTTCGCAAGCCGAGGAGAGGAAGCCGAGGGTGCCATCCCCCTACCCTGCGAGGTGTACCTAGCCTATCCCTCTTCGAGGAGTTACATAGACAAATATTTGTCTGATGGTGTAGTTAGGGTAACTATGCCAGGAGAAGAAGGCGAGGCTTCCACATCAGGCCGATTCGCATATCCGGAGATAGATCCGAGAGGCGTACCGGGAGCAAAGTTCCCTCTTCCTCCTTTGATAAAGGCCTTGCTGGAGGACCCCTGAGGTCAGGCGGCCAAGTTCCAAATAAAAGACCCGTATCTCTTGGTACGGCCAGATGCTAGTCATACTATATTGGCTCCTCCCCCAGGATGCACGGCTTTCTACTACAAGGCCATGGAGATGGGCCTCTGGTTTCCCTTGATCCAGTTCGAGAAGGACCTGCTGAATGCCTACAACTTCTGTCTGGGCCGGCTATCTCCCAACTCTTGGGGAGGAATTCAGGCCGTCTAGGTAATATGTGACATAATTGGGGTTAAGCCGACCGTTACTCTTTGGCCTCACATGTACAAATTATGCGAAATGATGGCCTGAGAGCATGGTCCTGGTTGGTGGTGCTTCCAGGCTCGGCGGGGTTACCGAACTGTGCTAAACCTTCCCTCTTCTCAAAAGGGATTCCGCCAAGGGTTTGCCTTCGTGTATTACGGGGGAGAATGGGGTATCCCAACTATACCTCCATCTGCCGAGCCCAATCATTTCTTGAATTTTAAAGTGCCCGAGTTATCGGACGAGGAGGCCGTAGCTGCTTGCTATATGCAGCTGGAGGCTAAAATAGTTTATGGTGGAGAGGTCTTCGTTGCTGGGAACTGGCTGCCGAGTTGCAAGATCTTCAAGGATGAGAACTTTTTGGAAGCTATGGGTCTAAGTCCGGCATTTCCCAAGGGTAATTCGACAAGGGGGTCCGGTTGACTTCCCTTATTATTTTATTTGTTCTATCCTTCATTGTGCTCTTTGATTGTTTTGCAGAGGCCTCCCTTGCTTATATAAGAGAAACCAACCCAGAGATGGCCGAGTGACTCACTGCTGCGTCCTTGAAAGCCGCCCGGATAAGGGCTGAAATGAAAGCCAACAAGATCATCAAGCCTGCTCCGCCCAAGGTACAAAATCCGCCCGTCCAACTCAGTTTTGTTTATGCATTCGGGACTTTTCTAACTTTGTAAGTTTTAGGATCCGTCCAACCCTAAGCCGAAGAAGCACAAGGAGAGGGCGGAAGAGAAGGTCGAGATGACCGAGAGAGCCTTGGCAAAGGCTCGGGCTGAAAAGGAGGCTTCGACGAAGAAAGCCAGGAAAGAGCCCTCCATCGAGGTGAACAGCCCTCGGCCGACGTCCGGGGATGATAATACTCATAGCTCCGTCCATCCCTCGGACTTCGAGCCGGTCCATAGTCTGGGCTATGTGCCGGGGTCGTCGAACCCTTCCCAGGCTGACCAGACCATGTCCGAAGCGCCGATCCCCTTCACCCAATTGTCCAAATCGGACAAGAAACAAAGGATCAACGATGCCTTGGACATCCTGTGTACCCAAGCCGAACGAGATCACATCAAGGCGGTCCATGGGAGGAATGAGTCGAGCGAGCACTTTCGCTCCTGGATGGACGTAAGCAGTTTTATTTATTATGTGGTTTACTTTTCAACTTCCAACCTTTAACTCGTTTTTCTCTCCGCAGTTTTCTATCCGGATGACCAGGGTGGCCGAGGACCGGCTTGCACTGGTTCAAGAGGTCCAGGAGCTGAAGGAGGCAGCTAGGACACACTTCGACGAGCTTTATCATGCCAAGGACGCCAAACGGCTGGCTGAGATGCGGTTGGACGAGGCCAACGACAAGATCAAGACAGGCAAGGAGGCTTGGAGGAAAGAGGAGGAAGCCTAGAAGAAGGAGAGGGCTGACCTAACTATGGCTAAAACCAACGCCGAGTCGGCCAAAGTCAAAGCTGAGTCAGAAGTGACTCGGATCCAAGGCGACTTGGATAGGGTCAGGTTTAGGCTGAATATGGTCGAGGCACAGCTGAAGGAAGCCAAGGAGCAGGCCTCTCGTTCCCAGGAGGAGTGGTTTGCTGAGTGGCATGCCTCCGAGGCTTGTGAGGAGTTTTGTGCCGATGTAGGCCAAGCGTCTCACAAGATGGGCGAGGATGAGGAATTGTCCAAGCTCAAGGTTGCTCTCGCTTACTCGTGCCCATCAGCGGACTGGAACTCAGTTTGGTCCTGCTATCAGGAGCTTGCCGAGGCCGAGGCTGTTCAAGTTCGTGCCAAGATGGCACAGGAGGCTGGCACTGATGATGATGAGGACGAGGAAGGCAGGAGCACTGATGAAGCTGCGGCCGAGCAGCCTGATGTCGAGGGTGTAACTGAGAAGCTTGATACAGCCCCTTCGACCTAGCTTCCTTAGGGCCTAGGTTTATCTTTGGAGTTGCCTCTCCAATGATGGAGCACTTTTGTATTTTTGGCTTTTTATATTCTCGCCCTTATCCATGTATTTTTGCAAACTTTTGGTTGTGTTTTGCAACTTTCATCTATGGAATACAACTGTTATTTTGCAATTCCTCTTGTTATTTTTGCCATGCAATTTACTATTTTGTTATTTGCGATATTACAATTTTGCAGTACTTTACGATAGACTGGTTAAGTCTTGCTTGCAACATTTTATAACAGACTGGTTAAGTCTTTCATTTCTTGGGTCAAAAAACCCGTCTTGGTACATGGACTGGTTAGTCCGATTCGCTACATTTGCAATTTAGCTAGCTAAATCTGACTTAGTGATGCCGGTTTGTACAATATGCCCCTATTGCAAGTAACAAAATAAATTACACATAGTATCTTTTGAGGTTGTCTAGGTTCCAAGGCAGAGCCAGTGGCACTCCTTCGGGAGACTCGAGTCGGAATGTCCCTAGCTTGAGGACCTCTGTCACCTGATAGGGGCCATCCCAATTTGCCCCTAACTTTCCTTTGAGATGGGATAGTTAGGTAGCTTCTACTTTTCGGTCGACCCAGTCGCCTAGGCAGATCGGTCTGGATTTCACTCGTCTATTAAAATGCCAAGTGATCTTTTGCTTGTACCGGATGGCTTGTAGCAGAGCATTGCCTCGAGTTTCGGGCATCAGATCTAAGTTTATGGGTTTTTCTTCTTCGTTTTTGTCAAACTCGTAGAATGTCATTCGAGGAGAAGGAATGCCCACTTCGACCGGGAGGACGGCCTCGTGCCATATACTAGCCCGAACGGGGAATGCCTGTGGCTTCCTTTACTGTTGTTCTGGCCGACCAAAGGACCCCAGGTAGGTCGTCTACCCATGCCCCTTTAGTTGCATTAAGGGATTTTTTGATTCCCTTCAGGACAATTTTATTGGCCGATTCGGCTTGGCCATTGTTTTGGGGTCGGGAGACGGCCGAAAACCTTGTTTAAATGCCGAATCGAGCGCAATAATATCGGGTCGGGCAACTATTGAATTGCCTGCCGTTGTCTGATACTAGAGCTCTTGGAATTCCGAACCTAGTGATGATGTTTCTCCAAATAAACATTTGGACCTGCTTGTCAGTTATTGATGCTAGCGGTTCGGCCTCTGTCCATTTGGTGAAGTAGTCGATGGCCACGATCAAGAACTTTCTTTGTCTTGATGCTGGGGGAAAAGGGCCGAGCAAGTCCATGCCCCACTTATCAAAAGGCAGCACTGCTTGAATCGTGGTGAGGGGAGTGGCAGGTGCTCTCGGTATGTCCGAGTGGATCTGGCAAGAGGGACATCGCCGGACTAGATCCGAGGCGTCAGACTTCAAAGTGGGCCAGTAATACCCGGCTCTTAAGGCCTTTTCGGCTACTGTTCTTCCCCCTTGATGGCTCCCACAAGCTCCTTGGTGTATTTCCCTAAGGATATAGTTCCCTTCCTCAGGGGTCACACACTTGAGGAGGGGAAGAGTGAAGGACTATTTGTAGAGCTGCCCCTCGTGCCATAGGAACCAACCTGACTTATGCTTGACCCAGTCAGCTTCCTTAGGGTCGTCGGGCAAGGTCTCGTTTTGTAAGTACTTCACACTTTCGTCCATCTAGTCCGAGGAACGGTTGAGGATAAGTTGCTCTTTGGCATTTATGCTGGGTTCCTTCAGCACTTCCCAAGTTATAGTTCTAGGGGCCGACCCCTCAGTGGAGCTGGTCATCCGAGCCAAAGCGTCGGCCTGTTGATTTTCTGAGCGGGGAATATGGGTAGTCCGGAACCCGGATAACTTTCCAATAACAGCTCGAGCTTTGGCCAAGTACATTCTCATGTTATCTTCCTTGGCCTCGAATTCTCCTGAAACCTGACCCACAATGAGCTGTGAGTCGGATTTCGCTATGGTCGATGTTGCTCCGGCCAGGATGCAAAGTTGTAACCCGAGGATAAGGACTTCATATTCAGCTTCGTTGTTGGATCCGAGGAACTCGAACTTAACAGCGTATTCAATTTTATCCCCGACCGGGGGTTTTATGACCAGTCCTGCTCCACAACCATTTTTTGTGGAGGACCCATCGACCAGTAATTCCCATTCTTCTTGTGAACCGATCGGGTGTCGGGTTGCACATTCGGTGATGAAATCAGCAAGGGCTTGGGCCTTGATTGCTCTCCGTGGCTCGAATTCTAGCCCGAAGTCAGCTAACTGATCCGCCCAATCAGTCATTCGACTCGAATGGTTCTTGCTCTCAATGATCTTTCGAAGCGGCTGTCTGGTTAGGACTTTGATGGGGTGCGCTTGAAAGTAATGCTTGAGCTTCCGACTAGCCATCACCAAGGCAAAGACCATCTTCTCGAAATCACTATACTTCGCTTCAGCCCCTCTATAGGCGTGGCTGATGAAGTAGACTGGGTGTTGCTTTCCTTCCCGCTCGGCTACAAGGACTGCGCTAAGAGCGTAGTCCAAAACGGTCAAGTATATGAATAAGGGCTCCCCCGGCAAGGGGGAGATGAGTTTAGGCAAGGTTGCCAAGTGATTTTTGAGGGAGGTGAAAGCCTGCTCGGCATCATCGTCCCAAGTGAACTCCTTTCGCTTTAGAACTTTGAAGAAGGACAAACTTATATCAGCCGACCTAGAGAGAATCCGTCCGAGTGCAGCTAAGCAGTCGGTCAGGCGCTGCACTTCCCTTACATTCCGAGGGGATTTCATCTTTGAGACCGCTTTGATTTTGTCCGCATTTTCTTCGATTCCTCTCTCATCCACTAGGAATCCGAGGCACTTTCCTCCTTTGATTCCGAAGACGTATTTTTTGGGGTTAAGCATCATTCAGTACTTTCTCAGGGTGCCCAATGTTTCTTTCAGATCGGCTGGATGATCCGACTGAGCTTTGGTTTTGACTATCATATCATCAACATATACCGCGATGTTCCGACCCAATAGGTCGTGAAATATTTTGTTGACGGTTCGTTGACATGTAGCTCCCACGTTTTTGAGGCCGAACGGCATCATTTTATAGCAGTAGACCCCCTGAGGAGTAATGAATGCCGTATGGACCCTATCCTTCTCGGCCATGGCAATTTGATGATAGCCGGCATTCGCGTCCATGAAGCTGAGAAGGGTGTGCCCCGCCGTCGAATCGACCAGCCTATCGATTTTTGGCAACGGGTGATTGTCCTTCCGGCAGGCTTTGTTCAGGTCTGTGAAATCTACACACATCCACCATGCCCCGCTCGGCTTTTTGACCAATACTACGTTGGCCAACCATTCCGAGTACTGACACTCTTGAATGAACCCAGCTTCCAGCAGCTTCCTGACCTCCGCGGCCGCCGCGGCGTTTCTTTCGGGGCCTTGATGTCTGAACTTTTGCTTGATCGGTCTGAACCTCTCTTTGATATTAAGCTCATGACACATGATTTTTGGGTCGAGGCCAGGCATTTCTATGGCCTCATAAGCGAAGACGTCTTGGTACTCTGTGAGTACTTGGATGATGTCTTGCCTTGTTTGAGGATCCATGGCTTTGCCTACTCTCACAGTCCGACTGGGTGTATACCCCGAGGCTAGTTGAGGGCTGAACCTTCTCACGTTTTTGTTTTTTCAAGTCCTTTTGGACGTCGTTATTCTTGAGGCTATTCACGTAGCACTCTCTCGATGTTTGCTGGTCGCCCTGTATTTTTCCCACCTTTCCGTAATCAATTTCGAACTGCATGAGGAGCTGATAGGTGGATATGGCGGCCTTAGCGTTGTTCAGCGTGGGTCTTCCCATTATTATGTTATATGGCAAAGGGATGTCCACCACCAAGAAGTCGATTGGTAGGCTTCTCCCCTTACCATTTTCACCCATCCGAGTGGGTAGCTTTATTGAACTGACCGGGTGAACGGAGTTGCCCCCGAAGCCTATGAGCGACTGATTCAGGGGGGTAACATCCCGCTCGCTGTACTTCAGCTTCTTGAGGCACTCAAGGGTAATGATGTCAGCGGACGAGCCACTATCTACCAACACTCTCTTTACCCTTGTGTTTGCTACCTTGAGTTCGATGACCAGAGAGTCGTCGTGTGGAGTATGCAACGTCTGACTGGGTTCCCCAAAGGTCATGACAGGGCAGATGGTTCAGGGCAGCTGGACGTCAAGCACCTGATGCTTGAGATTTTGGAGGTGGGCTTTGCGCGCTCGGCCGGTTAGGCCCCCCGACGCGAATCCTCCAGCGATGACACCGATGAAACCTTCGGTATCTCCGCTGTTCGACTGACCCACCTTTTGCTTCCCCTTTTCCTCGCTTGTGTGCAAAGGTAGCGATTGAGCTTTCCCTGGTCGGCTAAACCGTCCAAGGATTTTTTGAGTTCCCTGCAGTCTTTGGTGGTGTGCCCACATTTTTTTTGGTAATCGCACCATAGGCTCTTGTCCCTCCGAGAGGACGATGTCCGAATGGGTGCTGGCTTAGGAAACCAAGCTTTATCCCTGATGTCGAAGTAGATTTCCTTCTGATTTTTGTTGAACCGAGGGTTATTGCCGTTGTCGGTAAGCCGATCCCCTCGACCTCCCGTTCTTTGATATTTTGGCTGATCCTTGTGGTTCCCCTCGTCTTTCCTTTTCTTGCCCCCTTCGTCCGAATGACGACAGATATCGTCGCCTGGATGAATCTCTGAGCCCTGGTCATGGCTTCCGAGAAGGTTTTTACTTCATTCTCAGCCAAAGACCACCTGAGCCGACCTGGTTGGAGCCCGGACATGAGGGCGGCGAAGGCCACCGCGTCTTGTAGGTCGGTGATTTTAAGAGATTCTTCATTGAACCTTTTGATATAGTCCGCCAGGGACTCATTTTTGTCCTGCTTCACCACCATGAGGTGGAGGCTGGTCTTTCTTTGCCTTTTCCCAGCCACGAACTGGTGGATGAACAGGTGCTCCAAGATGGCGAAGTCCGTGATGACTCTGGCTGGGAGTTCTTGGAACCAATTGAGGGCAAGGCCTTTGAGGGTGGTAGGAAAGAAACAACAGCAGGTGGCCTCACAGCTAGTCTGAACGCTCATCTGAGCTTTGTAGCTGGCCATATGATCATCGGGGTCGGTTAGGCCCGCGAATGGTTCGATTAATGGGGTTTCTGATTTTTCCCGGGGTTGGGGTCCCTAGGATTTCCTGACTGAAGGAGATCAGGAACTTGAGCCATCCTCCAGTCAGCTTTGGCGGCTGAGAATGGGCCGAGTCGCCCTGCCCTTCTCGATGATGCGCCTTTTTGTTGAGGAGCTCCCGGGTGTCGTAGCCCTCGCTGAGGCGCTTTTTGTTAAGAAAGTGTCGGGCATGCTCGGGCTTCCGACTCGCGCCCCCTCTTGGGGATTTTGATACGTGGGTCTCTGCGTGCTGACGGGCCGACCCCTGACGAGTCGACTTCTCTTTGTCTCGATGACTTGGTTCCCTCGAATCCGATCGTGGCCGGCTAGGTTGCTGATCCCGATTGGATCGAGAGTGGACATCCCTTTGAGAGCGGGCTATAGTGTGCTCTCTAGGCTCAGGTTGATTGAGTGGGATGAGCTAGTGTTGCCTCTGCTGAAGCATGGCCATCATGTCCATCATACCTTTTTGGAAGGTTTCTTGGAGTTGGGCAGTGATAAGAGCAATGTCGGCCGCGAAGAGCGGTTGAGGGTCGACATTCTGTCTTTGCTGAGAGGCTGACCGGGGGTCTAAAGTTTGAACGATGGGTGACCGCCACCCGGTGAGGGGACCCGCTCAGCCTCCCTATTATGCGGGGGTGAATGGCCTCTCTCAGGATTGATGATCGAAGCTGAGTAGCTACTGAGGTAAGTCTCAATAAGTGGTGGCGAAGTAACTTTTCGTACTATCCCCACAGACGACGCCAAACTGTTTCTGTCTAGAAATTAAGGATGATAACTGCCTTGTCAAGGAAATACCGGGTCAGATCTGAATATCCTGAGTCAATGATCAAGGAAATACCGGGTCAGATCCTGCAAAAGGTAAGGTTAAACTGCCCTAGAGGTGGTTCCGGGATCGCCTCTTCGACGCTCAAGTCAGTGATCAAGCTAGAGATATAAAATCTAGAGAGAGATGCTCTGGTTTGTAAGATAAGAATTCAATACCTTCTCATTGATGAGGACTCTGGGTATTTATAGTGCCTTGGGATTCCCAGCTGTAAACCAACTAAAAGGCACTGACAGCTGGAAGAAGTCTCCACAGATGGGCCCCTGGAGGCCTTTGGAACCTGCTGGGCCTTGATCTTCCTTTAATTGGTTTAGCCTTGGGAATAAGCCCAAACACCTATTATCATATTGAATTGTTGATACCTAAGCCTAACACAAATAATACTCCATTAGTTCTCCTAATACTGCTACTATAATATATTAGACGCTCAACGTACAAATACAAACGCCAAGACCAATTTTTTTTAACGACTCGTACAATTCAATTTTCCAAGATCCGTAAAAATCAATGACCTCCAACGATGTATTTTTTGTGAGGGTAAACTAAATTAACTACCTTTATTTTATTTTTTTATGTACTTTTATTATTTTGTTGAAGTTTGATAGGTGTGTCGCGCACCTAACAAAAGTAATTTCCTAACTAACCTCCTAACGATGTAGCAGGGCAAATCAGGGTCGAATCCACAGGGACAAACAGTATCAAACACTAGGTATCTTGACTCAATTTAAGTAAACAAGTGACAAACAATGATGAAAAGGGTGTTGAACTAATAATAACACTAAACTATGACAACTACTAAAGACACACAAGGTATAATCAATCAATAAATGCATCTAGAATTAAGTATCCCCAGTAGCATGACCAATACATGAATAATTTCCATCCTAATAAACATAATCAATGATTCAAAAGGAGTAATGTACTTTATAGCTACCAAAGACCTCTCCCGAGTACCAATGGCTACTCTAAACAAGCAATCAAACCTATTCCCATGGAGTCCTGCAAGAAAGAGACATTAAACATGGAATCACAATAAATTCCTAGTAATCCTATCTACTTATTCCCATAGTGATATTCATACTCTTGATTGAATTAACAAATCCATCTAGATTCAATTCCCATTGAAAACTAGATATAAGGAAGCAATTCAAAATCATCTATCCCTAGTATGATAATGAAAATAAGAACAATTCAATCAAGCAAGAATAATTAATCACATAAACTTGGGATTAATGGAGAAATTCATGTATTAATCATCGCTAGGGTTCAACTTAACCCTAGATTATAAAACTACTCACTCATAATTGAAATATCAAATCAAATAATATATAAATTAAAAGACTTATAATTATGAAGGAAAAGAAGAGATTAAGAAAAATTAGTCTTTACTTGAAGAAATCAAACTTGTAGAAATTGATGTTCAATAATGGAGTTTTCTCTCAAAAGCTCTCTAAAAAGTGATAGTCTATTCTCTAATAATGAAAAAGTACTGAAAAGTATGTTTTAATAAAACCTAATATCGTTTACATAAACTAAAAAAAGTAATTAAAAGTGGCAGATTAAACCGAGCAGCAGCACACACGGTCGAGCCACATTTTGCACGGTCGTGCAGCGCCGCGCACGGGCAAGTAGAAAGTTGCTTTGGCGTGCGCGCAAAACAGAAGGTTTTGGTCGATTTTGTAACAATTATGCACGGGCAAGCGAGATCTAGCTTGGGCGTGCGCCTTGGTGCGTGGGCAAGCGATATCTCGCTTGGACGTGCACCTTGGAGCGTGGGCAAGCAGACTTCTGCTTGGTCCCGCAAAGAAGATAATCCTTGATATCGTCATTCCTTCAACTCCAAAAGCACTCGAACTCATCTTCTCGCATCCGAAAATCGCCATCTAGACCATCTACGAACCATATTAGCTCCTCTTAGTCACAATTGGCCTCAATAACCTAAAAATCACATGAAACCCGAAAGTATCTCGAAATAACACAATGGTTCAGAATAGTGCCAAAATCATGCAATTAGACCTAATATGCACTAAAAACCGACTTATCAAACTCCCCCAAGCTAAACTAATGCTTGTCCTCAATCATTGTAACATGAAACATATGGAAAAGTAAGATAAAAACTCTTCAAGCACACTCACAACACGATTTTCAAATCAATCTTCAAATGTGAAAATAAAACCATGAAGAGAATAAACACAAAACTATTCAATCCAAATCCTAGATCTCATAATTGTGACTTGACCACCAATATTACCACTTTGCTCCCCCAAGCTTGTCTTGACTATACATGGTAACCGTCACTCTAGTCGTGCACACCACTCATGTGTATAAGAGGGTCAAATGGTCGCTCAAAGCTCCATTCCATTGACTATATCCTACCATAAGCTTGCACATCTTCTCACTCTCCACCGATAGGGGACTATGTTATATGCAAAGAATCATGAGGATTTTATATGGGTTGTAATGAAGGCTTAAGGTATGGGTGTGGAAAATTCTAGGAAAGAGGTGCTCAAAGGGGAAAGTGAAGCTCTTTTCTTTTTTTTTTCAAACACCCTTGACAACAATTACCAATCCTCACACACACATTTTAATTTCACTTCATTTCTCTTTCTCATTAGCTACTTCATAACTCCTCAATTACAAACTCCAATTTCCTTTTATTACGCACTAAAGACATAAATCACAATCTTTTGGTTTTTTTTTTTCGTTTTCTCCTTCTTTTTTTTCAATAAGGAATTAACAAATTATCTACAAGAGGAAATCGATAGCAGTTTAAAAGTAAGTAACTATGAGGAGTTGAACTCAATGCAAGCAAACATCACAAACACCACAAAATATCTTTAATGTCACAATATAACTTCATCAACATAGCTTCACAATCCCCTAGGTAGGACAAGGTAAAGAGCTAAAGATGTAGTTTATCAAGAGAAACAGGCTAGGCTCAGAGGGGTGACAAAAGGGAAATAATCAATGTGGGTGGAATTTAGTTATGTAGCTCAGAAATAGCAGATGCCTCAATCATATTCAATGCACAAACAAGTCAATGCGGTTTCAAGGAGTATCAATGCAAGTTCTAGAGAATAGTAGCCAAGGAAGAGCATCACACATGAAAAGAAAGACTAGAAAGATGTTAGTCTATTAGGCTCAAAATAACCTCACTAGGTATATATATTTTCTAACAAGTATAGTCAAGTCTCCCTTGGGAGGATCAAACCGTCTTACCACAAACCATTCAAATCACAACGAGAAAGGAGAGATCAAAAATAGTTCAGAGTTATTCAAATCATGCTTAGACTTCACATAGAAACGAGCATAGAACCAGGCTTAGTGTGTACTATCAGCAGAGATCGATCCTACATGCAACCTAAAATGCAACTAAATGATGAAACTATATGCAAAACGAAAAATAAAAAATGCCTAGATGATGAGTATGTACAAATGATGTGGTAAATCCCTCCCCCAAGCGAAATGACACAATGTCCTCAATGTGCAAGAAGGAAAAACATGCAAGGAGACGGGATAGAGAAAACTCATGGATCAGGAGGAGCATCATGCATGGTGTGATCACTGGAGCTGCCCGGCGTCCATCCTTGGGAGATGTGCCATGCGCGAAGATCGCGAAGTAGCTCGGGAACATCACCAAAGGTGGCTTGGAAAGCCTGGTGCTGAGAAGTCAGCACATCTACAGAGCGCTGCATAGCAGAAACAGAATCAGAGTGAGACTGATGGAGCAACTGAACCTCTGTACGAAGGCTCCCAATATCCCCACGAAGTGCCTCAAGCTGGTGAGCATAGGGGAGGACAGGAGGGTCGTCAGCCTGAGTAGACGACTCGGGAGCATGGCTAGGCTCCCCGCTCTGGTCCTCAGCAGGGACCCAAGAGAAATTATGAGCAAAAAATCAGTTCTCCGGGTCGTAGATGACTGTGCGCTCCAGGTTTGGAAGGTAGGCATAAGGGCGTTGCCCAACCTTCCAAACATACCCCTCCGCAGTGACCTCAGTGGCCATCCAGCCCATGGTTTGGAATGCCTTGAGATCAAGGCATGTGCTACATGGGATCACTTGGTGACCTGCCTAATCAATACCAAAGGAAGAAGCAATAATAGAGATCATACCACCAATAGCAATATCACCAGGAGATCGAGTGACCTCATCCAAATGGTCCATAAGCCACATAGCAGGGTTCAGAAAACTAGCCCCATCCACAAGACACCACACAATGTAAAGCTCACGTGAAGTGACAACCCCAGCACTATCGCCCCGGGCAAAAATGGTCAATGACAGGAATCGGTGTGCGGTGCGCAGGCCAGGGCTAACAACCCCAGAGGCCTTAGCACACTGCGGGTAGTAAACTTCCTGACTAGTGATGAGATTCCAAAAGGCGTTATCGTCATATCGCTCAAAGCAGCCAGAAAGGGGGCCGTGCTCGGTAGGCGAACCAAAAATAGCATTGGGTTGGTTTCGATTTAGGTGGCGAGACTCGTTCATGAGTTGGAAGGTGATGGAACGAGGGTTTTTGGTGTAGGAGCGGACGACCTCTAGTGTAGAGAGGAATTCGAGGGTGATGCGTTTGTAGGATAGGGCATGCATGTTGAGGAATTGGTGCCAACCTACAGAGTAGAAAAGTTGTTGAAGGTCACCATCAATGCCTAGTTCAGTGGCTATGTTAGGGTCGTAGAAATGAGTGGGGCGGAGGCGACGACCGCTGAGGATACGAAACCGCTCTAGGTGAGCCTCACATGTGAATTGTATTCCTAGGGTGTCTAAAGGAGGTGGGTTAATGGCGGGTGGTGGGGGTGGGTCACGGGTATTGCGGAGGTGGGAAGAGGAAGTGCGTCGGGAGGGGTTCGCTCTAGATGGTCTAGGAGGCATGATGATCACAAAGAGACAAGCAACAATAGCACAACACAATCACCCAAGGGAAAATCCAACCAAATAATCCACAAACCAAGAAAACAAGTTCTAGTATTAAGCAACAATGCAATAAAGTATAGGCAACAATCAAGTAATCAACCCACAAAACAATGCCAAGCAAAGAGTGCAATGAATTTCAAAGAGAAAAATCAAAATCACTAAAAGATTGAGAAAGTGAAAAGATTATACCAAACTTGAGGTGGGTGTCTAACACCCACAATGAATCCGTTCTTGAATTTAAAAAACCTTAGAATTGCTTCCTTGCTATCCAAATTTCTTCAATTTCAAGCCACAACAAAACCCCTAATATGATTTCAAGGTTAGGGTTTTCAGAATTTTGGGTGAGAGAGAGGGGAAAAAGAAAGCGGAAGAAGAAAAGAAGGCCGGCGAAAAGGGTGGTCGCCGGTGAGAGAGTGACGGTCGGCGAAAAACGCCGGTGAGGATGCCGGAAAGTGGGGGGAAAGGTGAGTGGTTGCGAAGGTGGTGGAGTGAGAGAGAGAGATAGAGAGAGAGAGTTATGAGAAGTGAGGGGGCTTCGAAAATTTTGAAAGGGGAGGAAAGAGAAATCCCGTGAGAAGGGGTTTAATGAAGTCTTCCGTCAGGTCGCAGGGGCGTGCGGACCTGCGGAACAATCGCACCACAACAGTCTGTGTCGAGCGCGTGGTCGGGTGGATTTTCGCTCTGTCCTGTTGTCAGTCGCTCGATCGTGCTTTTCGTCGCTCGGGCGTGCAGATCGGCCAAAAGAGTATACCAAACCGTCTGTCTCAAGGGCATGGTCGAGCAGAAAATCGCTCGATCGTGCGGGATTTAGCTCGGGCATGCAATTGTTCGCTCGGGCGTGCGCGCTGGACGAAGTGTTCTCCCAATCCGTCTGTGTCGACTGCAGGACCGAGTGAATTCTCGATCGGGCGTGTGACCTGCTAGCAGACGATCATTAACACCATTAAAAAAACTTTTTTTTTTGTTTTTGTTTTTGTTTAGATGAATTAAAAAGAAAAATGAAATAGGAAATATAATAGAAACGATGGGAAATTGGGTTGCCTCCCAATAAGCGCTAGTTTTTAAGGTCATTAGCTCGACCTGCTCAATAATCAATCAGATGAAAGAATGGAGAGTATGATGTCAACTCTCTCAGCAATAGGATCACCAGCTCGGTAATGCTTCAATCTGTGGCCATTGACCTTGAAAGTGACATCTTGACGGTTCCAAAGCTCCACTGAACCATAAGGAAAAACCTTACAAACTTTGAATGGGCCTGACCACCGCGAACGAAGTTTACCAGGAAATAGCTTCAGACGAGAATTAAAAAGAAGAACCAAATCTCCTTCCTTGAACTCTCATCACACAATGCCTTTGTCATGTCATCTCTTACTTTTCTCCTTGTACAATCTAGAGCTCTAATAAGCATCAAGACGAAGCTCATCCAGCTCAGTAAGTTGAAGGAGTCTCTTCTCACCCACCGTTTGATAGTTGAAATTGAGGCTCTTAATAGCCTAGAATGCACGATGCTCTAACTCAATAGGGATATGACATGCTTTATCATAAACAAGACGATAGGGGGTGGTACCTCTAGGGGGTCTTGAATGCTGTCCTAAAATCCCATAATGCATCATCAAGTTTAGCATCCCATTCTTTTCGCGTTCTCGCAACCGTCTTCTCTAGGATAGTTTTTATCTCACGGTTGGAAATCTCCACTTGGCCACTAGTTTGTGGATGGTATGAAAGTCCCACCCTATGATGCACACCATACTTCTTAAGCATAGCTTCAAATTTATTCTCCAGAAAATGCTTACCTCCATCACTAATCAAAACCCGTGGAATGCCAAAGCGAGGAAAAATAGTTTTCTTGAAAAATCTACTAACCACACGAGCATCATTAGTGGGGGGTGCAAGAGCCTCCACCCATTTGGAGACATAATCCACAGCAACCAGAATATACTTGTTCCCATAAGAGGAAAGGAACGGACCCATGAAATCTACACCCCACACATCAAATATCTCAACTTCAAGAATAGTGTTGAGAGGCATCTCATTCCGACGGGACAGATTGCCCGTCCTTTGACAGCGGTCACAGGAATGCACATAATGATGAACATCCTTGAACAAGGTAGGCCAATAGAAACCACATTGAAGATTTTTCCGCTGCAGTTTTATTAGTACTAGCATGGTCTCCACAAGGTAAATCATGACAATGAGATATAATAGGAGATACCTCATTTCCAGGAATACACCTTCTAATCACCCCATCTGCAAAAGACTTTTAAAGAAAGGGATCATCCCAAAAGTACCTCCTCACATCTTTAAAGAATTTCTTCTTTTGTTGAGACGAATAACCATGAGGAATAGTGTCACTAGCCAAATAGTTGGCTATATCAGCATACCATGGGATCTCTGCAGTGGCTAGAGCTAGGAGTTGCTCATCAGGAAAAGTATCATCAATTGAAAGAGCCTCTTCACCTTCATCATCAACAACAATTCGAGAAAGGTGATCTGCAACAACATTTTCAGCGCCTTTCTTATCTCGAATCTCTAAGTCAAACTCTTGTAGCAACCAGATCCATCTAATTAAGCGAGGCTTAACATCTTTCTTGCTCATCAAATACTTAAGGGCCGCATGATCAGTGTGAATTATCACCTTCGACCCCACCAGATAAGACTTCTCCATGGCATATACCACTGCTAACAATTCCTTCTCAATTATGGCATAGTTCATCTGGGCCGAATTAAGAGTCTTGCTTGTATAGTAGATGGCATGAAGTTTACTATCCTCCCTCTGACCCAAGACTGCTCCCACTGCATAGTCACTAGCATCGCACATAATCTCGAAAGGGAGATTCCAATCAGGCGATTGAATTATAGGAGCAGAAATAAGAGCTGCTTTTAACCTGTGAAAAGCCTCAATACAAGCATCAGTAAACACAAAGGGGACATCCTTGCCTAAAAGCTCAGTTAGAGGTCGAGCAATTTTTGAAAAATCTTTTATAAAGCGGCGGTAAAATCCCGCATGACCAAGAAAACTCCTTACTCCTTTGACAGAGTTAGGAGGTGGTAACCGCTCAATGATCTCTATCTTTGCTTTGTCGGCTTCAATGCCCCAATGAGAAACAATATGACCCAGAACAACTCTTTGTTGCACCATGAAATGACATTTTTCCCAATTGAGAATCAAATTAACTTCTTGACATCTACGGAGCACCTTTTGTATATTAGCAAGGCAAACGTCAAAAGATATTCCATAGACTGAGAAGTCATCCATAAATACTTCCATAGAGTTCTCAATAAGACTTGAGAAAATTGCCATCATGCAACGCTGAAAGGTGGCAGGAGCATTACATAATCCAAATGGCATCCTTCGATATGCAAAGTGCCATAAGGACATGTAAAAGTACTCTTTTCCTGATCACTTGGATGAACAGGAATTTGGAAAAAACCAGAATATCCATCCAACCAACAGAAAAAGGAATGTTTTGCCAATCTTTCTAACATCTGATCAGTGAAGGGGAGGGGAAAATGATCTTTTCGGGTGGCCTTATTCTTGACAACGGTCATATCTCCTTTCTTAGGGACTACTTGAATAGGGCTAACCCACTTACTATCTGAGATAGGGTAGATTATACCTGCATGAAGCAATTTAAGAACCTCTTTCTTGACTACTTCCATCATATTTGGATTAAGTCGTCATTGAGATTCTATAGAAGAAGCATGTTCATCCTCAAGAATGATTTTGCGCATGTAAAATGAGGGATTAATACCCTTAATATCATCAATGGTGTACCCAATGACATTCTTATATTTCCTTAAAACAACAAGTAATTTTTCAATTTGAATGTCATCAAGCTCAACATTAACAATAATAGCGTATCTATCATTGGGACCCATGAATACATATTTCAAAGTAGAGGGGAGAGGTTTAAGTTCTACCTTAGGAGGCTTAGTACTCTCCTTAGTTTCCCCCGAGCTCATCAACTCCTTAAGAGGCTTTTCAGATTCAATTGTTCGTATTTCCTCGAGAAGTCTCTTGTATTCCCTTGTCTCCCAATCTTCCTCATTAGCACTACCCATCAAGACCGTTTGCAATGAATCATCAAGTTGCAAACTGAAGGCTCTGGTTTCTATAACCTCATCAAGAGCATCCACTCTATAAACAGTTTCTCCCATAGAATGGGAAGTCATGGAGTTTGTGCGTGTGTACTCCATCTTCTCATCACCTACTTCAAAGGTGATATTACCCTTTTTCATGTCAATAATGGCTCCAACAGTGGCTAAAAAGGGTCTCCCAAGAATGATGGGAACTTGAGCATCTTCTTTCATCTCCATAACAACGAAATCACAAGGAATAAAGAATTTACCCACTCGAAGAGGAACATCTTCAAGGATACCAAGTGAAAACTTTACTGTTCTGTCAGTTAGTTGGAGAGAGATGCGTGTGGGTTTTAGTTCGCCTATGTTGAGTTTCTTGCAGATAGAGAGAGGCATGAGACTAACACTAGCCCCAAGATCACACAAAGCATTCTTGATAGCAATATCTCCAAGCTTGACAGGAATCGAATAGCTGCCTGGATCTCCTAGCTTTTCTGGAAGCTTGCTCTGCAAAATAGCACTACACTCAGCTGTTAGTGAAACAGTGACATTCTCTTCAATTTTTCTTTTGTTAGAGAGCATGTCTTTTAAAAACTTAGCATAGGAAGGCATCTTAGATATGTCATCCAAGAAAGGGATGTTGATGTGTAGCTTCTTCACGATGTCAAGGAACTTCCCATATTTCTTTTCAAGTTTTGCCTGTGCCAATCTTTGAGGGAATGGAACAGGTGGCTTGTATTGTTTAATAGGAGTGATAGTGGGTTCCTGCTTCTCAGTCTTCTCAGCTTCATCTTTCAAAACCGTCTTCCCTTGAACTTCTTCACTCAACTCTATGACCTCTTCTGCAGTTTGCTTTTGCTCAGTTACCTTCTTTGTAGGCTGTTGCTATTCTTTACCGCTCCTCAATGAAATAGCATGAATATGCCCCTTAGGATTTGGTTCAGTTTGCCCAGGAAGTTGGCCTAAAGATTTTTAGAGATGGCTAATTTGTTGGGCAAGTTGGGTCATCTGATTCTCCATCAATTTATTATGAGCAGTGATTTGTTGGAGAGAGTTGTTGAAGAATTCATTTTGCTTGGCTTGATATTCAACTTGTTTGGCCTGAGAAGAAGCTAAATTCTCCATGATAGTTTCAAGGTTGGGTCGAGAGGAGGATGATGAAGAGTTGAATGGTGGCCTTTATTGGAAACCAGGTGGCTGGGAGTAGTTGGTGTGTGGAGGTTGAGGTTGGTTATTTTTGTAAGAGAAATTTGGGTGATTCCTCCAACCTGGGTTATATGTGTTTGAGTATGGGTTGTTTTGTGGCTTGTTTGTGTTTAGGAGGGCATTGACTTGCTCAGTTCCCGCTTCCATGGTATTGTATTGACACTCATTAAATGAGTGACCTTGCACTTCACAAATCTAACAAACAGGTGCTATTGGTCCGCTACTCAACTGATCAACTTTAGCTGCCAAACCTTGCACAGTGTTAGTTAAAGTAGCAATAGCATCAACCTCATACTTACCTCCCTTTTTAGGGGCTCTACGAGACACACTCCAGTCATTCAAGTAGTTGTTGGCAGCCATATATCATCCAACAATGTCTTTGTAGCTTATGGAGTTTTGGCCATGAAAGTACCGCCAGATGCGGCATCTGTAGAATTTCGAACTTCGTGCTTCAAACCATTGTAAAATGTCTGAATTAATAGCCACTTAGGAATGCCATGGTGTGGACACTGCCTTTGCAAAGCCTTGTATCTCTGCCATGCTTCATATAGAGACTCCAATTCATGCTGTTGAAAACCAGATATCCTATTTCTGAACTTGGAAGTTCTCATAGGAGGGAAGAACTTGTACAGAAAGGCCTTTTTCAGTTCTGGCCATGTGGCAATCTTTATCACTTCTTCTTCTTTAAACCATTCTTTTGCTTCGTCCCTGAGAGAAAAAGGAAAAGCACAATAGCGAATCAAATCATTAGAAACGTTTGTTAATTTTAAAGTATTGCACTTTTCTAGGAAGTTAGCCAAATGATCAGTAGGGCTCTCTTTAGGTGTTCCCGCATATGAGTCTTGTGAGATGAACTGGATGAACTGTGGCTTGAGCTCAGAAATGTGTAGCAGTTGTTGTTGGTCTGGTAATGGTGGTGGTGGTCTCATCGGGCATAGCATATTCCCTTAGAGACTTTGGTGGTGCTTCGTCTCCCATTGTTGATTCTTCTTGTTGTTTTCTTCTTTGACCTCCTAATGTCCTTGTTGTAGCTTCGATCTCGCGATCAAGAGTAATTAGATCGTGTGAACCCTTGCTACGAGTGCGCATGCAACAAAAGACTGAAAGAAAAGAGATCAAACAGCAAATAGAGTAACAATGATCGAACAAAAAAACAGTTTAGCTAAATAAATCAAGATAAACTAATCTAATACCGTTAGTCCCCGGCAACGGCGCCAAAATTTGATAGGCGTGTCGCGCACCTAACAAAAGTAATTTCCTAACCAACCTACTAACTATGTAGCAGGGCAAATCAGGGTCGAATCCATAGGGACAAACAGTATCAAACACTAGGTATCTTGACTCAATCTAACTAAACAAGTGACAAACAATGATGAAAAGGGTGTTGAACTAATAATAACACTAAACTATGACAACTACTAAAGACACACAAGGTATAATCAATGAATAAAGGCATCTAGAATTAAATATCTCCACTAGCATGACCAATACATGAATAATTTCCATCCCAATAAACATAATCGATGATTTAAAAGGAGTAATGCACTCTATAGCTACCAAAGACCTCTCCCGAGTACCAATGGCTACTCTAAACAAGCAATCAAACCTATTCCCATGGAATCCTGCAAGAAAGAGACATTAAACATGGAATCACAATTAAATTCCTAGTAATCCTATCTACTTATTCCCATAGAGATATTCATACTCTTGATCGAGTCAACAAATCCATCTAGATTCAATTCCCATTGAAAACTAGATATAAGGAAGCAATTCAAAATCATCTATCCGTAGTATGATAATGAAAATAAGAACAATTCAATCAAGCAAGAATAATTAATCACATAAACTTGGGATTAATGGAGGAATTCATGTATTAATCATCGCTAGGGTTCAACTTAACCCTAGATTATAAAACTACTCACTGATAATTGAAATAAGCAAATAATAGATAAATTAAAAGACATAATAATTATGAAGGAAAAGAAGAGATTAAGAAAACTTAGTCTTTACTTGAAGAAATCAAACTTGTAGAAATTGATGTTCAATAATGGAGTTTTGTCTCAAAAGCTCTCTAAAAAGTGATAGTCTATTCTCTAATAATGAAAAAGTACTGAAAAGTATGTTTTAATAAAACCTAATATCGTTTACATAAACTAAAAAAAATAATTAAAAGTCGCAGATTAAACCGAGCTGCAGCACGCACGGTCGTGCCACATTCTGCACGGTCGTGCAGCGCCGCGCACGGGCAAGCAGAAAGTTGCTTGGGTGTGCGCGCAAAACAGAAGGTTTTGGTCAATTTTGTAACAATTATGCACGGGCAAGCGAGATCTCGCTTGGGCGTGCGCCTTGGTGCGTGGGCAAACGAGATCTCGCTTGGGCGTGCACCTTGGAGCGTGGGCAAGCAGACTTCTGCTTGGTCCCGCAAAGAAGATAATAATCCTTGATATCGGCATTCCTTCAACTCCAAAAGCACTCGAACTCATCTTCTCGCATCCGAAAATCGCCATCTAGACCATCTACGAACCATATTAGCTCCTCTTAGTCACAATCGGCCTCAATAACCTGAAATACATGAAACCCGAAAGTATCTCGAAATAACACAATGGTTCAGAAAAGTGCCAAAATCATGCAATTAGACCTAACATGCACTAAAATCTCCATGAAAATGAGACTTAATACCTACCTATATGCAACTAAAAACCGACTTATCAAAGTTACTGACAGTTTATTCATGATGTAGATTGCTAACGTATTTATGCAATTGTAAATACTGTATATATTATAATAACTTCCTGTAATATTTTATTTCCTTATTTTTATTTATTATCATGAACATATTATTTTTTATGTGCCTGATTGCAATATATATCACCTTGTATTTATTGCTAAACAAGACCTAAAGAATTGTTCTAACTAATTCAACCTGTTAGGAACCTTGTAATATGATCGCATAATAACTTGTCACCAAAAATATAGTCTTTTTATGTGTTTCCTGAACCAGCTTAGACTAAATATTTTTATGGTGTATTAAAACGTTATATTATTATTATTTGCATAAAATATGTAATGAATCGATAATTAGTAGAGGTCAGCAATGGACAATATAGTTCCTGTCTGTATTGTACCCTCACCCCCGAACTCAATTTTTGGTTCCTGACCATCTATGGAGTCATGATGAGGAAATGTACATTGAATAAGTCCCTAATATGTCCCTAGCTACCGTTTCAATATTCAATTAGATTTATGATTCTTTCTTTAAAGAATTGTTCTCGACTTCAAAATGAATTTTAAATAAAACCTTAATAGTGGGGTAGTCAAATAAACGCGTTCACATCAAGTGTAGGCCTTTAAGGAATGAAAAATCCACGCGTACAAGTGCGGCTCAGCCTAGTCTTGACTTCTTCACTTTTTCAGGGTGCTTTTCCAGAGTAACCTCAGCTTCCAGTTGTAATTTGCAAGTTGTGAAGATTGGTTTACCTCTGTTTCCAGTGCTATGTTTAGATTTTATTACGTTGTAGTTTGTGGTTTTGGCTTGTCTATCTAGTAGTAGTACTTACGGCTTTAAGTTAGTTATAGTTGAGTTATAGTTTCAGTGGTTCATTTGGAGAGTATGGATGAGGTTCCTAGCTTAACTTTATTTTTATTACACCACTTTGATGTCTTGGATGAGGATGATAGTGTACTTGAGGATTTATTTGCGAACAGTACTGGACCTAATGAGGCCATTCAATATGTGACCTCATTAAAGGAGGTGTTGGAGATTTAGAGCATTTTTATGATAAGATTCATGTTATATTTGTATAAGTCGCTTGGTTATGATGTCGTGACTTAACAACGTATGATATAGAGGATGTCCATATAGAGCGCTTGCTCCTATCATAGAGCGCTCGATTAGAGTTGGTAGGCATCCAGGAAGCAAAGCAAAGAAGTGATGATGACCATGGAGCATGCGCTCCATGGAGGAGCAACCGCTCCAACATGGAGTGAGTGCTCCATAGTGGAGCAAGAACTCTATTTCATTAGTTTGATGATTGTCGAGAAACGTTGATTGTTTCCTTGAGCGCTTATCATGCTTTTAACGTAAATCTTAAGCCATTAAAAGGATCATCCTCGATATTTTTCTCATATAATTGAATGGTTAGAAACTCTCTTAAAAACACAAGCACAAAAGCAAATTTATCAACGCAAATCTAAATCACACATTTGTTCTTAATTGACATTGTTCTTAGTGAGCAACCCACGCTCAGTACAGGGTCGGAATACTTCTTTTGGAAAAGTGATTACACGCCTAAAAGATTCACATTCATCGAATTCATCTTTGTGAGATCCTTGTTCTACTGTATTATGTAATAATCCAAAAGAAGTATTATTCAAAGATGTCTATGATTCATGAAATGTCTGAAAGTTTCAATAAACTTGTCAAGTTCGAAGGTGTTGGCTTTAGAAGATGGCAAAAGAAGATGCATTTCCTCCTCACTTCTCCAAGTGTGGTGTATGTCCTAAGTACTCCCAAGCTTGAGGAAAAGGAGAATGAAACCGTTGAAGCATTTAGGAAGAGAAACAAATGGGAGAACGATGATTAAATATGTCGTGGTCACCTCCTTAACGGTAGGTCAGATGATTTGTTTGATATTTATCAATTTATTGAATCGGCTAAGATTCTTTGGGATGAACTAGAAAGTAATTTCAATAACTTTAAAATGGTAGATTTTAGGCCGTTGATGGAGAAATTCCATGAAATTCAAATAATCTTAGGGAGTTTTAAGCAACACAACATTGTAATGGATGAGACTTTTGTTGTTTCTTCTATAATTGACAAATTGCCACTTAGTTGGAAGGATGTTAGAAATTCTTTAAAGCATAAGAAATATGATATGCATGTTCAACAATTGCATGTCCATCTTCGTATTGAAGAGGGCATTAGGGTCCAAGATGGACAAGAGGATGTCAATCCTAATTCTTCCAAGTCAAAGGAGTCTTCTAATCCTAAGAAGAGGACTAACAATTTCACCAAAGACAACAATAGGAAGAAGTGTAAGTTTTATGGAGGTGCTCAACGAGGTTGTTGGTAATGTGGTATGTCAGGTCACTTCAAGAAGGATTGCACTATTTGGAAGAAGAAAATGAAAAAAAAAAAAGAATAGTGGGAATGGCGGTAATGGCAAGTCTAGCCAAGCCCATTCCAAACAAGATATGTGTACACAAGTTTCACTTAATTCAAATCTAAAATTTGTATGTATGATTTCTAAAATCTTTTGTGTATAGGATGATTGTTCATGGTAGATCGATACGGGAGCATCAAGACATGTATGCAAGGAGCGGTCTCTATTCAAGACCTTAAAGGAGGTTAACAATGGAGAAGTTCTTTACATGAGAAATGATTCTACGGCTAAATTTCTAGGCAAGTAGGATTAGTTTTTAGTTCGGGAAAGCCTATTATTTTAAAAGATGTGTTGTATGCTCCGGAACATAGGAGAAGTTTAGTCTCCGGTGCTAACTTGAATCGATTAGGCTTTAAAATGGTGTTTTGAAGCGGATAAATTCATATTGTCTAAGGGTGGTATATTTGTAGGACTTGGTTATCTTTGTAACATGATGTTCAAACTTAGTATTTTTAATGCTTTGAAAGATACTTTGTTGTTTGTTAATAATGACAAATCTTCTCCATGGCATAATAGACTTGGTCATGTTAACTATAAAAAGTTGTATTCCATGTCTAATCATAATTTGATTCCCCCTTTTGATCTAAGTATAGAGAAGTGTAGAACATGCATGTTAACAAAGATAACAAGAAAATCTTTGCCAAACAGTGTGAAAAAGTATACTTCATTGTTTAAGTTGGTGCATAGTGATTTACGTGATTTCCATAGCACTCCTTCCGTAGGGAACAAGAAATACATGATAGCTTTTAGTTGTGATTATTCTCGATTTTGTTATGTATACTTGTTGTTTACAGAGGATGAAGCCCTTGATAAATTTAAGATCTATAAAAATGAAGTTGAATTGCAACTTAATGACAAAGTTAAACGGTTTACCGATAAAGATGGTGAATTCTATGACCCAAGTTATTTTCAATGTACGAGCATTATACCTGAAACAACTGCAGCTTATACACCACAACAAAATGGTATAGCGGAAATAAAGAATAGAACTTTGCAAGAATTGGTAAATTCTATGTTATCCTATTCGGGTTTAAGTGATGGTTTTTGGGGTGAAGCTATTTTAACAGCTTGTCATATTTTAAACCTAGTTCCAATGAAAAAGAACGACATTACATCATATGAACTTTGGTATAAAAGAAAACCAAACTTGAGTTATCTCTAAGTTTGGGAATGTATAAAAGTGTCGGAACCCAAACGTAAAAAGTTGGACGAAAAGGTATGCTCTTCATAGCAAATCCTATAGTAACTATGTAATAGAACAAAATGATGTGTGGTGAATTCACTCTATTGTGGAGTCAAGAGGCATAATTTTTTATGAAAATAGATATTCATCAATTCATAGACCAAAGGATATTACTCCTAATACCAATGTTCAATAGATTGATCAAACCAACATTGATCAAGAAGTTGATGAACAAACTCTCGATGAGAATGTTGCATCAACATCATCACAACCTAGAAGAAGTAAAAGGGCGAGAAAAGAGAAATATTTCGGCTCGAATTTTCATGTACATTTGGTTAAAGGATCGAGGAGTTTTATAGTGACTAAGTTTCCATATATAACTATTGTGGAAGAGGATCCTTTAACGTTCAATGAGACTATGAGGTCTCAAGATGCTGCTTTTTGGAAAGAGGCAAAATCATGATGAGATGGATTCCATCATGAGAAATAACACTTGGGTTCTAGTTGATTTACCTCCTAAGTATAAACCAATAGGGTGTAAATAGATTTTCAAAAAGAAAATGAAAGTAGATTGGACTATTGATAAGTTCAAAGCCCGTCTAGTGGCTCAAGGTTTATCATAAAAATCGGATATTGACTATTTCGATACATATGCACACGTTGTTAAAATCTCCACCATAAGGTTATTAATAGCTCTTACGGCTATTCATAAGCTTGTGATCCATCAAATGGATGTCAAGAAAGCGTTCTTGAATGGAGAACTAGAGGAAGAGGTTTACATGCGACAACCAGAAGAGTTTGTTATGAAAGGTCAAGAGTATCAAGTATGCAAATTGATTAGATCTTTGTATGGGCTAAAAAAAGCACCAAAGCAATGGCATCAAAATTTTGATGAGTTTGTATTGTTTAATGGTTTCAGATGAATAATTCAGACAAGTGTGTATATAGCAAATTTGATGACAACGATAATGGTATCATGATTTGCCTATATGTAGATGTCATGTTGATTTTTGGAACGGATTTGTCATTGTTTAGTGGACAAAATCCTTTCTATCTTCACAATTCTCCATGAAATATTTGGGGGAGGCGGATTTCATCTTAGGTGTAATAATGAAGATAGACAGTGAAAAATTGATCTTGTCACAATCTCATTACATCGAGAAAATGCTCAAGAAGTTTAATGTTAGTGATTGTTCTCTTGTTTCAACTCTTATGGGCCCAAATGAAAAAATTGTTGCCAAATTATGGTAATGCCTTGTTTTAACTTGAGTATGCGAGGGTTATAGGTTGTTTGATGTATGCTATGACGAGTACTAGGCCGGATATCACGTTTGCGGCGGGGATATTGAGTACATATACTAGTAATCCTAGTATGGAACATTGGCAAGCTATTCGTCGAGTTGTAAAGCATTTGAGAAAACCGTGGATTATGTTTTGTCTTATAGTGGATATCCTTCGGTTTTAAAAGGGTATTCGAATGCAAGTTGGTTCTCTAATAGAGAAGATCATTCCTCCACATGTGGATAAGTATTCCTCCTTGGGAGTAGGGTTAGGGCTTAATGATGGCAAAATCGTAAATAAAGCTAAGGGTGAGTTAACAGCAGTTAGGAAAAGGATACATGGTGCACAGATTTCGAAATTCATGGATATATGGTGCATTTTTGAAACTTTGAGGTATATGATGTATTTTTAAATTTATTGTCATCAGTGCTATTTGGTAAAAATACCGTTTCGGAAATGTCACTTTCAATTTTTTTGGATGGTACTTTTTGGCTTATTTAATGTAAAATAATGGGGAAAAGTTAAAAAGTAGTATTTTGGATGAAAAAAGAGAAAAACATATATAATAGTATTATTTTATAGTGGGCCAAATAACCCAAATAAAAAAATGTAGCAATTTAAAAGAAACAACCATTCAAGAAAAATATAGCAATTAAAAAAACGAAGGGAGTAACAATGAACAAGTAAAATGGAAGCCTGAATTTCTAAAAACCCTCCAATAGTTAAGGAGCTTGATTTTTGAAATTCAATTCCAAATCTTAGTCTTTGATAGGAATTGCGTAGAGCTTTCATCGGATTTCAAAACAAAGTATCCTTAAATTTCAAAATCTTATTCTTTCTTTTAAAAAAATAGAATCCAAGAAATATGGAAATTGTGTTGGAGTTGCATGCAACGGAAGATAAGCAAAAACAAATTGAGGAGGAAATCAAGCGAATGGGGGCAAAAGTAAGAAGGTAGGACATAGGGCATGTTCTCTTTGGCATAAAACAGTTGAACTGAACTGAACTGAACTGAGTTGAAGTGAATTGAACTAAACTGAACTGAATTAAACTGATCTGGACTGAAATGAATAGTGATATGTGAGAGTAAAAGTATTGTCAAGAGCTGAACTGAATTGAACTGATCTGAACTGAACTGAACTGAACTGAACTGAGCTGAACTGAACTGAACTGAAAATAAGCTGGGGAGAACAGGCCCATACTTGACAAAACACGTTTATGTAAATCAAAAATTTGTAATCATAAAAGGTAATTACTTAGATTTGTAAAAAGTTTCAAAAGATAGTTTTTCTAACAATGTGATTCATAATCAATCTTTCTTTAAGTACAAAACATATCAATTAATTTACAATTTTCATTCATCTTCTAGATCAACATCAACTCCCCAAAGTGCTAACCCACCTAATTTAACATTCCAAGATCAAATTAAAACCTCTAAGAGACACAAAATACATATATACTTTTACCTATAAAATACGTCTTGTATCAACATATTACACCATAACTTATTATATAACATGCATAATGACATAAACTTCAATATGAGTAACTTAAACTATACAAATAATAACATGAGATCTTAGTTGCGCCCAATAATTTGTGTTACATATATCCCAACTCGTCCAACAAACTAGACTACCCCACTCCACTCCATCCACAACATCAATGGAGTTCTCAAACTCACAACCACCTCATATAGTAATGGTTTCAAGCCCTGGAATGTGCCACCTCATCCCCCTTGTAGAATTCGCCAAGCTCCTCCACTTCAACCACCACTTCACAGTATCTTTGGGACTGACTGACTACTACAGGAGATTAGTCAAGGATTATGGCAAATTATGCAGGCCTCTCATGATCACTCAGTTGCTGAAAAAAGATGATGTTCAGTGGAACTTGGAAACTACCCAGGCTTTTAAAAATCTCAAACAAGCTATGAGCTCACTACCAGTTCTAGCCCTTTCAAATTTCCAAAAGCCTTTCTTGATTGAAACTGATGCTTCTGGGTTAGGCATATGAGATATCCTAATGCAAGGGGGCCATCATATAGCTTACATCAGCAAAGCCGTAGCAGAAAAAAAAACCTACACCTCTCAGCATATGAAAGGGAGTTGTTGGTTGTGGTCTATGAAGTAAGGATGCAGTACTATTTGATGTTGCAACCATTCACTATCAAGACTGACCAACAAAGCTTGAATCACTTGTTTGTTCACAACATAGCCGCACCTTTCTCGCAAAAGAGGCTATTTAAGTTAGCTGGACTATACTATATGATAGAATATAAAAGTGGAGGTGAAAACAAGGTGGCTGATGCTTTGTCAAGACTCCCTGACAGCCAACTCATGAACCTAATGGTCACTAGCATTCAATCTGATCTCCTCACCTTGCTGCAACAACACTAGCAGGAGGACCCTAACTTGCAGTAGATCATTCAGGAATTACAAGCTAACCCAACTGCTCACCCCCATTTCAAATGGGTACTACAGGGCCAGTTAACTAGAAAGGGGAGGCTAGTGATAGGTTACAACTCTGCATTAAATGAAAAAATCTTGATGTGGCTACATAACTTTTCCACAGGTGGCCACTCTGGAGTAGAAGCTACTACTCAAAGGTTAGAGCACCTTTTACTTGGCTGGTCTCAGAAGGTACATCTCTGATTACATCAAGCAATGTTCCGTGTGTCAAAGGTGCAAATATGACACCAATGCATCCTCTTGCTTGCTACATCCACTATCCACCCCTGAGAGAGTATGGTAAGAAGTTATTATGGACTTCATTGAGGGCCTCCCTACGTCCATGGGATAGGATGTCATTATGGTAGTGATAGATAGGTTAAAGCAAATACGCACATTTCTTAACCTTATCTCACCCAATCACGACTTTAAAGGTAGCTCAAGCCTACTTAGACCATGTGTATAAGTTACATGGCTTCCCCAAGGTCATTATTTCAGATAGGGACAAAATTTTCATCAGTCATTTCTAGACTGAGTTCATGAAGCTATAGGGCATTCAACACAATATATCTACTGCATATCATCCTCAGACAGATGGGCAGTCAAAAGTTCTGAATAGGTGTGTAGAGACCTACCTACTATGCACGAGTAGTGATAAACCAGGAGAATGGGCTAGATCTATGATTTTAAACATTGATATCTTTAATTATCAAAATGTAAATATTATAGAGTTCATATTAGAGAAATATACATTAAGACGAATTTAGCAAGATTTGATAAGATCATATTTTTCCTAAAATATAAATCACCAAAGATAATCAAAATGTATAAAATATAAATCATTAACAACCGGTTTGTCATGATGTAGATTGTTAAAGGAATTAACTCTCTCTTTTACATGTCTCTAAATCTCTTTTTTATATATTTGTTTTGAGTACATCATATTCATATTCATATGCATGTTTGTATGATTTAATGTTTTATCACCTCACATATTTATTGTTGTTAGTCAAAGACCTAAATAAATGTTTCAATGTTAAAGTCTGATTATTTGGACAACTGTATACGTGTGTGATTTGAATATGTGAGTGTGTGTACTTTAATAATGATTGATGCATTATAATGAATGTTGTGTTTAATTATTAGAGGTGGTCTTCTTGAATGAGATGGATCGTACTTGGATGTATGGTAGTCTGAATCGATTGAGTTTGTGAATGGGGTCTTGGAATTCTGTAGAAGTGCATTAGAATATCAAACATCCTCTGGAGCAGTCGACTTTTATTGTCCTTGTTTGGATTGTAGAAATGTGAGCAAGGTTAGTAGTATACATGTGGTTAGGGAGCATGTCTTTCGCCGTGGGTTTAGGCCTCAATACCACGTATGGATTTGGCATGGTGAGCAGGGGAGGTATATGGGAAGCTCTGGAGTAAAGAATGATGTATGTGAAGAAAAAAAGAAGGATGATGATGAGTTAGGGGATGAGAATTTGGATGATGAATTTGGAGATGATGATAGGGATCGGTTAGACGAGATGATACACGAGGTTGAAGATCAGTCGTGTAGACGACCTCGTATTTTTAGTCTATGTCTCAGGCTGCTGAAAAGCCGTTGTATCCAGGTTGTACAAAGTACACCAAACTTTCCGCGGTGGTAACACTGTTCAACATTAAGTCGAACGCTGGTTGGACGGACTCTAGTTTCACATCGTTGTTGGAAGTTTTAGCTGAGATGCTCCCTGATGGAAATGAACTGCCAAAGTCGTACTATTATGCGAAGAAGCTGATGTGTCCTTTGGGTTTAGAGTACGAGCGGATACATGCTTGTCCTAACGATTGTGTGCTTTATCGTAATGAGTATGAGCATTTACATGAGTGTCCACGTTGTGGATTGTCGAGGTACAAGCGTGAAGGAGCTGGAGGTAGTGAAGGACCACCAGCCAAGGTGTTGTGGTATCTACCCATAATACCTAGATTTAAGCGCATGTTCTCAATTAAAGGAGATGCGAAGAATTTGAGGTGGCATGCAGATCGTAGGAAGAAAGACGGTCTGCTCAAGCATCCGGTTGATTCGCCTGAGTGGAAAACTATCGACAGGGTGCATAAGTCATTTGGTAATGAGGATAGGAATCTGAGGCTTGGATTATGTACGGATGGCATGAACCCTTTTGGCAATCTCAGCTCGCAGCATAGTACATGGCCAGTAGTTTTAGTGGTTTACAACTTGCCTCCTTGGTTGTGCATGAAACGACAAGTACATGATGTTGTCGCTTCTTATATCGGGGCCCAAACAACCTGGAAATGACATAGATGTATACCTTCAGCCGCTTGTTGAAGATTTACAGAAGATGTGGAACGAAGGAGTGTTAGTATTTGATGCGTATGCTAATGAGATGTTCACTCTGCGTGCCATGCTTTTTTGTACTATGAACGATTATCCAGCTTATGGGAACTTATCTGGGTATAAGACTAAAGGAAAACAACCTTGCCCGATTTGTTTAGATGACATGAAATCTACACACCTTAAGGGCTGCAAACATGTGTATATGCGCACACGAAGGCTCCTCAGCCGCGACCATCCCTATCGGTTTAAGAAGAAGGCATTCGATGGGACGGTTGAAGAAGAAGTTGCTCATAGACCATTAACTGGTACTGAAGTTTATAATCAGGTGAAGGGCATTGAAACAGTCTTTGGTAAACCTGCTAGTGAGGTTGATAGACCTACAGGATTATGGAAAAAACAGTCCATTTTTTGGAAACTCCCATATTGGAAAGATCTAAAGGTCAGACATTGTTTGGATGTCATGCACATAGAGAAGAATGTTTGTGAAGCTATTATCGCGACACTTATGAATATTCCGGGCAAGACAAAAGATGTTAAGGCGTCACGACTTTACTTGGAAAAAGAGGGGATTCGACCAGAGTTGTGGGCTCAGAAAAGGGACGGAAGGAAGAAGAAAAGAGGGGAGGAAAGGGTTGATGATGAAACTCAGAAAAGTAAAAAGGTGGAGGATTCGGAGAAGAATTATTTGCCACCAGCTTGCTACACGATGTCGCGTGCAGAGAAACGGATTTTTTGCGAGTCATTGTATGGCATTAAGGTCCCTACTGGCTACTCATCGAATATGAAGCGCTTTGTTACCTTAAATGGTGAGTTGAAGTTATCGAGTATGAAATCGCACGATTGTCATGTCATGATGCAAGTATTCTTACCGATTGCAATTCGTGGGATACTTCCAAAGCATGTGAGGCACACCATTACAGAACTGTGTTCATTTTTTCATTCAATCTGCAGCAAAGTCCTAGACCCGTCGACCCTCGATTCCTTGCAGTCCAGAGTAGTTGAAACTCTATGCAAATTTGAGATGTATTTCCCCCCGCATTCTTTGACATTATGGTCCATCTCATTGTCCATCTAGTTCGAGAAATTAAGCTGTGTGGTCCAGTGTTTTTGAGGTGGTGCTATCCTTTTGAGAGATATATGGGAACTTTGAAGGATAAAGTTCGGAATCCTGCACAACCAGAAGGTAGTATAATTCAAGGGATTGTGGGTGAAGAGATCAGTAATTTTGTGGCTGAGTATTTTGCTAGTGTTGATCCTGTTGGACTTCCGACATCCCGACACGAGGGCAGACTTGAGGGCAAGGGTACAATTGGTTCAAAATTGATCACACCTTCCGTAGAAAAGCGTAAACAAGCTCACTTATTTGTATTGCATCACGTACCAGATGTCCATCCTTATTTAAGTGAACATATGGAGGAATTACGTGTTAGCAATCCTGGAAAAGGAGTGAGGGCATTGACGTAAATGCATAAGACTTTCATTGATTGGTTTCATAAACGAGTAATCAAGGATTTGGATGAAAGTGTTCCTGAAACAGTCAAGTGGTTAGCATTTGGTCCTCGTGAAGTTGTACGCTCTTATGAGGGTTATGATATTAATGGGTATACGTTTTGGACTGAACGTCAAGATCTGAAGTCAAGATTATATAAGGCATAATATAACTAGTATGTGGATTCTTAGGCTTGCATTTGTTGTTGGTTGCATTTCGGGAACGAAAAGGCCATTTCCGACCTATTTTGGCCTTTTCGCTCCCAAAATGTACTTATGGAGTGATTTAACCCCAAATTCTCTTTGAACATGATTATATGATGCATAATATAACTAGTATGTAGATTCTTAGGCTTGCATTTGTTGTTGGTTGCATTTCGGGAACGAAAAGGCCATTTCAGGCCTATTTTGGCCTTTTCGCTCCCAAAATGTACTTATGGAGTGATTTAACCCCAAATTCTCTTTGAACATGATTATGAGGCATAATATAACTATTATGTAGATTCTTAGGCTTGCATATGTTGTTGGTTGCATTTCGGGAACGAAAAGGCCATTTTCGGCCTATTTTGGCCTTTTCGCTCCCAAAATGTACTTATGAAGTGATTTAACCCCAAATTCTGTTTAAACATGATTATATGAGGCATAATATAACTAGTATGTAGATTCCCAAGCTTGCATTTGTTGTTGGTTGCATTTCGGGAACGAAAAGGCCATTTCCGGCCTATTTTGGCCTTTTCGCTCCCAAAATGTACTTATTAAGTCATTTAACCCCAAATTTTCTTTGAACAAGATTATATGAGATATATTATAACTACTGTGTAGACTTTTAGGCTTGCATTTGATTTTGATTGAATTTCGGAAAGGTATATGTCATTTTTAGAAGTACTAACTACGGTAAAATGATGAATTCTTATATATGTGTTTATTATTCCTTGGTTGTTTTGCAAGGTTTATGCGAATTCCACACCACGTTTGAGGAACTTCACCAAAGAAGAAATTGATGAAGTTCGGGATAAGTTGGCGTCCCACATTACCGATGATTGCATAGGATGAGATTTTACTCGAATGTACTAGTTTCTATCAATCCTATGTGCACTTTTAACATTATTAAATATATTTGAAGTTAATTATTACCTTTCTCCACTTGTCATATATTATCGTATTGCAATTTGCATTTTTTTTTGTCCAAGGGGAGGTTTTGGGTGGGGGTGGGGGTGGGGGTGGGGTGGTGGGGCTGCTGGGGTGGGGTGGTGGGGGTGGGGGTGGGGGCAGTGGGTGGTGGGGGTGGGAGCCGAGAGGCAATGGGGTGGGGGTAGGGGTGGGGCTGCTGGGGTGGGGGCAGTGGGGTGGGGCTGCTGGGGTGGGGGTAGTGGGGGGTGGGGGTGAGGGCTGGGAGGGGGGATATATATGTTGTTGTGCTGCTGTGCAGTGTGCAGGTTGTGTGCACATGCACACAAAAAAAAATTAAAGGTAAAGGGCTGCGCTAGTTGGAACTAGCGCAGCCCTTCTATGAAGAAAGGGTTGCGCTAGTTCCAACTAGCGCAACGCTTCTTCTTAGAAGGGCTGCGCTTTTGACTTAAAAGCGCAGCCCTTCTAAGCTAAAAGGGCTGCGCCTTTTACAAAAAAGCGCAGCCCTTCCTTCTAAAGGGCTGCGCTTTACTAGCGCAGCCCTACTTGTATAGTGAAGGGCTGCTATGGAAAGGGCTGTTGTCAAAAAGCGCAGCCCTACGTGTCATTTTCAGCGCAGCTCTTCTTCATTTTTCCACTAGTGTGCATAATAAATGTCACCCAAAATTAGTCTTTTGCATGTTTAATGAACCAACATAGGTTAATTTAGATTGCATTAATATATTGCTTGATTTTTTTGATATCATCTTCGCTATAAAATAATATTCCTTTTTTTTTTTACTCGTACAAAATGAATACTATTTTTTATTAGTACAAAATAACATAGTTATTATTTGTTGGTACTTGGCAACATAGCTTATTCAAACAACTAAATCTTTTCTTTGTAATAGAAGACTCTGTTCTATTGGACTAAATTAATAAGAATTCACTTCAGTTAAGACAAATTCATTTCAGTTTATTTCAAATCAGATCATATCAGTTCATTTCAGTTAGTTTTCTCTCACAGCTTTCATTCATTTCAGTTAAGTTTAGACAAATTCATTTTAATTCAGTTCGATTCGAACTAATTTAGTCCAAAATAACACAAGAAAGCGATACAAGTCCGTCCAACAATAACAAATTAACAATATAACATATTCCTCGGTAAGTTGGTAACTCAAACTTGTGTCATTTGCAGCAGTCCAAAGGCCCAAACCACAAAGGATGACATCACGTACCACCGTAAAAAATTAGTCCGCAGCAACACGGGTAGGTATTTTCATGCTGCTGTAACCTTTGATGGTGATGTACTGCAGCACTGCCACTCTGCCAGTCAGCCCTAATGCCAATCTGCATAGGTATAACTTTCTTTTGAATTTATGCCGTTTGACTTTTATTTTTCTCAAGCGTAAAATATTGACCATTTATATTTTCATTTACAAAAAAGAAAAATTATAAAGTTGATATTTGAAAAATATAGATCAAGATAGATCTAACAAGGTCCTGAATGAATATATTTATTTTTATATATAAATCACAAATAAATGTCATAGTAAAATATGTGAATATCAAAGTATAAAGTGTGTAGATCAAAAAGAGCAATCCGTCTTGCATGGACCCGGTTCACACTAAAAATAGTGTGGACCAGGCGCAGGCACGTGACCGGTTAAGAAGTACTCACTTATACACTATATCAAAAATAGATACACTATATCAAAAATAGATACACTATATGATATATAGGTACATTATATCAAAAATAGATACACTTTATCATAACTAGATACACTATATCCTATAGGAACACTATATCATAACTAGGTACACTATATCCTATAGGAAAATATTTACTTAAACACATTACGGAAACATACACTATACCAAAAATAGATACACTATATCAAAAATAGATATACTATATTATACATAGGTACACTATATCATTTTAACATATATTATATCATTTTAACATACACTATATCATTTTAACATATACTATATCATTTTAATATACATTATATCATTTTAACATACACTATATTATATCAATATACACTATCCTAAACTCACGTTATATGGATCGGGTACACACTAATTAGTGTTCACCGGGTTCATATTAGTTTTTTTTATAAAAAGAGATGGAAAAAGTATATGTGAACCACTGAATTCATATCTGCCAGTACATAATTTTTCAATGATGTTTCACTGTAATTAAGAATTATCCATTAAAATGTATTTACTCCATATACCTTTTCAATTTAATACATATACTAGCTTGGAGATAACTAATCCACTAATTAGGTAGGCTACCAACCCAGATAGACTTTTTTTTTGTTGATGATGAGTTTAGATAACGACATCACTTTTTTTATTTTAATTATAACATATTAATAATTATGTTTGTCAATATATAACTTTCACCATTTTTTTATAATTATATATAACTTTCACCGTTAACATATTTTTTTTTAGTTAGTAACAATTACGAAAAGTTGACAAGTTAAAGTCACAACATCTATTTTAGCATATCAACTTGGTTCATATTGTAAATTACAAAAAGTTGATATATTGAATTTGCTAAAATATAGTATAAAATAAATGTTGTAAAAAATTTAAAATGTAACAATTATACATATATATTTTAGCACTTCATGGTTAGAGTTAATTTATGAATAAAAACTCAAACAACATTGGGATTACAAACTCAAACCCTTTTATTATTGAATTTTTATTGGAAATACATTATAATATTATTTTTATATCACTTCTCCCCTCATTTATTACATACATATCAATATTATATTCCAATGAGTTTAAGAGGGTTGACAATCCTAAAAGTTACTCAAACATTTTCTAGTTGTTAATGATGAAAACAAGATCAAATATATCAGAACTCCAGAAAAAGCATTTAAAAGGATCCATATATAGTACAAACCTAATCAAAATCTATCCCATACTTCTCAATATATATTCATGACATAGAAAATATTGATAATACATCCATATTGAAGAACAAAGATAATGTGATGGTCAGACGAAGTACCATCATTCAATCATACATACTCCTCCATATGGAGTAGTTATTATTTGGCGACGTGCCTTCTTCCAACTAAATCGTAAATATAGAGGCATAGCAATATCAACCAAAAGTTCACACACAATGACACACTATGTCATTGGTTACTGGTTAAGTGTAGCAGTCGAATCCCCACCATATAGACGATAGAGTACAACACCAACCAGATATTGGCCCGCTACATACTGTTCCATCGCAACATGGATATGTACTAGGACTGCATTCATAACCTTTCATGGTGCACCACTGCCCTGATGCTAAATCTGCAAAATTACAAGGTACAATATTTAATTTAGTGATAGGGTTGTGTCGTGGGATTAAACCTCCCTATAGGCACTTTATAGGTAAAATTCCATTACTATCCCGCAATTCTCACAGGATCTTGCCAGGGTAGTTGTATTGGATTAACTTGTGTGAGATTCCGGTTATATAGCATACTTCTCCTTTCTAATCTTAAAACAAAAATAATAATACCTACTATATTAAAAGAAAGTATAAAGTATCGTTACCTGATACCATGAAAATGAGCAGTATCACACAAACTAATAACTTCAGATTTTTAAGGCACGCCATTCTCATAAATGATAATCAACTCCTTTTACAAATATCACCTCTTAAAAAATTAAAACCTTACTTTGACAAATGATTAGTATTAAAACATAATGAGCTTAAAAAAGTGTGACTTTATTCTCTCTCTCTTAAAAAAACCCTCTGCCTTCTCTCTAAACAAACACATCAACCCTTTAACCCTAGAACTCGTCGGAGATCCGGCGCCGCGTAGGTCTCCGGCGGGTCTCCGGCGAGTTGCGTTTTTCCTTTCGTTTTGTTTCCTTTCGTTTTGTTTCCGTTTTCGTTCTTTTTCGTCGCTTTTCGCTTTTTCGGCCTCTTCGTCGGCCTTTAGCTTTTTCGGCCTTGTCGCCGGCCTTTTTGTTCGTCGGTGCGTTCCCCTCTGTCTTCGCACCGTCCTCTTCGTCGGCCTTTTTGGTCGTTGGTTGTCCCGGCCCCGAGTTTGTGCGGTTCATCCCCCTCCCCTGTTTGGTGAGTTCCCCTCCCCCGCCTGTTTTGTGTTCTGTGTCTTCTTCCCACCCCTACGGTTTTGGTTTGGCTAGGTGATTCTTCACCCCAGCTTCCTTGGTCATGGTTTCCCCTCCCCGTTTCCCCCCTTTTTTAAGAAGGTTCAGTCTTAGTTCCCCTTCCCCGTCCCCCCTGGTTAGGTTTAGGTGTAGTCGAGTGTCCCTTCCCCGTCCCCCGCTAGTGTTAGTTGGAATTAGTGTCTTGAGTACGCCAAGGAAGTCGTCGGTCTGCCGGAGCTCTATGTGTCGGGTGGCAGTTTATGCTTTCTTTATTTTCATGTTGGTATGTTTCAGATCTGTTGTTTGTCGGTCTTCTGGTTTCGAGATTGTCACTTTGGATCTTCGGATCCGTCAGTGGGGCGTAGTTCATCAAACGAACTCGCCCAAATTTCTCGTGATGACATCATGTGTCATCACACCTAAAAAACGCATCTTGTGGGAGGCCCCCCAACTTGTTTTGGGGCACGTCAAGACCTCCACCTCGTTTTTCGGGTTTCAGTCTAATATGACTGATTTTTGAAGACCCTCGCCGCAGGGTCCGAAGTCACTCTCGAAAGTGACTTCTTTTTTCAGCAAATCAGGAGAATCCCAGGAGGATCATCAAGGCCCTTGGGATTTCGTGCCTAGTGGACAGGATCTACTAGCAGTTGTATGGCAATCTCTCTATGAAGATCGTTCGAGTAGTGTCTTTCAACAGGGTTTCATTCACATCCTTCTTACACTCTCCATCGCACAAGACAAGTGTTCTACGGCCTGGACTTTATCTAGTTAGTGGTTATGTTAAATTGTTTTTATGCATTAGGATAGTTTCTTACTACTGTCTGTTGTTTCTTGTTTCTGTTTAGTTTGTATTATCATTAGGTTGTACTCTTGATTTTCATTAATGCAAAATTCCTTGATGTCAAAAAAAAAAAAAAAAAAAAAAAAAAAAAAAAAAAAAAGACAAATGATTAGTATTGAAGACTCACTGTTGGCTTTCCATACACATCTTCTCTATTTATAATGTCTTTCTAGAATTCCAGTACTATAACTTGTAATGTCAACTCGTTATTATTTTTTACCAATTCTCATAGCTGGAAACGGCCCTAAATTAAAACTTAACAATTATACGAGTATAAAAATTCAGAAAGATGCTAATGAAGTACATTCGCATTATAAAATTAATAGTATACGTAGCTAGTATACGCATACTAGACGTGTTAATACTACTCGTTTATAAATTTAAATCAAATTGTTCTACTTTAATGATCATCGAGTTTCTTAGAAATATACAATGACTATCTATATTTTATAGTCTTTCATTATAACTTAAAATATTACTCGTATTATGTTATAGTCATTCATTCTTTTATTAAAATTTAGATGTAAAAGTTGAGAGCAAAGTCTTTCTTTAACAATCCTTCTAAAGACAATGATACATGGGAGTTGAGAGTTGGTTCTCTCGTTGGCGTCAAGCTATGTTTGATGAATATTTTGCTTTAATTAACAAATTAAATGATACATGGGAGTTGATACCTCGCAACTATAACAAGAATTTACTTGGTTGTAAGTGGGTTTATCGGATTAAATACAATTCTAATGGTTCTGTAGAGCGGTTTTAAATTAGGCTTGTTGTTTTTGGCAATTACCAGCAGGCAGGTATTGATTCATTTAAAACCTTTAGTCCCGTCGTTAAGTCTACTACTCTTCACTTAGTTCTTACTATTGTTGTTTGTCTTAAATAGTCTATTCGTCAATTAGATGTCAAAGATGTTTTTTTTTCATGATTTTCTTCATGAAGAAGTTTATATGCGACAATAACCTCCGGGTTTCGTTCATCCGTCTAAACCAACTCATATTTGTTGTATTCGTAAGTCCATTTAGGGTTTAGGTTTAAGATTAGGGTAAGGGTAAGAGTTAGATTAGTATTAGGGTTAGATTAGGATTAGGGTTAGATTAGAATTAGGGTTAGGGTTAGGGCTTAATGATGGCAAAATCGTAAATAAAGCTAACGGTGAGTTAACAGCAGTTAGGAAAAGGATATATGAAGCACAGATTTCGAAATTCATGGGTATATGGTGCATTTTTTAAACATTGAGGTATATGGTGTATTTTTAAATTTGTTAGTGGTATTTGGTAAAAAAAACCGTTTCGGCAATGTCACTCTCAATTTTTTTGGATGGTACTTTTTGGCTTATTTAATGTAAAATAATGGGGAAAAGTTAAAAAGTAGCATTTTTGGGTGAAAAAAGAGAAAAACATATATGATAGTATTATTTTATAGTGGGCCAAATAACCCAAATAAAAAAAATGTAGCAATTTAAACAAAATAACCATTCAAGAAAAATATAGCAATTAAAAAAACGAAGGGAGTAACAATGAACAAGTAAAATGGAAGCCTGAATTTCTAAAAACCCTCCAATAGTTAAGGAGCTTGATTTTTGAAATTCAATTCCAAATCTTAGTCTTTGATAGGAATTGAGTAGAGCTTTCATCGGATTTCAAAACAAAGGATCCTTAAATTTCAAAATCTTATTCTTTCTTTTAAAAAAATAGAATCCAAGAAAATATGGCAATTGTGTTGGAGTTGCATGCAACGGAAGATAAGCAAAAACAATTTGATGAGGAGGAAATCAAGCGAATGGGGGCAAAAGTAAGAAGGTAGGACATACTTGACAATACACGTTTCTGTAAACCAAAAATTTTGTAATCATAAAAGGTAGTTAGATTTGTAAAAAGTTTCAAAAGATAGTATTTCTAACAATGTGATTCATAATCAATCTTTCTTTAAGTACAAAAAATATCATTTAATTTACAAACCATTCATCTTCTATAGCTCACATCAACTCCCCAAAGTGCTAACCCACCTAATTTAAGATTCCATGATCAAATTAAAACCTCTAAGAGACACAAAATACATGTATACTTTTATCTATAAAATACGTCTTGTATCAACATGTTACACCATAACTTATTATATAACATGCATAATGACATAAATTTCAATATGAGTAACTTGAAGTATACAAATAATAACATGAGATCTCAGTTGCGTCCAATAATTTGTGTTACATATATCCCACCTCGTCCAACAAACTAGACTACCCTACTCCACTCCATCCACAACATCAATGGAGTTCTCAAACTCACAACCACCTCATATAGTAATGGTTTCAAGCCCTGGAATGTGCCACCTCATCCCCCTTGTAGAATTCGCCAAGCTCCTCCACTTCAACCACCACTTCACATTATATTTGGGACTGATTGACTACTACAGGAGATTTGTCAAGGATTATGGCAAATTATGCAGGCCTCTCACTCACTTGCTGAGAAAAGATGCTTTTCAGTGGAACTTAGAAACTGCCCAGGCTTTTAAAAATCTCAAACAAGCTATGAGCTCACTACCAGTTCTAGCCCTTTCAAATTTCCAAAAGCCTTTCTTGATTGAAACTGATGCTTCTGGGTTAGGCATAGGAGATGTCCTAATGCAAGGGGGCCATCCTATTGCTTACATTAGCAAAGTCGTAGCAGAAAAAAAAACCTACACCTCTCAGCATATGAAATGGAGTTGTTGGTTGTGGTCCATGAAGTAAGGAAGTGGCAGCACTATTTGATGTTGCAACCATTCACTATCAAGACTGACCAACAAAGCTTGAATCACTTGTTTGTTCACAACATAGCCACACCTTTCCAGCAAAAGTGGCTATCTAAGTTAGCAGGACTAAACGATATGATTGAATATAAAAGTGGAGGTGAAAACAAGGTGGCTGATATATACTTTGTCAAGACTCCCTGACAGCCAACTCATGAACCTAATGGTCACTAGCATTCAATCTAATCTCCTCACCTTGCTGCAACAACACTAGCAGGAGGACCCTAACTTGCAGTAGATCATTCAGGAATTACAAGCTAACCCAACTGCTCACCCCCATTTCAAATGGGTACAGGGTCAGTTAACTAGAAAGGGGAGGCTAGTGATAGGTTACAACTCTGCATTGAATGACAAAATCTTGATGTGGCTACATAAGTTTTCCACAGGTGGCCACTCTAGAGTAGAAGCTACTACTCAAAGGTTAGAGCACCTTTTACTGGGCTGGTCTCAGGAGGTACATCTCTGATTACATCAAGCAATGTTCCGTGTGTCAAAGGTGCCAATATGACACCAATGTATCCCCTGGCTTGCTACAACCACTATCCACCCCCGAGAGAGTATGCATGGGAAGAAGTTATTATGGACTTCATTGAGGGCCTCCCTAGGTCCATGGGATAGGATGTCATTATGGTAGTGATAGATAGGTTAAGCAAATACGACCATTTCTTAACCTTATATCACCCATTCACGGCTTTAAAGGTAGCTCAAGCCTACTTAGACCATGTGAATAAGTTACATGGCTTCCCCAAGGTCATTATTTCTGATAGGGACAAAATTTTCATCAGTCATTTCTAGACTGAGTTCATGAAGCTATAAGGCATTCAACACAATTTATCTACTACCTACCATCCTCGGGCAAATGGGCAGTTGAAAGTTCTGAATTGATGTGTAGAGACCTACCTACTATGCATGAGTAGTGATAAACTAGGAGAATGAGCTAGATGCATAATTTCAAACATTGATATCTTTAATTATCAATATGTAAATATTATAAAGTTAATATTAGAGAAATATACATTAAGACGAATTTAGCAAGATCCAATAAGATAATGTTTTTCCTAAAATATAAATCACCAAAGATAATCAAAATGTATAAAATATAAATCACTAACAACCTGTTTGCCATGATGTAGATCGTTAAAGGAATTAACGCTCTATTTTACATGTCTCTAAATCTCTTCTTTATATATTTGTTTTCAGTACATCATATTCATATTCATATGCATGTTTGTATGACTTAATGTTTTATCACCTCACATATTTATTGTTGTTAGTCAAAGACCTAAGTAAATGTTTCAATTTTAAAGTCAGATTATTTGGACGATTGGATTAGGTTCCTCGCAATTTGATTGCATAATAACATGTCACCCAAAATTAATCTTTTGCATGTTTAATGAACCAACATAGATTAATTTACATTGCATTAATATATTGCTTGATTTTTTTAATATCATCTTCGCTATAAAATATTATTCCTTTTTTTTACTCGTACAAAATGAATACTATTTTTTATTAGTACAAAAAGGATTTTTCGCCAATTGCAGCCTTTTGAAGTTGCGAGTTTGTTAATTGCAGCCTATTCATTGAGAGTCGTAGTGCTCCGATTTTCATCCTTCGGACTTGATGGGAGATATTAGCCGGATGGCCCCATTCTCAACGAGAGTCTAGAGCAGTGTGACTAGTAATTTAGAATTACATGCAGCTTCTTTCAAAGCCTCGGTTTTTGAAGTGAAGGTGCGAACCTTCAATATTGAAAGAGAATGGGGTTGACAAAATTGGATTAATTTTCCTTCCGTTAACTTTTCTAAATCTGATTGTGAAATCATGAGGCGCGATTATGGATTTCTTTTGTTCACGAAGGGGATCTTTCCATTGTTTTTTTAACGAGGCCCTGTACACCGCGAGCAATCCGGAGGAGCCTCCTCTTCCCACTTCATGTTCTGGTCAGTCATGACCTCATCTTCATTACTGTTCTCTAAAGAAAAATTGCTCTTGACATCTTCATGGACATCCAAATGCATTGCACACACGACAGGGTTCACCAATGTGGTACTCTTTAGCACCACGTGGGGCTATGCTCCCAAGCACCGGGTCTTGACCTACGCTATCATCAACCCTGGGAGCCTGAAAGAGAACAACCTCAAGAGTTGCAATCTCTTGAGCGATCGCCTTATTTTTGGCTCAACTTCTCTACCTATCCTAAAGTCAACGTAACCATCTTCAAAACATCCAATTTTTGTTAAAGCCACACCTCGACTGAAAAGAGCTTCCACATTGCTCTTGTCAACCCTTAACACCAAGGAAAATGAACATATAACTTCCTTAAACAAATTAAATTTGATTTCCCATCCCGCAATGTTCAATTACAGAGAAATATCTAGCTTCCTAATTTTAGGATCAATATTATGAGTAGACACTCTTCATACAAGGCGGAAATGGTAACACAAAAGCATTTCATAACGTTCCTATATGTCTCACAAGCTTTGTAAAAATAAGTCACTTTGAAAAGAGAATTACCCTTCTGTTAAATCAAATAGTAGAACAAAGATCTCACAAAGATGAATTCAATGAATGTGAATCTTCTAGGGTTGTATTCACTTTCCCAAAAAACGTATTCCGACCCTATACTGAGTGTGGGTTGCATGGAATCCTCAATCGAGATACAAAGAAGAACAACAATGTTCTTGCTCACTAAGAACAATGTCAATTAAGGTTTAAGAACAAATGTGTCATTTAGATTTGTGATGATGAATTTGTGTTTTTGAGAGAGTTATTAACCATTCAATCATATGAGAAAAGTCTCATATATATAGAGGATCCTTTCAATGCCTAAAAATTTACGTTAAAAGCATAACAACTGCTCAAGGCAACAAGCAACATTTCGCGACAATCCCCAAATTGATGAAATGGAGCACTCGCTCCCCTATAGAGCACTTGCTCCAAGTTAGAGCGGTAGTTGCTCCATGGAGCGCACGCTCCATGGTCATTATTACTTAGTTGCTTTGCTTCCTCGATCCCTGCCAACTCCGAGCGAGCGCTCTATGATAAGAGCGAACACTCTACATAAACATCATCTATATTCTACGTTGTTAAGTCACAACACCAAAACCAATCGACATATACAAACATAACATGAATCTAATCATACAAATGCTCTAAATCTCTAACAATCCTCCAGCATTTAGAGTATCTAAAAGATTATTGCAAACATCACCATAATAAAACTATCTCATGAGTAAATGGAAGTGTACAAAGACTTGAACTTCCACTTAGTATAATACTCATTCCAAGTAATCGGATACAAATGATGTCGACAAAACAATTGAACCATTAGTAACACATAATGAAAACTTAAAGATACTATACACACAAGATTAACTACTTTTTCTTAATATAAACTTGACACTTAAAGTCATGTGTGCATATCACTTCATAATTGCATCAAAGTTATGCCCCATTAGCTCCTTGAAGCAGCTAAACCTCACACTTACATAGGTAGATATCTTAGAAGAAACATGCTGTTGTGATAAAGCATAATGTCAAGAGATCTATTAAGATTAAACAACCTCCTAAACCATCACATATTTAAATAACTTTACCTTGGATGATTATATAAGTTCTTTCAATCATCGAATAAGGTAATTAATCTTATTGAACTCAACACCCTACGTGTTATTAGGCGTTAAGTTAAGATTTCCCTACTCGTGATTACCAATGGGCACCAATCCCAGACCGATTGCGATCCTTTTTATTATATCTTTAGCTAATGCCTTTGTGAAACAATATGCTAGATTATACGTACTTCTCACATAGTCAACAATGATAACACTATCTTTCATAAGTCCTTGGACATAACTATGTCTCACACCAATGTGCCTTGACTGACCATTATACACTTGACTATAATCTCTTGCCAATGTTGCATCACTATCACAATGTATAACAATAAGTGAAATTGGTTTTGGCAACAAAGGTATCTCAAACATGAGATTCCTTAACCACTCGGCTTGTTTGCTTGCCGATGATAGAGCGATAAACTTCGATGTCATTGAACAATCCGCAATGCAAGTTAGTTTCTTACTATTGTTGTTTGTCTTAAATAGTCTATTCAGAAGAGGATTAGCTCTCAAGGTTGGGCAACGCGATCCTAGCTAGTCCTAATCACCATTCAACTGCTCGAGCTACTCGCGTAGCGAGAGCAGGTTGCTGGCGTGCCAATCGGGGATGGACTAAGAACGACCTTTTCGGCTACTACAGATAAAGGGTTCCGTTGACTGGAAGGATGTATCCTATAGACTAGGGTGTTTCTTATACTAGCTAGAGGTCGCAATAGACTTGCGTTTTATTTAATTGGGGATTCCTATAGACTGGGTTGTTTTGATAGACCCGATGTGGATATAAATTGTAGGTTTCGTATAGATTAGGGGGTGCCTCGTTTGCTAAGTGTACTAGGCTTGGCTCCTCACTCACCTTTCTATCGAAATGCTTGAATCATAGCACTAAATCTTAGATATACTGTTTTAATAGACAGGAGCTTGGATATAAACTTTGAGGTGTCCAATAAATTGGGGATTCTGCTAGACTAGGGGTGCCCTTTTATTCTGAGAGGTAGCTATAAACTGGGGGGTTTTCTTAAACATGAGGAATGCCATAAATTGGGCGATTTTTATAAACTTAACCCCTAACCCTAATCCTAATCTTAACCCTAACCCTAACCCTTTGCCTAACCCTAACCCACAACCCCTCTTCCCAACCCAGCCACAACAAATATGAGTTGGTTTAGACGGATGAACGAAACCCAGAGGTTATTGTCGCATATAAACTTCTTCATGAAGAAAATCATGAAGAAAAACATTTTTACCGTGAGGTAAGTATCGGTACATCAACTAACACAATTGTCGTATTCAGATGCACGACAAACTCAATTGTTTAGATCGTTCACTTAAGAAAGATGATGCAAAGGCAAAGATTACAAGAAGGAAGGCACAAAGCTTAATTGCACTAATACAAACCCTAATTGAACATGTTGCATTCCAGCCAAATTCTGGGTCACTTCTGTCAAGAAAGGTGACATCCCTCTTGTCATATCCAAACACAAAAGCAATGCTCCACTCTCATCAGACCTCCCCTACCATGTTAGGAAAAATATGTTAATTGGTTTGTTCTTGTTTTAATGTTTGTGTATGTTAGCGTCTTAGTTCAAGGGATCTCAAGCTCTAGCGGATGTTGTTAGACAAGATGTAATGATCCCCAAAACTGTCCTTATGTTGTATTTTTCCATTTTCATTAATGTAGTTTTTCCTGATGTAAAAAAAAAAGTTTTTTTTTACCAATTGCACCCCTTTTAAGTCTTCAGTTTGTTAATTGCAGCCTTTTCATTTCAAACTCTTCAATTGCAGCCTTATAAAATCAATGTACTCTTAAGTTGCAGTCCGATTTCATTTTGAGGCCAAATGAGCCTGAATATGACGTAATACATAACCATAGTTAAGTCTCAAAGGTGTTTTTTTTCTCCACCCTTTCCCACTTCCCTCTTAATCAAGGGCACTAATGTAAGATGAGTTACAATGCGTAGGATCTAGACAGAATCCTCTAGGATCCAGATCCATTTTAAAGCAAGGATCCATATCCTACCCGAATCCATTGGGTAATAAGAATGAAGATCCAAATCCAGATCCGGGTCCTAAATGGATCCAAAACGGATCGCCTATTTTGTTGACACTACTCTAATTTTTACAATAATTAAAGATTTTAAACAATAAAGTCATCTAATATCAACCAAAAATCACATTTAATTTCTGAAAAATAACCATTGCAACCATTTACAACTACTTAACTATCAAACTGTAGATTAATCAACTATTTCTGAAAGATTAATAATTATCAACCGATTTTTGAATTCAATAATCCTGTAAAATTGCACATTTATTAGAACAATAATTCGAAATTCAAGCATTACAATATTAAATAATAATAATAATAATATTATAAAAATGGATGAACGAATCTGAAACTGGGTAATAATTTAGGACCCGGTCCAGATCCTTTTTCCCACAAATTCGAGTGAGTCCATTACTTACTACCATCTCTAGTTGAGAGAAGCAGAGGAGAAAAAACGAGAAAAATAAACTTAAATAGATGGAGACATAAAAAACCATTGACACTGAACTATGATTAACTATGACCTCATATTCAGGCTAATTTAGCCTCAAAATGAAATTGAATTACAACTTAAGGTACATTGATTTTATAACGCTACAATTGAAATGTTTGAAATGAAAAAATAACAAACGGAAGACTTTAAAGGACTGCCATTAACGAAAAATTCAAAAAAAAAAGTTTTGAAGTGCTATTGATATGATAAAGATTAATAATATCCTATATGATAATTTTCACCCGCGCATCACAAGTATTACTACATGTACAGTAATAAAGATGAACCGAACAGAAAGTTGCGAGACTGATTTTATTTACAAGTTATTCGAGACACTAAGATATTACAATGTACACTTGCAAGTTGCGACCATCAGACAGCTTAATATCCATACAAACTGAACAGAGGCACGAAAAAATTACTTTATCTACAACTTGTTGAAGCCTTCTTTACACATTTGTCACATAATATTGCTATATAGTCCTGGGCATACCATAATGTACACAATTACACATGCACCCACATGAGAGCATTCTTAGAGGAGCAGCATCCTCCACCTTTATGAAACATTTGCCGTTTCACCTAACACTGCACCTCTACTGTGAACAGTACACCCAGGATCTTTGGACAATATAATATTTCCGGCGTGATCTGTGGTCGTGAACCTCACAAGATGAGGGCCAGACACAATTCTGCATGAATTCCATGTCTCGGCTTGTAAATTGACACCATAATAAACCAGATGATCCAATACGCTGCTCCCCATAACTGACCTGTAAAGCATTCACATATGTTGAATCAAATGCAAAACATTCAATACCAAGTAGAAGTTCAAGATTAAGCAACAAAAAGCACTAGGCCTCTCATTTGAAAGACCCATAGCATCAATCACCATAGTTGTACAGGCTCTACTTAGGTAAAGAGGTGGAAGCACCGAAATAAATGCTAACGTAATTCCAAACCCATAGCTCCAAGCACTTTCAAAAAAAGCTTTACCACTTCAACAGAATACAAGGAAGAGTGGGCATAAGGTCCACTCTGTCCTAAAGTAGGCACCACTGCATTTTTCTGGATCATAGCTTTTGAATTCTCCCCAATGCCCAATGTATAAGAAAAATAGTCATTTGAAATCTTGTTAAGTTTGTCTCAATGTGTAATATTTGTAGTATATGCATTTACTCGTGTAATTAGAAATATAGTGGTTTGAATATGCATCTTGGAGACTGGAAAAAGTCAAATTGGGGAATACATTTTAGAGACAAAGGAAGTAATTGTTTTCATGCTTGATTGCAAAAGAGTTTTAGAAGCCAAACATATAGTTTGCTCAAACTTTCTGGATTATGGAACAAAAAGGCTCGGGCAAAAATCTTGTGCTAAAGGCTAAACAAGAGTTATGTGACTGATATTTGACAGGGAGAAGTTTCCATTTCACAGTAACAACTTATGAAGTACTAGCTTCTTTTTTAATCATCTGGATAACTAAACCTAAATCTTGCGCTAAATAGGACAGTGAGGAGTTTCCATTTTATACTAACAATTTGTGAAGGTACTGCTATTCTATTTTGACCGTCTGGATAACTATCAATTGAATTAAACTATCTCCCTCTGGCCTCCAGTGGTTAAATTTTGTGCCACATGTAAAAAACCAGCATAAAAATCTTACTAGAAAATTCATGTCACATTTATAGAAATTACCAATCAACAATCTTTTCATTTGTTTGGTTAAAGGAGAATTAACAATCACAACATGCCCAATGATCACAATCATCCTTGTGCCTGTTACCTGCTGCAAGATGGATCTTCACCAGATCTATCACAAACCTTCTCGACTGTGTAGACAAGACTTCCAAATCCAATGTTATACAGCCATACCTGGGGTTTGGGCAGGATAATTAGTTTTACAATAGACAAAATAGATCCAGACAAACAACAAGATAGAATTGTCACTAGAGATTGGTTGGATAACATAAAGAGCCAGTAAGTCAGCAACATAGAAGGTAACCTAAGTTAACTCTAAGAACTAATTGCCTCAACTTAATGCCTCGACGTGGGTGACAACAGAAATGACTAATACCGACTACAAACTTCCATTAAGCAAGGTACCCAGTGGAGCAGGTACGTCAGTGACGAAGTAGATAGCCAATGTTAACCTCAATAACTAATTGCTTCAACTTAATGCCTTGGGACGGCTGACAACAAAAAGGACTAAAGACACCTACAAATTTTAGTAGAGATCTGCACAGGTTCTGGCTAAAGTTTTAGAATCCAATTTCTAGTATGAATACATTGGAGACAAAAACGAAAGGCAGATACACCAAATTTCATCCAACATCAACATCATAAATCTGACAGTTACACAATGTGACAGGCACAGGCGTACAGCGGTCAATCTTAGGTTGCTGGTGCAGATTCTTACACCGCAGCTACAGGTTGAGAATCAAAGGAATAGAACAGGTCAATAAAGCAAAGAAAGGAGTCAGGGTCGAGGTATTCTAAATACCTCCATTTCAGAACTCTAAAGCTCCAAAGTGGAAGAAGCACTCAGTAACTACAATGACATACTAATCTCATAGAATATTGTTACGCTACACATCAAAATCAAACTCTCCTAAACAAACCCTAATTGCAATATTAATGCACTTCTTCCAATCTCAAATTGGCAACAACAATTCTGGGGAACGGATTCGGAACAAATTAAACTTGTATGCACCTGTAGACATTCCAGTATTAAATTACATCATACCTCTCTGGGAAAGTGATGATATGTCTTCTGTCGGAAATATGGATAATAGGGAGGCAAATGAGGCACCATGTCATGTTCATGAGTGACACGAATTGTGTTCGGGACAAACTGTGTATAGTAAGATGCAAAAGCTTCATTTCCAATCCGAGGTTGTCCAAATGTTGTAACCTTAACATTTCTCATGTCATGATGCACCTGGATATACATATTCAATTCATATATCATGTCTTGTAAACTTAACGAAGCCAAACAACAAAAGGGAAAGAAGGGACACAACAAGACCTTCATAGCAAATCAAATATAAAAATAGAAAACTATTGGCAAAATGTTCTACTCAACCCCCCACCCCCCCAACCCAACCCAACCCCAAAAAAACACACAATTATGATCAAACCTAGGTAATTTTGAGCATAGCACGTATGTGAACACACAACTTTTGAGCATATATATATATATATATATATATATACTTTCTCCGTTTTTTATTAGATGTTACACTTTTCAAATCACGGACTCCTAGGTAATTTTTGGAGAGGAGAGAGATAGAGAGAATGAAAAACAAAAGGGTCCCATGTGAACATGTGATAGGAGAGAGATAGAGAGAAATTATTACCCAAAATAAAAGTGTAACATCTAATTTAAAACTTCCTAAAATAGAAAGTGTAACATTTAAAAAAAAAAAAACGGAGGAAGTATATATATATATATATATATATATGTAAAAATTATAGAGACAATATTGTGAATATATATAATTACATAATCAAACAAATCCAACAAGATTCCACATAATTTCTTATGCATAAACAATAGAAGAACGTCAAAGTGGATTATCTGAATAGTGTCAAAATGATACAACAAAAAAAAGTATATCATAAACTCCCCTTCGCAAGCAAAGAAGACATTAAACACATTTAACTAAGAATATAATCTCTGCAAATGGTGGAACCGATGTTTGAATAAAAAAAACTTTCTAACAATAATTACCGTGAGATCAAGTGCGCAAATAGCAGCCATAGCCCCACCCATTGAATGCCCTATCACTAAAAGGTCAAGTTCTCCAAATACTTTCTTTGCTCGTTTAACAGCATCTACTACTCCAGGACGCAGCGTAGTGTTATGGTAAGCATAATAGAATCCATGGTGAACCTGCAGGATTTAATTAGACAGGAGAAATATCGAGTCTTTTGTGATCCAAACTGACAATATTTCTGTTCCACATACCATTGCTTCAGGCATGTCTGGGTAATCCAAATCAAGCTGCTTCCAGTACAGATCTTCAACCCAATTCTGTATGCTGAAAAGAAAGATCAAATTATAGGCAAGCAGCATGTGAAAGTTAAGAATAGTAGACATTTGTGGAAGTAAAGAATACTAGAAATATTATAACCCTTGTAATAAAAAAAATTTCTAGTAAATGACAATAAACCAGGTAAGAGTGCTTTATCTGTTTATCCGAAATTGCAACAATAGTCTGGGCATCATTTCTGATGATTTTCCCACTGCTGTTAAGGACTTCTATTTTGAATTGTATGTAAAGCAAAGTACAACTTTCTAACCCCACATACAATAAGACTGCATATGACGATGCCTGATAGCTGGAGGAAGACCTTATAGAAGGTCATATCTAACATACTGACTGCTAAGCTATAGGAGGTCATAATGTGTGATCTAGTCAACCTGCTCTTATAGAGAAGACATAAAGGATACAGTAAGCTCTCCGCGAGATAAGTCCTGCTGAGAAATGAACTAATAGGTATGCTATGAGAGGTGTCACCCAACCACTAATAAAATTTATCTTCAAACATATGATAGAAGATTATAATACTGGAATTGTACAACTGTTTCAGGGATCGTCACTTGACATTAATCTCTACTGATAAATGAATGGGACTTACACCTCTTGAACCCGTAAAGAGTGTTTGACAACCTTCTTTAATAAAAAGGGCATGAAGAAGAGGCTGCACTTAACAATATCCTGCTGAGTCATAAGCTGATTTGGTACTCTACAAGAGCTCACAAAAAGGGCACGCATGATTAATCCTCACGTAGATAATTAAGGATAATACTTTTGGGTTTTGTACTTTGTACTGTCCAAACTTTTCTTTAGTTAATGTGCAGGATGGTACCCACACATTTTGACCAGAAAAGGGTGTTAGACAAGGCATCCTGGGTCCCATGCCTCTTCGACCTAGCTATAGATTACTCCCTCCATCCCAAAATATAGTTCCCATTTCCATTTTGAGTGTCCTAAAATATAGTTTCCATTTCCATAGTTAGTTCCACATTTTTCCATAATAAGTCCAAAAAAACCGTGTCCCATCATTTATTTGCTTTTTGAATTTTGTTTTTTCCTTTGTTCATTCAACCAAAATGTTACAATTAATGCTCTTTAACCAATTATTCTCCATTCTCTCCCCTAAAATCATCTTTTCCCATACAACATTTATTTAAATAAACAAAAAATCTTTACTATCCCTCTTAGATTATACTTGTATAAATTACCGTGAAACAAGGGAAATGAGAACTATATATTGGGACGGAGGAAGTATTTGATAAGGGTATTATTAAGATAAAGTGGAAAAAAAACAAACTAAAATAAAATAGATGTATCAGATATTTTAGAGAAAAATGCTATATGTGGCCCTAAGGACTAGTGAAAAAAGGGTAATCCTAAACTCTTGAACATTTAGTAACACCAAACAATGCATGCTTAAAAAATCTCAATTTGATACCATTTGGGCAACAAATTTAATGCTGATCCATAGCGCATAGAGGAGCCCAACTTTAACATCCTTATTCCAAACAACCTCCTAAATGGCCAAGCTAGAATAGCGCATGTTTGTTTTTATGAACATACTTACTCCTACCTGTAGGGAGCGTTGATTTCCATATAGCAGCATCATTATTACCTAATTACCGCACCCCGCATTGTGATCATAATTTGTCTCTGAGATGCATTATTGCCGAGCCCAAGTATATTTAAAAAATAAATCAAATCTAACTAGGTGTTCCTAATCTTTTTGGAAGAGAAACTACCTTCAGATACTCCAGAGAACACTATCATCCAGGAAACAGGAAACCTACCATCTCTCAAGCAAGACAAAACATTGCTCAGATGAAATGGTGTACCTCCTGAAGGCCTGGTTGTCATCTAGTTAAAGTTGAAACTGGATGGCTACAGCTAAGCAAGATTCTATTAGCTTTATAAACCTAATAGGCCGCAGATCCATGCAGAATGCTTACCTTCTGACTGCAGACAGCAAGAACTACAATGGAGCACTAGTAGTTTGGCACACGGCACAAATTATTGGCCAGAATTTTTATCAGCACCTAAATATCTTTAACATATATATACAGAACAAGGCTGCTGGATGGATTAACATGATATCTCAGCAAGAAGTTGGACATAATTCGATGTATTTCTTGACAGTTGACAGTATGTCAAAGGTCAGTATATATGAGAGTTATCTGGCCAAAAAGCAGGCATCTTGGGTTGATTATCAGAGAGCTATGCATTAGGGAATGCCAAATCCACAGGATAAGCCAAGAGGCTTTTAAACTGTGTCACGTTGGAACTACCACAATAAAGCCCTCAAATCTACCTAACCTCCTCGAACGCCCACCACTACTTCCCTAATCATAGGCATAAATAGCTTCTGCCAGCTACTAAATGTCCAATAACCAAGCACCAATTGGTATCTACCTTGGAATTCACCTAGTAAAAAAATCATCTCCACTTCTGGATCTATTCCCTGCTGCAGGTCTAATGAAATACAGCAGATTTTGTTTCCAGCTAAAATCATGCAGAACCTAGGACCCAAGTGCATAAAATCAAAATCTAGGACTCTCGATGTGGACACAAACAACCCTCACCAACTCAACACAGTTGCTGCTGCCACCTGGATTCTAAAAGCCATACCTCCTTGAAAGATTTTCCCTAGGCTCCCAGAGACTCCGACCATGAACTTACATCAACAGTGATCAGAAACAGCCAAGGAAAATGGCCCTCTACTTGTCTCCAAGAAAACAATTGACACACTTACACCTCCAGTTTTATCATAACAGTCAGGAAACCATGATGATTGATGAACATGCTCTCTGTGGTACCCATGGTTCCTCCATATCATGGGCAGATCGACATATCCCATGCCCAATATCAAGAAAACAACTTTTCTGCTACTTTTCTTTCCGCTAAATTGAGAATCACTAGAGGTAGGCCATAGAGTTATGATATTGCCTTTTATGTTTTAACTGCACATGTACATACAAGAGATAGAGATATATATATATATATATATATATATATATATATAGAGAGAGAGAGAGAGAGGAGGACAATGACAGCTTAGTTAAAAAAAGGAAAGGCGCCATTTTCTGGTGCCCGGAGCTCAAATAAAATAGAAAAAGTTCTAAAGGCAAAGGTTCTCCACTTGTCCTGTAATGAACAAAGCAGTGCTCTTCTCTAACACGCCCAACCTTCCCCCCCCCCCCCCCAAACCACAAACCCACTCTCAAACAAAAAGGAATTTAAAAACTACAATGTTCCTTAACCAACAACAACAAAGCCTTAGTCCAAAAATGATTTGGGTGTTGGCTAATATGAATTGTTATCGAAAATCCGAAAATCGTCACCGTGACCAATGAAACAAGAAAAGAGCAGGAAGTTAAAAAAATAAACAAGGAAGAGGGAGAAAGTGAAATAAATGTAAGGATAGATAAATAAAATGAAAATATCATACAGAATAGAGGCACAAACACAATTAAGTACATGGACCGGGGTGCACCGATGCATATAGAGGATGGTACACCCATCCCATAACGCATGAGCACACAAACAAAACGACACATGCAAAAATTAAGATCTATAATCCTCGAGTCATCCGATCAAAATGCGAGATTTTCAAAAATTTAAAATTCTTCCTAAATGGGCCGTGGGCGCATAGCTATGGGAATAGGTGATGGGTGATTCTTTTTTTATTTAAAAAAAGGACGTAGATGTTGAGGGGAAAAAACTTCTTAAAATAATGTAGACCATTACTAACAAACAAAGATCCCCTAAAAAAAACGAAGATAAACAAATATTACAACAAAATTTATTAAACAATATAAGAATATAAGCAACATTTCAACAAAAAATTATAGAATAACAGACGACGATAAACATAAAAAGAGGAAATGAAGATTAATTGCATATACCTTGATTTAGTATTAAGGAAATATAAGAAAATAAGCAACTTCTTAAGTATTAAGGTTATAACTTCTCTCTATCTCTCTCCTATCACATGTTCACATGGGACCCTTTTGTTTTTCATTCTCTCTATCTCTCTTCTCTCCAAAAATTACCTAGGAGTCTGTAATTTCAAAAGTGTAACATCTAAACAAAAAGGGAAGAAGTATATAAAATAGCAAATGAAGATAAACATAAAAAGAACATGAAATTATTTATTTAGAAAAAAGAATATGAAGGTATTAAACACAAAACGCCATATTGATTATAGAAGAACATGTGCATAAAGTACTTTCAGAAAAAAAAAAAAAAAAAAAAAAAACTACTAAAAATTACAAAAATGAAAAGAAATTTAAAAATATGAAGGTATCAAACATAGAACACCATACTAATTGCAAAAGCACATGTGCATATAAGACTTAGAGAAATAAAAAAACTACTAAATATTTCAAAAATGAAAATAAACATAAAAAAACATGAAGGTATCAAACACAAGAACATCATAGTGATTATAAAACGAACATGTGCATATAGAAACTTGAGAAACAAAAAACTATTAAAATTTAATTTAAAATATAAAAAGAATCTGAAAGTATCAAACGCATAACACCATCTAGATTATAAGATAACATATGCATATATGACTCGAGAAACAAAAAAATTGTAAAAAAAATCACAAAAATGAAAATAAATCTAAAAAGCAAAAGAATGTATAAAACAAAGAACACCATCATACTAATTTTAAAAGAACATGCACATATAATACTTCAGAAACAAAAAGCTATCAGAAACCACGGATAAAAATGAACATAAAAGGAACATGAAGGTATAAAACAAACACTATACTAATTTTAATCATTTACAAAGAACACAAAAATCTTATTTATGTATATACTAGCTTATTAGTTAGCATTTTTTGTTCGTAACTACCTTAGTTACGCCACTTTTTGCGAGAAACTACCTTACTTACAAAACTTGGTGAAAAACTACCTTATTTAGCATTTTGTTTGTTGACCACTACCTGTTTTAAGATAGTGGTCAACAAGTAAAATGTAAAGTAAGGTTGTTTTTCACCAAGTTCTATAAGTAAGGTACTTTCTCACAAAAAGCGGCATAACTGAGGTAGTAATGGACAAAAACCCTATTAATTACTCCTTTGGTCCCAAAATAGTCTTTACTCTTCTATTTTGAGATATGACCCACTATTATTTTAATCATTCTATCTTTTAACTATTGGCCAATCTCTCCCAAATAATTACCTGCTAACTCTAACCATGATCCCACATTCGCTCTCCTTAAAATAAATTAATACTACTTTTACTAACTACTAACTACTAACTACTAACTCCTATCACATCTACTTTTCAATAAAATAATAATTGATAACGAAACAACTTATCATCTAAAAACTACGTGCCTTGATAAGTGCCAAGAGTATTTTGGGACGGAGCGAGTATTATCAATTTATGAGTTCTCTCCTACATATTGTATTTATTGCGCACATAAAATCAAATCAGTTATATTGTTACATTATTATAAATCACAAAATAGTAGAATTAAGCACATGCACGACATCAAAATTTGGGTGGGTCCAAGTCTATTCTTCGGGCCAAGGAAAAAAAATCACAGATGTGGTCGCAATCGCGGTAACATTTGTGTTGTCGCAGAAGCGGCTTATAGCGGATGAATGGAACGGATCGCAGCCGACGTGGCGTGAATTTTTTCAAAAAATCCACATCAATATGTTCCAACCTTGTTTACATTGTTTTAGTTTATGAAGCATATTTACACCATAATATAATCAAATCTATCAAAACATCATGGTTCATCAGCTATATAAGTAATTCACATAATATTTTTGGCCAATGTTTGAAAATTACAGATGTAAGAGGGTTAAAAATGTTCTGACATGGCGAGTTCGAGTTATGGGACAGATAACACGGTGAGAAGTATGTGATTTTTATTATAGCATTCCATAACGGGATTTCACGGAACGGAAAATCCAAAATCCGTTACAAAATGGACATTTGGTAACGGAATGGGAGAGTTTTAATTCCATGCTTCATGCTCTTTTTCTCTTTCTTTCCTTCTTCCTCTCTGCTGATTCCTATATTTCCAATTTTCCTGTTTCCATTTTTAATCTTGAATAATTTATTTTTTCACACCACAATTACTATCAAAAAGCCCTTTTGTGGTTTACAAAAATTGAGTTAGTACAATTACCATTTATATTAGTTTGAACAAGCTAGAGTGTTAGTGGTTCTCAAAGTTAGTAGAGCTGTACATGTACCATTTTGTCATTTTTGTTATTAATTGGGTGATTAATGATTCAAAATTCACAGATCTTCTTTTCAATCCTGTTTGTAAAGATGTCCATGTGTATATTATGAGGTTTATTGTTTAATACCCGGTGCACATACATGAGTGAGCAGTCGGGTCTATAAAACGTTGGAGAGAGAAAAAAAAAACAGCTTTGTAGGGGAGACAAAAGAAAAGGTTAGAGAAAACCTTAAGAAAAGTAATACGTAAATAATGTTCTATGCAAAAGGTTTGCAAAACGCAAGAAGTAAACTAAGAGGGTCAAAAGAGAAGATATATATAGTCAAGTCAAGTCATTAACATATATTCTCTCCCTCCACTCTGCCGTGTCCAACGCCATATTTTCCCTAATCCCAAGTTCACTCATATCATTCTCAATCATCTTCATCCAAATTTTTTAGGTCTTCCCCCTACCCCTTATCACTTTGGCATCCTTCCAACCTCCTAACCGGGGCATCACTTAAGCGATTTTCCATCATCTTAAACTCAATCGCTGTAAATAATCCTTAAACTACTTAGAGAAATAAATAATGTATTAAAAAAAAGCCATAAAGCAACCTTATACGAAGGGAATAAACAAAAACTATCTTATGCCACCTTGTCCTAGCCAACAATGTTACATTATGTCAGCTCCAAGACTTGTCAAGAAAAGAAAAGATCAGGTTAGTTACAAGAATTCTTGCCTACAAGGCAAAGAGTCCATGCACCAAAGTTTCCAAATTTCAAAAAGAAAAATTTCTCGAAGTATAAAAGGAAGTATACAAGAATGTAGCAGGTACGGAAGGCAATAGAATGTAACCTGTGCTCCTGTGTTCCCCTAAATGCAACAATAATAGCATTCAGGTCCTTAGCCACACCAACATATGCCTGCAGCAAACAGTATAATGATATTAGAGGGATAAGTATAACTGATATGCTAGACGTTCTGCAGCTAAGGGGAAAGAAAGAGGTAAACTGTAGCAGAATACTAATGGATAAGAGACATACCTGCAAGCAGTGTTGGACATCGACAATCAGCTCTATAATCTCAAATCCCTATCAACAAGATATGCAGTTCATTAAGATAAATAAATGACAATATTTAATTGGCCACCAGACCCAATTATGTTGAAAAACAAATGAAAGAAAATACTGGTAAAAGGTGGCAGTAAGTCAAGCACCTTTGTCATTCCATTACATCTTGAGCAAGTCCAGGTGAATAGTTCAGTCAAGTCTGACTCATAAACCTGTGAATACCACAAAATTCTAGAATCAGTCCCATATATAAGCCTTAAAACAGTACCTCCACAAGACGATAACTTTATGAAGACAGCCTAATAAGAGCCAGTTCAAATGTTCAATAGTATTGAAAAGTTTATTTAAGCAAGCAAAGCATGAACTGCAAAACGATGAAATAGTGAAGACCATGCATTTGGAAAATGGTAAAATGAAACAAATTGAAACAGTAGCACAGTGATATTAGGTCTAGGTAGTCAATCAGATGTTCACAACCTCACCATTACCCATGTAGTCAATAATCAGTTACCTGCTCTTAACAACATACTTCATCCATTTCACCTCAAACATCAGTTGCAACTTGCACGACTTGGAACAATTTTTTTTCCTTTTTTCGGGAATCTCACATTTAGTTTTGGTACATCTTTCTTTGGAAAAAACCAAGTACTTTCTTATTCAATTAACCAACAGCATAGATTTCTTTCCTCTCTGTCCTGATCCTCATCCACTCCAACTTTCCCCCTACTATAGAGCCCCAACCCACATTACCAACAGTCTTACTCCTCTCCCCAACCCCACCAACCTAAACTACTCAGCTAAACCCCAATCACAATCAATTTCAACTTCCTTTAGTTCTCATACTTCCTCCCATTCCTTCCCTTCTCCAGCCTCTCCATATCCTCCTTATAGCAGCCTCCAGTGAAGATCACCTGCCCACTTCAGCTCTCTCTTCTCTCTCTGGAGGAGGGAAAAAGGAGGGTGAGAGCGGCTAATTATGTTGCTTAATTTGATGGGGAGCTTAATTAAGTTTCTCAATCGAGTGGGAGTGGCTAGTTATGTTGCTTAATTGAGTGGGGGTGGCTATAAAGTTGCCCTTTCCACATTCTTTCTCATCTACCTCAATTTATGTACCATATAGAATTGTTAGCGTTCCACAACTAATGTGCAATAAAGGAAGCATGTATGAAACAACCTACAACAACTCATTCCATTTTACAATTCAAAATTGAAAAAGTGTCAACTTCTTCAGTTGACAGAAAACGATGTTCCTAGTTTGCTACTCTAATAGTTGACTCGTATAGATGTCTTGCAGCCTAATCAAGAAAGACTACTGGAGTATGCAATGTCTACCTGTCTATCAGATTATCAATAACTAGTCTATGCAAATTCCATCATCTATAAAATAAAAGTCATTTTGAGACATCACTGAAGCAGTCGAAACACTAGACAAACCCACAACAGCAACATTGAATCCTAATCCAACTAAAAAAGGAATTGGATACCTGAATCTAAGATTATATCTTCGGTCGTTGTTTACATTGATCCTAAACCTCCATTCTCTTCTATCAAGAGTTACATGTTCCTTCATATCATTTCTAATGTCCTCAATTCGAGTGATACACGGTGTTTCTGCTTCTTCTAAAATCTCTCATATTCCATCCTTCCAAACCCTAACTATCAATAATCCAGTGGCCCAACTTTAGCGGGTAATTTTTTGGTTGGGCCTTGATGACCTTTATTTGGTTCAACAAGTTAAAACTTTATTTGTGGGCTCCATTCTTTCTTAATTGCCTAATCTTCAAAAAAATAAAACCACTCAGCAGCCCCTTAATCATAGAGTTAATTTTCCATTAGCTCGGATCAGGGTTACCTAATTCGCGGATCGTCTTGGATCGCGGAACGGGAACGGGAACGCGATTCGCTAGTCGAAAGAATTTGGATCGTGATGGGATTTTTTTTCGGAACGGATTTTAGGAACATAATTCGATGGAACATAATACGCACTAATAATTATAAAAAAATAAAATCAATAATAAAAAATACGTAATAAAATCAATAATAAAAGAAGTTTGAGAATCAATTACAATGCCACAATAAACAAATGATAATTAACCCAAAACGTGGCTCTTTAATTATGGGGAAAGGAAGAAAGGTTGAAACTTGAAATAGTAAGTTATTGTTCTTATTTTTCCCATGTACCCCAATTCCCTAAAAAAAAATCTTAATACAGTGAATGGTGAGGAAAATGAATGGTGAGTATATAGTAACATTCTCTAGACTAATCCTCACCCTTCATTTTTCTCACTCATTCATTTCCACTTTCTCTAATATCAACGAGCCAGTGAACCACCAAGTCTCTATCAACCAAAACACTCATTGCATTGCCTAATAAAAGTTGATGAAGATGAACATTCATCTTCAACCTCTTGCCTACCCATAAAAAAAAAAACAAAAACACCTCAAGGCGCCCACAACCACCGCAGCCACCAGATGAGGAGAAGACAACCGGAGAAGACAACCGAAGGAGAATAGGTAACCCTAAACACTTCAATCAACTCGATTTTAAATTCCTATCAAAAGCCCCATAATTAAAGCACAAATTTTGTTATGTTCTCCTTCAATTAACAAAATTAGGGTTTATTCAAACCCTAAATCTCGAAATCTTTACCCACCATTTGGAACGCCAATTTTAACGATCTAACTCGCGTTCCCTACCGATTTGGTGCGCGAACGAATTGCGTTTCGGAACGGACGAATCGAAACATGATTCGTGGGGGGTAGGGGCGAATTAGGTAACCCTGGCTCGGATTCTCTCTCTCTTTTTAAACTTGTGTTATTTTGACACCAGAATCAAACACCTTAATTAGTAAAATAAAAATTGAATTAGATACTTAAGCTTGCCAGAACTCTTCACAGAAACCAAGCAAACCAATCTTGCCAGAACTCATAAATGACTTATCTTCAAAAAATAATAGTTTGGATTATTTTGAGAAAGCTACCCCCCAAAAGTTGGGATATTTCTAAAAATAATCAAAAATTTGGATTATTTTGAGAAGATAGGTGAAGTTAAGATTTTCATGTCCATTTTTCCTATCTTATAAGAAAATTTCACCACTAAAGACTCGCACCAAAGAGGATGATCAAATGACAGATAGTTCAGGGACTGCACAAAGCAAAAAAAAAATTGAATGTGCATTCTCCTTTACCACCACAAATCCTTTAAAAATCAAGAAATATTATGAGAAAAAAATCAATACAAAGCCAAAATTAACTATAAGTTACACATTCAATTACTTGATCCTAAAAAGGTAGTAGGAGGAATGGAGGATAACAAAATAAAAACCTCAAAAAAGGATGTTATTGAAGGGAAAAGAAGAAAAGATTCACTATTAAAACATATGGAGTAGTCGGAGCTGCAGAAGATATATCTATTTTACACTCAAAGAATAATACTTAAGCAAAAGTGAAACAAATCTCTTTCTAATTCCAATGAAGCAACCCATGTAATTAGTTCAAATTATATTTGATATAAGTATGCCATGAACAATTACATAATACTTACCGCAGCATTGTACTCGACCAAAATTTTGGCAAGCGTATGATTGTAAACAGGTAATTCATCAGTGTGTTTGAGCTTGATCACTGTAAACACAATGAATTTTCATCAGACTGATTTTAAATCCCACTCCAAAAGCAAAAACAAAACCACACTGAAGCAAATTATGGTTAATAGCACAGTTCTGCTATAACGATTCGGCCAAAAAATATCACATATCATGGTAAGAGAGTTAAATTATCTTTGCACAAAAGGATGCACCTACCTTTTCAATAGGTATAACCACAGAATGCAAATGCAACCCAATTTCCTTTAAAACACCTTCAATGTGGTTTTGTAGGTGCAAGAATAATACAGATTACACATAAAATAACAGCTGTGCAACTATCAAATAACATTGAACATAATACACAATTACACATAGCAAATATTATTAAGTTGAATTGGTCCTCAATTCAACATAAACTAGTTTTCTGTTTAATTTAATGAAGCCAAACATAAATAAATTAATAAAACTACAATCATGAAAAAACAAGAAATACTGAGATTTACCTCTACCAAAAGAAACAACAAATAAATATAAAAGTAGCAACGTCCTCAACAATCTACTTTGCTCCATAATCTGCAGCTCAAAATTCCTCTAAGTTAGAAATTAGATTAAGTAATTATAAAGCAATTGGTAAACAAATTAGGGTAAAAAGTTACTTTGACCATAAAATTCGCTCAAAGTTAAAAACTCAGATGCTGAATTTTAATAAAGAGAGCGGAATAGAAAGGGCAGTGCGTCGGAAACTTGACACCGGCGAGATGACCGCAGCAACTGAAAACACTTTGTTTTTTTCAATTTCTGTTTCGTTTTTGTTTTATAGTTTTATTTTGTTTTGATTGACGGTTCCTTTTTTTTCTTTCGTTTATCTCTTTAGGAATTAGGATAAAGTTTTCTTTAAGAAGAAAAGAACGCATGGGCTTTTAAGTCATTATAAGGGCTATTTCGTGAGACGTTGGAATTTTAATGCTGACATGGAAGGTTACTTGATTAGATTATTCGCATATTGTACCGTGTAACTACACGCATCTGTTCTTTTTTTTTTTTTTTTTTTTTTTTTTTTTTTGAGGCGTAACCACACGCATCTGTTAGGTAGGGGCTAGGAGGGTAATAGTGAAAATTGACCCTTATGGCTTGTTTGGTAACGGCCTAACGGGTCATAAGTGGTGGTAATATCATTGTGAAAATTGACCATTACGGCTCATTTGGTAACTGGTCACAAATTTACACTTAAAATTCATCTGGGAATAGGGGTAGGACACCAAAATATTAGAAATCCCATTTTACCCTCATTACATCTCTATTCTAAGTGTTTAGTCTAATTTAAAAATAAATAAAAAATTACCTAATTAATTTAAAAAATAAAAAAAGACATTATAAAAAAACCATGAACAATTCAAATATCCCTAATTTATTAAATATAATTAATAATTAATTTAATTTTTTACATTCCGTAAAAAAAATTTAGTTCCCATCACGACAATTTACAATGACTATCAAACGGGCAGTTAAAGTCCTTAAATACATTCCTGAATGTTGCAAGTTGCAACATTGTCCCCAATGCTCTGCCAAAAAAAACATTGTCCTCAATTTTGAAAACGAGAAGATGAAGCACTCATCATGCGCACACACCTTTGATCTTCCTTACGATATCGCCTTCAAAATTGCTTCTTTCCTTCTGGTAATCTGGCTCCTTATCTTTCTCCTTGGTCCTTTCTCCATATAATTTTCTCATCACCCTTTTATTTTCTTAATTTCATGATTGTATAATCTAATCTTAATGTTTTCTTTTTATTTTATAATATTACATAACTCACTCATTTCTATAATTATTGAAACATATCTTATTATTCCAAGGTACGAGATGTATGCGCGCTTGGAAGTTGCTCCAAATTTTGGAGGGAATTATGCGGCTCGGATCATATATGGGCTCCATTGACTAAACAGAGATGGCCTTCCCTTCATTTATCTGATAACTCTCAAATTCCTCATCATTTAAATTCTCAACCACACATACGGGTAAATTTAAGTTATCTTATGATGTTACATGATTCAGGATTCTATATGTTATACTTCCTTTTTTTTATTTATTGCATCATACAAGATCTCACCCTTGCCAATGCATAATTTTGACCATTGATATTTTTAATTATATTGTTAAAATTTTTTTTTTTTTTTTGACAAGTTTTAATATTTGTGAATTTCAACTAACTTAGTTCATTAATGTCTTGGAAGTTGGTACTCAAGATTAGGATAAAATTCCGTCTCTATCATTTACCCTTGTGTGTCTCTCTACACCAGAAAACAAAAAGTTACTAATATTTGTTTTTATTTATTAGTAAAAATATTTCAGACAGAACTAGCACATAAATAGTGTAACAATCTAAATGATGTTATAGATTGAGAGAAGGAGGAAGTATGTCATTAATATTTTTTTTTTTTCATTACACTCTAAGACTTAGTTTGGATAGCATTGATGGAGGAAAAGGTAAGGCGAGGGAAGGGAAGGAGAGGGAACTAGGTAAAGGTAGGGGAGGAAAGAGTGAGCTTTTGTTGATAGAATATACGTCCTCCGTTCCGTAATAAGTGAAACATAGGAATTGAGCACAGGATTTAATAAACATCGCTTTCTTTCAAAAGCCAAAAAGTCATAAATACCCTTCCCATTATCAAAAAGAGGAGAGATAACAGCAAACCACAAAATTTTGTGATGGGTACTCTTGTCATTTTGTCACTTTCTTTTTGTACGTTGCATAGCCAATTTTCTTCACGACCTTGAACATCCCCTCATCCATAGGTTCATCGTTCTTGTGATCTAAATGCAGCTAAGTGATAGCCAAACATAATCTCCCTCACTTAGATGCAGATCTTGACGAAGGTGCAGCAGCTTAGCTCTTCGTTCCTTTTTGTCGCTTGCTGCATCTTGCTCCTCTTCCATACACAAACTCACGCACACATGGCCAACACTCTCGTCTTGTTTTGACGCAATGTCAGCAACCGTTTCTAGGTTTGCCGCAACTTGAGCAGCCCAAGGCACCAACTTACGCTTATGCGGTAAAGGCTTGAGACCAAAATGTTCCCCATCTTTCACAAACAAGTATATATTATCCTTACCATGATGTATCACTTGGCGATCTGATTGCCATGGACGCCCAAGCAATAAATCACAAGCACTCATAGGCACAAGATCGAACCATAACTTATCCATGTACGTCCCCACCCTAAAGCCTACTAATGCACGCTTATTCACCCATACACCACCATCATCATTTAACCAACTCAACTTATAAGGTTTAGGATGTATTTGTCTAGGTATTTCTCAAGTACTCACAACAGTTGAGTAATAGCATTAGTACAAGAACCCGAATCGATAATTAAAGTGTAAATCTTACCATTGATCTAGCACCTTGATTGAAATAAATTCTCACGCTGCCATGCTCGTCTTCCTCAACTGGTTGCACCACCAAGGCATGTCTAAGTATCATACTCCTCCTCTCCTCTTCCGGCTGCACCAAATTAATATTAAACAAGGCAGCCTCCATCTCCTTAAAATCATTAGAAGACTTATTACTAGCCAAAAACCTTGTTTCCTCCTCTTGCGGCTCCATCAAAAGTGTGTGATGCTCTTCCAGCGAAACAAGGACCATATTTGGGCATTGTCGAGTTATGTGTGCGTCTCCTTGGCACTTAAAACATTGTTTTCCCTTCATTATCACCTGCCCCGCAGTCAAAGGTCCTTGGTTTACCTTAGAATCCCTCGCCACCGACGCATCTACAACCTTCCTTTTATCTAAAGCATCCAACTTTGGTGAAGAAAACATAGCTTCAGATTTAGGAGCAAATCAAGATCGAAAGTTTTTCTTACCCTTATCCTCCTTTTGTTGGCGCTCGACCTTGCTTGCTAATGAGCATAATCTGTCAAAAGAATGATAGACTTGGAGTTCCACGAGATTTGCAATAGGGGTATTGAGTCCAATTAGAAACTTGGCACTCTTTTGCTCATCTTCATGCTTACAAGTTACAATCACAAGCCATCGAAAGCCTCTCAAACTCTTTTACATATTGTACCACGGTTAATTTATTTTGTTGCAACTAATTAAACTCAAGAACAAATCTTGCTTATAAGTACGTGGAACAAAAAGTTGTTTAGTAGTTTTAAATCAGTCCTACTAAGGCTAGGAAACTAAGAAACAAGATAACAAAGAAATAAACATACTCCTATTCCAAGTAGAACCAGCTCAACTTGGCGCCTACTAACTAGACTCCTAATACTACTATAACTCTACTCCAATATAGAATCTTAATTCAACTAGGATATGGATTTCTAACTCAACTAGAATTACAACCAAACTAAAATATTAAGACTACTAACAGAACTAGGAGTTCTAATCCTACTAGAATTAAGACAACTAATCCTACTAGAACTAGGAAACAAACAAACCTAACAGAACTAGGATTTATAGAAAATGACCCTTTCTCATATGGATCAGTTCACGTGTGGCAAAACATTAACTTGGTTGTCACCAATATGTTCAAGATAAATGCTTTTGAAGACGTTTATTTAAATTTTCATGAGTCTCATTCTTTTCTATGATGCTTTTTTTCTAAAATCTTTATACCATCAAGAGAATTGTGTTATAAAAGAGAGAAAATAGTATTGATTTGGTGGAGGAGAAAAGAAAATTAATAAATTAAAATTATTGCCTTGTACTTTGAAGGGGGAAAGGAAATTGATTTTCTTAAAATCCAAATATGGTAATGTGAGTCTTTTTGGGGCTGAAGGAGTTCATGTTTGGAATATTAATTTGTAGCCTTGCTATAATTTGAGATGCTTTCAGTTATAGGTTAATCAATATCATTGGTTGAATTTATGTGATTCAAAAAAATTATAGGGTTGGAAGATCTTTTACATACAAAGACACCATGAGATGAGAATCAGAGTTTTGAAATTTGTGGAACATTATTCCTGTGTTTCTCTGGAGGTTCAGGAGTATCTCACAGCAATAGAAGGCCTCTGCTCAATGCAAGCTGATTTTATGGATGTGCGGACGTTTTTGTTAAATACAGAGTTGAATGTGTTGCTTAACTTAGTTGGATTGCACTACAGTATCAACTGGCTTGGAGTGCCTGTAAGCTCTTAATTCCTTTTTAATTTTACTACTGATTTGACACAAGTAAATGATTTGTATTTTGCTGCATGATGTTAGTCTCTAGGGTGAAATAAGGTTCTATTTGACATTTGGAGATCAATTGGTCCGAGGCTTCTGTTTGTGGTGATAAATTCTTGCTCCCTCCATTACACTTACCTTTATGGGTTGTCCCAAATCAATTATTCTCTTGCACAAGTACACTCTTTTCCTCTCTATTCAACCCTACAATTTTTCTGTCATTTTCTTTCTCAAACCATACAATTTCTGACTTTCTGTTACCTTTTCTCTCCATCTCTATTCATTAAATGGAATCCCCGTGCCAACAACAAGTGTGCAAATTAATACGCGACTATTTTAGCATTGTGTTCTTTACCATAACCATATTATTACTCAGAAACTTGAGTAATTTGCTTGTCTGGCAGTTGAGATGCCACTGAATCTGTAATGTGATTCTTCACGCTTGAGGATTTGTTCTAGCATCGTGAGCTCTGTTCTTTTCATTTGCACACCTTTTTTTATAATTAAAATGAGATGCTGGAATTATTTCAAATGCAAGCTCATCATCTCTGATACTTCGATGAAGTTTTGAATATTATGTTATATTATATGTACTGAAACAATGAATTGCAAGAACCTTTAAGTACCATTTCAAGTATGCCCTATTGGATAGTCAATTGTGACTACTATAATACTATCATGCTTGATCACTTAATCTTTTTGAAAGAATTTTAATTCTTAAGTTAAAATTTCAGAGCATAATGGTGATTTTATTGATTCTGAAAGTTGATTCCAGTAATGAATATTTGGCCACTAAAAAAAATGAAGTGGAAGTGCTTGTACCCTTTTAAGTTGACCTCTTTAAAGTAATATCTTATTTTCTTAGCTGTTCCATGCTAAAGCTATATTTTTTCATCAAATTGTGGCTGCATAAGGTTGCAAGAGTTCGTTAAATTAGATGTACTGAGTTTTGACAAAGGTATGTTGGTGAAAAATAATATCGTGAATTTGTAAGTGGACCTGAGTCTAGTTTTATTATCAAATTTGGGATTTGTCAGCATGAATGAAATCTGATGAGCTCACAGAGGACTTTTTGCATCAGTTAATAGATATGCACCTCACCGGTATAAAGTTGGGTTATGAAATAGAAGTGAAAGATTGGTAAGAAATTGTAAAATTAGCTGTAAGGATTTTGTATCCATAAAGGAGTATAATTTAGACTTAGTGATGGGAACTGGGAAGAGGAGAAGGAAGTACACATCAATTTGATCAAGATCTTGTGAGTGCTCGCTGCTAAAGCCTAACTGAGCAGCTTTTGGATGAGCCACAATGCAGTTTTAAGCAACAGTCCTACAGCCCGTCTGATACGTGGCAATAAGTGGTGGTAATAGTAACTAATTTTTGTGTAGTCTTGTAATATAAAACTTGTATCAATGTCTCAAGCATGTGTTTTTCTTTATTGATATACATTATTGACAATTCAGTATCACATTAGAGTAGAGGATTTTGTTGCAAATAACATACTTCATGTGTTTTATATTACTTGTCACACATGTGTCTGGCACAAAAATTAAGAATTGAGGGAAAGTGTTGAAACTGGGACTCCATCCCCGTGTGTGGTAAATGTTTTGTAAATTGAGAATGTACTAATCATTGTGAAACTTTCAGAACAGGGAACTGTAACAATTAATCAAGAAACAGAGAAAGTGTGTTTTTCTTGCCATTACCGCCATTTAGTACTAGCAACCAATGGGCTGTTAGATGTGTAATTATGCATTACAGCATTACTATAAACTATACCTGGCTAGTACATATATGGAGCAAGAAAACCTATGTTTCTCAGTTTTTGTTTGAGGTTGAGAGTTTGAGACCTTGGATGTAAAGTGAGAACATTCTCAGCTTTATACTACGTTGCAACAGTAGAAGTTTAATAATAAATTATATTGTTATGTAGCTACAACGTGTTATGAATGCCCTTCAAGGTTCCAACATTGCAGACAGAAAAGTATCAATAAAATGGTGGAAAGTGGGCCGATGGTCTAATGGATTTCGACTGCGGGATGAATCTCATCATCGTGTAGTCTCGTTAGCTGATTTTGCAACGAACAAAGAAGAGCATGTCCGCGGGGTGCTGTCAAGAGGTGCTGTCTATGAGGTCATCCGGGTTCAGATATCTGTTGCATATCCTTTGAGTGTTCCTTGGACATGCCAAAGCTCAGTGTCTCCTGGCCGTTAACCTTGCATTTGCAGTAGTCTCTTCTTTGATTTATGATATACATGGATACCTCCTTAATGTACTATTGATTCTGTAATTTACTGTTGCTCAGCATGAATGCTCGTATATATGAACAGGTTAACTGTATTATATTGTACATAATTCAATTCATAACAGATGTTTCTTGCTGCTCTGTCATTTTGCTGCAAACAAGTCCTAATGCACAACTGTTATGCACATAACAAGCTTCTTTCGCTATAATTATACGTAGTGGCAGAGCTAATGTGGGGCGGGGGCACGTGTCCTCCCGAATTAAAAAAGAAGTTTAGGATTTTCTTTAAAAAGAATATTAAAAATCTTTAAATTTAAGGAAAGAGAACTAAGACGGGGTCTTTTCTGACTTGTGTGCCACTTGTAGATTTGCCTTGTTGTTTTAATTAATGACATTAGAATCCAACAAATCCAGGGGCGGTTCTTGGCCCATGCAGTATAGGCGACGGAATAGGGCCTCAAAAATAGAGTGGCCCCGAAATATATTATATGTATTAAATGTTTGAAATAAAAACAAAAGGAAAGCATTTGGATTTGTGGTAAAGTAGTAAGGGATGCATGGGGCAAAGGGGCGCGGGTTTAATTCTACTTAGGAGTAGTTTTTTTTTTTCTTTTTGTTTTTTTAATTATGACTGTTGACTCATCACCTACTCACATTAATAAACCATCACGCGTGGGTTTTTCTTTGGCTGCTTCAAGTCCCCAATTCTCCATTAATGGTTATTCTCTTCTCTCTCCTCCTAACTCTCTCTCGTTAATTTCTACTCATATCCTATATTTTTTTTTGCGATTTTCCAATAAAATTTACTCTATTTATATCTAAATATTTGTTTATTTATAATTATTCGATATGTTGAGAGTATTTTTTTAAAAAATTGAGAATCTAATATCTTTTATTAACTAAATATGAAAGGCCCAATTTTAAGAGAGTGTATAGGGCCCTCGCTATGTTTGCCCCGCCCCTAATCAGATCGACACTAAAAATTCAATATAAAAAATTTAGAAAGCTTCCTAATTTCTAAACCTAACAATAACACTTTCTCCCTCCTCAAGTCCTTTCTCTGCACCTTATCTATTAGCAAGAACGGTAATAAGGAAGAACACAAGAAGATCAACTACAAGAGGTGGGGTGAATTGTAGTTGGAGAGATTTTCGAACTTTTTGCGGATAATATAATTTGAAAGCTAATGAATAGAAAAGGCAATAAGGGAGAACACAAGAAGATCCTTTTAACAAGGTTCTCTTCCTTAATTCTTTAGGAAGAAACCTTGCTCTTTTATTTATAATAGTTATTACAACTTATTATAAATCAATCCTCACTTAGTCCTTTAGGAACCAGTTCCCGTCACCTTGTTCCCCCTGAATACTTGACTTTCCTCACTTGACTTCACTAAAAGTCTTCTCTTTCTCTTTTTCTTTCTCTCTCTCTTTCTCACTCTTGATTACAAGATTTTGTTCTGTAAATCTCACTCACCCAACACTTGAAAGTATTACAAGAATAATTGCTTTGAAGAGTATTAAAATCGAAATTAAATTCCTTACAAATAAGACAATAAATCTGGAAAGTTGTTAGTTTATTCTGGTTCTTTGTTGAGCTACATATAGAAGATCACAACAGCTCTTATTTTTGCTCCACTAAGCAGTCATTGGTGTTAGAAGTGACCCACTAAATTCACGTTCATCCAGCCACCTTTCCACAGTTTCAGCATTAGGTTAGTTATGTGCTATCTTCTTGGGCAGTTGGTTACTCCTCCGAGATTTTAGGAACTGACTTCCTAGAATCTAGGACAGCAGCTCGTGTTTAGTTTCCGTCGCAATAGCTCAGTTTTTATGGTTTGTTACGTCCAAAATGTCAGTCGTTCAATCTACAAGAAAGTAACAAACATATACGATTATTTTTATTCAAAATAATATTCCATATAATTAGGTTAGTAATTCATAACACATAATATTTCGAGCATATGAATTAATTTATTTATATAACTTGACTAGGTTTAACTCATAACCATTTCTCCACAAGTTATAACAAAATAAATTACACTCAAGACAATATGAAAATTAATCTAAGTTACACAATTAATTTCCTAGACTCAATTTATTTTCCTTGACTCAATAACATTATTTTCCTCACTAGTAGAATAAATGCTTATTGTTGCGGTCATTAAGTGGCCTATTGCGGCGGTTTTGGTCGCGCAACAATTAAGGGGGCTGCAATAGGTAATTAATATATTGCTGCGATTTAATCCGCAACAATATTTGAACATGTTGCTGCGGTTTTAGGTTTCTGGGTAAAACCGCAGCAATATATTTATTTTATATCAGATTTACAAAGCATATTGATGTGGTTTCTGGGAAAAATCGCATCAATATGCTGTAACTAATAATAAAATAGGCATATTGCTGCGGTTGTTGACCAAAACTGCAGCAATAGGTCATAGTACAGCTAAAAAAAAATTATTTGGTGTTTGGTAATCAAATTTGAAATATTAAAACTAGGCAATTAATCCATCACTATCCATGCACCCAATTTACAGACGAAATATGAAATGACATCTTATACTCAACAACAAAGTTAAAAATTTTCAGATTCTAGAAAATATTATCAAAAAATGTAAATGAATCGATAACTTATAATCCAAAAAAAAAAAATAAAAGATGAAAAAACAAACTATGAAATTATATAAACTAGCAAAAAAAATTCTAAATCCGGTAGAATAACAAAAAAATAACAGAACTAAAAAAGTAATAAAAACAAATACTGTTATGGAAAACGAATTTCTGTTACATAGCAACAAAAGTGATTCTGTAACAACAAGCGATTCTGTAAAATTACATAGCAATAACAGAAATAAAAGAGGAATTAAAAAAATACAGAAGTATATGAAAAATGAAATTACACAAAAATATAAGATCTGGCCGCAACAACGGAGGACGATGGTGCCGGTACGGTGAACCACGAGAAAAATGAAAAAAAATCCAGATCTAAAAAATCTACTAACAAATCTAAAAAATGAAAAAAAAACGAAAAAAAGGAAACAAAAAACCGAAGAAGGAACTGGTCGGAGGCGGCGAATTGGCGTCGCTTGCGGTCGACGAACAATCTGCATGCAAGGAAATTTTTTTGCTATTGATACCATATTGGCGTCGCTTGCGGTCGTTCGAAGGTTGACGGGAGGCAAAGGTTGACGACGAAGAGATGAAGAGAGGTCGTTGAGAGCGGCTTCGTCGCGTCGCTCCGTTCGAAGGATGACGGGAGGCGAAGGTTGACGACGAAGAGATGAAGAGAGAATTGAGAGAGATGAGAGAGAAAGAGAGAAGGTTGAGAGGTTGAGAGGCTGAGAGGCTGAGAGAGAGAAGTGCGTGTGAGGTTGAGAGAATAGAGGGTTGAGAGGAGAGAGGGAAAGTGAGGAAAAACCTTAACTTTTGTGTTTTATAATTTCTTTTAATGATATTGTTGCGGTTCTTGACAAAAAGTCATTTTTTTCAAATTTTTTTCTATTGATACCATATTGTTGCGGTTATAGGTAGAAACCGCAACAATATCTTTATTTTATATTTTATGTTTCTTTTTACGTTATATATTGCTGCGTATGGGTACTACCGCAGCAATATATAAGCAATTATTCTACTAGTGCCTAGACTCAATAACATTATTTGTCATCATTAAAATCGTGAATACAACAATATTTCCCTTTTTGATGATGGCAAATAATTGGCAAAAATTAAGAAAGGAAAAAGAAAGAGATAAAAGAAATAAGTAATTATTTGAAAACTCTAAAACACTCTAAAACTTTTAAAACTCAGAAGACTATAAAATTCTAAGACGCAAAACTGTGACTAGGGACAGAGACTAAGATCATTAAGAAAAGCAATAGAAACTAAGGAAAGGTCAGAAATTTTCTAGTGCCAACACATATTCCCCCTTTTGTCATCATCAAAACTAAGTAGTGAATCCTGCAGCACTAATAGAGTCAACAATCTTACAATTAAGGCAAGTAGCTCTAACATATTATCTCATAATATTAGTCATCCACACATTTCAAGAGTAATAGGCACAGGAACAAGCATACCAAAGCATAAGCATATCAGGAACATAGTTCAAATGAGAAAAAGAGATGCAGATGAATTAGATAAAAGTGGATGGAGTGATTGTTCATAAATTCCTTGTGAGACCACAGGAAACCAAGTAATAATGAGATGCAATTGTTCAAAATTAATACAAGTCCAAAATCAGAATATATAAAGTCTTAAGTAGAAGGGACTAGGATCAGGGAAGTTTATGAATGGGAAAGGAGGCAGCAACATAATTTATTTTGGTGCAGGTGTTGGAGGGACCCTTGTTCATAGCCTGAAGAAGCTGATCATGCTGAACATCTTGATGTGCAATTCGAGCCTCCAAAGCTTGCACTCGTGTTCCCAATATAGCAATTGAAGCTTGAATCTCCTTGAGTACCCCATGAAGACCCGCAGTAGCCATGAGGGGAAAATCCACAGCTTGAGTAGCTATTCTTGGAGGAACTTGATCCTCCTCCAGATCAATCATGATCCCACTAACTGGGTTCCTCCTGGGTTTAGCCAGTCTCTGAGTCTTCCGAACAGATTGCTTGACCCCAGATCCTACTTCCTCTTTTATCTTCCTCTTGCTAGCATGCTCAGTCTCCTTCTCCACCTTAACCTTAACATCCTCAACCTCAAAGCCCAACACACCCCCATGAACTCTCAAGATTAGTCGGGAGAGGGTATCTTTGGTTAAGTACTTCTCCGATTCAGGGCAAAAGAAGGTTTAGAGGGAAGTTTAATCTTGCATTTCTTTAAGATTACGGAAATGAGATTTCCATAACCAATTCGAATCTTGTGCGTTATGCAATGAGTAAGATGAGTTATGATTAGTGCAGGAAGATTTATGTGAATGTTGTTGGCTAGGCAGTACATGAGGGAGAGGTCAAGTAGATTGGCTTGGGTTCTTTTAGATGTACGAGGAACAAGGAACCGCCAAACTAATTTAAAAAGAAATTTATGAAAAGGGTTTAAATCTTTTTGGTCCATAGATAGGTTAGAGGGATAGCCACCAAAAAATTTTAAAATTTTTCCATTTGTGGTCGCTGTCACATTTAATTTTGCTATGCCTTTTACATATTCCTTGTACCCAACAGTAGGTACATGGAACCACTCACTCAATTTTTGTTCGTCAAATTGTACCAGATTACCCCCAACAACACTTATACACAGACCATTGGTATTCACAAACTTTGAACAAAATTGCGTCATTTCGTTTTCATATAACCCCTCATCAACACATAAAATACTCGACCACTTTTGAAATTTTACGATCTCAAGAACTTCCGTCCACTTTACTTTCTTGCACCACTCCAAATCAACACAAAACCCAATTAAAATTTTTGAGGATTTTGACTTCTTACCTGTTTTCGTGGGAATTTTAATTTCCCTTTCTACTTCTTCCTCTTCCTCAATATCGACTTTCATTTGCTTGAAAGAGAGGTCCAATACCAGTGATTTTTCCTTGCATGCAGACGATGCTTGACTCGAGACCTCTGTTTCATTATCACTTTCATCATATTCCACAAGAGGAGAAGGTTTATTCTGTGGAAGAGGAATACTTTCGGTGCTTGAACGTTTGGGTGCCATGGAGATTAGGGTTTTTGAGAAGAGAGAAAGTATATGAGAAGTTTCGGGAGTGATGAGATTTTGAGAGTGAATAGTAGGCACAACTAATGATGGGATGGAGGGAAGTGTTTATGAAGGAGGCTTTATGCGTGTGAAAAGAGGGTTCATTTTAATGTGATGTTTTCCCTTTTTCTTAGACATTGAATTTTTCAAATGGGCATGCATTCAAATATTTTGAACCAATGCAATGTATCAAATGTGAACAAGAAAATGGAAATTGGAAAAATAAAAAATAAAAAATTATGAAAGAAAATAAAATAAAAAAGAATGAAGAATATTTGAACTCATGCGTATGATAACTTCTAGCTAAGTTGTACAAGTACTGTATTATTTTCTCAAAGTATTAGTGAGGACACTAACGGCCCGTTTGGTAGTTGTTAATAAATTGCGGTAATGGGAATGAATTTTAAGTGTAATTTTATTAGGGAAGCACCCTTAAAATCTCCATGGGGAGGCATTTTTTCTCCATGGGCAAGCAATCTCACCCCTAAACTTGTGTTTTTGTCTCCAAATGGAAGCAATTTTCATTATCACTCATTACCACCCTACAAGGTGGTATTGGATGGGAATGAAAATTCAAGAAGGAAAGTGGACATTTTAGGATAAATTAGCATTACCATGGGAATGGACAATGATGTTTTTCACAAATTTACACATGAATTCATTCCCATTACCACCATTTATGACCAACTACCAAACGGGCCGTAAGGGGAATATTATGAGACTAATGTGATTCCATAACCTTAACAAAGGTGTATGAATAAAATTGATGAAAATTGCAGGACACACTTAGTAATGAATAGTACGTAGGGAGATGAGTATAAGGACATTTTCATATTATTTTGATCATCCCTAGTTCCAAGCGAATTTTTTCAAATTTGTCTCTAGAAAGAGGCTTGGTCAAGATATCTACTATTTGATTCTCAGTAGGACAGAACTCTACTTTTACTAAACCTTTTTCAACATAGTCCTTCGAGAAATGATGTCTAATATGAATATGCTTGACCCTAGAATGATGTACTGGATCCTTGGAGATACATATTTGCACTTGTGTTATCACAGAAAATAGGAACACGCTTATATTTGATGCCAAAATCGCGTACTTGTTTTTTTTGATCCACAATACCTGGGAACAACAAGCATCTGCTACTACATACTCAGCTTTAGCTGTTGAGAATGCAACAGTGTTTTGTTTCTTTGAACTCCAAGAAACTAAGCTTGTTCTCCTAGGAACTGAGCAATTCCAGAAGTGCTTTTACGATTTACCAAGTCCCAAGCATAGTCAGCATCAGAGTAGCTAACTAGATCAAATGTGTCACTTCGAGGATAGAACAGACAAATATTATCACTTCCTTTCAAAAACCTAAGAATTCTTTTGACTGCTGTCAAATGAGATCCCTTTGGATTTGACTGGAATCTAGCACATAATCCAACAATAAACGAAATGTCAGGTCTAGTAGCAGTTAGATAAAGTAAAGATCCAATCATACCTCTGTATTTTTTCTGATCTACTACTTTACCACTTTGATCCTCATCCAACCTTGTTCCTATTCCTATAGGAGTATGGTTAGTTGGTCTTTGCTTGTTCAAATCCATACTTCTTCGATAGTTCCTTCACATATTTTTATTGATGGATCATTGTTCCTCTTTTAGTTTGCTTGATTTGCAAACCAAGAAAGAAGTTCAATTCTCCCATCATGCTCATCTCAAATTCACTACTCATTAGATTAGCAAATTCCTCGCAAAGAGATTCGTTAGTAGCACCAAAGATTATATCATCTACATAAATCTGAACTACTAGAATGTATGTTCCTTTAGATCGAAGGAATAGGGTCCTATCAACTTTACCTCTTATAAACTCATGCAAAAGTAAGAATTTTGAAAGTCTTTCATACCAAGATCTAGGAGCTTGTTTCATCCCATAAAGAGTTTTATCTAGCTTATAGACTTGGTTTGGAAGATCAAGATTTTCAAATCCGGGAGGTTGCTCCACATAGACTTCTTCCATTAAATATCCATTTAAGAAATCACATTTGACGTCCATTCGGTACAACCTGAACCCCATAAATGCAGTAAACACAATCAAAATTCTAATAGCTTCTATTCTAGCAACAGGAGCAAAGGTTTCATCGAAATCGATACCTTCTTGTCGATTATACCCTTTAGTCCTAAGTCTGGCTTTGTTCCTTATGACTGTTCCATGCTCATCTAGCTTTCTAAAGACCCATTTCAGCCCAATTACCTTTTGGTTCTTAGGCTTCGTCTCAAGACGTCAGACCTTGTTCCTATGAAACTCATTCAGTTCCTCTTGCATGGCATTTATCTAGTCAAACTCTTGTAGGGCTTCATTATGATCTCAAGGTGTTGTCATGACAGAAAAGCTTAGAATGCACATAAGTTTTTGAACTTGGATCTTGTCTGAGTTCCCTTCTCAATATCACTTATGATCAACTCCAATGGATGGGAGTTTGGGTGTTTCCAAGGTTTCAGTTCAAAGCTCCTTGTTCCTGTTCCTTCTGCTTGAGGTTCTTCAGTTGATTCATTCTCTGGATGCCATTATTCTTCTTGTGTTCCTTCATTAGGAGTTCCTTCATCTGCCTTTTCTCCCTGAGGATTAAGATCACGAAAAATCATCTCTTCTTTAGGAATATGCTTTCTGTACTGTTACGATCCCTCCTTCTTGATTGCACCGATAGGGGGATCCTGTCCCCATTGTCATTATTGCTGAAACATCACCCGATATGAATGGTATCTTGCATAGTGACGAGGAAGATGAGCATATCACAGAAGAAAGTGACTATATTCAGGGAACATGTATCCCTCCACCTTGAGGATTATACGACGATGCTGAAATTCCGGATCTTCATAATAATCGCATCACCCTGCGGACGAATTTGTATAAAAGTGGTGAAGAGGGAAGCAGTGAGATCGCTTACCCGAACTAGAAGACTAAATCAGCCAGTTCAGAATAATCCCCCACAATCGTCTGCATCTCCTGAAGAGCTTCTTCGCAAAGAGAACACTCTTATTCAACAATTTATGAAAACAAAAGACAAAATTAATATTTGGAAATTGATAGCTTCTTCTCGTGAGCACCGTATGGCGTTATTAAATGCCCTAAAATGAATATGTCATCCAACACATCCCCTGAAGGATTGGTTAATTTCCTGACAAATAATAAGCCAATCCAAGGAAATATTATTTTCTTTACTGATGACGACCTTCCTTTCAAAGGAAATAACACAATAAGGTCATACATCATCTTATTGTAGCATGCAAGGGCATGATTGTCCCGATGACATTGGTAGACAATGTATCTACGATCAATGTTAGTAGCTTGACTTACTAAGCTAAGATTGGAATCGATAATCCACGATTATTAAGCTAATGACGATTATTTAAGCTGTGACCATTACGTTTTGAAATCTGAGAATTGAAATGACTGTTATGTGAATTTCTTTCCAATGTGGACATTATGTGTTATTAGCTAACTAATAACGTGAGCTATGTGATAATTGAGTAATTCATGAATTATGTTTAGGAAGGTTGAGTATCATTTCAGAATTATGAGATTTGTAGGAGTTATTGATATCGTTTTGTTATTCAGGAGGTGAGATTAAGGATTATTTGAGTCAAGATACTTCCATTAAGCTATATAATATACTTTGGAGAAATTTAGTTAATAATAATTAAAGATTAGGAAGTAAATGAGGAGGGAATCCAAGTTAAAAGCATTGGAAATTCTGGTTTATTCATAAGTAAGGGAAATAACAATTCTACCCCTAATACTAAACCAAAAATTACGATTTTTCCCGTATCATTCTCCATATATATGAGACTAACGTCCTAATTAATTTTCATCAGAGTCATTCCACAAGAACTACAACAAAAAACACATCTTTTCTTTCCCCCTTCCTCACGCCATTTCTAGATAGCAGCAGAGCTGCTATTGGCAACTTGCTTCTCTTGGATCCTAGCTCTAATTCTTGCATGCAATCACTTCCCTAGGTCTATCAAGTTGTTCCCCAACCTGGGTAAGCGTTACTTTTGAGTTTCCATTTCAGTAGCATCAAGAAAAACCAAGTAAGTGAGTTGTGGCTGAATTTCAGCATTTATGAGGTGTACTACGTTGAAACTTGATTTCTTTGGGTTAATTGCTAACTTTTAAGTGATGAATGTTTTCAGTAAGGTCCTAATGACTTTATGGAGAAGTGATAAAGAGTGGTTAAGTAAGATTTGGTTCTTAAACATCAAATTAAGGTACACAAGAACCACCCTTCGAATCCTTACTTTCTTATTTTGTTTATATAACATTTGTTTTACAGAATTTGTGGGCGCTTCGAATGTGTATTTTGTTGGAAACCTATTGGTTTGTTAATGAGTTATAATTAGTTGATTTCAATGTGCTATATGTGTATTTTTGGTAAAGATTTCCGAAATATAAATCATTGCATGTCAAGTTCCTCTAAAATCGATCAAACTGTGCTTCTAGTTTGATTGTACCTTAATTAAGGGTGCGTTCTGCTCAACTTAAAAAATTAAGTTTCAGGTCCAATAAGTTCAGATTAGTTCATATAAGTTCAGATAAGTTGCAATAAGGTCTAATAAGGGCAATAAGTTCCAATAAGGTCTAATAAGGTCCAATAAATTCCAATCAGGTGCAATAAGGTCCAATAAGTTCCAATCAGGTCTAATAAGGTCCAATAAGGTCTAAATAGTCAATGTTTAATAAATATTTGTATTATTGTCCATTATTTTGTTATTCATAATTTCATATCACTATTAGCTGATTATGTTATTATTAGAATTTTAATTAAAGTACCACAATGATTATATAGTATTATACTTGTATTAGTGTCTATTATTTTATTATTTATTTGTATTATGTCTATTATTTTATTATTTATTTGTATTATGTTTATTATTTTATTATTCATATTACTATTAGCTGATTATGTTATTATTAGAATTTTTTATTAAAGTAACACAATGTATAGTATTATACTTGTATTATTGTCTATTATTTGATTATTCATATTGCTATTAAATAATATTATAATTAAGGTTAACAATAATAATAATAAGTTTCAATCAGGTCCAATAAGGTCTAATAAGTTTCAATCAGGTCCAATGAGGTTTAATAAGTTTCAATCAGGGCCAATAAGGCCTGATAAGTTTCAATAAGGTCAATAAGTTCCAATAAATTCCAATCAGGTCCAATAAGTTGAATCAGGTCCAATCAGATTTGATAAGTTCAGTTCAGGTTCAATAAGTTCAGTTCAGATAAGGTCCAATAAGTTCAGGGCCAATAAGTTGAATAGAATGCATCCTAAATGCCTTAAATGTTTCTGTCCTTTCATGGTATACTTCTGGAAATTTCATATCTTTATTTTTCATAAACTGTTGTTTTATATCTTTCCTCTTATAACAAGTACAACATTCGTTTGAGAAGAAGCAACACTCAAAACCCGACTTTTCGCTTAATTGCTTTCCGAGCTAGTAAACCCTTATTCTTTTGGTTCTGAAATTGATTTTGAATGATGACTATATACTTATTTATATATATATTAAGCGGTAAACCAAAACTTTTGCTGAACACAAGAGTTACAAGTAATTTTTGCATAAAAACCACTGTTCTTTAACACCAAACCGAGAACCATAAAAAATTGACATATGTTTTACTTGTGTGAGATAATATTTCCACATATTAAGAGCCCTTATATGAATCCTTTACATACTTCTATATCTCAATAACACGACCTTTAAACACCTCAACTAATCACAATATTCGTTCGAAACCTGATTGTTAAGTTGCCTTTCCAAAAACAGTGGAACTTGACATAGCAAGCTTGTTTTACGAAACTTATTTGATAAGTTAAGTTGATTATAAAAGATGGTTCCATCAAGTATTTTTATAAGTATTAAAAGACTAGTTTTAGAAGGGAAGTAGTTGCGTAAGTAGTGATGAACAACACTAACATAGCGGGTTTGCTCTTTAAGTATTTAGAGTGGGTATTACTTTAGAGCGGGTATTACTCTGTTATGTAGGTTCATGACCTAGAATGTCTTGCAAGCAGAAAATAAGAAAAGTGGGGAGACGTCCCTCAAAATTCTGGAGATTTGGCTTAGCCCTTCATTCGTGTTCCTTCCCAGAGCTAGAAATATTTCTAGCTATGTACAAAAATGTTTACGTAATTATTGAAAACAATATAAATGTTATTCATGGAAAGTTACTCGATATGTTCATGATGTTGTTGTTATTTCTACATTATTCAAAGGGAGAAAGTAACTTTGTAATTAAGCGAATAAAAGTGTTTGAGACATCGATTACGTTATTACTTCAAAATAAAATCTATTTTCAGCCACCTTACTATTTTGGATCTGGTGGGACTTGTGTACTAGGTTAAGCTGACTGTTTTGTTGTCTTGAACCTATTCAGGTGGAGGTAGATTCAACTATTTTGCAAGAAGGTAAAAGATTAGCTTAGTCTGGAATGTTCGTGTTATGTGTACTGCCGCTACATTATGTTTATTGTATAATATCGATTATGTTATGTAACTCATATTTTGAACTCGAGTATCTAAATACTTAGACTATGATGTAATAATTAAATAATTAAGGTTGTTTTTATAAATATGCTTAGATACTTCTAGATTTCCTAACCTTCCAAGCGTATGGTGGTTTGGAAATTTGCACTGACAACATCTCTAATTAGCAGCTTAACTCTTTAATTAATTATAGTTAGTCCTGATTAAGATGCTATTTAGGGAGTGTTGTTACACTTGGCATCAGAGCAAATGTTTCCAAAACTGTAAAATTAAGGATTTTGGAGTTTAGAAATTATGAGTAACGATATACTACCTCCGTTCTCTTTTAGTTGCAACGTTTGACAAATTGCACTATTCATGTTCTCTTATTTGACCACATTTATTGATTTATATGTTAAACAAAATATAGTCATATGGGGTCTTGTTTGATTCGTTTCGATGTAAGCTTTCATAACAAATTTTTATAATTTTTACTTACATACAATTAGAGATAAAACGATTTGAAATTGTACATTGGCAAACGTGAAAGTCAAAACGTTGCAACTAAATAAAAACAGAGGTAGTATATATTTAGTTAATATTTTGAAAATAAAAAAATTATTGTAAAAATGAATGATAACATCGATATGATGTGAATATGTGATGATGTGAATGTGGGCTTATGTGCATAGAGTATGTGTGTGATGACTATATAAACATTAGAAATTTTGTGTAGATGACTTCAAGTAGATAAAGTGAGAGCGCGAATGAAAATGTACCCTATTTGAAGGAACCTGACACCTATGCCCCAGTCGGGAAATAGTGGGATGATGCGATAGATCATGCAAATGAAGTGTTAGGGCATATTCAAGAACGCAATGAGGTTATCGGTCCTGCTAGTAATAATCATTATTGGCTGACAGAAATCTAAGCATATGCTATTATAAAGACATTACCGGCTTGTGAGCCATGGGCTAGTTTTCGTAGAATCTACTGGAGCCTGCTAAAATTATATGTGGATACAGAGGAATATTCCAAATAATTCAATTATATTGATTCCTTTTTGAGTCCTTATTAGAAACCATATTCCAAATTTCTAAATACTTTCAATACATCATCAATTCCTTTTCGAATTCTTATCATACTATGTTCTTTGTTCCACGATTGCTCTGCCTAAAGGTCCTTATGGTCTTCGACCTACGCCATATAGGTATAATTCCTGAGGTCCCTTGTCAATTATATTTATTGCCTGGAAGTTACTAACAGTTTCTTGTCACGATATAGATATTTAGTTAATAATCGTGATTATTATGTACATTCTAATCCCTTTTACTATTATTATTTAATGAAATATTCATATGGTTTTATTTTTAATGTGCATGATTTCAATCACCAGCATGTTATTATTGCTAAATAAGACCTAAAGAACTGTTCTAACTAATTTAGATAATTTGGACAACCTGCTAGATACCTTGTAATATTATAGCATATATAATAACTTTTCGCTAAAAATTAGTCTTTTATCTGTTTTCCGAACCAACCTAGACTAAATATTTTAAGAGTGCATAAGAATATTATATGATTATTCTTTAGTATAAAATTTATTGTGAATCGATATTAAGTAGAGCCAACAATGGGTAATAAAGTTGTTGATTGTGTTGTACCCTCACCCCCAACTCAACTTTTGGTTTCTGACCATCTATGGAGTCCAGACGGGAAAATTTACATTGGATAAGTCCCTAAGATGTCCTTACAGTGTTCAATATCCAATTAGGTTTATGAATCTTCTTTTAAAGACTTGTTGGTGACTTCAAAAATACATTTTCAATAAAACCTTAACAATAGGGTAGTCAAATACGTGCTCACACCGCGGCTAGGGGTGAAAGTTCGGTGTACCACTAGTGAAAAGAAACCTTATATGTCACTTAGTATCAGATGCGGGTTTTATAAAACCGCATCCGAAAATCAACCCAAAAATTGGTGGAAAATTTGGCAAAGAAAATCGGATGCGGTCCAAAAAAAAATTGCATCAGATTTAACATCGGATGCGGTTTTTTTTTTTTAACCTGATGCAGTTCAGGGGACCGCATCCGAAAATGAGGTCCTAAATGACTTCCCTCCCAACAAAAAACCCGCCCGCGTCTAAACACAAATTTCTTTGCTAAAAAAAACTCACTGCACGAACATTTGCGCCACTACCACTACGACTGCCCCAGCTCCACACCACTGCCCACGCCGGCGACTTGCCACCACCACCAACGCCGGCGACTGCCCCACCTCCACACCTCAGTCTTGTGCACCACCACCAACGCTGGCGACTTGCGCACCTGAAGATTCGCCATAACCAACTGGGCTTTCATCACTTCTGCCTAGTTTCGCGCCACCACTACTGCTCCCTAGCTTCGTTCCTCCTCCTCCCCTCCCTAAACAACTACATTACCACCTTTTCTTAGCTAGGTAACTAAAATTTCATAACATTTATTGTAATCTCAAAACTTTATAATTCATTGTAATTTTATGAATAATTGTTAGTGAAATTAGGTTGTATAATAGTTTAAGGGTTTAAATTTTATTTATTTGAGTTAATTTAATTTTAATTGGAGTAGTTAGTTTGATTTAGAGGTTAAAAAAACTAGGTCTTTGTGGTAGGATGAGTATGATTGTTATTTTTGTAGTTTAGTTTAGTTTAGTTTAGTTTAGTTTAGTTTAGTTTAGTTTAGTTTAGTTTAGTTTAGTTTAGTTTAGTTTAGTTTAGTTTAGTTTAGTTTAGTTTAGTTTAGTTTAGTTTAGTTTAGTTTAATTTAGTTTAGTTTAGTTTAGTTCAGCTTAGTTCAGTTTAGTTCAGTTTAGTTCAGTTCAGTTTAGTTCAGTTTAGTTCAGTTTAGTTTAGTTTATACTAATTTGAACTTTAAACTTTGTTGTTGATTATTGAAGCTAGCTAGTGGCAAAGTGCTAGTGACAGAGTGTTGAGTTCCATTTTCCTATTTACAACCTTGATATTGGTATGTTATCGCTCATACTTAACTTTCTTTAATTTCATATTAGTAAATTGGTTTATATGTGTAAATTGGTTTATATATGCAAATAAGTATATATGTATCGTTGAATTAAGATTATATGTAAAATGCTTTGTTGTTCAAAAACCTATGTATATATGCATCATCATATCATATGCCTAGATACCCATTCAAGACTTACTCATTAGGAGTAAGTCTTGAATACTCCCCGGTTTGGGATTGTTCTTAGATGTTTAATCTCACTTAGGTGGTGAATGTATGTCTTTATTTCGATTCTATAGAGGAAAATCTTTGGCTCGTTATTTCCCTACTTTTGTTCTCTGGGTACATATGTAGATATAAGTTACTATATATCTACATCGTGTACTTGGAGAACTGTAGAGAAATGCTGCCGGATTTTCCGTAGAATCAAAAAGAAGACATACATTCACTAGTGAGATTAGACATCTAAGGATGGGTTAGGTTGGAGTGATAAGGACCCTTGGAAAGCATGCCTGATTTCATTGAATTTATATAGTTCATAGATAAACTCTAATCATGTAATGAAGTTCGTTATTGACATGAGGTACTTGTTGCTTGTGTGTAATTAGAAGTCTGATTGAAATGAATCGTGCATGGATGTATGGTAGTCGTGACACGAGTAAATTCGTGGATGGGGTATTTGAATTTTGTGATGTTGCATTAATTCATCAGGCTGCAACGGGAACTGAGGGGTTTTATTGTCCTTGTGTTGATTGTGGCAATGTAATACTCCGTATTTTTAGTAACTTATTAGTTATAATTTTTTAAAAGGTTTTATATACTAAAAAGGCTTTTATTAATTATTAAGGTTTTAAATAGGCCTTTGTATTAAATTATGGGGTTTTCAAATAAATTCTAGCCCAAATTATATACTGGGCCTAAGTTTACATCTTGTAATCCAAGTATTTAGAAGATATTTTAAAAAGAAATTTCAAAAAGATTTACAAAAGGTTTATAAAAGAAAAAGAAAAAAAAAATTTAAATCACCTTATCACAAACCACGCACAGCGTGGAGTATTGTGATAACTTGGTTTGGTTGCTTATTTTTTGGTTAATTTGGTTATTTGGTTGTTTTATCTTTTGGGTAATTAGCATCTAGACTATTTATCTTGTGGAATATTCCTCTATTCTAGCTATATTATCATAAAAGATAGTTTATCCTACCTAAAGTAATTATCTTTTCTCAAGAATCTATCTTTTAGTTCCTATTCCTATTCTTATCCTATTTACCCAACTAGTATAAATAGGGGTCTCCACCCACCATATTTTTCACACCAAATTTGAGGAATAAATCTCTTTTCTCAAGTTTAAACTCTCTCCCTCTTAGCCTACCTTCTCTATTTTTCTCCCTAGTAGTTATTATTATTAAAGGTGCGTGTATATGTAGATTTTTAATATTGTTATGCACATATTGTATTATTGTTTTAGGGTTGTTATCTTGGATTGTAATGTATGTTTACGTGAGTTTTAGTATTAGTATTATAAGTTTCAGCATACCCCTTTGTAAGTATATGGTTAAATTTATGATTGAACATGCTAGTAATTTATGGTTAATCGCAGGTTCGTTTGTTGTTGTAAACAAAAAAATAAGTTGAGTGAATTAATTATCCGCTTATGAAGAGTCGTGCATTAGTACTCTGAAACTTTAGCCACATGAAATTATTATCCTTTGTTGTATGTCATGGTACATGTCAGTAACTTACAATTTTTATTGTACTAATTTCATGCTGAAGCCATACGGCAATATGTCAAATAGAATCTACATGACCAGCTAGCTATTAATACCTTACGTTACTAAATATAATTATTCTATCTCTATAATTAAAAGCTTCAAGATTATCTTTTTTTTTTATGAGTAGTGATTATTTATGCCTTTTATATGGCTAAGGTTTGATATAAGAATTATTATTCTTTTGAAGGAGTATTATTTTTAAAGGATTTTTATTAGTTATATGATCTTTTATGATCACAATTTATACAGAGGCCACGGCTTGTTATTTACTAACAAGAACGGTAGCTATTATATTTTACCCATGTACTTTTTGTATAAGTCATGTGGACAAGGTAGTTCCCCTCGTAATAGACTCAGTAAGGAATACTAAACTTGGGGGTGTGCACACTTTAGGAAAGGTACCTAGGCAAGGAAAAGGATTTTTATTAAAGTTATATACTTTATATTATACAAGTTATTTCAAGTATTCAAGAAAGGTTTATATGAATATTCTTTTGAATGTTTAATAAAGTGTTTAAATTTCCGCATATACATGTACTCAGTATTTTTACTGACACGCATTTTGTTTTGTTTGTTTTATGGCTTTGTCCCTGTGATGATCCTTTTACTACATATGGGGAGCTAGTGAGGAGTACTACATAGCTTAGTTTAGTAGTCATTATGTTTTATTTTTCCATTTGTCATAGTTGAAACAATAAATTTTTATTTATCAATAAAGAGAAGTTATTTTTGTTAATTTCGCTGCATTGTTAAGTTAGTAGTTAGTAGTTTTAGCCTTTAACGTTATCACGTGGCGATAATACTCTCAAGTTTCTCAAGTGTTTTATATTAAAATATATTATTCAAAAAGAGAGAAATTTGAGGGTGTTACAAAGTGGTATCAGAGCCTTTAGGTTTATTAATGAGAGTTTGGGTAGATTTAGGAAGGGCATATAAGTTAGAGTTTCGCATTTTAGTGCATAAATTTTTTTGCATTTTATTTGCATAAATAAAGTTATATGCATTTTATTTGCATAAATAAAGTTATATTTCCAAATATAAATATTTTCCAATTTATTTATTTTGAAGAAAGGAATAAGTGTGTGGCTTTATTTTTCTGAGGAAAGTTCTGGCTAAGGAAAGACTTGGTACTTAAGTTGGCCGTTTGTGCCGCACCTCTCTTTCCTGGGAACTCCCTCGATTAATTTTTCCATACACGAAAAACCTAGTATTCGAAATAAAAACTTATTATATACTTAAATTTTTCGAAAATACAAATAGTTTGAAATTTTTCTTTGTTTCCTTATTTACAATCAGATTATTATTCTTGAATAATTGTATGACATTATGTCTAGCAAAATATGAAAATATTATTAATTTTCATAAGGAAGGAGATTTAGTTGTCTTTATGACAATATACGTATAATACTTACTATTTGTATTTGTTTTTACCACAGATTTATTATGGCAAGTCATAGTCCATTTTTTGTACGTATTCTAGTAAAAAGAGATGCTCAAACTGTGACTGATTATGTGCGTGCTGTTCTGAAGTATGCAAACTTTTTAATAGACCAAGGATACCAACAGTTTCGTTATCATGGACCAATGGTTTCCCTGCTTCTAGAACACTTGCCCTACATTGAACCCTACCATTGGCTATATAATAAGTATTACAATGTGATGACTTTATTAGATGGGATGCCCAACATGAGGGATCATTACCAAGAAGGAAGCTGGCTAGCTACCGTACCTTATTTCACATTTGACCTCCGATATGCGGAATTATGGAAAGAGCAACAAGAAGCACGAGTTATGATGAATGCATATCAAACTCCAAGCCATCCTGACCATGAACCTACTACTAGTCCGAACCCTCTAATATTCAAAGCAACCTACCAAGCACAGAGGGTAGCCGTTCATCACCTCCGGAATATCACCCTATGTCTGATGATGAATGGTTTAGACACCAAGCCAATGATGAAGCAAGAGATCAAGATCCATCTGATTCTATTTACTAGTAAATTAATTTTTTTTAGGAAAATGTTAGATTAGCAGTTTTAGTAGCTTTAATAATTAGTAGTTCTGTAATTAGACTACTACTCTTTATATATGTTAGCATTCCTTTTCAAGGATTAATAAATAAAATTCTCGTTTGTTCTTTTTATGCTATGTGCAATTTGTCAATCATATTATGAATCATGATTGTTGTATGAATTACAAATTTAGTAGGATCACTTAATAAGTAGTTTGTTTCTTACCCAGGAAGAAATGGCCAGTAGACCTGGAAGTAGATCAAAACTCGAGCAACTCTTAAGGAGTTGATCTCTCTGACCAAGAATTTGGCTAAGGCTATCACTTCTCAACTGAACCGTCAACAAGAGCCTGACCTAGCTGGCGAGGTGTTTAAGAAAGTAGCCTCTAGGAATCCACCTGTTTATGATGGAAAAGAGGACCCAGCCAGTCTTGAGAACTGGATTAGAGAGTTTGATAAACTGTTTACTGCTGTTAGGTGTGATGATGAGTTGAAAATCAACAATGCTACATACTACCTAAGAGAGGAAGCCGATTTATGGTGGTCCCAAAGGAAGGAGTCTTTGCGACTCAAGAGGATTTTGGGTGGGAGCAATTTAAGGAAGCCTGAGAACCAAGTTTTACCCACCTCACTTAAGGAAAAAGAAGTGCCTAGAGTTTACCAACTGAGGATGGACCATGACTATCAATGAGTACTACTCTAAGTTTATAGAGTTAATGAGGTTTGCACCTGAAATGGTTCCAACTGAAGTTTTAAAGGCTCAACGATTTGAGCAAGGGTTGACCTTGTCCATTCAAGGGAAATTGGGAGGGGCTAACTTTAATAGCCTTGAGGAAGTGTATGGGAGAGTTGTCATCTATTCGGGATCAAGGGAAGAGAGTTGGAAGTGAACCCTAGAGATAAAAGGAAGGGGTCTAGTAATGGGTTCAAGGTGGAGATAAGCGTCAAAAGATTAATGGAGGATTCAAGCAAGGAAAGGATGATAAAAGTAATGGGAATAACAACAATCGTAGTCAATCTGAAAATGGAAAGTCCAAGAGAGTCTACTACTGCAAAAGATGCCCAAGAAACCACCCAGGAAGGGACTGTGAAGGAAATCTGGTAACTTGTAGGATCTGTAGCAAGTTAGGCCATAGAGAATATGAGTGCTTCCAGAAAGACTCAACATCAGCAAATCCTAAGCCGACCCAGAATCAGGGAGGTAATGGGAACAAAGGACTCCAACAGCAATCATGACCCATAATCGTGTTCCTCCTAAGAATGGGAACGGAGGAGACAATCAGGCTAAGACAAATAATCAAGGTCGAGTGTTTGTCATGAGCAATCGTGAGGCTGAAACGACTGCAGGTGTAGTGACTGGTACTTTCTTCATCTCTTCTATTCCAGTTAAAATTTTATTTGATTCAGGAGCTTCTCACTCTTTTATTTCCAAAACCTTAGTGGAGAAACTTAAGTTGGGAAAACCCGAACTTATAAGCATGGATATAGTCATACCTTCTGGAGATGTCATTAACGTTTCTAAGCTATATAGAGATGTTTTAGTGACTATAGCAGGGTAGAATTTCCTTCAGACTTAATTGAATTCGAGTTAGATGACCTAGATGTTGTTATGGGAATGGATTGGTTGGGAAGATTCAAAGCCCAAATAGACTGCAGAGCCCAAAAAGTGACGTTGAAAGGCCCAAAAGGAGTCAAAGTAACCTATAGAAAAATCAGTCAGAAGCCCGGCCAAGAATGATTTCTGCTATGCAACTCAAGAACTGTATAAGAAAGGGGTATCCATGTACTTGTGTAGTATACAAAAGTTGGGAGTAGAAGGAGAAAAGATGGAGAATATTCCTGTAGTTAATGAATTTCAGGATGTCTTTCCAGAAGAAATCCCTGGAATGCCTCCAATAAGGGAGGTGGAGTTCACCATAGACCTAATGCCTGGAACTGGCCCAATATCTAAAGCACCATATCATATGGCTCCAGCTGAAAGAATGAGCTTAAGACCCAATTAGAAGAGTTATTAGAGAAGGGCTACGTAAGGCCTAGTGTATCCCCATGGGGTGCGCCTGTCTTTTTGTAAAGAAGAAGGATGGTAGTCTAAGGTTGTGCATCGACTACGTGAGTTGAACCAAGTGACCATTAAGAATAAGTATCCTCTCCCAAGGATCGATGATTTGTTTGACCAACTGAAAGGAGCTGGAATTTTCTCTAAGATTGACTTAAGGTCAGGGTATCATCAGTTAAGAATTGCTGATAAGGACATTGCTAAGACCGCTTTTAGGACACGTTATGGCCATTATGAGTTTACAGTAATGCCTTTTGGATTGACTAATGCGCCAGCAGTATTTATGGATCTCATGCATAGAATTTTTAAGCCATACTTAGACCAATTTGTGGTAGTATTTATAGATGATATATTGGTTTACTCTAAGAATAAAGAAGAGCATGAGAAACACCTCCGAATAATTTTGTCAACCCTCCAACAGAAGCAATTGTATGCAAGTTTTCGAAGTGTGAGTTTTGGTTGGAAAAAGTGGCATTTTAGGCCACGTCATTTCTAAGGAGGGTGTTGCCGTTGATCCAGCAAAGATTGAAGCCGTTAGTGAATGGCCTACTCCAAAGAATGTGACTGATATAAGAAGTTTTCTAGGTCTGGCAGGTTATTACAGACGTTTTGTTAAGGATTTCTCAAAAATAGCCCGACCAATGACCAACCTTATGAAGAAAGAGTCCAAGTTTATTTGGAGCCCAGAATGTGAGAAAGCCTTCACCACCCTAAAAGAAAGACTAACCATAGCCCCTGTGTTATCCTTGCCTGATGGGAGTGATACTTATGAAGTATATAGTGATGCATCTAAACATGGTCTAGGGTGTGTTTTAATGCAAAATAGAAGAGTCATTGCTTATGCATCAAGGCAACTGAAGCCATATGAAGTCAACTACCCTACTCATGACTTAGAGTTAGCCGCAATAGTCTTTGCTTTAAAGATTTGGCGTCATTATTTGTATGGGGTGACATGTAAGATATACACAGATCACAAGAGTTTGAAATACATTTTCACCCAAAAGGATTTGAATATGAGGCAAAGGAGATGGTTAGAATTCATAAAAGACTACGATTTGGATATCCAATACCATGAAGGGAAAGCCAATGTAGTGGCAGATGCCTTAAGTAGGAAGACAAGTCATACCTTAAGCACTATGGTGGTGGCAATCAACTTGTTTGACTTTCAGAAGATGAATCTTGAAGTTATGCAATATGGAGAAGTAGAGAAAATGTTTAGTGCATTGACCATTCAACCCTCGATGTTTGATCAAATTAGGGAAGCTCAATTAAAAGATGAAAAGATGGAAAAGATAAAAGAAAAGGTGAGGGAGGGTCATGCTGGAGACTTCGAAATTCATGAAGATGGAAGTTTAAGAATGGAAGGAAGGTGGTGTATACCCGAAGCTTGTGAAGATTTGAAATTGAAAATCATGGAGGAAGGTCATAATTCTCCATATTCGATGCACCCAGGGGGTGATAAGTTGTATAAGGATTTAAAGAAGAATTTCTGGTGGGCTCGTATGAAGTTGGACATAGCGGAATTTGTTTCCAAATGCTTAACATGTCAAAAGGTGAAGAGTGAACATAAAAGACCCCAAGGAAAAGTCCAACCTTTAGATGTGCCAGGATGGAAGTGGGATTCATTTCGATGGATTTCGTTGTTGCTTTACCTAAGGGTAAATCTGGGAATGATACGATATGGGTAATTGTCGATAGGTTGACCAAGTCTGCAGTGTTCATACCTATGAAGGCAACATGGTCGATGGACCAACTAGCTAAGGCCTACATCAAGCATGTATTGAGAATACATGGAGTACCGAAAGATATTGTGTCTGATCGAGATTCTAGATTTTTGTCTAACTTCTGGCAGAAGCTACAACAAGCCTTTGGTTCGAAGCTATTGATGAGTACTGCTTTTCACCCAGCCACTGATGGCAGACTGAAAGGACCATACAAACCTTAGAAGATATGTTAAGAGCTTTGTCATGGAATATCAGGGTTCATGGGAAGATCATCTGATTTGATAGAGTTCTCCTACAAAACAGTTATCATTCAAGTATAGGCATGGCACCATTCGAGGCTTTGTATGGTAGGAAAGTAGAAGCCCATTATGTTGGAACGATATAAGTGAAACAGTTGTACTTGGGCCTAATTGATTGAAGAGACCGTGCAACATTAAGATGATCCAAGGAAAGATTAAGGCAGCCCAAGATCGTCAGAAAAGCTATGCTGATCTGAAGCGTAGGGAAGAAGAATATGAAGTGGGCGAAAAAGTGCTTTTGAAAGTATCACCAATGAAGGGTGTGATGAGGTTTGGAAAGAAAGGGAAGCTCAGCCCTAAGTTTATAGGCCTATGAAATATGGATAGAGTTGGAAAAGTGGCCTATAGGCTAGCCTACCCACTGAATTAAGCCGTGTTCATAATGTGTTCCATATATCTCAGTTGAGACGGTATATCCCAGATAAATCGCATGTGTTGCAACCTGAAACAGTTCAAATTGATGAGAACTTGTCCTATGAAGAAAGGCCTATTAAGATTTTAGACAGTAAGGTTAGAAGTACCCGGAACAAAGATGTTAAAATTGTTAAGGTGCTCTGGTCTAATCAGAAGTCCGAAGAAGCAACATGGGAAGCAGAGGCTGAATGCGAAAGAAATACCCAGAGTTGTTTGCAGAAGGTTAGTAGTAGAGTTACGGGGCGTAACTCCTTTTAAGGGGGGTAGAATACGATAGAGTTTCGCGCGTTTGATTTAGAACCTTATTGTTTGACATATTTTATGAGTTATTATGTGAATCAACTTACTTTTATAGGAAGTTGGTGGTATATGTGTCTTACTTGCTTTGTCTCTTGCATTGCTTGCTGTAAGTTTCGAGGACGAAACTTCTTTTAAGGGGGGTAGTTTGTAATACTCCCTATTTTTAGTAACTTATTAGTTATAATTTTTTAAAAGGTTTTATATACTAAAAAGGCTTTTATTAATTATTAAGGTTTTAAATAGGCCTTTGTATTAAATTATGGGGTTTTCAAATAAAATATAGCCCAAATTATATACTGGGCCTAAGTTTACATCTTGTAATCCAAGTATTTAGAAGATATTTTAAAAAGAAATTTCAAAAAGATTTACAAAAGGTTTATAAAAGAAAAAGAAAAAAAAAATTTAAATCACCTTATCACAAACCCACGCACAGCGTGGAGTATTGTGATAACTTGGTTTGGTTGCTTATTTTTTGGTTAATTTGGTTATTTGGTTGTTTTATCTTTCGGGTAATTAGCATCTAGACTATTTATCTTGTGGAATATTCCTCTATTCTAGCTATACTAGCATAAAAGATAGTTTATCCTACCTAAAGTAATTATCTTTTCTCAAGAATCTATCTTTTAGTTCCTATTCCTATTCTTATCCTATTTACCCAACTAGTATAAATAGGGGTCTCCACCCACCATATTTTTCACACCAAATTTGAGGAATAAATATCTTTTCTCAAGTTTAAACTCTCTCCCTCTTAGCCTACCTTCTCTATTTTTCTCCCTAGTAGTTATTATTATTGAAGGTGCGTGTATATGTAGATTTTTAATATTGTTATGCACATATAGTATTATTGTTTTAGGGTTGTTATCTTGGATTGTAATGTATGTTTACGTGAGTTTTAGTATTAATATTATAAGTTTCAGCATACTCCTTTGTAAGTACATGGTTAAATTTATGATTGAACATGCTAGTAATTTATGGTTAATCGCAGGTTCGTTTGTTGTTGTAAACAAAAAAATAAGTTGAGTGAATTAATTATCCGCTTATAAAGAGTCGTGCATTAGTACTCTGAAACTTTAGCCACATGAAATTATTATCCTTTGTTGTATGTCATGGTACATGTCAGTAACTTACAATTTTTATTGTACTAATTTCATGCCGAAGCCATACGGCAATATGTCAAATAGAATCTACATGACCTGCTAGCTATTAATACCTTACGTTACTAAATATAATTATTCTATCTCTATAATTAAAAGCTTCAAGATTATCTTTTTTTTATGAGCAGTGATTATTTATGCCTTTTATATGGCTAAGGTTTGATATAAGAATTATTATTCTTTTGAAGGAGTATTACTTTTAAAGGATTTTTATTAGTTATATGATCTTTTATGATCACAATTTATACAGAGGCCACGGCTTGTTATTTACTAACAAGAACGGTAGCTATTATATTTTACCCATGTACTTTTTGTATAAGTCATGTGGACAAGGTAGTTCCCCTCGTAATAGACTCAGTAAGGAATACTAAACTTGGGGGTGTGCACACTTTAGGAAAGGTACCTAGGCAAGGAAAAGGAGTTTTATTAAAGTTATATACTTTATATTATACAAGTTATTTCAAGTATTCAAGAAAGTTTATATGAATATTCTTTTGAATGTTTAATAAAGTGTTTAAATTTCCGCATATACATGTACTCAGTATTTTTACTGACACGCATTTTGTTTTGTTTGTTTTATGGCTTTGTCCCTGTGATGATCCTTTTGGTGAGCAGATTTTTCAGGTTGATTGATGCATACTACATATGGGGAGCTAGTGAGGAGTACTATATAGCTTAGTTTAGTAGTCATTATGTTTATTTTTCCTTGTTGTTAACAATAATTTTTTATTTATCAATAAAGAGAAGTTATTTTTGTTAATTCCGCTGCATTGTTAAGTTAGTAGTTAGTAGTTTTAGCCTTTAACGTTATCACGTGGCGGTAATACTCTCAAGTTTCTCAAGTGTTTTATATTAAAATATATTATTCAAAAAGAGAGAAATTTGGGGGTGTTACAAAATGTGGGCATGGTTAGTAACATTGGGTCGCTGAGGGAGCATATCTTTCGTCGTGGGTTTAGGCAAGACTACCATGTATGGGTTGGGCACGGTGGGGAGGGTATATATGATTGTGGGAATGCCATTGTTAACGATGTGCATGAAAGAGGTGAGTTTGATGTCATTGAGATTGACAAGAACCTCGCGGACGAATATGAGAATATTTAGGATGATGATGATGGGGACCATATCGAGGAGATGATGGAGGGGGTGGATGATCATGCTGGAAAACGGCCTCGTATTTTTGAGTGCATGGCCGAGGCGTCTCGGAAACCGTTGTATCCCAGTTGTACGAGGTACACAAAGCTTACGGCTGCGATAACACTCTTTAACATCAAGATGAAAGCCGGTATAAGTGACTCAGCTTTCACTTCCTTATTGCAAGCATTTGGTGATATGTTACCGGACAACCATGAACTACCCAAGTCGAACTACTACGCGAAGAAACTGATGTGTCCCTTCGGTTTGGAGTACAAGAAAATACATGCTTGTCCAAACGATTGTGTGTTATATCGAAATGAATATGCGAATATTGATGAGTGTCCTCGATGTGGGAAGTCGCGTTATAGGCGCGCAGGGGTTGTGATAAGAAAGGGCCTCCAGCAAAGGTGATGTGGTATCTTCCGATTATACAACGATTCAAGCGCATGTTTTCAATCAAGAAAGATGCTAAGAACTTGAGGTGGCATGCAAAACGAAGGAAAAAGGACGGTTTTCTCAAACATCTGGTTGATGCTCCTGAGTGGAAAGGTATAAATCGTCTGCGTAAGACCTTTGGTGTCGAGGATAGAAATTTGAGGCTTGGCCTATGTACGGATGGGATGAACCCATTCGACACTCTTAGTTCTCAACATAGTACATGGCCAGTTCTTCTAGTTATATAGAACTTACCTCTTTGGTTGTGCATGAAACGCAAGTACATCGTGTTGTCGATTCTTATTTCAGGGCCGAACAAGCCTGGAAACGACATAGATGTCTACCTCCAACCACTTGTTGATGATTTGAGAAAGATGTGGGATGAAGGAGTTTCTGTGTATGATGCACATGTTGATGAGGTATTCATATTGCGTGCCATGCTTTTATACACTCTTAATGACTTTCCTGCTTATGGGAACTTATCTGGGTACAAGAACAAAGGGAAGAAAGCATGCCCGATTTGCATCGACGACACAGAATCTAAATACATTTCTACTTGTCACAAAGAAGTTTATGGCTATTCGAGATATGTATGTTTCAAGCCAAGATGGGGATCAAGGTTATGATTCTTGGAGATTGCATATAATTGTTCTTGAGTTTGAGATAACCTTTATGATCAGCAAAATATATTTAAAATGCCCATGTTTGAGTTATATTTTGATATTGTATATCGTTTATAGTCATGGCCATTGTTATAGATGCATCTTAATGTGTGGATTTGTGGAATATGATTTTGTTCTGTTATTAGAATTGTTCGGATATATTTATGTTTCTTGCAATATGATTTGAGTATGATAATGAAAAAATGATTTCTTAATTTTTTTTTAGTTGTCCTAGCTTATGAAATGAGATGAATAGTGGGCAAGGTACAGGTTAACGAAAATGATTCAGATATGAGTTAAGACCAGAAAAGGTCGAATATTCTGCTATGTTATGTTATGTTACGTTATGTTTTTCCAAAACTTGTACTTGCCAGCGATTTGTGTTAAGTAATTGAGCTATGCCAGCGATAGATTTTAAAGGATGGGATCTTTTCTGAACAATTACCCAGTATGTTTATGATATGAAAAATGTTTCCGAACCAAAATCGTTTTGACGGGCTGAAGTAAAGTTATTGAGCTTTTCGCTCAATTTAGTTTTTGTTTTTGTTTTGTATTATCCTCTATGAATTGCAGGTTTGAGTTGGAAGGTCAGAGCGGATTCAAGCGAGAGTTGATTATTAAATTGTATTTAAATATTGCATTTAGAGGTTGTATTTAGGAGTATTCAGGTCTCATTTAAGAATGAAGTATTTTGTTATTTTGGAAATCGAGTAAAGTATTATGTAATTTGCTTTTTGGTTTAAAATTTTGAAGTTGTTATGTTATGGCCCCATAACCCATAGGTCTAGGATCGATTTGTTAAGTTATATTTCTACTGCAAGATAATGTAATTTGAGGTTTATGAATGGTAAGTTTGATTAGCTAGCAGCTCAAAAGTTACTTTTTTATCTTTTTTTTAAGTATTTGCATATAAATACATTGTGGTTTTCCTGATCTAAAAAACACCAGGATTTTACACTTCGAACTCTACGAATACACTTACAAATTCTCTCTAAAAATTCTCTCATATTTTCATAAAACACATACTTTCAGACATACACCCACGTTCATATTTTCAGGCTTCACGATTGCTCGTCCCGAAAGTTGTCAATCTCTCAGACCCAAGCCACGGTATAATCCCGAGGGTCCTTGAATAAATTTATTAATTTTCATTGAAGTAACTAACGATTTCTTTTATGATGTAGATCCTTAAAATATATTGTTCTTCTATACATTCTAACCTCTTTTTCTCATTTTATTTATTTTCTGACATTTATTAATATGATTATCCTGCTTGCCTTTTCATCACCACATATGTTATTATTGCTAATCAAGATCTAAAGAATTGTTCTAATAATGATCAGATAATTTGGACAACCTGTTAGGTTCCCTGTAATTTTCGTTGCATAATAATATACCACTAAAAATAGTCTTTTATGTGTTTCATGAACCGGCCTTGACTAATGTTTTTAGGTGTATGAAAATATTATCTGGTTATTCTTTTGCATAAAACTTGATTTGAATCGATATTTAGTAGAGATTAGCAATGGGCGATCGATCATGATTCATTATGACCGTATTCATGGCATCACCCCCCGAACTTAATGTATGGTTTATTAACCATTAATGGAGTCATGACAGGAAAATCTACATTGGATAAGTCCTGTACTTGTACCTTTGATTTCCCAATATCCAATTAGGTTTATGAGTCCTCCTTTAAAGACTTGTTGGCGACTTCAAAATATTTTCAATAAAAACTTTTACGATGAGGTAGTCAAATTTGCGCTCACACCCAGTACAGGTAATTAAAACACGCCTACAGTCACAATGTATATCTTAAAGGAATTTACACTTTCTTGTATTTTCTAATCTCTCATCTTCTTTTTATTTTATTTTATCATTCTATTGATATGCACGCTTATATGTTTAACGCTTTTCACCACCGCACATGCTTATTTTGTTAATCAAAGACGTAAATAGATGTTCTAACGCTAAAATCAGATAATTTTGACAATTGAATTACGTTCCATGTCATTTGATTACTTAAATAACATGTTACCACAAATTAGTATTTTGCGTGTCCAATGAACCAACATAGATTAATTTTTACATTGCACTAACATATTATATGGTTATGTTGTTATTTAATCGCATAAATCTCGGATATGAATCACATTAAGTAGAGGCCAACAATGGCCGAATTTGATTCTTGATCACATTCGTACCCTCATCCTCTAACTCAATTTGTAATTTGGTTCATTGACCATTCATGGAGTCATGATGGGGAAAATCTACATTAGATAAGTCCCTAAGTTTTTCTATGATTTCCAAATATCCAATTAGATTTATGAGTCTTCCTTTGAGGACTTGTTGGCGACTTCTTATTTGAAAATATTTCTAAAAACAAAAACATTTACAATCATATATTCAGATATGTGTTCATCTCGTGTAATCAATAAAAGCACACCTACACAGGGCGACGGCGAAAGAAACTCATATGGGCGGCGACGAGCACTAAGATAGATGAGGCAAGTGACAAGTGTGAGAGAGGAGAAGACGACGAGCAATGGCAAACCAAACCCAGATGAATGAGACCCTAAAAAGCGACAGCATACGTAAAAGAGGGTTGGTGTTGGTGAGAGAGGGTTGTTGGTTGTTGTTAGTGGGTTGGTGCTGGAAAAGGGGGTGAGACAAGAGGAGTGAGGAGAGGGATTTGAAACCCTAAGAAGAGAGGGGTGAGGAGAGGCTTTGAACTTGAGAGAGGAAAAGCGGGCCAAGTGGGGAAAGTGAGAGATTGTGAGGGAGGCTTCGAGTCTAAGTACACGGCTCGCGCCTTTTATAAGGAACTTGGGCCAAACCTAGCTAATACAGTCTGCACTTCTCAGTCGAACCAGTTTTGGTTCTGACAAATTACACGAAAAAATACCTAATAAACGGAATTGGTTTTGGGAAAACCAAATATGTTGTTTTGTGTCATTTAGCATTTTTTCCACTAGTGAAAAGAGCATTTTTAAGATATTTGTTATTCTAACTTGATACCAAAGGAAATATAAGATCTTAGGGTTTTTCTGAAAATCTTTTTATTCACCAAACAAAAATTCTTTTTATTTTATCAAAACTCATTTCCTATCTTATATCAGCATCGCTTCATTCCAAAAGAGTTAGTTACAATAAAGTCCACGAAACGGTTGCTTGAATCAGTGATCTTTACTTTCCAAAAAGAAAAATAAACTACAATCTCTGATTTACGGCGCCAAAGCATTTCCATCTTTCCTATTTCAAGAAGTTGCAATTGGGCATCTCTCTTTCTTTCCATCACCTGCCCACCCCCGCCCAAATCTTATCCAATCACATCCTCTCTCTCTCTCTCCTCAATTAATAAACTAATAAAATTATGTTCCTTTTACTCTTTTTCTACTCCTCTTACCTCTTAATATTTCTCTGTAAATCCAATGAATTTATACATAAATATCAGGATTATTTTAATGGGGAATAAAATGTATGACTAGTTGTTCTTGAAATACACACCCCCTTTCTTCCTTCTAACTTGGCTTTCTCATTTCATATACTTTTTTTTGGTTGATTTGAGTAACCCACAAAAAAATAAGAAGAACCAGATTTATTCCCTGATTAATGGAGGGCTCTGCTTGTGAACGCCTTGCTTTTGGGAGGATGGGTTTTGGGTATTCATATAATTAATCTTGTCTTTCTAATATATTCTTCTTGATTGTTTGTTTTTTCCACTTTTGGTCCATTTTGTTTATTGTTGTTGTATCCTTTGTATTCTATTCAGATGTCAACATTACAGGCGAAGGTGCTTGATTCGGGCTCCTTGTTGCAACGAGATCTTCCCTTGTCGCCATTGTCACAATGAGGCCACTGTAAAACATTCATATACCCTTTTGACTTTTGTGTCTTTCTTTTTGTTTTTCATTGTAGTGTGTGTTTGTTTATTTATTAGAGTTGAGCAGCTAAGTTGATCTTCATTCAACTTGTAACACATTCATATACCTTTCATATGTTGTTTGGATTTGTGGGTATTCATTTCTTTTTACTTGTTTGTGTAAATGTCTATTAGAGCATGCTGCGCAACCCAATGGATCGGCATGAACTAAATCGATGTGATGTTAAGCAAGTATGTCGAAGCCTTTCCATTTCCTGCACTCTTTTGCTGTGTTTACTTCAGTTTTACTTGAGCTTGGTTTATTGATTTGGTTCCCACGTGATCTCGTTACAGGTTGTTTGTGCTGTTTGCGACACAGAGCAACCAGTATGTATGAAGTACAACTGTCGAAATCTTTGTTGTTAGGTGTGTGAATTGTGATGTTTAAATTTGTTATTGTAAATGCAGGTGGGACGTGTCTGCACAAATTGTGGTGTTAATATGGGGGAGTATTTCTGTGAGATATGCAAGTTCTATGATGATGATGTAATCTTCTGCAGCTTTGTTGATTCAGTCCAGCTATAAACCTAACCCATCTGAAAATACTAAACAGAACCAATTACATTCCATGCTTTCGTTGAACATTTCGAGTTGATGACTACATGTTTCATATTTGCAGATTGATAAAATGCAATTCCACTGTGATGATTGCGGGATTTGTAGGTGAGTTTCCAACTTTAATTTGCTCTGGATTATGTTGGAAATTTAGAGCATTTGTATGATTTGATGAATGTTACGTTTGTCTTAAGTCAATTGGTAAAGGGGTCATCACTTAAAACAACGTAGGATATAGTGAAAGGATAAGTTGTATATATCATAAAGCTGAAGATTACAAGTATATATAGCACAACTATACAATAGTAGCTAAGAAAGAAAGATTACAGAAGATGTGTAAAGAAGAATAAATAGAAACTATATCCCTAGACATAATGAGAAAATATACAATGGAATCATGAAGATAGATAATGATATACAAGGAAATCAAGAAGATAGCTTAGTATCTTTAAGATAGCTTAGTATCTTTATCATGCCCCCGCAAGTTCGGCGGGCGAGGAGTCATGCCGATCTTGAGAAGCAACGTATCTAGTCGGGGCCGAGTCAGTGGCTTAGTAAGAAAGTCAGCCAGTTGGTCTCCGGTAGGAACATGAACAACACGAAGATGACCTTCTTGAACTTGCTCACGTATGAAATAGAAAGCAAGAGCAAGGTGTTTCATTTTTGAGTCAAAAACTTGATTAGCACTAAGAAAAGTGGCACCCAAGTTATCACAAAAAATAATAGGTTGTTGAGTAATATGAAGCTTCATTTCATAAAATAAATTACGTAACCATAAGAGTTCACCAGTGGTGTGAGCAATAGCACGATACTCGGCTTCGGTAGAGGAACGAGCCACACGTTTTTGTTTCTTGGAGCACCAAGTAATGGGATTGCGACCCAGGAAAATAATGTGACCCATTGTAGAGGTGTAATCGTCTTTGTTACCCGCCCAATCCGCATCCGTAAAGGCATGCAGATGAGAAGGAGAATCACGTAAAATATTAATACCATAATCAAGAGTACCATGAAGGTAACGTAATAAGCGCTTCAAGGCAAGCCAGTGATCGGTTGTGGGACAGTGCATGTACTGAGATAACCGATTTACGGCAAAGGCAACATCAGGACGGGTGAGAGTTAAGTATTGTAAGCTACCAAGAGTAGCTCGATAATCCTTGGGAGCTTCCAAAGGAGTACCCGAAGATGCTAGAAGAGGAGTAGTGACAACTAGAGGGGTAGTGGCAGGTTTAGCTTCAAGCATGCCCATGGAGTCTAGTAAATCACTGATGTATTTCCGTTGACTTAGAAAAAGTCCACTAGAGGTTGGTATTACTTCAACACCTAGAAAATAAGATAATGACCCCAAATCTTTGAGTGAAAACCGAGTGGCTAAATGTTTAACAAAAGAGGCAAGGTGAGTTTGAGATGGACCCGTTATAATAATATCGTCCACATATACAATGAGATAGATGGGTGTGGGTTGATGTAAAATAAAAAGAGAGGAGTCTGAGGCAGTACGGATGAAGCCGAGACCAACAAGAAAGGTCATGAGTTCGGTGTACCATGCCCTAGGAGCCTGCTTGAGGCCGTATATGGCCTTGTTGAGACGACAAATTGCTTTAGGAGAAGAGGGGTCAATGAAGCCTTGAGGTTGAGCCATATAAACAACCTCATTAAGAGTACCTTGAAGAAAAGCATTGTTAATGTCCAATTGTCTAAGAGACCAACCGTGAGTTGTGGCAAGGGTGAGAATAGTGCGAACCGTAGCCGGTTTTACAACAGGGCTAAAAGTTTCATTGTAATCGATACCGGGACGTTGTTGAAAACCTTTAGCTACAAGACGTGCTTTGTAGCGTTCAATGTCACCATTAGGTTTGTATTTGATACGAAAGACCCACTTGCTTTTGATCAAATTAGTGGCGGTGTGAGGTTCAACAAGTTGCCAAGTACCCATAGTAATAAGGGAGTTATATTCATCTTCCATGGCTTTCTTCCATAAGGGGTGTTTAAGAGCTTGAGAAACAGTGGTAGGAACAAAGTGTTTAGGAGAGAGAGTGGTGAGGTTGGCATACTTAGGATTAGGTTTGGAAATGTTATTTTTGGAGCGGGTTATGATGCCAGTGGGAGGTGGAGGGGGATCAAGGAAGGAAGTAGTAGAGGACAAGGAGGGTGAAGGGGATGGTTGAGGTTCATAGCTGCTGGTAGGTAGGGAGGAAATAGAATCAGCATTAGAGAAGGGAGGGTTAAGAGATGGCGACGCAGCGAGAGGAGGAGAAATAGGTGAGGTAGGAGTTGTAGGGGATGTATGTGACGTGAGAGTGTGAGGAGAGGGAGTAGGCAGCGGAGTGTGAGGGGAGGTAGGTCTGTGAGATGGAGTAGAAGGTGGGGAGTGGGGTGAGACAGTAGGAACAAGAGGAAGAAATATTGAACACCAAAGATCAGGCGATGGAGAATTAGGGGAGGCAGTGTGTTTAGTGAGGGTGGAGTATGGGAATTCGGTCTCAACAAATCGCACATGTCGCGAAGTGTAAATTTTGTGAGTGAGAGGGTCAAGACAATGGTAGGCGCTTTGTGACTTTGAGTAGCCAATGAAGATACAAGGAGTAGATTTTGAGTCAAGTTTGTGAGTGGTGTAGGGGCGTAACCATGGATAACAAAGACACCCAAAGCTACGAAGTTTTAAATAATTAGGAGGGGTGTTGAAGAGACATTCATAAGGAGATTTATGAGCGAGAGTAGGAGTAAGCATGCGATTGATGAGATAAGTGGCGGTAGAGAATGCATAGCTCCATAATTCAAGAGGAAGACGAGAGTGAGTGAGAAGAGATAGACCCGTCTCAACAATATGGCGATGTCTCCTCTCCGCAAAACCATTGTGCTCAGGAGTGTGTGGAGGAGAGGTTAGATGAGAAACACCATCAATGGTGAGAAGAGTGGTGAGAGCTTCATATTCACCACCATTGTCGGAGTATATAGTTTTGATAGATGTTTCAAAGAATTTTTCAACTAAGGCTTTGAACCTAAGAAAAATAGGTTTGGTATCAGATTTGTGTTTTAAAGGATAAAACCATATGTATTTTGTGAAGTGATCAACGAAAATAACATAGTATTTGAAACCATCGATAGAGTAAACAGGAGAAGTCCATAAATCAGTATAAATGATATCAAGCGGACCATGGGAAACCAAAGTAGATTTATTAAAAGGGAGTTTATGACTCTTATTACATTGGCATGCATCACAATTAAAGGAACTAAAATTAGAGACATTGAGATTAAATCTAGTAGCTAAAGATTTAAGAATAGAAATAGATGGATGGCCTAATTTGTGATGCCAATCAAGAGCGGAAGTAGTGGTGGTGGAGAAGGCAATGGCCGAAGGAGAGGAGGGCCATTCATAGATGCCTTGCTTTGTTGGTCCGTTAAAAAGAGGTGCCCCCGTGAGACGATCCTTCATAACATAGGAATCACAAGAAAATTCAATTAGGAGATTATTTTGAGCACATAATTGAGAGATAGAAATGATATTGCGAGACATAGAAGGTGCACATAAAACATTTGAAAGACACAAAGATTTAGAGGAAGGAAGAGAGAGAGAGAATGAACCAATATGAGTGATAGGGAGGCCCGTACCATCGCCAATTACAATTTCTTCCGTGCCATCATATGGATGATGAAGAGAGAGTGTGGAGAGGTCATTGGTAACATGGTGAGAGGCGCCGGAATCCAAGAGCCAAGGGGAGGAAGGGGAGGAGGGTGAGGCAATGGTGGTGAGATGTGCTTGGGGTGCATTAGGACGTGGAGTATGAGATGAGGGTGGGGGAGCAGTAGGCTTTGCATAGGGGAATTTTTCTTGAAATTGAGGGCAACGGTAGAGAGAGTGGCCAAAGGTATGGCACCATTGGCACTTGCCTTGGTAGCCTTTGGTGGGTTTCTTGGAGGTAGGAGAATAGTGTTTGGGTGGGTTAGAGGAGTGACTATGGGGGTCGGTTGGAGCAGGGGTAGATGCAGGGGAACGGTAAGGACGAGTGGAGGTGTTATGGACAGTCACAGGAAGAGTAGGGGAGGGAGTATCTTGGCAAATTGAGTTCTCACACACAAGAAGTTTCTCGTGAAGCTCTTCAAATGAGATTAGAGAGTCACGAGCACTTACCCCATTAATAATTGCAGCATAAGCAGGATCCTTGATCCCATCACAAACCTGTTCAATAATATCTTCAGGAAGGACAGTATCCCCGAGAACAAGTCTTTGGTTCACACAAACACGAACCGCGTTAATATACTCGGAGATGGAAAGATTGCCTTTGGTAAGATTTTTGAACTTGGTTTTGAGAAGTTTGAGATGGCCTCGAGAGTGACGAGCATAGGTATTAGCTAGAGTATCCCATGCATCTTTAGAGTTAGAAGCACGAGCAACTAGCGGCACGATGGTGGGATCAAGTGTGCCGATTAGAGCACCAAAAAGTAACTGATCTTGGCGCTTCCAGGTAAGGTATTTAGGATTTGGAGTGGTGGTTGTCGATGTTTCACTCGTGGTGGTGACAGTGGGTTCGGGTTGGGGATGAGTGCCATCCAAAAATTTGGAGAGTCCATAACCAAAGAGAGTAGCTTCAAGTTGAAGCTTCCACGATAGATAATTAGTGGAGGTAAGTTTGAGGATACCTGAGAGGTTGACAACAACAAGGGGATGAGTGGGTTCAGCATCATTGGTAATGGTGGTGGATGTCATGGTGACGGCCGGAAAAAAAATTTCACAGGTCGTGGATAGTTGGCTCTGATTACCATGAAAGGATAAGTTGTATATATCATAAAGCTGAAGATTACAAGTATATATAGCACAACTATACAATAGTAGCTAAGAAAGAAAGATTACAGAAGATGTGTAAAGAAGAATAAATAGAAACTATATCCCTAGACATAATGAGAAAATATACAATGGAATCATGAAGATAGATAATGATATACAAGGAAATCAAGAAGATAGCTTAGTATCTTTAAGATAGCTTAGTATCTTTATCATATAGAGGCTTTAAATGTGGAGTGTCACTCTGGTATTCGACCGTAAGCACAAAATTGGGAGAATTTAAGAAATCGATGCAACGAGTTGATGAAACACTTGCTCCACAGGGGAGTGTAAGCTCCAGTTCACCAGTTCATCAATTTTCGCGGAACGTTGCTTGTTGCTTTGAGCGTTTGTTGTCCTTTTGACTATAATTTTAGGCGTTGTAAGACTTCTCTCATATTGCTGGATGGTTAGAAACTCTCTTTCAAACATAAGCACCAAAGCAAATTCATCATCACAAATCTTATCACACATTTGTTCTTAATTGACATCGTTCTTCGTGAGCAAGAACTTTGTTGTTATTCTTTTTTGTATCTCGAGAGAGGATTCCGTGCAACCCACGCTCAGTATAGGGTCGAAATACTTCTTTTGGAGAAGTGATTACACACCTAGAAGATTCACATTCATCTTGTTCATCTTTGTGATCCTAGTTGTACTGTTTTTCCCTCTAACAGATTCCGGTTATTGAAATTTTTCTGGTATTTAATTACCTATGTATGGTCACTCGTTCTCGAATATATGCATAATTGCGACTATGAAGTGTCTGTGAGGTTAATTTATTATTCATTTTTGAAGTTTGCGAGGGATTAATTATTGTCGTAAGAAATGCTGGTTGCAATGTTTAGATGTACGTATAGATTGTGAATATCTAGATGCTTTTCCAAACTGTTGAATTTTTTACTTTCTCGATTTGTTACTAAAATCAATACGGTAGTGAATGATTTTGCACAGAATTCTGATGGAATTGGATCATTTTGAATCAGGGTTGGTGGCCGTGAGAACTTTTTCCACTGCAAGAGATGTGGTATGCTGATTTCCTGAATAGTACCCATGTAATAATTGCTTTGCATTTCATTTCTTTGGAATCAATAGTTTCTTGCAATATAAATTTTATTGTGATGTTTCTATCTGTTTTATAACTAGGAAAGGGTAAAGATGGTTACATCTTAACCTTTCTAAAGCGTGCCTAAGGTGAGAATGGTTTCCATTCTTGTTTATATTCCTGTTGTGCCTTTTTATAGATGCAAAGTATCTTGAATTCTTGACAGTTATTGGTTAGTAAAACACTTTTCACTTGTGCTAATTATACATGAAAATTTGGGAAATAGAAGGAAGCAGTTTTAAACACAGGCGAAGCTAGTTGGGTTAAGGGATAAGGAATGGGGGAAGGCCCCTTGCCCCTTTCCTCTGCAGCATATCGAGTAAATTGTGTGCTCCTGAATGTCTTATTGCTGAGCTTGATTCATTCCTAATCTTGTCAAATGCGTATTGGTATTCTCTTTAGCTAAACTTTCAGTTGTGAAGTCCCAGTTTTCTTTCTTATCAGTTAGGACTGAGTTTCTTTATGTTTTGAGTCTTGACTTCTCGAGTCCCGGCTGAAGGCAGGATCTCTTGTGCTTGTTGTGTCAGAGTTGATTTATCCATGACATTTGATGAATGCTTCTAACACTCCCTCTTCCCCACAAGAATAAGGGAATTAGAATTACAATTGCTTAGGGGGGCATTCTCTTCATCTAAAAAAGAAATAGGAAAAATAAGTTTAAATAAGTTCCAATGATTTCAATCATTTCAATCATTTCTATTAACATTCAAGTTTGAATAAGTTGTAATAGGTTACATAAGTTCCTAAAAGTTGAAAAATAAGTTCCACTACGTGAAGTTCCAATAATATAAGCAAAAATATAGTGAAGTGTAAGCACCATAAGTTGTGGCTACGAAAATCTGTTTTGTTTCTTTTTTCAAAGAAGTGAAATTGAGGTGAAAAGTAGCCTGCAACATGCGCAAAGTAGAGGCTTTGGTTTCTTGTTGTACGCAATGACAAAGTGTCGTGCAAAGTTTATGTACAGCAAATTCCTTTTTGATATATTGTTTTGTCAAGCTAACTTAGTTACCGACTTCTTATATCAACATCAGGAAAGGATTCATACATGTTCATTCAAAATGTTTCATTGATGAGAGTCTTTTGTGGATAAACAGAGGCTCGTAAGCACAGGCATAACTTCTGGGGGCAACATATTTTTTGATAGAATTGATTTCAAAATATGTCAGTTCTCTGTAGCTACATAGCTTGCGACCTGCCGACCATTGGCAGTTTGATTTCCTTGAGCTTTAGTAGACCTGAACCCAATTTAGTGCATGAGTTGGAATCTGCTTGTGTTTCTTTGGCTCTTCCCTTTCTTCCTATGATCTGGTTGGTGAGAGAGATAGAAGAGAATAGTCTACACCACATACAAGCCTAGTTGAATTTCATCGGAAAACTAATTGGAATGGTTAAGTAACTCACTAGTTTTATTATGTTAATCATCTTCTGTTTTTTTCCGGTGTAGGAAATCTAGTCACAACTCACATTCAGGGTTGTCTCTTAAGGCTTTACTTCACATGTGAATCCATCTTTAATTGTAATCTTGAGGAATATCTCCAGTTTGCACTCTCCTATTCAATGAGCTCTCCTTTTATATCCTTGGGAGGATCATCATTAGCCCTGACACCATAATAAATATTCCATAGGCATGCATTGGATAAGAGTTCGACTACATACAAACCGAGTGGGGTTCCGTCCTAATATCAATTAATAACAGGGGAAGTATCCCATTGACCTTGTATGTTATAAGTTAAAAGACTCGTGCAGGGGCTTGCACAAAGAGACACCATTCTAGAATTATATCTCTAGCTCATTGGAGAAGCTAATAAGTGAAGCCATTCTTGTGTACAAATTGCTATACTTTTGCCAAGTAAATTATAAATAATCTTTTATTTTTTCTGTATCTGGTAGCTGAAGTTGATTCTATAACTTTTTGCTGCATGGTAAACAAATTTCTGAAAAATATCATTGTTGGTGTTTTCAAGGATCTTGCTACTCAGTGGCTTTACGCAATAATCATATGTGTATAGAGAATTCCATGCGCCATCACTGTCCTATATGTTATGAGGTTTGTTGATCATTCTTCTCTGATTATACTACATTTGGTCTGCTTGCTTTAGATGTCACAAACAGTAACTGACAAACATTGCCTGCTTCTCTACATTAGTATCTTTTCGACTCCTTGAAAGACACCACTGTCTTGAGATGTGGGCATACCATGCATTATGAATGCTGTCGTGAGATGATGAAGCGCGATAAGTAAGCATGCTTGCAACCTCAAATAAACATGATTTATGGAGTGATCCTCTTCTCAGTAATTTTTATAAGGGTTTTGACACTTTTGCAGGTATTGCTGCCCTATATGCTCAAAATCAGTTATTGATATGTCTACAACCTGGAAGAGATTAGATGAGGAGGTAAGCTTGCTATATCCATGCTTATGTAGTAAGATATAGCACCAATACCAAAACCACAAATTATAATGGTTCAGCATCTCTGTAGATGTTTCCTTTCAGTTTTTTGAACCCAACTTGTTAAGTAGGTTGAGCATCCTTCAGAGTTGCTCAGGGAGATACCAATTGGACTCAGAATTATTACTGATAGGAGTTTACTGTCTAACTGAACTTTTATACTCACTGCGCTCCGTAATGTTTTTCACATTTTACATTTTAAGGTTGTCCTACCAAGATTTTCAGATAATTTGGTTCAGTTTCCTTTTTAGGATATTTGAAATTATGATAACATTCTCCCATCTACTTTTTCTCTAAAGTCTATACTACCTACCAGTTTTTTTCTGTTCTTAAAATGTGTGGCCAACTTGCTATGAAGCAAATAGATAGGGATGAAGTAAGAACAACTCTTGTCTCCCATCACAATCAACCTTTCAAAGCTTGACAACATTTCTTTGTTCTTCTAGATTGAAGCAACCACAATGCCGGAGGATTACAGAAACAAGAAGGTAATGCCCACTTATTTTTTTCATTATCTAGGAATTCTCCATGCGCTAAGAAGTATCATTTACCATTTTTTTGGGATTATTCCACCATAACTATATCTTACTGATAGTGATGAGAAAAAATTTGCTGCAGGTTTGGATTCTTTGTAACGATTGCAATGATACGACAGAGGTTTACTTCCACATAATTGGGCAGAAATGCAGCCACTGTAGCTCTTATAATACCCGTCAAATTGCGCCTCCAGTCTTTCCTTAAAATTATCAAACAGTCAGACAGAAGCGTACACCTTGTGTTAGCCGCTTTTGGCTGGATAACACTCATTTTTCTGTTGCCTTTCTTTCTTCACTGCATCCATTATTGTGCAAGTTAAAATCAGTAATTTGCACCATTCATCATCATTTGGACAAGCATTGTCATATGTGAACTTTATAGTTTCTGGCAGAAGTCATTCTCATCATAATTTTTCAACCTGTAAATTGAAGTCAAATCTAGCCATATACATTCACTTACGTGTAAACATTGTGATAATATGGTCGTTTATCATTAGTTCATGCTATTCTTCAATACTTCCCTATATCAAACAAGGGCATCATTCAAAGTTTCTAACAGTTATTATTATAACTAACTAAAATTCATAAAATCTTTTACCCCTCTTTTTAAAACTTCCTAGTTTTAAGAATTGGGAAGAGCTCCTAATAAAAGCTAAAGATAAACTGATTTCTAACAGTTATTATTAGTTCATAAAATAAACTTGTTTTCTTTCGGATAGACGCGTTGCGAACCTAACAAAAATATAACCTAATTAATCCTCCTAATAATATAGTAATGTAACTAAGGATCGATCCTTCAAGCAGATGGTTATTCTATGATTAGCTATAAGACAATGGTAAAACTAAAAAAGATCAAGATTGTATATAATAAGATAATAAAAGAAATATCCCCATTAGTATGAATTAATAAAATGATAATATTTTCCCCCAAATATTCGATTAATGGTTCACAGGGAGTGTTGCACCCTAAAAATTCCTTAAGCCTCCCCCCAAGTATCTATCTGTCAAATTCGATCGAAGTTGTGTTGTCTTTCTAGTCATAATCAATATCTATCTATACAAGTTAAAGGATAAAGTCCTAAAGCTATAAACTCGGTATTATAATCTCTAAATAATATATATCATATTTAGAGTCCTAACACCCCCTCAAGTTGGGATGTGCACTTTCCGCACACCCAACTTGGACATTAACAAAAAAACAAAATAATGTCTACCAAGAGCTAATTTAGTAAATATGTTGGCCGACTAAAACTCGATAAGAACGTAAGATGGAGTAAGAAGCCCCCTTAGTCAATGCATCACGAATAAAGTGTCAATTAGCTTCAATGTGTTGAGTGTTGTAAACAGAAAATCGTGTCTCCCCATTGAGTACCCTATGACGAATAATACCCCGCTCTAATTAGTTTAGATCGAGGAAAGAATAAATAACAAGTCTAAAGTAAAAAAAAAAAATTAACCCATATTCTAAGCCCGGCCTCAAAAACCTTTTCATAAATAGTTTTGCAAAAGCCTACTTTATAAAATGTTTTAAGATAAGTTTTAAGAGCCCATCTTTGAAAGCCTTTCTAAAACTAATTTTATCAAAATCAATTTCCTAGCCCAATTCAATTAATAAATTATATAAAAAAAAGTCGTCTTTTTCCAAAGTATTTCAAATAGATCTGTATTTCTAAAATCTTTTCCATAAATAATATTTTTTCTAAATCTAGTTGTGTTCGGTTACCTCTAACTACACCTATATAATTTCCTCTTTAACTCACGGCGTTGCTAATTTTCACCAAATACGTCATCTAATACTCATCCTTCACGGCCAAATGCCAAACTAAAACCCACTGCATAATGCTATCACACGCAAAAACTAATACTCGTACCTCACCAATCTCCCACTGATACTTCGCAACAAAACTCCCTTCATTCACCTACTGCCACAAGTTCACAACTCCACGCCACTTTCTTTTCCATTCTCTCGTGTCTCGCCTAACAATCCACTGCACCAAATCACAGACCTTTTTTTTTTTTTTGAAAGGTAAGAGAAAGAAGGTTAGAAGACCCTCTGCATGAGGAGAGCTTCTACCTTATCAGTTACAAGGAAGTTTTGTAGAGTGGATCGGAAGAAGTATAATCTTCTAAACAGAATTGATTATCTACTAAATACCAATGTTAACAATCCAATCTGCCGCTTTGTTAGCTTCCCGGTATATATGACGAATATCCCATGATATAAAAGAGTTGAGGAGAGTATGAATGTCTCTGACGATGTTGGTAATCTGCCATGGAGGTGACCAAATTCCTTTGATTGAGTTCATGACCATGAGATTGTCTCTGTCAATGATGATGTGTTGAATATGGTGTTTATGGACCAAGATGATGACGTGATAAAGTGCCAAATTTTATGCCATGTAGACGGTGGTGGAGCCTAGGTTGACCGCTAAAGCTGTGAGATGCTCCCCAGCTGAATATCCTATAATGATGCATGCTGCTAGTGAGTTGAGATGTTGTGAACCGTTGGTTGTTGTTTGTTGATGAATTGAGCCATCGAAGTTGAGTTTGAAGGAATGTTGAGGTGGTGGCTCCCATGCCACGAGGATGGAATTGTGGTGATGAATGGTGGTGGAAGGATTTATTTATGAAAGTGAGAACAGGGAACTTGTGAAGAAACAGTTGTCAACCGTTTCTCTTAGGATCCATTCTTCATGAAAGAATTTCGCTTTATGGAGGATCCTATGAACATTTAGGTTGATGTAATTGAAAATAACATCATTCCTTTCTTTTCATATGCTCCAAAAAATGAAGATGAATTTTTGAAGAAGGTTTTTGTGAACCCTAAGTCGGAGAGATTGTTTAACACTGATTCTGAATTAGTGTGAAGTGGGAACCAAACTTTCATATCTTGCAAGTCTCAGAGGGGATTAAGGAAGTGACAAGAGGCGAAGAGGTGGTATATAGATTCCTTAGCTACGTTGCAGAAGCTGCAGCCGTTAAATGGAATGATTTGACGTTTAGCTAAAATTTGACACACTCCTAGGCTATTATGACATATTTGACAAAGGAAAATTTGTAGCTTTGGTGTGATTTGTAATTTTCAAATCCATCGATATTGCCATTTTTCATTATGAAGGGGGATTTTATGAGCTATCCAGTTGGCATATTTAACTATAAAACTTCTTGAGGAGGAAGGTCCCTGTATTGGTTCATCCGGGCCAGGGTAAATAGGAATTGGATATCCATTAATCATTTGGATAAAACGGTCTGGCCGTAGGGTTCTTAATTTTGTAGATCCCAAGTTCTATTTGGAAGGATGAATTGACTTAGCTAGATTGACACATCTATTTGATTGTCTGATGCCGGAAGCATATTAATGAGGCTATCATTTGTGCACCAATTATGTAACCAAAATAGAATATGTTTCCCATCTTCAATTTTCCATCGAATGATTTTTTGTAAAATATTTCTTTGCATAAGGATTTTCCTCCATATGGGGGAATCATGAGGCTTAGGGGTGCAAGTGAAAAAAGATTGTCGGCTTAAATACTTTTCATTGACTAATTCAACCCAAATATTGTTTGGGTCTGTGAGAATTTTCCAATCAAGATTGGCTATAAATGCTTGGTTCATTGGAAGAGTTTTCCGAAGATCAATCCCTCCTTGAGATTTAGCAGTGCAGATTTTATCCTAGGCAATTAGCGGAGTACTGTTTTTATCTTTATAGAAAATTTTTCGATGAACTGAAACAATAGATTTCGCTATGTTCGAGGGAAGCATAGTTGATGCACAATTATAAGAAGGTAGATATTATATATATTTGATTGTATTAAGGTTAGTCTCTCTGCTTTAGAGAGGAACCCCGATTCCCACAGGTTAATACATTGTTCCATTTTTCTTAGGATTGAAAATTGAGATCTGCTTTGGTGGGAATACGTAATGAGCTGAAGAAGATGCGCAAGTAGCGTCCCAGAAAGGACTTTGGCAGCATATTGAATTGGCTAGCTTGTATAGTTTTTCTTGTTAGTTGAACATGCGTGGAAAAGATGATGGGCGATTTATGGAAGTTAACAAGTTGTCCTGATAAGCTGCAGAATTCATCTAGTGTTGATTTAAGAGTTCTACATGCCTCATTGGAAGCCTTGTAGAATAGAATACTATCGTTGGCAAACACAAGACAATGTATGTTTGTAGTTTAGGGTTGAATTTTAAATCCTATCCCAGATCCTCGAATATGAGATTGTAGTGTTAGTTTCTTGATTAAGACTTCCATGCACCAAATCACAAACTATTCTGTAATACTACAATACAATATATTATCTATACAAATAGTTATGTATATTATACTAACTCTCTACTCATATTATTTTTATTTCTTTTTCATGAATGTTTGGACCCATGATCTGGTCCAATGGTGTTATATAAAGCCCACCTAAAAGATCAGTTCAGCATGCTCCCAAAGGGCCCACTAGCTATTATGGGTGGAGAATAACTTTACAAGAAGGTAGACAACTTTCCTAAAAGAATGGGTGTTCCCTCATTAGGGTTTCCTGTCTGGCAAATCCCCGACATTATAAAAGCAGCAGACCCAATCAATGAATAGGTATTCGACTCTCATCTAACCAAATTAGAGCATCTCTTTCTACAATTACTCACTTTCTCTCTCTAGCTCAACTAACTTGAGCGTCGTAGAGGCTTTCCTGGGAACACCCCCATGCCACTTTTCCCTGTTTTGTAGGACCTCAAACGACAAAACTCGGGATTATAATCCAACTCGGAATTTTAGTCTCTCTAACCACACATCACTTATTTAACTAGTTTCTAGGCAGAGACAGTTTGGCGCGCGTCTGTGAGGATAATAAATTTCAAAGTCACGTACCGAGAGCAACATGGCACTCTGAAGAAAAAAACCCGAGTTTCACTACAGCGCTAACCAACACCCCTTCAGTCCCATCAACCCAATCTACTGGTCGAATCTCTCTAGATAGACAATGAGGGATCTACCCCCTGTGATGAAGAGCAATCCATTCCTCAGGAAGAATACCAACTCAATTTGCCTCCCATAACCATGACAGACATAAAAAGGATAGCTCAATAACTGAATGCTAACATGCAGCACAGCCTGCAGGAGCTCATAGCGGAAATTCCCCACTTCAACCAAGGGGTACCCTGAGAGCTGACCTAAGGAGAGCCTCGAGCTACGGATGATCGAAACGCTCACGTCCTAACCGGGACGAGTAGTGAATGAGGGGAGGAAGTTCCCAACAAGCTAAATCCCATAAGACACCAAATTCGGATGCCTGACGGATCATTGAGGAGAATCATAGCCGGAGGATGGAGCAGGATGCTCAGAACCTACTCAACAACAAGCAAAGGGCCGATAAGGAGAACACCCATAAAGAGAAGAAGACCCATTCCCGGACTCCCCAAATGGGGCGGGAAGGATCCCCCTTTAGGGCCCAATAAGACGAAAGTTGAAGATGAAGGAGACTCGGAACCCCCCGGACATAGGATCTCATCTTGGTCAAACGAGCAGCGCTTAAATTCATGACACCCTTCATTTTGAAATTATGTAGATCCTTAAGCCATGCAAAGTCAAGGTTCCTCTAATTGAGATATACTTAAGAAACAATGACACTGACGACCATATGGTGGCCTATAAGGCCCAGATGAGTGTGCAAACCAGTTGCAAAGCCTCTTGACATCGTTACTTCCCGATGACGCTCAAAGGGTTGGCATTCATCTTGTTATCGGGACTGTCGCTCGGCATAATCACAAACTTTTCAGTAATGGAAGCTTTATTCTACCAGCACATCATTGCCGGGCGTCGGCATAAGAAAACAAGAATTCACTTAATATCAATCAAGTAGCAAGAGCATGAGAGTCTAGCTGACTATCAAAAGATTCAACGACAAATCCCTGAAAATCTCCGACCACAATGACGGGGTAGCATTCACCGCTTTGATGTCAGGGCTCTGACTAGAAAAGTTCAGATGATCCTTGGCTGAGAATGAAGTCACTACTTTAATACCCCTCATGATTGCTTTAAAGAGATTTAGCAGGCTACTCATTCAAATTAGATGCATCTTTCTTTTATTGAGTTCATTTCCTTAGTTACTCCACAATTAAGCGTGCTTCGTTGGGAGTAGTCCAAGGATGGGTGACCTCCTGGGAAGTTTCTCATGGTGCGCATGAGTGAGGACAAAATACGCCGGAATAACTTGTATTGGTTATTGAGGACAGTTTTTGGCCTTGGGTGTGCATTGGTGACGATATACTCGACTCCATATGGGTCAGGTGTTACAAATGGTATCAAAGTAACCATGCGACTGCGTGTTGGGGAAACTCTAAGGCCGAAAATCTAGATTCTCCGACGATCAGTTTCCAGGTTGGAATAACCCACAAGTCATTGTGACCAAATACGTGGAGTTCTCAGGCGCAATGAGGGAGTTGATGTCCTCAAGTTAGGGTGTATGTAATATCCCTCATGATTGCTTTAAAAGGATTTAACAGACTACTCATTCCAACAAGATGCATCTTTCTTTTAGGGAGCTCATTTTCTTTGTTACTTCGCAGTTAAGCATGCTTAACCAGGAGTAGTCGAGGGACGAGTGACCTCCTGGGAAGTATTCTCGGGGGTGCGAATGAGTGAGGATAAAATATGCCGGAAGAATTTTTGTTGGTTATTCAGGATAGTTGTTGGCCCTGGATGTGCATTTGTGACGATATACTCGACTCCGAATGGGTCCGGTGTTACAAATTGTATCGGAGCAACCCTACGATATACTCGACTCCGAATATTAGGAGTCCTCGGGCGCTAGTGGGGGAGGATTATAGGGATTCATTTTCATAGGGGAGCTACCTAGAGGTCTTCAGGCCGAATATCTGGAGTCTTCGACGATCTGTTTCCAGGCTGGGGCGACCCACAGGCCATATGCCGAATATGTGGAATCCTCAAGCGCAACGAGGGCGTTGCTGTTCTCAAGTGGGGGTGTATGTAACACCCCTCATGATTTCTTTAAGGGGATTTAACACGTTACTCATTCTAACAAGATGCATTTTTCTTTTAGGGAGCTCATTTCCTTTATTACTCCATAGTTAAGCGTGCTTGACTGGGAGTAGTCCAGGGACGGATGACCTCTTGTGAAGTTTTCTTGAGGCGCGCATGAGTGAGGATAAAATACGCCGAAAGAACTTGTGTTGGTTATTGAAGATAGTTATTGGCCCTGGATGTGCATTTGTGACGATATACTCGACTGTGGACGGGTCGAGTGTTACAAATGGTATTAGAGTAACCCTGCGACCGCGTTTTAGGACGACCTTAAGGTCGTTAGGCCAAATATTAGGAGTCCTCATGCGCCTAGTGGGGGGAGGATTATGGGGATGCATTATCATAGGAGCTACCCAGAGGTCGTCAGGCTGAATATCTGGAGTCTCCGACGATCAGTTTCCAGGCTTGGGTGACCCACAGGCTGTATGCCGAATATGTGGAGTCCCCAAGCGCAACGAGAGCGTTGCTATTTTCAAGTGGGGAGTATGTAATATCCCTCGTGATTGCTTTAAAGGGATTTAGCCCACTATTTATTCTAACAAGATGCATCTTTCTTTTAGGGAGGTTATTCCTTAGTTGCTCCACAGTTAAGCGTGCTTGGCTGAGAGTAGTCCAGGGATGGGTGATATCCTGGGAAGTTTAACACGATGTGCATGAGTAAGGACAAAATGCGTCTGAAGAACTTGTGTTGATAATTGAAGACAGTTGTTGGCCCTGGATGCGCATTGATGACGATAGACTCGGCTCGTAAGAGAAGGGTGTTACAACTACATTCACCGAGGCTATGAGTTGGGCCAGACTTTCATACAAGCCTCGAACATCTGTAAACAAGTGGCCGAAAAGTCGAAATTAAAGGAAGGAAGAAACCCCTTACTGGGAATCCAACAAGAGCATTAAGAGCAACCAACAACTCCTCCTAAGAGCTACAGATTATGGGAACTGTAATACCCCATATTTTTGAGTATTTATTTAGGTAATCAAAATATTTATTTTCTAAAATAAATATATTAAGAAAAGGATATTTTTGTAATTTTACTAGTTTTAAATTATTTTGGCGAGAATATGGCGCCTTTTTGAATTTGTCAAACTTTTATCCTGGTCAAAAAAATTTTAAATAAGTTTTCTTTTAAAAAAAAGAAAACAAAAGCATTTAAAATATTTGACACCAAAAAAAATAAAAAAATAAAAAAAAATATTTAAGGCCATATGGTCAACCATCATCATGGTTTAAGGGGGTTGTTTTTTTCATAACTCCCTAATTAAGGTGTAGCTTACAAATCTTTGTTTAATCTCTTAATTTATGGTGAAGGTTACAAACTACTTAATTATGGAAGTTAAATATTATATATTCTACTCCTATAAATACCCCACACTTTAAGCCATCTTTTCGACACAAAAACTTTGGAGAATCCATACTCTCTTATTTCAAGGTTCTTTTTATCTTCTTATCTATTCTAGTTTTATATTTCTTATTCAAGTTCTAATTTTCTTTGGGTTAAGAAAAAAAATGATTTTTCCATGTTTCTTACTCAAAAATATTATGCTCATGATAGGGTATTCATGTTTACATTCATGATTAAGTTTATGTGATAAGTTACTTATTAGATTTTTATATTATTGATTTGTTAGGAGATCGTTCAAGATTAAGACTAAGTGGAGATACTAGTATACTTTTTGTACAAGATCAAGGTACTTTATGTAGCTAGATCTTTTGAAATGTGGTTTTATGTGATAAAGTTGTTTATTAATTTACTGGTTGGATTGGTTTAGATATTTGGTTTAAAATGGTTACAATATTTTATTTTCACTCTTAGAAGTGCAAAGAAGGAATGATTTTATCAATCATTTTTATATGTAGAAGTTTTGTTATCCTTTTTGGAAAGTTAAATTATGAACTTTGAATGTTCCAAAAGTTGTTTATGAGGAAATGAGGTTTATTCATGACTTACAAGTCATATTAAGGTTCAATGGAGGAGTTGCTGGAAAAAGGGCTTATAAGACCTAGTTCGTCTCCTTGGAGTGCACTCGTATTGTTCGTGAAAAAGAAGGATGGTAGTTTGAGGTTGTGCATTGATTACCGGGAGTTGAACGATGTGACGATCAAGAATAAGTATCCGCTTCCGAGAATAGATGATTTATTTGATCAGTTGAAAGGAGCGGGGATTTTCTCGAAGATAGATTTGAGGTCAGGTTATCACCAATTCAGGATTTTTGAGGGTGATATTCCTAAGACTGCATTTAGGACGCATTATGGTCATTATGAGTTCACAATGATGCCTTTTGGTCTGACTAACGCACCTGCAGTGTTCATGGATTTGATGCATAGGATTTTTAGGCCATACTTGGATAAATATGTGGTTGTGTTTATAGATGATATTTTGATATATTCGAAGGATAGGAGCAATCATGAGCTGCATTTGAGGGAAGTTTTGTGCACCCTAAGAGAGCATAAGTTGTACGCCAAGCTCTCTAAGTTTAAGTTTTGGTTGGATGAGGTTGCATTTTTAGGACATGTTATCTTAAAGGAAGAAGTTTCGTGGTAGAAGGAACTGGATCCGACTCTAGGTGAATAAACACAGCTTCACCTTGATCCCGCTCCTTCAGAGACTTAGACCCAGCAATTCTTTGACTCTTCCTCACAGACCCACTAGGAACTCCCTCTTCCCCCAGCTTCCTCTTACCACCCACTTCCATCTTAACAGGCGTTTCTTCCCTCTCAAAGTCCAGCTTCCCGTTAACCAACCTTAAGCTAAGTCTTGACAGTGTGTCCTTGGTCTGGTAATTTTCAGGTTTAAGACAGAAGGAGGGACTGGCAGGCAACTTGACTTTGCAATTTTTGAAGATGGTAGAGAGAAGATTTCCATAGCCAACTTTTGTATTATGAGAAATGCAGTGAGAGAGATGTGAAATAATCAAAGAAGGGAGGTTGATTTTTATGTTCTTGGCAAGGCAGTATATAATGGAGAGATCCATTAAACTAGCCTGGGTTCTTTTTGAAGAGCGGGGTAAGATAAAACGCCACACAAATTGGAATAACAATTTATGAAAGGGGGACAGTTCTTTTTTATCTAAAGATAATGCATTCGGATTTCCATAAAAGAAAGCAAGAATTTTATCATTTGAGACTCCATTGATATTAAGTTTTGCCCTACCCTTAACATACTCCTTATAACCCTCAATTGGAACTTCAAACCACTCCCCCAAACTTCTTTTCAGTTAAAGTGACAACACAGTCATTTACAACACTTATACAGACTCTCTCAGTGATATTAAAACTTGAACAAAAATCTTTCATTTCTTTTTCATATAAACCCTGATCTAAACTAACAACTTTCCACCATTTTTGAAACTTTAAAATGTTCAACAGTTCCGTCCACTTGGACTTTTTGCACCATGCAACATCAATACAGAAGCCCACAAGAAATTGGGATGATTTTATTTTCTTACCTCTCTTCGTAGGAATAGTAATTTCCTTTTCTTGTTCACTTTCAGCTTCATTTTCACCTTCTTCTTGTTTTGGAGAGGGAGAAATAGGAGCAGAGGATCCGGCTTTTGACCCAGTTGAATCTTCTTTTGTTTTTAATGATTCTTGAGCGTTAATTTCGTCAAGTGATGATGTTTTCTATCTTGGAAAATTTTCTTGATCACCGGTATTTTTACTGTGAGAAGACATGGTGAAAAGGTTTTGGAGGAAGGTTGAAGATGAGAGATGAGAGAGAGATTAATTGATGTAAGAGTGGGAAGTTGTGAGGGGTCAGTGATGTGATGGGTTGGGGTATAAAAGCAATGATGACTCCGTGTGAAAGGAAATAAAAGGCTAGGTTTAGTGAAACGGTTTATGGGTTTTTGGGAAACATTTAATGAAACTTCTTCTTTTAACTCAGATTAACCGAACTTGTAATTGTTGCAATAATACATGTCAACGCATTTATTTACAGAATTGAGGAGTAATAAAAAAATAATCAAGGAAATTTGGAGGAAAAATTAAGAAAAGAGAAAAATAAAAAAATACTCTTGCATATGATAAAATTTGTCCATAATGTACAAACTATGTACGTATCAAAATATGTGAAAGGACAATAAGGGTAATATTCAAAGACGAATGTGAGTCCTTATACTTGACCCTAGGTGTATGAAATTTATTTCATGAAAGTTGCAGGGCATACTTAGTAAGAAACAATTCTTGGGGAATTAACATCATTGGTACATTCAAATAATTCTTATCATTCCTAGTTCTAAACGTATTTTTTCAAACCTGTCCCTCGATAGAGGTTTAGTCAATTTGTCAGCTATTTGATTTTCAGTTGGACAAAAATCAACTTTGACTTATCCCGTTTCTACATTGTCTTTTAAGAAATGATGACGAATGCGAATATGCTTGACTCTAGAGTGATGAACTGGGTCCTTGGAAATGCATATGGCACTAGTATTATCACAGAGTATAGGAACACACTTAAATTTTATGCCAAAGTCACGTACCTGTTGTTTGATCCATAATACCTGAGAACAGCATGCAGTAGCTACCACATATTCAGCTTCGGCTGTTGAAAGAGCAACAGTGTTTTGTTTCTTTGAGCCCCAAGAAACTAAGCTTTATCCTAGGAACTGGGCAATACCTGAAGTGCTTTTACGATTCACCAAGTCTCCAGCATAGTCAGCATCAGAGTAGCTAACTAGATCAAAGATGTCACTTCGAGGATAGAATAAGCAAAGATCATCACTTCCTTTCAAATATCTAAGGATCCTTTTGACGGCTGTCAAATGAGATTCCTTAGGATTTGATTGGAATCTAGCACATAAACCAACACTAAAGGAAATATCAGGCCTACTAGCAGTTAGATAAAGTAAGGAACCAATCATACCTCTGTAGAGTTTCTGATCTATGGACTTACCACTTGGATCCTCATCTAACCTTGTTCCTGTTCCTATTAGAGTATGGTTGGTTTTTGCTTGATCCAGCTCATATTTTTTCAATAACTCCTTCACATATTTTTGATGATGGATCATTGTTCCTCTTTCAGTTTGCTTGATTTGCAAGCCGAGAAAGAAGTTTAATTCCCCCATCATGCTCATTTCAAATTCACTACGCATTAACTCAGCAAATTCCTTACAAAGAGATTCGTTAGTTACACCAAAAATTATATCATCCACATAAATCTGAACCACTAGAATGTTTGTTCCTTTGGATCTAAGGAACAGGGTTCTATCAACTTTTCCTCTTACAAAATCATTAGAATGTAAGAATTTTGAGAGTCTTTCATACCATAATCTAGGAGCTTGCTTTAGCCCATAAAGAGCTCTAGCTTATAGACATGGTTAGGAAGATTAGGGTTTTCAAATCTAGGAGGTTGTTCCACATAGACGTCTTCTATTAAATACCCATTTAAAAAGGCACATTTGACGTCCATTTGGTACAACCTAAAACCCATTAATGCAGCAGAGGCAATCAAAATTCTTATTGCTTCTATTCTAGCTACAGGGGCAAAGGTTTCATCGAAGTCAATACCTTCTTGTTGATTGTACCCTTTTGCTACGAGTCTGGCTTTGTTCCTTATGACTGTTCCATGCTCGTCCAGCTTGTTCCTGAAGACCCATTTCAGCCCAATCACCTTTTGGTTCTTAGGCTTGGTCTCAAGATGCCAGACCTTGTTCCTCTGGAACTCATTCAGTTCCTCTTGCATGGCATTGATCCAGTCAGACTCCAGAAGGGCATCATTGTGATCTCGAGGTTCTGTCATGGACAAAAAGGCTTGAAAGCACAGAAATTTTTCAGTTGGGATCTCGTCTGAGTTTCCTTTTCAATATCACTTACGATTAGATCCAAGGAATGGTATTTCAAGCGTTTCCATGGTCTTGGTTCAAATCTCCTTGTCTCTGCTCCTCCAGCTTGAGGATCTTCATTTGTTTCATTTTCTGGATGAATTTCTTCTGCCTTTTCCTCCTGTATGACAGGGATCAGAAACAGTTATCTCTTCTTCAGAAATATACTTTTTGTCAGTACCTGCAGGTGTTAGTTCCTCATAAAGGTTCACTGACTCTTCAGAACGAGTCAGACCAAATTTAAAGTCATTTTCATGACTTAGTTCCTGCATGGAGTTAGTTTCATCGAAAATAATATGGACACTCTCCTCAACACACATTGTTCTTTTGTTGTAAACTCTATATGCTTTACTATTTAAAGCATATCCAATAAAAACAGCCTCATCACTTCTAGCATTTAACTTTCCTAAATTGTCTTTACCATTGTTATGTACAAAGCATTTACAACCAAAGATTCTAAAGTATGAGATATTGGGTTTTCTTCCTTTGAGTAGCTCATAAGGGGTCTTCAGGACAATGGGTCTCAACATGACTCTATTAATGATGTAGCATGTCGTGTTCACTACTTCAGCCCAGAAGTTCTTCGGAAGATTGCTGGCTATTATCATCGTTCTTGCCATGTCCTCCAAGGTGCGATTCTTTGTAATGCCCCATATTTTCAGGTATTTATTTATTAATTAAAATATTTATTTTCTAAAAAAAATATTTTACGCAAAGGGTATTTTAGCAATTTCACTCGTTTATAAATTATTTTGGCGGAAGATGGCGCCAAAATTGGATTTGTTAAACTTTTGGTTTTAAATCCTAGTCAAATTATTCAAAAAACCAAAAAAAAAAAAAAAAAAATTTTTTTTTTAGGCCATTATTTTTGAGGATTGTGAAGTAAATGGGGAGTTTTGTTTTTCAAATTTATGATGAAGGTTACAAATCTTGGTTTAATCTTCTAATTTATGGTGAAGGTTACAAACTCTTTAATTTTCAAAATTAAGTACTCTACCTATTCTACTCCTATAAATACCCCACACCTTTAGCCATCTTTTCCACACAAAAACTTTGGAGAATACATACTTCAAGGTTCTTATTTCTCTTCTTATCTATTCTAGTTTTATATTTCTTATTCAAGTTCTCTTTCTCTTTGGGTTAAGAAAAGAAAAAGATTTTCCATGTTTCTTACTCAAAAATATTATGCTCATGATAGGTTATTCATGTTTACATTCATGATTAAGTTCATGTGATAAGTTACTTATTAGATTTATTATTGGTTTGTTAGGAGATCGTTCAAGATTAAGACTAAGTGGAGATACTAGTATACTTTTTGTGCAAGATCAAGGTACGTTATGTAGCTAGATCTTTTAAAATGTGGTTTATATGATAAAGTTGTTTATTGATTTTATTGGTTGGATTGGTTTAGAAATTTGGTTTAAAATGGTTACAATGTTTTATTATTCACTCTTGAAAGTGAAAAGAAGGAATGATATTATCAATCATTTTATATAGAAGTTTTGTTATCCTTTTTGGAAAATTAAATTATTTTTACAAGGAAAGGTTGATTGGTTTTTATGAACTTTGAATGTTCAAAAAGTTGTTTATGAGGAAAGGAGGTTTATTCATGACTTACAAGTCATATTATTATTATTTCCGCTTGATTAATATCAAGAGATTCAAAGTCCACTTGTTGGCAATTATAGTTACCCCTTGATATAGCTCGTGATGGATGACTAGCTTGGGGGGTGTGCACACTTAGCAAAATAGAAGGGGAGATAAGAAGAGGAATTGTTTTCAGGATTATTTTTAATCCAAGTTGTTTGGAAAGAGTTTATTCTTAAAAAGGTTATTCTTGAATTACTATTCAAGTGGTTGGAAAGAGTTTGTTCTTGTTGTTCTTGAATTATTATTCAAGTGTTTGGTAAGAGTTTGTTCTTAAAATGTTATTCTTGAATTATTATTAAGTGTTTGAAAACAGTTTATTCTTAAAGAGTTATTCTTGAATTTTTGGTTATGGAGTTTTCGAAATGAAAAATTATGACGAACTAACAAATGTGTTACTTATCTAGTACATTTCGTACTCAGTTTTATACTGACGCGTATTTTCTTTTTCCTATTTGGCTTTGCCCTGTTTACCTTTTTGGTAAGCAGATTTGCAGGTGAATTTTTGATGTGCATGGGAGCATACTAGGAAGGGGATCTTCACCTAGATTAGAATGTTTCATTTATTTTGAGTTTTGAGACAATATTTACTTTTATTAATAAAGAAGTATATTATTATTTTGGTTAAAGTCTTCCGCTGCAAGTTATTTTGGTTAGTTAGTAGTTGGTTGCCGAAAGCGTGGTAGTCACGTGGCGGTAATACTCCTAAATTACTCAAATATTTATTTATTAAATTATTTATTTAAAAGTGAGTAATTTGGGGTTTTACAAAGTGGTATCAGTTTTTCAGGTCTTGAAAAGATAAAAGTTGAACATTAAAATTGATGGGTAGACATAAGATGGGCATATAGAGTTTCGCATTTGCATTCTAAATTGTTTTTGTTAAGTTTAGTTATTTTATTTTTGACGATTTGTATAAATGCATCTTGCTAGTGCCACAAAAAGGTATATACATATATATATTTATAATTTTATTTGGAAAGATGAAGGGTGTATATATGTTGGGGTGACAAGCTCTGTCTAGGATTAGGAAGGCTTTCCCCGACACTGTGGGTAACTTCCTTACCTGAGAGCTATAATCACCTGGGCTATTCTATATTTTGAAATCAAGTACACTTTAAAAAACAAATTTTATGATTTTTTTTTAAAATAAATATTTTAAGCCAAAGTGGTACATCTAGTACAAATCTTGAACTATATTTAATTATCATATATTAGTATTACTCTTATGATATTCTTGTAACATCTCAATTCTTTTTACTTTTATATGATCGTTCTTGGAAGTAGAGGAAAAAAAAAATTATGTTATTCCCTATGTATGGGATAAACAAAGAGGTCATGTTGCATTGGCCAGCAAATAGTAGTATTATGTGTATTATATTTCTTTTAATGAGTAATTTTGTTAACAGATGATTAACCATATGAGGGCATGTATTACTCTGAAGAACTTCTTTTGGAAGGAAAAACGGTCCCTGATTTTATAGATGATATTGTTGAGGCCAGTGGTATTAATGCATTGACTGGGAGCCATGGGTCAGTGAGGAACCCTACCAAATTCTGTTAGCCTTAATTCACCTTTCTCAGACACCCAAATACCAAATCCTCCATGATAAGTACGCTAATGTAGTCCTACCAATTGGGGAGTGGAACAGAGATAATCATGAGTTCCAGGGAGTTTGGTTAGCCACTATTCTTCATTTTGGCACCGAGTTAATGTATATAGAAATAGATGGAGCCCAAAGGAGTGGGGATGCCATTAATATTGACCTACATAGCCCAGTATCCACAATTTCTTCAGTTGATAGCATGGGATATGAAGGTTCATCCGAGCCTGATAGCCCAGAATATACCCCTCGAGAATACCCAGGCCAATATGATTATATGGCTATTGACGAGTTGGAGAATGTTATTGAGGCGGGCTACCCAGAGTTTGAAGTCTCCAGTAACCAGAGGAATATATAGTTTTGTTTCAGCCATGAAACGGCCTAGTTGTCTTAAGAATATTTTGATACACTCAAATGTTCTAGTAGTTGTTATGAATAAGGCCTCATATTTGGCCGTGATGTACGAAATATGTGATTGCTATATTTTGAACTAGTTATATTGACATGGTTATTTATTGAATTGTTTGGTAGATAGACAGTAATTCTATGAATGTTTATATATGTATATTTACTCAAACACTTTTACTCCTAGCAGAATGGCAGAAAGAAGGAGAATGAGTATGGGTCTATGGTTAGAAGGCTAGCAAAGATCACTGAAAACATCACTCAAGTGATAGCTAATCAAGAAACCAAGCAGAGTGAGACTGATAGTTTTGGTGAGGTCTTTAAGAGGGAGCAGCTGTCAAACCTCCTGACTTACCATGGGAAAGAGGACCCAGCTAGCTTAGAAAACTGGATCCGAGAATTTGATAAGCTTTTTGATGCCATAGTGTGCCCTAAAAACCTTAGAGTTAATAATGCTGTTTATTATTTGAGAGATGAGGCAGACCTCTGGTGGAAACAACAAAAAGATGATCTTTTAGAGGATCCGAACTTTAGGTGGGACGAGTTTAAAGAAGCCCTGAGGAGTAAGTTTTATCCTGCGTACTTAAGGAAGCAAAAGGCTATGGAGTTCACCAATCTGAGAATGGGGACTATGTCTGTTAATGAGTATTATAGCAAATTTTTGGAGTTGATGAGGTTCGCACCTGAGATAGTACCATCTGAGACTTTGAAGGCCCAAAGGTTTGAGCAAGGGTTAACCTTAACTCTCCAAATTAAGCTAGGAGGAGTAACTTTTGAGACTCTTGATGAAATTTATGGTGAGCTGCTCACTTATATGGGATTAAAGGAAGAGAGATTGAAGGGACTTCCTCTGGGGAAAAGAGGAAGTATAACAACAATGGGAACCAACAAATTGGAGATAAGAAGCCTAAGCCCAATGGTGGATTTAACCAAACTGAGAAAGATAATAGGTACCCTAGTCGGAAGCCTAATGGGAACCAACACTAGTGGAAAAATGAAGAAGGGTTGCGCTAAAAAAGGCCTGTAGGGCTGCGCTTTTTGACAGCAGCCCTTTCAGTAGCAGCCCTTCACTTTTTAAGTAGGGCTGCGCTAGAAAAGCGCAGCCCTTAAGCTAAAAGGGTTGCGCTAGTTAGGAAAAAGCGCAGCCCTTCTGAGCTAGAAGGGCTGCGCTTTTTCCTAACTAGCGCAACCCTTCCTACCAAAAAAAAATAAAAAAAAAATTTTTTTTACTCATAATCTCACATTTTCTGAAATTAAACAAAAGAGAAGAGAAACGAAACGAAAATACTAAACCCAAAACAAAAAAAGAATGAAACGAAAATGAAAAAAAGGAACAAAAACTAATATACAAAGAGAAGTATACAAGAAGTATACAAGAACATTAATCAAAACAAAGATGAAAATACAAGAAATTATATACAAAGAGAAGTATACAAGAACATTAATCAAAATAACAAAGAGAAGTATACAAGAACATTAATCAAAATAAACAAAGAGTATACAAGAACATTAATCAAAACAAAGAGAAGTATACAAGAACATTAATCAAAATATATACAAAGAGAAGTATACAAGAACATTATAGATCTGAAAATACAAGAAATACCTCCACACATATAACCTAATAATGTTTAAATACATAAAACAAAACCCTAATACATAATTTAAGGGAAAAAAATTCGGAAAAACTTAAAATACCTATTTGGAGGCTTAAACGAACTCGGGTGGCTTAAAAAGCTTAAACATCACGGCATAGCCGTGTTTGACTCGTTGGCTCGTTCCGCTTCCGAAAAGGTATCACAATAGGCAATCGGACTCCGTCGGCATGATTCGTGCAAATCATTTCAGCGTTTTTGTCGCAACATTTCTGGGAGTTTTTTAGAGGATTAGAGAGAGAGAAGAAGGAGAGGGAGGAGGGATGTGAGAGAAGGAGGAAAAGGAATAATGAGGGACGTGAGAGAGGAGAGAGAATGAGGGATAATATATCTGAATCCCCGCTCAATATTTCAAAGCCTGCGGTTTCGAAATTTCAAAATTTTTCAGGAAGGGTTGCGCTAGTTTTAAAAAAGCGCAGCCCTACCTTGAGAAGGGCTGCACCTTTTAAAAAGTGCAGCCCTTCTCAAGGTGAAGGGTTGCGCTTTTTTAAAAGGCGCGGCCCTTCCAATTGAAGGGCTGTGCTTTTTTGAAAAAGCGCAGCCCTTCTTATTTGTAGGGCTGCGCTTTTCCAAAAAGGCGCAGCCCTTCAACCATAGGACTGCGCTTTTATCAAAAGCGCGGCCTTCTTGAGTAGCCCTTCTGTTTTTTTCCACTAGTGCAAGGGAATGGGAAGAAAGCTGAGAGAACCATTTTCTGCAAAAGGTGTGATAAGAACCACCCTGGAAAAGACTGTCAAGGCAACTTGGTGACATGCCATTATTGTCAGAAATTGAATATGAGTGCTTTAGAAAAGCTAGTGGAGAACCTGCAGTTAAACCTGACCCGAGTAGTAAGGCACCTCAGAATGATAACAGAAGTTAGCTTCTTCCAATGCTGGTGTTAAACCAGGGATGGGAAATCAGTCTAAAGACAGAGTTTTCGTCATAAACCGCCGTGAGGCTCAGAATGTTTCTGAGGTTGTAGTTGGAACCTTTTTCATTAATTCCTTGTCTGTCAAAGTGTTATTTGATTCAGGAGCATCTCATTCATTTATTTCTAGCACTTTAGTAGACAAGCTCCAGTTAAGCAGTCCAGTGTCTATTTCATTAGAAATTGCATTGCCATCAGGGGAAATGTTTAATTGTACTAGGTTGCATAGTCAAGTACCTTTAGTGATAGTTGGGGTGAACTTCCCATCCGACTTAGTTGAGTTTGATTTGTCAGACCTCGATGTGTTTTGGGGATGGATTGGTTGGGAAGATTCAAGGCTCATATTGATTGTGAGGCCCAGAAGGTGTCCTTAGTCGGTCCTAAGAAAGAAAGGGTGACTTATAGGAAGCTTGGGAAGGAGAAGGGAATGAAGATAGTGTCTGCGATGAGAATTCAATCTTATGTGAAGAAGGGGTGTCCGTTATTCTTATGTGGGGTTCAGAGGATTGAAAAGGAAGATGAGAATAGGGAGATTCCAGTCGTATCTGAGTTTCCTGATGTGTTTCCTGAAGAGATACGGGTATACCACCGATTAGGGATCTTGAGTTCACCGTAGACTTGATGCCAGGAACCGGACCTATTTCAAAGGCTCCGTATAGAATGGCTCCAGCTGAGATGAAGGAGTTAAAAGTTCAGTTGGAGGAGTTATTGGAAAAAGGGTATATAAGACCTAGTTCTTCTCCTTGGGGTGCACTTGTATTGTTCGTGAAAAAGAAGGATGGTAGTTTGAGGTTGTGCATTGATTATCGGGAGTTGAACAATGTGACGATCAAGAATAAGTATCCGCTTCCGAGAATTGATGATTTATTTGACCAGTTGAAAGGAGCGGGAATTTTCTCGAAGATAGATTTAAGGTCAGGTTATCACCAATTGAGGATTGCTGAGGGTGATATTTAAGACTGCGTTTAGGACGCGGTATGGTCACTATGAGTTTACAGTGATGCCGTTTGGTCTGACCAATGCACCTGCAGTGTTCATGGATTTGATGCATAGGGTTTTCAGGCCATACTTGGATAAATATGTGGTTGTGTTTATAGATGATATTTTGATATATTCAAAGGATAGGAGTTGTCATGAGCTGCATTTGAGGGAAGTTTTTCCACCCTAAGAGAGCATAAGTTGTACGCCAAGCTCTCTAAGTGTGAGTTTTGGTTGGATGAGGTTGCATTTTTGGACATGTTATCTCAAAGGAAGGAGTTTCGGTGGATCCTACTAAGATTCAAGCGGTGCGCGAATGGCCAACACCGAAGACGGGTCTGATATAAGGAGTTTCTTTGGTTAGCTGGTTACTATCGAAGATTTGTAAAGGATTTCTCAAAGATATCGAGACCAATGACTAGCCTGATGAAGAAAGAATGTAAGTTTGTTTGGACTCCAGAGTGTGAGGAAGCTTTTTCGGCGTTGAAGGAAAGGTTGACTACAACACCAGTTTTGGCTCTACCTGATGAAAGCCAGCAGTATGATGTTTATAGTGATGCTTCGAAATTTGGGTTAGGGTGTGTATTGATGCAGAACCGGAAGGTCATCGCTTATGCTTCTAGGCAGTTAAAACCATATGAGGTGAATTATCCAACCCATGATCTCGAATTAGCTGCAATAGTGTTTGCTTTGAAGATATGGCGACACTACTTGTATGGGGCAACGTGTAAGTTGTACACGGATCATAAGAGCTTAAAGTATATTTTCACTCAGAAGGAGTTGAACATGAGGCAGAGGAGGTGGTTGGAGTTGATCAAGGATTATGATCTTGAGATCCAGTATCATGAAGGGAAAGCTAATGTTGTTGCTGATGCATTGAGTCGAAAGTCGAGTCATTCAGTTAATGCAATGGTGCTGCCAAGTCAGTTATGTGTCGAGTTTCAGAAAATGTCATTGGAGGTACTAGAAGAAGGCGGTGTGAAGAATTATTGGGTTCTTTGTCGATTCAACCCTCAATCTATGATGAGATTAGGGAGGGTCAATCAAAGTATGAAAAGTTAGAAAAGATTCGAGAGAAGACTTAGGATGGTCAGGTGTCGGATTTCTAGATAGCCGATGATGGAGTATTCGGTTCAAGGGGAGGTGGTGTATACCAAGTAATAGAGAAGAGTTGAAGCGGAAATTAATGGAAGAAGCTCATAGCTCACCTTATTCAGTACACCCAGGTGGTGATAAGTTGTATAAGGACATGAAGAAAATGTTCTGGTGGCCAAACATGAAGCGAGAGGTAGCAGAGTTCGTGGCTAAGTGTCTCACATGTCAAAAGGTCAAGTTTGAGCACAAGAGGCCGCAAGGGAAGGTTCAACCTCTGGATATTCCGAGTTGGAAATGGGATTCTATATCAATGGATTTTGTGTCTGCATTACCAAGAACTAAGGCTGGAAATGATACAATTTGGGTAGTGGTAGATCGTCTAACTAAATCTGCAACTTTCATACCTATGAAGAATACTTGGTCGATGGATCAATTGGCTAAAGCATATGTGAAGTGGGTGGTGAAATATCATGGTGTGCCTAAGGACATTGTTTCCGATCGTGATTCACGATTCTTGTCCAACTTTTGGCAGAGTTTGCAGAAGGCTTTGGGTACTAATTTGTTAATGAGTACAAGCTTTTCATCCGGCTACAGATGGTAAACGAAGAACAATTCAGACTTTAGAAGATATGTTGCGATCTTGTGTTATGGAGTATCAGGGTTCGTGGGAGGATTTCTTGGATTTAATAGAATTTTCCTACAACAACAGTCATCATGCAAGTATTGGTATGGCTCCGTTTGAGGCTTGTATGGTCGGAAGTGTAGAAGTCCAGTCTGCTGGAATGATATTAGTGAAATCGTGGTGCTTGGACCCGAGTTCCTCGAAGAGACGGTGAAGCAGGTGAAAGTGATTCAAGAAAAGATCAAAGCAGCTCAAGATCGGCAGAAGAGTTATGCTGATTTGAAGCGAAGGGATGAAGAGTTTCAGGTTGGGGAGAAGGTATTGTTGAAAATATCTCCAATGAAAGGGGTGATGCGATTTGGGAAGAAGGGAAAGTTAAGCCCAAAGTATATCGGGCCATATGAGGTGTTAAAGAAGATCGGGAAAGTGGCATATAAGTTGAATTTGCCAAATGATTTAAGTCGAGTCCATGATGTTTTCCATATATCTCAGTTAAGGAAGTATATTCGGATGTGTCTCATGTGCTGCAACCTGAGACCATTGAATTAGATGATAGTTTGACTTACGAGGAAAGACCTGTAAGAATCCTTGATAGTAAAGTTAGAAGTACTCGACTAAGGATGTAAGATTAGTCAAAGTATTATGGTCAAACCATCAGACTGAGGAAGCAACATGGGAAGCAGAAGCGGATATGCGCAAGAAATATCCGGCGTTGTTTTCCGAGGTTAGTTGTCGAGTTACGGGGTCGTAACTCCTTTTAAGGGGGTAGAATGCGATAGAGTTTCGCGCTTTTACTATAGTTATTACATTTTAGCATATTTTTGAGTCATTATATGCATTTTAGACATGAGCATTTGAGTTAGAAACTGCGATTTTTGAATTTTAATCCGTTTTTGGAAAGTGATTATGACTTTTTGTCTTGAGTTTCGAGGTCGAAACTTCTTTTAAGGGGGTAGACTGTAATACCCCATATTTTCGTATTTATTTATTAATATAAAATATTTATTTTCTAAAATAAATATTTTAAGCAAAGGGTATTTTAGCAATTTCACTCGTTTTAAATTATTTTGGCGGAAGATGGCGCCAAAATTGGATTTGTTAAACTTTTGGTTTTAAATCCTAGTCAAAATTATTCAAAAAACCAAAAAAAAAAAAAAAAAAAAATTTTTTTTAGGCCATTATTTTTGACGGGATTGTGAAGTAAATGGGGAGTTTTGTTTTCCAAATTTATGATGAAGGTTACAAATCTTGGTTTAATCTCCTAATTTATGGTGAAGGTTACAAACTCTTTAATTTTCAAAATTAAGTACTCTACCTATTCTACTCCTATAAATACCCCACACCTTTAGCCATCTTTTCCACACAAAAACTTTGGAGAATCATACTTCAAGGTTCTTCTTTCTCTTCTTATCTATTCTAGTTTTATATTTCTTATTCAAGTTTCTTTCTCTTTGGTTAAGAAAAGAAAAATATTTTCCATGTTTCTTACTCAAAAATATTATGCTCATGATAGGTTATTCATGTTTACATTCATGATTAAGTTCATGTGATAAGTTACTTATTAGATTTTTATTATTGGTTTGTTAGGAGATCGTTCAAGATTAAGACTAAGTGGAGATACTAGTATACTTTTGTGCAAGATCAAGGTACGTTATGTAGCTAGATCTTTTAAAATGTGGTTTATATGATAAAGTTGTTTATTGATTTTATTGGTTGGATTGGTTTAGAAATTTGGTTTAAAATGGTTACAATGTTTTATTATTCACTCTTGAAAGTGAAAAGAAGGAATGAATTTATCAATCATTTTATATAGAAGTTTTGTTATCCTTTTTGGAAAATTAAATTATTTTTACAAGGAAAGGTTGATTGGTTTTTATGAACTTTGAATGTTCAAAAAGTTGTTTATGAGGAAAGGAGGTTTATTCATGACTTACAAGTCATATTATTTTTATTTCCGCTTGATTAATATCAAGAGATTCAAAGTCCACTTGTTGGCAATTATAGTTACCCCTTGATATAGCTCCGTGATGGGATGACTAGCTTGGGGGGTGTGCACACTTAGCAAAATAGAAGGGGAGATAAGAAGAGGAATTGTTTTAGGATTATTTTTAATCCAAGTTGTTTGGAAAGAGTTTATTCTTAAAAAGGTTATTCTTGAATTACTATTCAAGTGTTTGGAAAGAGTTTGTTCTTGTTGTTCTTGAATTATTATTCAAGTGTTTGGTAAGAGTTTGTTCTTAAAATGTTATTCTTGAATTATTATTAAGTGTTTGAAAAAGTTTATTCTTAAAGAGTTATTCTTGAATTTTTGGTTATGGAGTTTTCGAAATGAAAAATTATGACGAACTAACAAATGTGTTACTTATCTAGTACATTTCGTACTCAGTTTTATACTGACGCGTATTTTCTTTTTCCTATTTGGCTTTGCCCTGTTTACCTTTTTGGTAAGCAGATTTGCAGGTGAATTTTTGATGTGCATGGGAGCATACTAGGAAGGGGATCTTCACCTAGATTAGAATGTTTCATTTATTTTGAGTTTTGAGACAATATTTACTTTTATTAATAAAGAAGTATTATATTTTTGGTTAAAGTCTTCCGCTGCAAGTTATTTTGGTTAGTTAGTAGTTGGTTGCCGAAAGCGTGGTAGTCACGTGGCGGTAATACTCCTAAATTACTCAAATATTTATTTATTAAATTATTTATTTAAAAGTGAGTAATTTGGGGGTGTTACATTCTTCCTCTCCACCACGCCATTTTGTTGTGGAGTCCTAGGAGCTGAGAAGTTGTGGTCAAGTCCTTCATTACTGCAAAACTCATCAAATTTGGAGTTTTCAAACTCCTTACCATGATCAGAACGCAAATGCTTAATTTTAAAACCACTTATTCTTTGTGTTCTTTTAGCAAAGTTTACAAATTCATCAAATGTTTTGTCTTTGCTATGAAGAAAAATAACCCAAGTGTATCTTGAAAAATCATCAACTATAACAAGTACATATCTCTTACCAGATCTGCTTTGGATTCGAACAGGGCCACATAAGTCCATATGAATCAATTCAAGAGGACTTTGTGTGCTTACCATCTTCTTTGGTTTGAACGAGGATCTAACTTGTTTTCCTTTTGCACATGGTCCACAAACTTCATGATTTGAGACCTTGATTGTTGGTAGACCAACAACTAAGTCCTTACCACTTAGCTTCTGGAGCAAGGTCATACTTGCGTGACCACACCTTTTATGCCAAAGAAGTGGTTCATTGTCGACGACACTTAAACAAGTTAGATTGTTCCTAGGAACAAGGTTTAGGTCAACAACATAAGTGTTTCCCTTCCTAGTTCCTTCCAGAATCTTGGTACCTGTTCCTGTATTACTTACTACACAACACTCATCAGTAAAGTTCACATTGTTCCCTTGTCACAAAATTGAGAAATACTAAGTAGATTGTGTTTCAAACCCTCGACCAAAAATACATTATCTATGGAATGTGACTTAGACTTTCCTACCTTACCTATAGCTACAATATTACCTGTAAGATTGTCTCCTAAAGTCACAGTTCCTCCATCATAGGCTGAAAGCGAGAGAAATTTCTTTTTATCTCCTGTCATGTGTTTAGAACAACCGCTATCGAGGTACCACAGGTTGTTCCCCCTCACTTTAGCCTGTATCCAAAACAATTAGTCAGTGGTAGGAACCCAGTCTGACTTGGGTTCCTCTGTTGGGCTTGTATTTCTCTTAACTTTCCACACTTGCTTAATTAAGCGAGTGTTCATCTCAATATGTTCTTCTCTGGAGGAACAGTCAGACACTAAGTGACCACTGTTCCCACAGTAAGAGCATACTCGGCTGCTTGGAAGATCAACATATTTTTTTCATTTTGTTTTTTTGTGATTGAAACCTAACCCATTCCTTCCTTCATTTTTATACTTTTGTATCCAACTCACTGGATCAGGAAGTTTTGTTCTTGAAGATTCCATTTTCCCTTTAAGTACCAGATACTCATTTAAACTCTATCATGTTCGAACTTTAATTTTTCGAACTCGGATCAGGTATTTATAGAGGAACTGGTTCCTTTAGGAACAAATAGTTTTAATTCAGCCATCTCCATATTCAAGAAATAATTTTCATTTTTAGATTTTCAAAAGCTTCTTCGAATACTGGTTTTCATCAAAAACTTCAAAGAATCTTTCCTCAATATTTGCATTTACTGTTTTAAAAACCAATTTGAATGTCCTTGGTGACTTCTAAGGCCTTTCCAGATTTTCTTCTCTAACGCAGATGCCTTGTAGTAATCCAAAGTTTCCAAAATAAGTTTTATTAATTGATTCTTTGAAAGTTCTTTTAACTCTTCTTCAATAACATTAATGCGTACCTTATTGCTTGGCAAGTCTTCTTCATCGTCTGTGTTTGCCATTAGACACAAATGAGTTGTTTCCTCTTCAGGTTGTTCCTGCTCCTCGTCTGAATCCGATTCTCCCCAGGCAGCAACCATGACCCTTCTCATATCAACTTTTGAGAAAGGTTTTTGTTGTTCCTTTCCTTTCTCCTTGTATTTTCCTTTACCCTTGTCATTTTCCCAAAGTGGACATTCCTTTATGAAGTGGTCAGGACTTCCACATTTATGACAGCTTAGCTTCCCTGGCTTTTTCAAGTTTTTTCCTTTGTAATTCTTGTTGAAGAATTTCTTGAATCTTTTCACGATCAATGCTGCCTCTTCATCATCAGTTTCTGAATCCTATTGTTCATCAGACTTGAGAGCCAAAGCTTTAGGTCTACTAGAGTCAACTTCATGAGTTCCTAGATGTATTTCATGAGTCAACAAGGAACCGGAAAGTTGCTCGATATTGAATGTGGTGAAATCTTTTGTTTCAAGCAAAGCATATAGCCATCCAATTTGTCATCCTGAGGTAGACTTCTTAGTACTTTTCGTACTTGTTCCTCTGGAGTGTTGACCTTCCCTAGGGATTCAAGCTCATTTATTATGTTGGAGAACCTTGTGAGCATTTCTTGGACAGACTCCTTAGGCTTCATTTGAAATAGCTCATATTTGTGCATGAGCATATCTATTTTTGATCTCTTGACTTCGTTTTTTCCTTCGTGACTAACTTGAAGAAGTTCCCACATTTGCTTGGCCGATTTGCATCCCATGATTCGATTGTGTTCATGGGGACCAAGGCCACAGTGGAGAATCTTTTTGGCCAAGCTGTTCATCTCCATCTTATCGAAGTCATCTTTGTCATATTTGGAGAGAGGTTTGGGGATGTCTTCACCTTTTTTCATTTTTCTCTGTGACTTCGAAGTCACCAATCTCTATCACTCTCCAAACTTGATAATTTTCAGCCTTAATGAAAATTTCCATACGATTTTTTCAGTATGGATAATACTTGCCGTTAAACATAGGTGGACGCTGAGTTGAGTAACCTTCTTCCAATCTTTCTCCCGATGTGTTCATCTTTTCCAGGAACTAACTCCTCAGTGTTAACTGATTCTTGGAGGAACCGTGCTCTGATACCAATTATTAGTCGACTACAAACACTTAAGCAACTACAAGAGGGGGGTGAATTATCGTTGGGGAGATTTTCTAACTTTTTGCGGAAATAAAAGAATATTTATCTAAAAAAGAGATAAATGCATAAACTTGAAAGAAATAAGAACACATGAATTTTTACAAGGAAAACTTCCTAGGCCCAATAGGAAGAAAAACCTTGACCATGAGGGATTTTGACTCAATTCTCTTTAATAAACTTTAGGCCAAAAGACTCTCTTTTGTACAATCTAAACTCGAACCTTCTCTGTTCCCCTAGGAACTTGTTCCATGTCAACTTGTTCCCCTTGAACAATTGACTTTCTCTCTTGACTTCATTTGAAGTCTTTTCTCTTTCTCTCTTTTCTTTCTCTTTCTCTTTTTCTCTCGAAATGATTACAGATTTTGATTCACACAACCCAATCTCTAATACAGTGAGTAATAATGAAAGAAGAGTAAAAACCGAATATACTTTCACAAAAATATTACAATAAAAATTCTGAAAGCATAACTCTTAAGTTTGTTACGTAAAACTATTTGTAGATGACAATTTTCCCATGATCTTCTCCACGAATATAGTGGAGCTAAATTTCAGCCTCACTTCTTCCACGTTCTAGCCGTTGGCAAAATCCGTTGGGAGTTATGCGGTTGGTTCCGAAACTTCAGCCATTATCACACGCCTCATTAGCAGACTGGCTGTTGTGGGTTGTTGTGGTTCCTAAAATCTAGGAACTACTTCAACCCTCTTCTTTAGGCGCTGTCAGTTTGTGCTTTTGAAGGCTCCTCATCAAGTAACCGATTCAATTTGCTGCGCACAAACTAACTTCCAAGAGTATTATGGAATCACATAATTTCGCAATATTTACGTCCATAATATAAACTATTTGTAACAAACACAAATAAAGTTAACAACTTAATTTTTTATTAACCTCCTAATCAATTCTCCATAAGTTATTAAACATAATATTTGTGATAACTAAAAGATAATAAACCTAAGAGAAAATAACAAATCTAGATTAGAAAATAAAATAAAACAAAAACGAATAAATCTAATAACATGAAATTAAACTAATAACACACGAAATAAAAGAAACTAAATTAACCAAAGTTAATTCTTTGTCATCATCAAAATAGTGAAACAACATTATGTTTCATCCTTTTTGATTGATTTTACTCACTTTGGTGTGTTTTTTGTGGGTGCAACTAGATATTTAAAAAAAAAGTTGTATAAGACTTGGTCGAAGTCGCTTGACCTTGAGAATTTCAAGCAATTTCTGAAGCTAAAGATTTTTACAAAAATTTGGCTAAGTATTACTTGCCTGGTCAACCGGGCAAAGTTGCCTGGTCGAGCGGGTTCTGGGTTTGACCGGGTGATAGAGATAATTAAAAAAACAAAAATAAAACTAGCGGAACCCCCCCCCCCCTTCTATCCTTCCTCCTCTACCTGCACATCACCCTGACGGCCAACGCCTTCGCCCTTTCTCCAACACAGGCGACCACCTTCGCACCACCACCATCAAGTCGCCTCCTGCCACCACAATTCTCTTCGGTAGCCTGCTCTCCATCTTGTACTGTGCCACATCGCACCATACCCAGTTTCTACTAACACCGCCCAACACCATCAAATCTCGCGCCTTCGCCTAGCCACCACACCACCAGTTGCACTCCCCTCGGCCAAGCCTCAAAGCTTTTTTTCCGCTATGATTTTTCTTCCTTCTTTCTCCTTGATGTAGCGACTCGGCGCGGTGCTGACAAAAAGCAACGGCAAGGACATCGGCATCGATGGTAGGTGCAACAGACAGTGGCGACAACATCACCAGTCCACAACAAACACCAGCAATGCATGTAAAAGACGGGAGTAGGAGAGGGGGAAATTGGGGAAGCAACACCACCTAACTCCAACCATAAACAAAGGAGAGAAAACACTCAGCTTCGGCGAAATAAGAGTGCAACACCTGTGAGGGTAAGGCGACACTACTGCTAGGACAGTAGTGCCAGCCGGAGGGAGATGCGAGTGAAAGAAAGAAACGGGGTGAGAGAGAGGAAATTGGGGTTTTCAATTGCACAACCATCTATTTGGATCTGATTTCTTATGCTCTGAAATTTTGACATATAAATATGAATATTGTTGTGGGTTTTCCTCCTGATGACACGAAAGCAAAGTGGAAGGGTAATTTGTGTCATCCTAATACTGAGACATGAAGAAGGGGAAGGAAGTGGAGAGAGAATAGAAGTAGATGGGTTTCTTCTTCAACAATATCACTTAACTCAAATACACTTATTTAACTAATGTTAGAAAGAAATTAATTCAATAAGTTAGCAATATATTTAAACAAATAATTCTCAAATGTGATAATAAAGAAACAACTAAATATACTTGAACTAAAAATTATTAAAATCATTTAGTAAATTTTATAGTATAATTATAATAGTAAAATAAATAAATTGCTATTAATGTGCATTAAAGTATTACTTGTTATTCATAAATAATATATAATATATTATCAACACTAATAAAATAGTAAAAGATCATTAATAAATATTCCCTTCGTCCCTAAAATAGAGTTATCAATTCTTTTGGACACAATTATTAAGGAGAAACTATAAGTGGGACCTTAGTCGTATTAAATCATAATTAAAAGTAGAAGTTGGTATACTATTCATAAATTGTTTATTGAGCAAAGAGAATGTGAGTCACTTTAAAAGTCATCTTCATTTTCAAGTGAAATAAAAATTCTAAGACAAATTTCCCACCAAATGTTAAGTTGCTGGCTTTACTTTTCTGGAGCCAAGAGTTTAACTTTCAATTTAAATCCACTTTTAGTTTTTGAAAGCTACTTTTTGGACCAGAAACTTGACAATGACGCAAAATAAGAGGTTTAATTTAGTGGAGCCAAAATGAAAATTTCAAATCTTTATTAAAAAAAATGTACAACTTACATTTTATGGAAACCACTATAAATGACCAACATTTATTGCAACCATAAACACAACCAAGATTTATACAATTTCAACGAAAATAAAGAGAAAATATAGCCTCTCACAATAACTTTGAAGAGTACAGTATCATATAAAAAAAGAAAGGGGGTGGAGGTTGGGATGTAAAAACAAAGGAAGTAATTTTTTTTTAAAGAATAACTTCTCAAGAATTTTCATCATTGAGATTTTTGGGATTGTTCCTTATTATTAGCCTGTGAAAGATATGAGAAATCAATGCAATATAAGTTTCTAATTAAGCATCCTAACTTCACGCTTGGTTATTTTGAGTGGGTTAGTGTAGCCTCTTTTAAAAAAAACAAGGAAATTAGGTTCCATAGTTAGTCATATCAAGAGAACGGTTGATCTCTTCAAATATTGAAGTGGTGTAACAAGGAAATGAGACATACGGAACTCACCAATGCTAAAAGGAGACATCTAGTTGAATTTTTGCTTCAACAAAGTTCTCATGGAGATGTACAACGAGGTGGCTTCAAATCAGCTTCAACAAAATTCAAAACCTGCAGAAGGCAAGTTTACAACATATGGAAAAGAATAGAGCATTGCAGGGTGCGCGACGTTCCCATTGACGTTAACTTATTGAAAGAAAATGCAGAAGGAGGGGCTTCAATTTTAATATTCAACAAGTTGTTGAAGTTCCATTGTAGAAACGAACCACAATTAGATCAATTGCAATTGCCTTGGGAGCATAAAAAATACTCTATTCATAGGTTAGTCAAAAGGGATTTGATCAAGACATTACAATGCCATAAAACCCAATATACCATATCACAATACGAAACAGAGGCTTATTTTTTGCATGAATAGTTTGAGGTTAGATTCTACGTACACCTTCAAAACTATTCATGTTGATTTTTTTTTGCATGAATAGTTTGAGTTTAGATTCTACATACACATTCAACACTATTCATGTTGATGAAAAATGATATATGTCACAGAATGCAATACCGCTTACTAGCTTCTCCCACATGAAAAACAACCTTATGGGCATACCAAAAGTAAACGTTCCATAGCAAAGGTCATGTTTTCTTCCAGCCGTTTCAAGGCCAAGGTTCAATGCAGCATGAGAATGTACTTTTAAAGGAAAATAATGAATGTTCCCTTTTATGCATTTGGTGGAGACTACGAGGAAAAGTGACAACAGGCCTTGAGGCAAATTAGAGTTCAAGCCAATCACTAAAGTGAATAGAACAGAGTACAGAAAAATTGTAATCCCCCAGTATATTTATGAATTTTATAAATATATTTTTAACGTATAATTATTTATACTTAAATATATTTTAGTATTTAAATGATTTATTTCTTCAGAGGTTAACTATTTGGAAATCAAAGGAATTATTTTAATGATTTAAAGAAGTTAAAACATTTTGTCTAGACATGCTTTGAAAAATATTTGAAAAGCTTAAAACACTTTTTGGATTTGGAAAAGGATTTCTAATTGGGTATGAGAAACCCAAATACTAAAGTTCATCAATCATTATACTCTAGTTGAGCCCAATCACCTATTCCTAAGCCCACAAGGGGAACCTATATAAATCCCCATAAACCCAAAATTTTCCCACACACTTATTTTCTCTCTCATCCTCTTCCCCTATTTTCGGCCTCCCCTATTATTTTTCTCTCTTCCTCTTCCTTCAGCCTTCACTCCTTAGGTTCGTCCCCACCGCTACCAACCATCGATGCCGATGCCAGCCATGTTGCTAGCAACAGTCGGTCTGTGCCGCCGCCCTTGGCCGTCGGTCCTTCCTTCGTCCTCTTCTTGCTTGGGTTAATTTCTTCCTCCTCAAGTTTAATTTGAATGCAAAGTTTAAATTTTTAGGGTTTGTTTTAATATGATTATGTTTAGAAGTTATAGTTTGATGAGTTAGTTGTGAATCTAACATTATATACTTTGTGTATTAAATAAATAAACATTTAGATTTACTTATTATGTTTGAATTGGATTTTTAATCATCAAAGCATGGATTTTTAAGGTTTTAAAGGTTGAAAATCATAGTAGTATATTATAGTTTATGAAATTGATTATTCTTATGATTTTAAATATGTTTAAGTATGTTTAAAAAGATTTTTAATATGTTATATGTTGCGGGAAATTTAAAGAGAGTGTTGATGATGGAGTTTTATGATTTTAAAACATGATTTTTGAGAGTCTTTGACAACTAGTATAGTAGTACTATACTAGGAGGGTTTAATACTTAAGTTTAATGATGGAAAATTTTTTACACACTTTTAGGAAGGGTTTAAAGTATTCTATTATTGCTGTAAATTTATAAGGGATTGATTGTGGATATATATTGGTTGTTTTAGGCGGAGAATTCTCTTTAGGCGACTTTTAAAGTTGTGAAAGTGGCCTCTCGATTTGTCTACAAAAGGTACATACATACCTATGTGTTGATTGGATTAGTATCAGATTCTAAGGATTAGAATTATGTAGTATCATGGATAGGGAACTATTTTTAGTTCATATGTGATTTATATTAAAGTTGAATTTGCATGTTTTATGTCGTGTGAAACATGTTGGTCGTGAATTTATATTATGTTTGTGTGGAAGACTGATGCAAGCATATGAAATTTGGGAACTTTATTTTATTAATTCATATGAGGGATTAATATATATGTTGGTTGGATCATGATTGAATCATGTTGTTTTCTTTTGATTATTTAATTATTTATGAGGACCGAGGGCCTTATTTGGTAAGTGGAACATTATACCTATGAAAGGTTGGTTGGTTGTTGACTTGGTTCAACAAATAAAGGAAGGTTATGGATTAATTTTGGAATTAATCTTGATTTTTTAAGTTGTTGATTGATCAGCTTATCTAATCCTAAGATAAAAATTGTAGTTATGATTGTTGGATGATTATATTATTTGTCCTACTTTTGAGTCATAACAAGTGAATAAAGTATTAATCATGTAATAAGAAATGTCGATAGCAATAGCTTTAGACTTGTACACGTCTAAAGTGTTGGACAAATATGAGTTGGAGTACATGGTGGTAGCTCATGGCTTTTCTTGGGACCGGATTGATCACTGTGTCCTATTTTCATTTTAAAGGTTCCTCGATATCGTAGGTCATGGCCTCATGGGAATACGAAGTCACGCCCATATTTCGTCTTCTAAATTGAAGGCTGGTTTTGGTTTAGACAACTCGTTCCATCGACTATTTCATCTAAAATAATTAAATTATTAGTTGTGAAGTTTAGTTCGGTATAAGTTGTCTGCAAGGCTATTATTTACTTTTGCTTATTATTTATTAGTATCATGTTAGGATTTTTTATTTAGTATATGTAGTACTCAGCTTTGTTGATTATGTGTTTTACGTGTGCGTTGATCATCGTTATGCCTTATTGATCCTGTTCTATTTTGGTGAGCAGTCTTTAGGGATCAATAGTACATCGTCCATCTACAGGTTTGAAGATGATGCATCACGGGTTCGGCATTTGGAGAGCTTATAGATTATTTTATCATACTTTGACTTTTACTTTTCATAGTTGACTTTTACTATTGTAGTTGACTTTAACTAATATCGTTGACTTTGACTTTTGATGGTTTGGTTTTTGAGTTGACATTTTGGGTTGACTAAGTTTTAATTTCTAAAGTTTATTTATTATGTGTTCCGCTGGAAAATTTTGAAAAAGCTGATACGTTATTACACGGGCGATAATGCTTTGATAATTCTCTAAGTTTTATATTGAAAAAGGTATTTTGGAAAATAGAAAATTGTCGGGGTGTTACAAAAACGCTCATAGAGAAGTTGTTGCCATCAATTGTAACAAAGTGGTCAGGGTTAGGGCAAGGGACTATTTACATTCAACAAGACAATGCGAGACCACATATTGATGGTGCTGATCTGGAGTTTCTTAAGGAAATAATTGAGCTGAATTTGCAATTAATTAACCAACCCTCCAATAGTCCAAATATGAATATCCTAGTTATAGATTTTTTTACGGCCATTCATTCTTTGAATAAGGACCAGAACTCCCCCCAAAAACTTTGAACTAGTTAACAACAACTCCGATGAAGTTGTAGCAACGCAACAAAAGATCGAGACGACATCAACCACGAAGTAGAGAAATGAAAGTTCGAGGGTAGCAGTAGCCAAGTATAGAGGAGAAAGAAAATGAGAGCAACACACCATAATTGCGGAGAGAAAACATAGCGACAGTAGCCCCACATTCAAAGAGAGAGAAAACATGGCACTAATACCGAGAAGCAACTCCGACAAGGGAAGCTGGAGCAACCACCTTAACAGAAATCGGCCAGAGATGGTGCGAAAGAGAATGGGGATTTTCGATTTTGGAAACTTCTGGAATTTCATTCCCAATACGAGTATTTCCTTCCAGAATGATAAGAAGGTTTGCTTGGCCTTTAATATCAAGGAATATGGTTGATTGAGTAAGAAATTTTGACAACTCAAAATTAACATTGTTGTGGCATCTTGGAGAGAGAGAGAGAGAGAGAGAGAGAAAAGTTATGGGGTTGGTAAAGAAGAGAGAGGGGGCAAACAAGTGGATAGTGGAGGAGGTGGAGAAGATGAAGACATGATAGGGGTGAAGAACAGGAGAAAAGGATATGAAGAACGCAATATCTTTTTCATTTTAAAGAAAGGATTTTAATTATAAATGCCAAAGAGATAACGTCGTCAACCAATCCGTCAAGTTTAATGACAAAATACAAGTTTATGGTTATCTGAGATAGGGGTGAAAATGCCAGGGTTATTTGGGAAAAATGCCTATATGGCAGGGTTATTTGAGATAATATCCCATAATTTTATAAATAATATTTCCCTAATTTAAGAGTACTACCGTGACGTGACTGTTACATTGTCGACAACTAACTACTAACTTTGCGTGACTACTGATAGTGATGACCTTACAGCGAAATACTTTACCAAAAGATAACACTTTTTATCATTTTAAATAAATATTGTCTCAAAATTGAAACAAATAAAACATACTAATTAATGTGAACCCCTTCCTACTACCATGTACATTCAAAGTTCACCTGCAAAACTGGTTACCAAAAAGGTAAATAGGGGAAAGACAAAAAAGAAAAAGAAAATACACGTCAGTATAAAATTGAGTATGATACGTACAAGATATATAACACATTTACTAGTTCGCAACATTTTACATTTCGAAATATCCTTAACTTATAATTTAAGAATAAATTTTAAAAACAAACTCTTTCCAAACACTTTAAGTAATGATAATTCAAGAATAACTTTCAAAAATAAACTCATTCCAAACACTTTAACTAATTATGATTCTAGAATAAATTCTTTCCAAATAACTTGGATTAAAAATGATCTTGAAAACAATTCTTCTTCTTATCTCTCCTTCCTTTATCTAAGTGTCCACACCCCCCAAATTAAACTAGTCATCCCATCAAGAATTTAGATCGAAGAGGTAACCATAATTGCGAACTAGTGTACTTTGAAGCATAAACACTTTTGAAATTAAATTAATCACATGGTAATAATAATGCTACTAATAATAATAAGAACAATAATAACAATAATAACAATAATAATAATAATAATAATAATAATAATAATATGACTTTTAAATCATGAATAAATCTCATTTTTTCATAAACAACTTTTTGAACATTCAAATTAAAGTTCATAAAACCAATAAAATCATTCCCTATAATAATAATTAAAATTTCCAAAAAGGATAACAAAACATTATATAATATGATTGATAAACTCATTCATTCTTTTCATTTTCAAAAGTGAATAATAAAATATTATAGCCATTTTAAACCAAATTTCTTAATCAATCCAACAATTAAATCAATAAACAATTTTAACACATAAAACCAGATTTAATTCAAAAGATCTAACCACATAGCGTACCTTGATCTTGCAAAAAGAGTATTCTAGTATCTTTACTTAGTATTATGCTTGAGCTTTCTCCTAATCAACCAATAACAGAAAAATCTAATAAGTAACTTATTGCATGAACTTAAACATGAACTCTTACATAACTCATCATGAGGATAATATTTTTGAGTAAGCAACATGAAAATCTTTTAATTCAACCATGTGAAATTTGAAACTTGAATAAGAAATACAAAACTAAAATAGATTAAGAAGAGAAGAAAGAACCTTGAACTAAGAGAGTTTAATTTGGATTCTGCAAAGTTTTTTGCGTGAAAAATATGGCTTAAGGTTTGGGGTATTTACAGAAGTAGACTAAAGAATACTTAATTTCCACAATAAAATTAGGAGATTAATATCCAAGATTTGTAACTTCTATCATTAATTTGGAAATTTTTAGAAAATCAAAACCCCCACCCCCCCAAATTAGGGTGGCCGACCATCCCATAATTCCCATTGAATTTTTTTTTAAACTCCAACATGTAAATGTTTTAAAAAACTTGTTTGATAAAATTTTGACTAGACTTTAAATACAAAAGTTTGAAAAATTCAAGTTTGATGTCATATTCCTGCCAAAATAAATTTAAAGTAGTGAAATTACTAAAATACCTTTGCTTAAAATATTTATTTTAGAAAATAAACATTTTAATTAACTAAATAAATACTATAAAATATACGGTATTGCAGTGATTTTGTTGGAGGGGGGTTGTGTTCGAGGTGGGGGCTAATTTAGGGGGGTATGATTTTGATCAAGGTGGATGATGAAGGTATGGGGGGGCTGGTGGCTGGGGTGGTGGGGCTTATTTGGAAGGGGGTTGTGGCTTTTGGGGTAGAGGGATGCTGGTTGGGTGAGTGTTGGAGAGGAGGGTCACGATGGAGTGTAGGGGAAGAAAGTGGAGGAAAGAGAAGCAACTAGGAGGAGGGAAAAAAAATTTACCTGAAGTTATGGTCACAAGTGACTTAGTACCATTATGAAAAGAAATTCACAAAAAATTGGATCATTCTTAAGTACTCAACATGTGGGATTGTTTAAACAAGACCGCCCAAATGTTAGATAATTTGAGCTTATATAACATTATTTTGGATTAAATATTTCGAAAAACTTAAAAGAATATTAGATTTGAGTGTCATCATTAAAATTCAAGACGTTCTTTTGATATGATTTAATGTTTATTTTATTGAACTAGATATTCATTTACGTGCTAGTTTTAATTCAGAGAGTGACTATGTTCATGGTACGCATGTGTGCACAATGCATATTTAAGAGTAGTGTCAATGTTCGACACACTTGCTTAAAATCAGGGAAAATCTATTAAGGGGGTTGGGTGACACGTGTCCTAATATATTTTTTTCTGTATTCTTTTTTTTTCCAACTTGACAAAATTTTCAAAGTATTAAAAGTTATATGTAAAGCACTCTTATGAGTTTTGAGGTTTTGCTAAAGTGGTCAGACTACAAGTCCTTGAACCTTGCATGTATCAGGAGAAGTTCGATCAACCCGTGTTCTTTTCTCACGGAAGAAATTATCAATGGGATTGTTTATATTATTTAATATTATTTACTTTTTTTGTGTTTCTATTTATCTTAATGTAGAATTTCTTCAGCATATGCCTTTAGTTTATCTTGATCATTAAAGATTTGCCTTTTAATTTTTTCCATTAACAAATCCAACAGGTGCTTTTTTCTTCTTTCTAAAACAATATCTAACCTATTTTCTAGTAAATGTTTTTACTCTCTTCATTATTTTGAATATCCGTTGTTCTTATTATATCAATGTCAAACTTTAAATTTTTTTTTTCTTAATATTCGTCCCTCGTCATTATAATATATGATATCATGATTACCATATAATATAAGAACTAGTTTTTAGTCATAGGCAATGCCACCGGGTATTAAATTTTTCATAAATATATCATCTAATGTTGCATAGATTATTGGTTAGAACTTTAGTATATTATCTTTCTTATATATAACATGTTTCTAATTTTTTTTTATATGCATAATGATGACATGGAATGAAATGACTAAAAAGAAAAGTGTCATGTGGTGCATAGACTCACTTATGAGCGCTTTTTAATATATCAGTTTAGATAGATTATTTTCACTGTATAAAATTTAGATTTGTAATTGTCAAAACTCACTTACTCGCAATCACTTTTTCTTAGGAAAATTTGCCAAAAAAACCTTTAAAAAAGTTCAATTGTGCGAAAAAAGCCTTTTAAAGCATCTTTTGCAGAAAAAAAACTCACAAACTTAATTTTTCTTGCAAGATGAAATTTAATTATTATCATTTTCCAGTTTGTTTTTTGAGAGATTCATAGGGTTGGTGTTGTACTTAATGGGGAAGGGGGTTAAAAGAAGATAGACGGATCAACGCAAGAATTAAGAAAAACCACACCAAAAAATGAAAATAGGTTTGATCTTGCAAGAAAATTAAGTTTATGTTTTTATTTGTGCAAAGATTTTTTTTTTTTGAGAAGGAAAAAAACAACTAGGGTGGATCCCACGATTTGGGCCACCCTAAAGCATCCTTCCGGATGATTACAACGAAAGAAAAATCAGGAACATCAAACCAATAAGTAAGATTAGTTGTCGTGTGACCTCGATGAGCTATCCAATCCGCAATAGCATTAGCCTCCCGAAATGCATGACGAATCTGAACATCCTCAAATTGCTTCATATCTTCACCTGCATCTAATATAATAGAGTTAATAATCTAAGGAATTTTCCAAAGGTTTTTAATAGATTGGATGACAGCCAAATTGTCACCCTCAATAATGCTCAAAGAAATAACCCCCTAATGCATTCTCTTAGACCCTAAGCTTCAGCGACAAGAATAGAAACCGACGGATCTAAAACACTAGCACCACATAATAACTCTTTTTCTTCTAAATCACGAATAACAAACCCATATGAAGTTTGACCATTTGGAAGCTTTGAACCATCAAAATTAACTTTGAAATAATTGGTGGGGGGAGGACATCAACTGACCTGATCCCTAATCTTAGACTTACTAGAAGACACACATATCTTCTGAGTAGGACACAAGGATAGCTTAGCATCGAATTCATCTACTGAGACCCCATGTAGACTAATCTTATGCGAATAAGCTCTTATCATCGCACTAACTTTAGCTGGAGAACAATTTCTTGACGAAAAACGACCCCGTTATGCATATGCCAAATGAACCGTTAAGAAATAGCAAAAATCTCAATTTGAGACATCGAGAAGCAATATTTCAGCTTTAATAGGTGATCTACAAACGATGAGTCATTCAAAATAATTTGGGGGGGGGGGGGAGCCCAATTCATTTTACTATTTAGATCCTTAAACACATCAACAACAAAAGGACAGCTAGAAAAAAGATGAGAGGTATCCTTAGAATGGTGATTACAAAAGACACACTCCATAGGGAGGAAAACATGACTTAATTCCAACCTTTTCTTTGTAGGGAGAACATTTTGTCAATTTTTCCAAACAAAAAATTTAACATTTGGGTTGGGGGGGGGGGAACTTTCAACTTCCAAATTCAATGAAACACCAAAGTCACAGACAAGTTCGAATCTAGATCTTGAAGAAGCTCGACATCTTGCTTAACTGAATAATTTCCCTCATAAGAGAGGCCCCAAAACATTTTGTCAGGGATACGATTAGTAGGAATAAAGACATTGGCCACTACTTGAGAAATAGCTAACGGGATAAATTGGGCAAGAAGAGACTTGTCCCATTGACGATCCTTATTAATAAAATAATTAACTTTTAAACCTTTAGTCCCACTAACAACAGGGCAAATATCCATAATAGGATAACTAAAAACCCAATTGTCATGCCAAAAGGAAATATTCTCACCATTTCGCACATTCTATCTTAACTCCTTTTAAAAAGAGATTCTTTACCCCATAAGTTTCCTCCATTGCCATGACACATTAGCTTTGACTTTATAGGAAAACAAGTCATCATCCTTTAAATATATTTTTTTAACTAAATTTACCTATAAATTTTTAGGAAAAGCTAAAATCTTCCAAAGAAGCTTAAAGTGGAGAGCACTAATGGGACTGGACGGGTTATGGACTGTTCCGGACGTAGTTCAGATTAATTATATAGCGAAATATATAGCGAAAGGGGGACTGTTTGGTAGATAATTAATCTCGTCAAAAAACTTTGAAAATAAAAGTTTTGAAATTTATTTTTGATTTTTTAAAAAAGTAATTTAAAATTTGAACAGATGTTTTGAATAGTTTGAACAGATGTTGAAAGCAATTAAAAGAGACGCAGATATGAATAATAACTTACTTTGATTGAACTTTGAATGATCCTACAAAAGGATTGAGTAACAACTAATTTTGAACGAGAGGCTTTTGTAATAGATTCCTAAATTTTTCTCTCTAAATTTTTGTACTGAAGAAAACACTTGATCAAAAAAACTTGATGTCTACGGAGATGTAATACATGGTATTTATAGTACATGGAAACTGTTTGATAAGTTTCGCCGTCCTTCTTTCGATAAACGTTGCCGTATGCAAACATTGCCGTATAAAGACAGACGCAACTTTTCTTTGAATTCATCTGCTATCTTTGAGTTGATCCAGTGGAATATGTTTGATAAGTTTCTTCTGATAGTTTTGATTGTGGGTTTTGGATTATTTGTAAATGAAGATTTTGGTTTTTTGTGAATTTTGTGGAATGGGTTTGTGCATGCCCGTGGATGGCTTTGCACTTTGTAGGATATTTTGTTTTTGTAGTTTAATCCCTTTGTTCTTTTGTGCCTTTGTACAATTCATCAGATAGTCAGGTGGCATACCGGATATTTGATGAGTTGTCATAGGAATACCTGCATTGAAAATGTTAGTAAAATATGTCCCTTATTTTTGCCTAAGTGATATTCACTTAGCGGGATCTTTTTATTTTTTATTTTTTTTAATGTCCTAATTTTTGCCAGGAAGATCATGCGGACAATTTTCTAATAATTTGAATAAGAGTATTTTTCCTTCTTGAGAGAGAAATTTGCCAGCTCTGAGTTGAGACAAATATGGAATTAATGGTTCAGAGTGGTTAACTCCGATCCAGTAATGAAATACTCTTGTAGCCATGTAGGAAATCAACTGTTGTATTTTCGCAATGGATAAAAGTAACAGGGTCTTTGTCATTGTTTCGAATTAATTCTTCGATTTTGCGGATGATGTAGAAAAACCCGTATGCTCTTGCTTGAGTTGGATGTAAGACAGCGGGACCTTTGCAATAACGATCATACTTTACTATATTAATGAGTATGAGGTAGTGGGCTGGTTTGATTTTGCCGTCCACCATTTCTATGTTGGCGCAAATGACTTCTTCATAAGTCCACTCTCTCCTTTGAAGAGAGCATACTGTTGAAAATATGTATTGCTGGAATTTTGTGAACTCTTGAAAAAATTCTGTGTCTGGTTTTGGTACTTCGTAAAATTTCCTTACCAAGCCATATTTCCATAATTGAAAATATGGATCAGTTTTTTGAATGTTTCTTGTGGATATAAAGAATCCTCCAGTTTGGTAATATGAAAATATTAATATAGACCGTCCCCATGTTCGCTAAATGCTATAAGGGGATATTATTTCGGATGTTAGGAAATTGATATACCAGCTGTTGAAGTTTTCTTGCTTTACTTTGTTGATGATGATTTCCTGCATATCGGTTGGAAGCTGATATATTTGGATAATTAGTCCATATATGAAAAGTTTGGAAATGGTTTTATATATTGTAGGTAAAGCATGGATTTTGGCTGTTTGAGTGAGGTTAATTGATAAGTCTTTTGAGGTGGGGGAAAGTTTTTTGAATAAATCTTGAATACCTCGGGTATGAATTCTTCTTTTTTGTGTGAGGTATGGGTTTTGGGTTTTGGAACTGGAAGATGGTTGAGTTTTCTACATCTGAAATGATTAAATGAGTAAATATGAATAAAAATTAATTTTGATTAATGAAAATAATTTTTATAAACCTTTTTGAAATTCAACAAATATTATTACAACATCCTTTTTGACAAAACGGGGCTGATTCTTTTGAACAACAAGAGGTTGATTCATTATCTGATTTTATTTGTAGTAGATTATCTTCACTATGGTCAGTAAGATTATGTTCCGAGGAAGTTTCTAGCGAATATAAGGCTAAAATTTTTTGTTGAAGGTCTGGATCATGACCACATAATTCATTAACTTTTTGCTTTAAGTCACATTCATTAGCCTTATGACCTACTCGTCCACATTTATAACAATAAATTGGTCTTTTGGAATCTATAATTTTCTTTGGTGGTCTGGTGGGTGCCTTAAAGGTCTTTTTATAATATGGGTCGTTATTAACAATTTTTCGAGTTTGTCGGAAACTTTCCCTATATCTCTTTTTATTGATGGCAGAGGGAGGTTGAATTTTGGGTAAACCAAAAGCAGCACAAAAACTTCCTAATTCTCTACGTCTTTCCCTTTTTTCAAATGAATATTTACTTTGAATTGCTAATTCCTGACACAAAGCAATTGCTTCTTTTTTAATAAAAGAAAATATTTGCCCATAAGTCATACTATCATATGGAATTTCATCTTGACCCGCACTTTCTCTTTATTTTAGGAATATTCTTTGAGAAAATAGGGATGGAAGACCAGATATAAACCTTTTTTTCCAAAAAGATTGATTGCAATCACCTCTTCTAAAAATATTACTAAGGAATACATCTTTATACCATCGATAATCATCTAGTGTAGGACACCTAAGATTAGTAAGGACTACTTGGTTTGTTGACATTTCCTCCTTTGGATTTCCAATAAAATGCATAGCAATCATATTAATAAGGATTGAGCTTCCATCTAAGACTTGTTGTTCATTTTCTATTTTAACGTGATTAAAAATTTGAGCTTTAGTTTCCATATTAATACATTTGTCCCACCAATTTCGCAATTGACCAGTAAAACCAGTTGTGAGAAAATCTATAATAGTATGTTCTTGAGCATTTCTTGACCTATAAGTAGTTATGGCCATGGTCATTTCAGAAAGAACATTTAATATTTCATATTCTGATTTTCCATCGATATTCCATTCATAAACTGCAGTTCCATCATATTGTGAGTCTCTGAATTTATGTCGTTCTTCATATTGAATATCTGGTGGCATAGGTCTAGTATAATAATTTCTACTAGAGACATTTTTCCAAGAACTATTATTTATTTTATTGATTTTATTTTCATCGTCATCATTTGAATTGATTGACTTATTTGAACTATATTTATCCAAAACATTAATGTTATTAGTTGACTTGGAAGTACTTAAATTAGATAATTTTTCTTCAATCTTACTAATTAAAGGAGTTGTTTTTTCAGGTAAATTAAAGATTTTTGACGATGTATAGGAATTCTTGAAGTATTAATATACGGAGCAGCTATGTCGAAGGGAAATTTTGTTTCCTTTTTATTTATAGATAAAGTTTCTATTTAGATGTAATGTCATCAATATCAGGAGATTTTTTTGACTCTAGTTGTAAATAATATTTCTATTTGTTTTGAAATGGTGTGAGAAGTTGGTTTGAATAATTATTTTGGTGATATATCTTTTTTTATGTCACCTAAATTGACAGAGGAGAGTTGTCATCTTCTCTTCCTTTTTTTAAAAGGAGCCATAACAAAAGATCCTTCATTATTATTAACTTGAATTTCAGTTAACGGAGGATGAATAGACTTAATTATACTACCATCTTTTGAAGTCCAGCTTTGAATTAAACTACCTGTCATGTTTATTTGATTTTTATTAAAGGGATAAAATATATTATTTTTTATGATGTAAGTTGAAAACCAGATGAAAAAAGGAATATTAATTTCTAATTTTTTCATATCAGAAATCCATTCTAGTCTAACGTGATTTCTAGCAGCTTGATCAAAACATCCAAAGAACCAATCTTTTTTATCATTATTTTGTTTTGAATAAAAGTCATTATGAATATATTCTAAGTCTATTTGAAATTCCTTTTTAATAACATTAATAGAGGAAAAGGTAGGAGGTTTCATGGCTGAAGAAGTAGGTGAATTAGAATTAGTAGAAGATTCTCCTACTGGTTCAGGTATTGGGTTTTTATAACGAAATTTTGAAGATTCTTCAAAATGTAAATTTTTTGAAGCTGGCGTTTGAGGATTATTATAAGAATTATCCTCATACGAAGGTCGAGCATTTTCATAGGAGGTTGATGGTCTAGCTCTTTCATAATTAGTACCTAACTTTATCATTACTTGACCATCAGGTTCTTCTATAATTTGATCAATTTTCTTTTGTGTAATGTTTCTAGGAGGAGGATTATAATGAATTAAAAATTGTTTAGGAATAGTAATTTCATTCCATTTTAATTTTTTAGGAGTAAAAGTAGCCGCACTTTCAGTTTCAACTTTTAAGAGTATAGTTTCATCTATAGTGGGATGAAGTAAACATTTTGGATTAAGTTGAGAAGATAAAAGTCTAAAATAGACACGGTAAATTAATGCAAAATTTGTAACATATTCCCTAAATTGTACTGTTGAATTATTTGAAAGATGGACATCTAGAACTAAAGTGTCTAGTATCCATGGATCGGTTAAGTCTACCGTAAAGTTTGGACAACAATTAAAGTAGATTGGGCCATTACAAATATTAGTTTAAAATCATAGCTAAAAGGGAATCTTTATAGCCGACTAAACGGTTATCTCTTAGAGCTATATATATTGGACAATCAAGACCTTCTCTAGACAGTGGTTTTAAGGCTATTTGAATCATGCCAAAATGAATATACCTATATGTTTTTAAGTATTTATCTATAGATGTCTTATTAAGTAATTTAATACTTTGAAATTCCTGATTTAAACTCGTAGTTTCCTCATGATGCTTAATAGAAAAAGCAGTCTTAAAATCAAGTTTTCCTATTTGATAAATTGTATCGATATGTTTCTTAGGTATAGTCTAGTTTTGAAAATTAATCGGAAAAGATATTTCCTTACTTTGTACTATGTTTGAGTTATCACTATCATGTGAAAATAACTTTCTAACAAAAGTAGCCATGATCATATAATAATAAAATTTAGTGCACGTAGCAGATAAGTAAATGCATATAAATGGGACCAACGGGACCACCCTTACCGGGACCAACTTTTCTCCTCTTAACGGCTGACCAACGGATTTAACAAGGGCTGACCAACGTCTGACCAACACTTAGTGCAAGTTCTTAACTACTAAACTCACAAAATTATATTTTATATGACGTAGGTAGCTTTTAGTGAAAAGTACTAACACTAGATAGTTAAACTAAACTTAGTACATATAATAGATAATAGATTTTCCTTTTAAATAAACAAAACCTAACTATTCTAATAAAATATAGTAGATTTTATCAAATGATTGTGATATAGTGCAAGTTTACGTAAGATGTAAACATGTACATCAAAGTAACTAAAAAACAAAACCACAAAAAGACGGAATAGCAACCCATCCTACTATTAGTAGTACTAGTATGAGTAATTAGACTGTTTTAGGCTTAATATCGGCATATCCTACCCCCCGGCGATTTTTTTGGCTCGGATACCAGAACACACCCCAGGACTGGATGGGTTATGGACAGTTCCGGACGTAGTTCAGATTAATTATATAGCGAAATATATAGCGAAAGGGGGACTGTTTGGTAGGTAATTAATCTCGTCAAAAAACTTTGAAAACAAAAGTTTTGAAATTTATTTTTGATTTTTTAAAAAATTAATCTATTATTGAAAATTTGAACAGATGTTTTGAATAGTTTGAACAGATGTTGAAAGCAATTAAAAGAGACGCATATATGAATAATAACTTACTTTGATTGAACTTTGAATGATCTTACAAAAGGATTGAGTAATAACTAATTTTGAGCGAGAGGCTTTTGTAATAGATTCCTAAATTTTTCACTCTAAATTTTTGTACTGAAGAAAGCACTTGATCAAAAAAACTTGATCTCTACGGCGATGTAATACATGGTATTTATAGTACATGGAAACTGTTTGATAAGTTTCGCCGTCTTTCTTTCGATAAACGTTGCCGTATGCAAACATTGCTGTATAAAGACAGACGCAGCTTTTCTTTGAATTCATCTGCTATCTTTGAGTTGATCCGGTGGAATATGTTTGATAAGTTTCTTCTGATAGTTTTGATTGTGGGTTTTGGATTATTTGTAAATGAAGATTTTAGTTTTTTGTGAATTTTGTGGAATGGGTTTGTGCATGCCCGTGGATGGCTTTGCACTTTGTAGGATATTTTGTTTTTATAGTTTAATCCCTTTGTTCTTTTGTGCCTTTGTACAATTCATCAGATAGTCAGGTGGCATACCGGATATTTGATGAGTCGTCATAGGAGTACCTGCATTGAAAATGTTAGTAAAATATGTCCCTGATTTTTGCCTAAGTGATATTCACTTAGCGGGATCTTTTTTTTTTTTTTTTTAATGTCCTAATTTTTGCCAGGAAGATCCTGCGGACAATTTTATTTTAAAGAGAAAACTTTTCTTTATTGTAAATAAGGATCCTGAGCACAAGGTCCTCCGAATGGGTCATCAGGTGAGGAATGGACAGATGATCCGGATGAATCGTCTGAATTTCGGATTAAGAGTTGAGTTTGTCTTTTGAGAAGCTTGATTTCTTTTTTTGAGTAATTCAATTTCAGAGTCTTGAATTTCCGGCTTCCTTGTTTCTTTCTCTTTTTGTGGAGTAGAAGGATTAGGAATTTCTTTGATTGCTTTGATGAGTTGATTATCTGCAACCATTTGATCTTGGACAGTCTTTAATGAGCAAAATTTTTCAATGGCAAATTTTTCCCACCATTTGATCTTGAATTCACGTACTAGAGACATGGGGAGTGGTGTTGGATACCATTGAATGATGTTATAAGACCAGCACATTATCCATGTAACATTAAATTCTCGATGAAATAAGAGCTCTGTGGAATATGGAGTGTTGGTTTGTACATGAGTGGAGAAGAAATCATAAGATTTTTGTACCTCTATCGTCCATATTTGTTGAGAACTTCCAAAGTGGAGCCACCATTCGTAAAACCATATGGGTAAATTATTTGGACATTGAGGACAAATGGTGAAGAACCATGAATGATTAAATGCCCTGAGTAAGAATGCTCGAAACCATGCCATCTGATAATCAATGTAATTATATTCTTGTGGCTGGAAAGGGACAGAAAATTCTTTCGGAACATAAGCAGATATCCATTCAGTCTGTGGAATAATCTTCTTGATTTTGCATTTTGAGTAGGCTATGTAATTTCCTTTTTCACTATGCTCAATTTCAACGGACTTGGTATCAACAAGTATGAATTCATAAAACCTTTGTGTTTTATAAGATGTTTCAGGTCGGTATTGACAGTACATTGGGAAAAGAGAACTGGTAAATTTGATAAGTTCGGGAATTTGAGGAGTTTCTTTGAAACGTGTAAGGAGTAGGTGTTCTTTATGTGGTCTGGTGATGTATTTGTGGGTTTCGGAATTTGTAGATTGGGATTTTTGAGTAGTTGATTTTGAGTTTGAAGTTTGAGTAGGATACTTGACTGCTTGGGAATAAGATAAAGGTGGAAAATCAGAAAATGCGTCAAGCTTATCTGTTGAAGATGTTTTTTCACTTGATGGGCGGAGCTTGTGAAATCTCATCACATAATCTTCGGGTTTTTGAATACCTTTGCCTTTATTAGAATCTTGATTCATTTTGCCTCCTGTAATAATCGAACTTTAAATATTATTACTATTGCCTTTTCCTTGTAAAAATTCTCGAGTTAAAAAATCAGGAAGAGAATTATTTTCTCCTTTTATATATTCTATTTGAAAATCAAAGACTGATAATATAGCTTGCCATCTGGCGAAAATTTGTTTTGAAACAATATTTTGAACATCCTTTTGTAGTATTTCTTTAGCAGATTTGCAATCTATTCGAATAAAAAATTTATTATAGAGATCATCTTGAAATTTTGAAATACAAAGAACAATAGATAAATTTTCCTTTTTAATAGTTGAATAATTTTTTTGAGAACCTATCCATAGGTCGGAATGAAATCTAATTATTTGTTCATTTTTATTTTCAGGTAATTTTTGTTTAAGAATGCCTCCATAGCCTATGTCGGATGCATCTGTTTCTACTATCATGAATGCATTGGGATTTGGTAGGCCTAGACATGGAAGGGACTTGACTTTTTCTTTTAATGTTTTCATTATATGTGTATGTTTAGGTGACCAAGCTGGAGGATTTTTTCGTAATCTTTGATAAAGACATGAACAATATTGTCTTAGATAAGGAAAAAAGTTTGAAATATAATTAAGACATCCTAAGAATCTTTGTAATTGATTTTTGTCTTTAATTTCGTCTGGAAATTTATCAGTAAATTCTATAGCTCTATTAATCGGTTTTGTAGTACCTTGAAAAATATCATGTCCTAAAAACCGTATTTTAGTTTGAAATATTTTCATCTTAGGAAAGAGACGACTAAACCATTCTTTTTAATAACATGTAAAAAAGTATTAAGGTGTTTGAAATGTTGATCTAAGGAATCTGAAAATATTAGGACATCATCAATATAGACTATAATATTTTGAGTATAAGGATTAAAAATATCATTCATGATATTTTGAAACTCAGATGGAGCATTTTTTAATCCAAAAGGCATTACTTTCCATTCATAATGTCCAAAAGGAACATTGAAGGCGGTTTTGTATCTATCTTTTTCCTCTATTTGAATTTGCCAAAATCCACTTTTCATATCAAACTTTGAGAAGATTTTTGCATTAAAAAGACGGCTCAATAAATCTTTTTTATTAGGGATTGGGTACCTAATCCATTGTAAGACTTTATTAAGAGGTTTATAATTAATTACTAATCTAGGAACCCCTCTTTCTTTTTCCGCTTGATTCATACATAAAAAGCAGCACAACTCCAAGGAGATTTAGATGGTCTAATTAATTTTTATCTAATAAGGTTTGAATTTCCTTTTTGCAAAATTCTAACATTTCTTGATTCATTTGAATAGGTCTTGCTTTAGTAGGAATAGATTTTTCTGAAAATTCTTTTTCATAGGGGAGTGAAACCATATGTTTTTTCCTTTCCCAAAAAGCATTAGGAATATCAGCACAAACTTCTTCTTTAAATTTTTGTTCTAAATCACATATTTTCTTTTGAATATAAGGGCTTTTTAAATTCTCTTCTATTTTTAAGTATGATATTTCTTGTTGTAAAAGAGAAATTTGAGATTCTTTATTAGTTATTGTATTTACTTGTTGGAATATAGACGAAGATTGTAATATAGCCAAATCCTTTTGGTAAACTGGTGCAAGAAATTGAAAAGATATTTTCTTTCCCATAATATTAGTATGAACACCCATACGATCAACTGAGAAAGGATAAATTTGAGTAATAAAAGGAGTACCAAGTATTATTTCATTATTTATATCCTTTACTAAAATGAATGTATTTTTAAAGCAATAACCTTGATTACAAATATATGCATTAGGGAGCTTATATTTTATTTTTAAAGGTTCACCATTAGCACTATGTAACTTTTCTGTTGTTTTTTCATAGAAGATGCTAGGAATTAGTCCTTCTCTTATACAATTTTGATCAGCTCCACTATCAGTAATGCTATAGTATTTAAATAAAAGTCATTACCTATTTTAAGTGAAATGAGAATATACCATTTTTGAAAATTTATTTTATCTATAATATTTATTTGATCTTCTCTAGGTTCTTGAGACGAAATTTGAATAGGAGGTGAATTTGAAGTAGATGGTTGATCCTTTAGACTATTATTTGGTTCTAACAAAGCTATTCTAGTTTGAAGTTCTAAGTCTTTAGTTTTGAATTCTAACAATTGTTCTTTAATCTCTTTTACTTGAGTTTTAAGAGTGCTAACTTCAGTTTGTAAATCTTTAGTTGTAATTTGTTTAAAAATATTAGGAGTCGGATATTGATCAAATATTTTTGATAAAGTAACTGGTTCAGTTCTAGTAGGATTTTCCTTTTTGCAAACAATATCTTTTAACTTTAAAAGGTATTCCTTTTTTATATCTGGATCGTTAATTTTGTCTATTAGTTCAAATAAAAATTCTTTTTCATTATTATCTTTTGTAATAACATTAACGGAAGGAGCAAGGATAAAGTCTACATATTTTTTGGATAGTCCAGTTTTGAAAATTAATCGGAAAAGATATTTCCTTACTTTGTACTATGTTTGAGTTATCACTATCATGTGAAAATAACTTTCTAACAAAAGTAGCCATGATCATATAATAATAAAATTTAGTGCACGTAGCAGATAAGTAAATGCATATAAATGGGACCAACGGGACCACCCTTACCGGGACCACCTTTTCTCCTCTTAACGGCTGACCAACGGATTTAACAAGGGCTGACCAACGTCTGACCAACACTTAGTGCAATTTCTTAACTACTAAACTCACAAAATTATATTTTATATGAGTAGGTAGCTTTTAGTGAAAAGTACTAACACTAGATAGTTAAACTAAACTTAGTACATATAATAGATAATAGATTTTCCTTTTAAATAAACAAAACTAACTATTCTAATAAAATATGTAGATTTTATCAAATGATTGTGATATAGTGCAAGTTTACGTAAAGTAAACATGTACATCAAAGTAACTAAAAAAAAAACCACAAAAAGACGGAATAGCAACCCATCCTACTATTAGTAGTACTAGTATGAGTAATTAGACTGTTTTAGGCTTAATATCGGCAGATCCTACCCCGCGGCGATTTTTTTGGCTCGGATACCAGGACGCACCCCAGGACTGGACGGGTTATGGACCGTTCCGGACGTAGTTCAGATTAATTATATAGCGAAATATATAGCGAAAGGGGACTGTTTGGTAGGTAATTAATCTCGTCAAAAAAACTTTGAAAATAAAAGTTTTGAAATTTATTTTTGATTTTTTAAAAAAGTAATTTAAAATTTGAACAGATGTTTTGAATAGTTTGAACAGATGTTGAAAGCAATTAAAAGAGACGCAGATATGAATAATAACTTACTTTGATTAACTTTGAATGATCCTACAAAAGGATTGAGTAACAACTAATTTTGAGCGAGAGGCTTTTGTAATAGATTCCTAAATTTTTCTCTCTAAATTTTTCTACTGAAGAAAACACTTGATCAAAAAAACTTGATGTCTACGGAGATGTAATACATGGTATTTATAGTACATGGAAACTGTTTGATAAGTTTTGTCGTCTTTCTTTCGATAAACGTTGCCGTATGCAAACATTGCCGTATAAAGACAGACGTAGCTTTTCTTTGAATTCATCTGCTATCTTTGAGTTGATCCGGTGGAATATGTTTGATAAGTTTCTTCTGATAGTTTTGATTGTGGGTTTTGGATTATTTGTAAATGAAGATTTTGGTTTTTTGTGAATTTTGTGGAATGGGTTTGTGCATGCCCGTGGATGGCTTTGCACTTTGTAGGATATTTTGTTTTTGTAGTTTAATCCCTTTGTTCTTTTGTGCCTTTGTACAATTCATCAGATAGTCAGGTGGCATACCGGATATTTGATGAGTCGTCATAGGAGTACCTGCATTGAAAATGTTAGTAAAATATGTCCCTTATTTTTGCCTAAGTGATATTCACTTAGCGGGATCTTTTTATTTTTTATTTTTTTTAATGTCCTAATTTTTGCCAGGAAGATCCTGCGGACAATTTTCTAATAATTTGAATAAGAGTATTTTTCCTTCTTGAGAGAGAAATTTGCCAGCTCTGAGTTGAGACAAATATGGAATTAATGGTTCAGAGTGGTTAACTCCAGTAATGAAATACTCTTGTAGCCATGTAGGAAAAACAACTGTTGTATTGGATTCGCAATGGATAAAAGTAACAGGGTCTTTGTCATTGTTTCGAATTAATTCTTCAATTTTGCGGATGATGTAGAAAAACCCGTATGCTCTTGCTTGAGTTGGATGTAAGACAGCGGGATTTTTGGAATAACGATCACACTTTACTATATTAATGAGTATGAGGTAGTGGGTTGATTTGATTTTGTCGTCCACCATTTCTATGTTGGCGCAAATGACTTCTTCATAAGTCCACTCTCTCCTTTGAAGAGAGCATACTGTTGAAAATATGTATTGCTGGAATTTTGTGAACTCTTGAAAAAATTATGTGTCTGGTTTTGGTACTTCGTAAAATTTCCTTACCAAGCCATATTTCCATAATTGAAAATATGGATCAGTTTTTAGAATGTTTCTTGTGGAAATAAAGAATCCTCCAGTTTGGCGTCCCCATGTTCGCCAAATGTTATTAGGGGATATTTTTTCGGATGTTAGGAAATTGATATACCAGCTGTTGAAGTTTTCTTGCTTTACTTTGTTGATGATGATTTCCTGCATATCGGTTGGAAGCTGATATATTTGGATGATTAATTCACATATGAAAAGTTTGGAAATTGTTTTATGTATTGTAGGTAAAGCATGGATTTTGGCTGTTTGAGTGAGGTTAATTGATAAGTCCTTTGTAGTGGGGGAAAGTTTTTTGAATAAATCTTGAATACCTTGGGTATGAATTCTTCTTTTTTGTGTGAGGTATGGGTTTTGGGTTTTGGAACTGGAAGGTGTTTGAGTTTTCTGCATCTGAAATGATTAAATGAGTAAATATGAATAAAAATTAATTTTGATTAATGAAAATAATTTTTATAAGCCTTTTTGAAATTCAACAAATATTATTACAACATCCTTTTTGACAAAACGGGGCTGATTCTTTTGAACAACAAGAGGTTGATTGTAACCGTCTTGAAAATTAAAAGAGTTTACTTAACTATAATTGTAATTATTTATTATATATTCTTATTTTATTCGAATTGGAAAATTAATATTATATTTATTATGATACATTAAAGTTATTTACGAAATTAAATTTCGTAAGTTAATGTGTGGTTTTATTTCATATTTTCATAAAATATGTCTGATTGGGTTAAGTATTGTAGTTAAAAAAAAAAAAAAGAGAAATCCAACCCCATTTACAATTTTCTTCCTCCTCATTTCGTGTCTCATTGAGAGACAACCAGAGGACTTCTTCCTCTTGCTTCGTGTCTTCAGTTCAAGGTGCCACAGAGGTTTCTCACAAAATCATCACAAATCCACCAAAACTGACCTTATAATTCTTCAATTAATCGAAGAAGCCAAAACCCCAAACCCCATATTTATCTCCTCCCCGTGAAAAACCCGAAGCCCCTCACCTTCCCTGTGAAAACCCAAAACCAGATCCCTCGAAAGCCTGCACTCTCGCCTCGCTGGTGTTCTCCGAGGCTGCCGGAAACCCGCACCACTCTCTCCTCCTCTGTTTCGTCGCTGCTAGTGTTGTTCGTGGGGTGTCGCCCTGCGCTGCTGCTCCTCGTGCGTCGCGTCGCACCAAAGCCGTTGGCTTCGCCGGAGTTTCCCTCATCGGCTCGCGTTGCTGCTGGTGTCGTTGTTGTTCGGTTTCTGCCGTCACCTCCCCTGCCTTGTTTTCTCTCCCCTGTCCGCGTGTCGTTGTTGCTGCTGCCGTTGTTAACTGTCGTCGCTGTTGTGCTATGGCGGTGGTGCCGCAGTTGCTTTGGCCTCCGCGAATCGTAGCTCGCCGGATTAGCGTGTTCTTTTCCCTTCCTTGCTTGCCTCTCGATGTGGCCATGACTTAGTGGTACTATACCCTCCTTTTCTTCTCTTACTATTCTTTATATGTTAGAAGTTATCATTGAGATTCTAAATTCTGAAATTTGGAGTATTAATTGTGGATGTTTGAATTTGATTTCTTGAGTTATTGTAAGTATTACAACTATGCTAATTTTAGTATTACTTGAATTAATATGAAAGACTTGGTTAGTGTTAATCCTTGAGGAAATTGGGGTTGGGTGTGAATTCATATATTAAAATTGGATTGTGTTTATGTTGGATGATTTCACAAATAGAATATCATTGAATTGTTGTGAATAATTAGTGGTACATGTATATTGATATGCTCATATACTTTATTGATAAATTAGGTTGATTTAGTGTTAGTTTTATGAAAGATTAGTACATATAAGTTTTCGAACTAGTTTAGTAAGATGTGTTAGTTTAGCATGATTAATGGAAGTTATACTCTAGCTATGTTGGGTAGTAAGGAAATCTAATTGAATTATGTGTTCGATTAGAGGTAGTTATTTGAATAAGTAGAAGAGTTCATAGTAAGAGGAATCAAAAATGATTATTGGTATTACTTGATATTGTTAGTGAAACCATGATTGAGTTATGGACTTGAAGAGTTATTTAAAAAGCGATAATTATTCTTAGAAGGTTAGTAGTATAGAATTGGTTATGTTAGTGTTACTGTCTCCTAATCAAGGAGTTGTAGTTTGATTCGTGAATCATTCATATTTGAGAAAGTCGATCGAGTTAGTTTTATATAATTAAACTAGATGAGAAATTTGTTATTAGTTAATGGTTAAAGAATTGGAATGTTGTGAGCTATTAAGAGTTAATCTATATTTCTTGGTCCTAATGTTAATAGAAAGTGGTTAATCCTTGAATAATATTTATGTTATCAATCAGAATAGTTGTTCGAGTTCATTGTTAATTATGTTATAGAAGTCCTGGTTTTTGGCTTAAATGATCTTTATAAGTGTTTAAAGGTGACTTAAGTAACATATTGATATAGTAATGAAATTATGTTATTGGTTTGTTTATGCGATACATGAAAGTTGTTTCTACGTTGTTATGGAAGTTCACTGAATTGTGGAAGGTGGTATACCTGATTTATAATTAGAATTCTAATTGTAGGTTATTCTTTTGTCAAAGTATATACTATATTAATAAGTGGATTGATGTGGTAAGTTTGTCATAAGTGTTCTACTTATACTAGAATGATGTTTTAGAATTGGTTGGGTGTAATTCTATAAATAAAAGATTAGTTATATGAAAATCTATAATACTATAATAATGTGAAGAGTATGAAAGTTAGATTACTTAACTATGGATTAGATTAGTGAAGATGTGTTTGATAAAGTATCCTAAATGGGATGACTATAAATAGAATAATATAATAAAGTGATGTTGATTGATTAGAATTGAGAGGACTAATAAGTTGGTTATAAGATTACTTAAGTGCAAGTTTGTGCATTACTTTAAAGTAGTTTGAATTACATAATTAAATGACTTCTAATTAGAAGAGAGGTTGACTCGCTATATTAAGTAAGATTATGATCCACTAATGGTTGTTATTAGAATCGAACCTACGAGAAAACATGACCCATAATTGACTAGGTCTAATCGACCTTTGTTTCATGAATCTCGAGTTGTGGAATCTACGCTAACTCTCTTAGTTAATTCTAAGAGAGAGATTTTTTGTAATTGTTGATGGTGTTTGATAACGGTTATTTTCATTATTAAGATGAGTCTATATAGATATTGGTGAAGTGAAAAAGAATATGAACTATCTATATGCAAAAGTATGCGTTGTATGGAGTTGGTTTAGTAACTCTCGTTAGTTAATTCTAGCTGAGAGACCATTTGCTATTGTTGTTGGTATTGACCATATATGATTGCTTATGAGTTGTGGTAATTTATAAGTTCTATGATTGAAATTGAGTTGAATCTAGTCACATAACTACACTGACCTTGAAATTCATAAGAAAGCACGATAGCATGTGATTATAGTTTTCTAGAGTGAAGTCTTCTAGTGTGGTTGGTTATGCAACAATCGTTTATAATTAATAAAGCTAGCGGATGAGTTCCGAGAATGATTAGTTGTGTTATAAATGATCATCGAAAGGAATCTGAAAGGGGAAAGTAGCCTCGTCTGAGTCGACGGATGAGGTGACATGAACAGTGCCCCATGGACTGTGAACCTTGGGGCCTCACAGGGAAACCTGCCCATTACTCTGTGAGGCGATAATCGGGCGATATATCAGGTAATGTGAAACCTGTGGATGGCTGATGAAATCAGCGGAAAAATGTACTCCGGACTAGTCGCGGTTATTGGCCAAAAGTAAAGCGAATGGTTGGGTGACGACCCCACTGTCGGAGTGTAAGCTTTGTCTCCTCCGCCGCGTTCTCTTTCCTCCTAGTTAAAAGGAATGTTATTTCAAAGTATGAAAGTTATATCGATAGTGGATACCCGATAAGGAATCGTATCATGGTAAGTTGTTTCGATATCAGATTCTCGATAAGGAATCGTATCTTGTTATGTGGATTCCTGATAAGGAATCATATCTCGTTATTGGATTCCTGATAAGGAATCGTTATGATGAAAGTTATGTCATTTATTACCTGATAAGGGTTTATGTAAGACAGTATAAGGGAATGATTGATAGAGTATGAAAACATAAGTTTGGAGTTCTGATAAGAAATCAATTAAAGGAAATAAAGTATATAGCTTGTATCAAGGTTGGTGACCTCATATTCCTACTATGGAATCGTGGTAAGTTGAAAGGTTGATTAAATGAGAATATATGAAACATGTTATTGTTGGGAGTCACCTTATCGTGTTGTTACTATGTGATTGGTGTTGTATTAGGAAACATGAAATTGAAAATATAATATGTATGTTCAACAAGAATATTGCTGCTAAGCATGCCGTGGTTGATGTGATTATTGAACTCATGTTAATTATGTGAGAGTCATTTTCAAGTAAAAGCCACCAAAGCATGTGTTACTCTTGTTTATGGGTTAGTACTCAGCTTTGCTGATGTGTGTACGTTGTTTTGTCATTTCTGTGGCCTGTCACTTGGTGGGTGGCAGTATCTTATATGTTTCAGGTTGAAGCCGTGAGTTATTCTTTTGCAAGCTGAAGCGGATACGAGATGGTGCAGTATTATATTTGTTATTGAAGTGAGGACGCTCCACTTGTAATAGTTAATCGTTTAATTTCTATAATATATTTTCTTTATTTAAGAATCGCTAGCTAAGTGCTCCTGATTCTCTGCTGGTTGTTGCTCCGCGAAAGCGTTGAGATTGTTGAGCTTTGGGATTTGAAAATATTTTATTTATTAAAATTGTAACGGTTCATATTATTTTTCGCTTTAGCGTTGTCCTATTTTCAAAGACTCTGCCCGGATTTTCTGTAGAAATTCATGAGAATAGAGTCTGAGAATCAGAGCATAGTTATAATAGTTAACTTATTTGAATAGAGTTGGGAATTGAGTTCCACACTCTCCGATGTAGTTCGGTGAGTGTGATGGTAATAGTTTGGGTTATCTCGACTAGAGTCTCTTTCGCTGTGCTTAATCCTTTGTAAGCTGGTCGGGAGAATTCGGGCTGTTACATTGATTCATTATCTGATTTTATTTGTAGTAGATTATCTTCACTATGGTCAGTAAGATTATGTTCCGAGGAAGTTTCTAGCGAATATAAGGCTAAAATTTTTTGTTGAAGGTCTGGATCATGACCACATAATTCATTAACCTTTTGTTTAAGTCACATTCTTAGCCTTATGACCTACTCGTCCACATTTATAACAATAAATTGGTCTTTTGGAATCTATAATTTTCTTTGGTGGTTGGTGGTGCCTTAAAGGTCTTTTTATAATATGGGTCGTTATTAATAATTTTTCAGTTGGTCGGAAATTTCCCTTATCTCTTTTTATTGATGGCAGAGGGAGGTTGAATTTTGGGTAAACCAAAAGCAGCACAAAAACTTCCTAATTCTCTACGTCTTTCCCTTTTTTCAGATGAATATTTACTTTGAATTGCTAATTCCTGACACAAAGCAATTGCTTCTTTTTTAACAAAGGAAAATATTTGCCCATAAGTCATACTATCATATGGAATTTCATCTTGACCCGCACTTTCTCTTAATTTTAGGAATATTCTTTGAGAAAATAGGGATGGAAGACCAGATATAAACCTTTCTTTCCAAAAAGATTGATTGCAATCACCTCTTCTAAAAATATTACTAAGGAATACATCTTTATACCATCGATAATCATCTAGTGTAGGACACCTAAGATTAGTAAGAACTACTTGGTTTGTTGACATTTCCTCCTTTGGATTACCAATAAAATGCATAGCAATCATATTAATAAGATTGAGCTTCCATCTAAGCTTGTTGTTCATTTTCTATTTTAACGTGATTAAAAATTTGAACTTTAGTTTCCATATTAATACTATTGTCCCACCAATTTCTTAATTGACCAGTAAAACCAGTTGTGAGAAAATCTATAATAGTATGTTCTTGAGCATTTCTTGACCTATAAGTAGTTATGGCCATGGTCATTTCAGAAAGAACATTTAATATTTCATATTTGATTTTCCATCGATATTCCATTCATAAACTGCAGTTCCATCATATTGTGAGTCTCTGAATTTATGTCGTTCTTCATATTGAATATCTGGTGGAGAGTGTCTAGTATAATAATTTCTACTAGAGACATTTTTCCAAGAACTATTATTTATTTTATTGATTTTATTTTCATCGTCATCATTGAATTGATTGATTATTTGAACTATATTTATCCAAAACATTAATTTATTAGTTGACTTGGAAGTACTTAAATTAGATAATTTTTCTTCAATCTTACTAATTAAAGGAGTTGTTTTTTCAGGTAAATTAAAGATTTTTGACGATGTATAGGAATTCTTGAAGTATTAATATACGGAGCAGCTATGTCGAAGGGAAATTTTGTTTCCTTTTTATTTATAGATAAAGTTTCTATTTAGATGTAATGTCATCAATATCAGGAGATTTTTTTGACTCTAGTTGTATAGATAATTTTCTATTTGTTTTGAAATGGAGTGTGAGAAGTTGGTTTGAATAATTATTTTGGTGATATATCTTTTTTATGTCACCTAAATTGACAGAGGAGGAGTTGTCATCTTCTCTTCCTTTTTTAAAAGGAGCCATAACAAAAGATCCTTCATTATTATTAACTTGAATTTCAGTTAACGGAGGATGAATAGACTTAATTATACTTCCATCTTTTAAAGTCCAGCTTTGAATTAAACTACCTGTCATGTTTATTTGATTTTTATTAAAGGGATAAAATATATTATTTTTTATGGTGTAAGTTGAAAACCAGATGAAAAAAGGAATATTAATTTCTAATTTTTTCATATCAGAAATCCATTCTAGTCTAACGTGATTTCTAGCACTTGATCAAAACATCCAAAGAACCAATCTTTTTTATCATTATTTTGTTTTGAATAAAAGTCATTATGAATATATTCTAAGTCTATTTGAAATTCCTTTTTAATAACATTAATAGAGGAAAAGGTAGGAGGTTTCATGGCTGAAGAAGTAGGTGAATTAGAATTAGTAGAAGATTCTCCTACTGGTTCAGGTATTGGGTTTTTATAACGAATTTTGAAGATTCTTCAAAATGTAAATTTTTTGAAGCTGCGTTTGAGGATTATTATAAGAATTATCCTCATACGAAGGTCGAGCATTTTCATAGGAGGTTGATGGTCTAGCTCTTTCATAATTAGTACCTAACTTTATTATTACTTGACCATCAGGTTCTTCTATAATTTGATCAATTTTCTTTTGAGTAATGTTTCTAGGAGGAGGATTATAATGAATTAAAAATTGTTTAGGAATAGTAATTTCATTCCATTTTAATTTTTTAGGAGTAAAAGTAGCCGCACTTTCAGTTTCAACTTTTAAGAGTATAGTTTCATCTATAGTGGGATGAAGTAAACATTTTGGATTAAGTTGAGAAGATAAAAGTCTAAAATAGACACGGTAAATTAATGCAAATTTTAACATATTCCCTAAATTGTACTGTTGAATTATTTGAAAGATGGACATCTAGAACTAAAGTGTCTAGTATCCATGGATCGGTTAAGTCTACCGTAAAGTTTGGACAACAATTAAAGTAGATTGGGCCATTACAAATATTAGTTTGAATCATAGCTAAAAGGGAATCTTTATAGCCAACTAACGGATTATCTCTTAGAGCTATATATATTGGACAATCAAGACCTTCTCTAGACAGTGGTTTTAAGGCTATTTGAATCAACCAAAATGAATATACCTATATGTTTTAAGTATTTATCTATAGATGTCTTATTAAGTAATTTAATACTTTGAAATTCCTGATTTAAACTCGTAGTTTCCTCATGATGCTTAATAGAAAAAGCAGTCTTAAAATCAAGTTTTCCTATTTGATAAATTGTATCGATATGTTTCTAGGTATAGTCCAGTTTTGAAAATTAATCGGAAAAGATATTTCCTTACTTTGTACTATGTTTGAGTTATCACTATCATGTGAAAATAACTTTCTAACAAAAGTAGCCATGATCATATAATAATAAAATTTAGTGCACGTAGCAGATAAGTAAATGCATATAAATGGGACCAACGGGACCACCCTTACGGGACCACCTTTTCTCCTCTTAACGGCTGACCAACGGATTTAACAAGGGCTGACCAACGTCTGACCAACACTAAGTGCAAGTTCTTAACTACTAAACTCACAAAATTATATTTTATATGATAGGTAGCTTTTAGTGAAAAGTACTAACACTAGATAGTTAAACTAAACTTAGTACATATAAAGATAATAGATTTTCCTTTTAAATAAACAAAACTAACTATTCTAATAAAATATAGTAGATTTATCAAATGATTGTGATATAGTGCAAGTTTACGTAAGATGTAAATATGTACATCAAAGTAACTAAAAAACAAAACCACAAAAAACGGAATAGCAACCCATCCTACTATTAGTAGTACTAGTATGAGTAATTAGACTGTTTTAGGCTTAATATCGGTAGATCCTACCCCCCGGCGATTTTTTGGCTCGGATACCAAGACGCACCCCAGGACTGGACGGGTTATGGACCGTTCCGGACGTAGTTCAGATTAATTATATAGCGAAAGGGGGACTGTTTGGTAGGTAATTAATCTCGTCAAAAAACTTTGAAAATAAAAGTTTTGAAATTTATTTTTGATTTTTTAAAAAAGTAATTTAAAATTTGAACAGATGTTTTGAATAGTTTGAACAGATGTTGAAAGCAATTAAAAGAGACGCATATATGAATAATAACTTACTTTGATTGAACTTTGAATGATCCTACAAAAGGATTGAGTAATAACTAATTTTGAGTGGGTGACTTTTGTAATAGATTCCTAAATTTTTCTCTCTAAATTTTTGTACTGAAGAAAACACTTGATCAAAAAAACTTGATGTCTACGGAGATGTAATACATGGTAATTTTAGTACATGGAAACTGTTTGATAAGTTTCGCCGTCTTTCTTTCGATAAACGTTGCCGTATGCAAACATTGCCGTATAAAGACAGACGCAGCTTTTCTTTGAATTCATCTGCTATCTTTGAGTTGATCTAGTGGAATATGTTTGATAAGTTTCTTCTGATTGTTTTGATTGTGGGTTTTGGATTATTTGTAAATGAAGATTTTGGTTTTTTGTGAATTTTGTGGAATAGGTTTGTGCATGCCCGTGGATGGCTTTGCACTTTGTAGGATATTTTGTTTTTGTAGTTTAATCCCTTTGTTCTTTTGTGCCTTTGTACAATTCATCAGATAGTCAGGTGGCATACCGGATATTTGATGAGTCGTCATAGGAATACTGCATTGAAAATGTTAGTAAAATATGTCCCTTATTTTTGCCTAAGTGATATTCACTTAGCGGGATCTTTTATTTTTTATTTTTTTTAATGTCCTAATTTTTGCTAGGAAGATCCTGCGGACAATTTTCTAATAATTTGAATAAGAGTATTTTTCCTTCTTGAGAGAGAAATTTGCCAGCTCTGAGTTGAGACAAATATGGAATTAATGGTTCAGAGTGGTTAACTCCAGTAATGAAATACTCTTGTAGCCATGTAGGAAAAACAACTGTTGTATTTCCGCAATGGATAAAAGTAACAGGGTCTTTGTCATTGTTTCAAATTAATTCTTCAATTTTGCGGATGATGTAGAAAAACCCGTATGCTCTTGCTTGAGTTGGATGTAAGACAGCGGGATCTTTGCAATAACGATCACACTTTACTATATTAATGAGTATGAGGTAGTGGGCTGGTTTGATTTTGCCGTCCACCATTTCTATGTTGGCGCAAATGACTTCTTCATAAGTCCACTCTTTCCTTTGAAGAGAGCATACTGTTGAAAATATGTATTGCTGAAATTTTGTGAACTCTTGAAAAAATTCTGTGTCTGGTTCTGGTACTTCGTAAAATTTCCTTACCAAGCCATATTTCCATAATTGAAAATATGGATCAGTTTTTTGAATGTTTCTTGTGGATATAAAGAATCCTCCAGTTTGGTAATATGAAAATATTAATATAGACCGTCCCCATGTTCGCCAAATGCTATAAGGGGATATTTTTTCGGATGTTAGGAAATTGATATACCAGCTGTTGAAGTTTTCTTGCTTTACTTTGTTGATGATGATTTCCTGCATATCGGTTGGAAGCTGATATATTTGGATGATTAGTTCATATATGAAAAGTTTGGAAATGGTTTTATGTATTGTAGGTAAAGCATGGATTTTGGTTGTTTGAGTGAGGTTAATAAGTCCTTTGTAGTGGGGGAAAGTTTTTTGAATAAATCTTGAATACCTTGGGTATGAATTCTTCTTTTTTGTGTGAGGTATGGGTTTTGGGTTTTGGAACTGGAAGATGGTCGAGTTTTCTGCATCTGAAATGATTAAATGAGTAAATATGAATAAAAATTAATTTTGATTAATGAAAATAATTTTTATAAACCTTTTTGAAATTCAACAAATATTATTACAACATCCTTTTTGACAAAACGGGGCTAATTCTTTTGAATATAAGGGCTTTTCAAATTCTCTTCTATTTTTAAGTATGATATTTCTTGTTGTAAAAGAGAAATTTGAGATTCTTTATTAGTTATTGTATTTACTTGTTGGAATATAGACGAAGATTGTAGTATAGCCAAATCCTTTTGGTAAACTGGTGCAAGAAATTGAAAAGATATTTTCTTTCCCATAATATTAGTATGAACACCCATACGATCAACTGAGAAAGGATAAATTTGAGTAATAAAAGGAGTACCAAGTATTATTTCATTATTTATATCCTTTACTAAAATGAATGTATTTTTAAAGCAATAACCTTGATTACAAATATATGCATTAGGGAGCTTATATTTTATTTTTAAAGGTTCACCATTAGCACTATGTAACTTTTCTGATGTTTTTTCATAGAAGATGCTAGGAATTAGTCCTTCTCTTATACAATTTTGATCAGCTCCACTATCCAGTAATGCTATAGTATTTAAATGAAAGTCATTACCTATTTTAAGTAAAATGAGAATATACCATTTTTGAAAATTTATTCTATCTATAATATTTATTTGATCTTCTCTAGGTTCTTGAGATGAAATTTGAATAGGAGGTGAATTTGAAGTAGATGGTTGATCCTTTAGACTATTATTTGGTTCTACCAAAGCTATTCTAGTTTGAAGTTCTAAGTCTTTAGTTTTGAATTCTAACAATTGTTCTTTAATCTCTTTTATTTGAGTTTTAAGAGTGCTAACTTCAATTTGTAAATCTTTAGTTGTAATTTGTTTAAAACTATTAGGAGTCGGATATTGATCAAATATTTTTGATAAAGTAACTGGTTCAGTTCTAGTAGGATTTTCCTTTTTGCAAACAATATCTTTTAACATTAAAAGGTATTCCTTTTTTATATTTGGATCGTTAATTTTGTCTATTAGTTCAAATAAAAATTCCTTTTCATTATTATCTTTTGTAATAACATTAACGAAAGGAGCAAGGATAAAGTCTACATATTTTTTTGGAATAGTCCAGTTTTGAAAATTAATCGGAAAAGATATTTCCTTACTTTGTACTATGTTTGAGTTATCACTATCATGTGAAAATAACTTTCTAACAAAAGTAGCCATGATCATATAATAATAAATTTTAGTGCACGTAGCAGATAAGTAAATGCATGTAAATGGGACCAACGGGACCACCCTTACCGGGACCACCTTTTCTCCTCTTAACGGCTGACCAACGGATTTAACAAGGGTTGACCAACGTCTGACCAACACTTAGTGCAAGTTCTTAACTACTAAACTCACAAAATTATATTTTATATGACGTAGGTAGCTTTTAGTGAAAAGTACTAACACTAGATAGTTAAACTAAACTTAGTACATATAATAGATAATAGATTTTCCTTTTAAATAAACAAAACCTAACTATTCTAATAAAATATAGTAGATTTTATCAAATGATTGTGATATAGTGCAAGTTTACGTAAGATGTAAACATGTACATCAAAGTAACTAAAAAACAAAACCACAAAAAACGGAATAGCAACCCATCCTACTATTAGTAGTACTAGTATGAGTAATTAGACTGTTTTAAACTTAATATCGGCAGATCCTACCCCCCGGCGATTTTTTTGGCTCGGATACTAGAACGCACCCCAGGACTGGACGGGTTATGGACCGTTTTCGGGACGTAGTTCAGATTAATTATATAGCGAAAGGGGGAACATTTATCAAGGGATGATAGAACAGTAGGCGGTAAAGTAAAACTTTGCATCTGATAATTAGCTTTCATTGCCATATTAGATTGGATAAGAATGGTCCAACCAGCATGAGTTAGAGAATTTGCTTTCCATTTGGTTAGCTGAGAAGACACTTTTCTTGAATTTCGGCAAACATCGCATTTGCTACTTTGCTACTAATAATTGGACAACCAAGATATTTTCCTAATGATAAAGACTCCTCCATTTGCAAAATATTAGCAAAATTAGTAGAAACTACTCCAGAAATATTTTATGTATATTGAAATGTGGACTTATGAAAATTAACAAGCTAATCTGACATAGAACCGCGGCCGTCTCAAAGATTTTAGGGGCCCTGTTCTAAAATTCAAATCAGGCCCTTTGTTTTTTTAAATAATCATACAATTTTCAAATATTTAATATTGAGTTTATAAACACTTATTTCAAAATAGTATCAAATGTCGATTTTATTTGAAGATGAAGTACACAAGCCAAATCAATACGTAAGTACCCTGTACATGTTATTAAAATTACAATCTAAAGACTCATGTAATCATGTGCATTCATTTGACTTAAAAAATGATACACATAAATCCAATCTCTGCTCTAAAAAAATCCCAAGTCTCCCTTAAAAACGAAACACATAGTCATGTTATTCAAAATTACAATTTACAAACTCATTTATTAAGATAACTATATATAAATGATATACTCATATATGAAACGAAACATATAATCATACTTATAAATCAATTTTAAATATAAGCCATTAGAAAAGGTTCATCATCCATAGTTATCAATTCTATGATAACTGTTTCTGACTAGAAATTAAGGATGCCAATTGCCTTTCTAAGGAAATACCGGATCAGATCTGAATGTCCTGTGTCAATAGTCCGTACGCCGGAATCCTGCAAAAGGTAAGGTTAGACTGCCCCGGAGGTGGTTCCGGGATCGCCTCTCCGACGCTCAAGTCAGTGATCAAGCTAGAGAGATAAAGTCTAGAGAGAGATGCTCTGATTTGCTAGGTAAGAATTTAATACCTTCTCATTGATGAGGGGGTTGAGTATTTATAGTGCTTAGGAGCTCCCAGCTGTAGGCTAGCTGGAAGGCACTGACAGCTGGAGGAAGCCACCATGAATGGCCCCCTGAAGGGCTCAGGAACCTGTTGGGCATTGATTTGCTTTTAGCTGGGCCATCCTCAGAAAGAGCCCAAAAAATTAGCCCCACGACAGGAATAGGGAGTCTCGAGGCCTTGCTGAAGCGTTTCCTGTTCATGGCGGAACCTGGACCATCCTGAGGCAGCACCGACCCGGTCTTGGAAGGGAGGGTGTGCCGACCCGGTCTCCTCGAGGAGAGAGGAGGCATGTGTCGACCCAATCTCTTTTGAGGAGAGGGTGGATGAGCATGCCGACCTGGTCTGCTCGAGGAGAAGGGAGGCATGTGCCGACCCGGTCCCTTTTAAGGAGAGGGGGAATTGTCGTGGCGACCCGGTCTCCTTTGAGGAGAGGGTGGATGAGCGTGCCGACCCGGTCTCCTCGAGGAGAGGGGAGGCATGTGCCGACCCGGTCTTTTTGGAGGAGAGGGGAAGCATGCGCCGACCCGGTTTCTTTTGAGGAGAGGGGAGGCAAGTGCCGATCCGGTCTCCTGTGAGGAGAGGATGGATGGGCGTGCCGACCAGATCTCCTCAAGAAAGGAGAGGCATGTGCCGACCCGGTCTCTTTTGAGGGGAAGGGGGAATGCCCCTCGCTACTGGACCGAGCTCAAGGGATGCGGCTCGGACGTGGGACTAATGAGCCCCACGCTTGTCCGAGTCGGTCCTGCTCACTTAGGGACTTAGTGATATGATTGGTCAACTTGGCCAAGGGGGGTCCCTTTGGGCCGACTTGGATAGAAGCGGCTCGGATGAGGGGCCACTAAGCCCCAGGCTTGTCCGAGTCGGTACCATCTCTTCGCTAAGTTACCGGGAACTTAGGGGAGTGACTCAACCAAGGAGGGGGGGGGCCTCCTTGGGTCGAGTTAGGTGGACGCGGCTTGGATGAGGGACCAATGATCCCCATGCTGGTCCGAGCCGGTGCCGGTTCTCGTTAAGTCAATCGGGGACTTAGGATATTGACTCAACCAAAGAGGATAGCCTCCTTGGGTCGAGTTGGTTGGACGCGGCTCGGATGAGGGGATAATGAGCCCCATGCTTGTCCGAGCCGGTGCCGAGAATTTTGAATCGTTGGCTAGAGTGACCGAGCTAGTGATCTTGGCTTATGAACTTGAGCTGGTGAACTTGAGCTGGTGAACTTGAGCTGGTGAACATAATGGCCACTTAAACCCGGAATGCCACGTGGCAGTCGTGGATTATTGGGGTGCTAGAAAACATGGTGGCGATTCAACTTCCGGGAATCTCTAGAAGCTTCGCGACCCTTCATCTTCTTTAGGGCGCGTCTTTTGGCGATTTTGGACCATCTGAGAGGCCCATCAAGGGGCTGAAAGGCAGGTCCCGGTCCATTACCGGACGCGGGACACGGAACCCTAGGAAATTTTCCTATAAGCAGGGAGAGAGGAGAGAGATTTTGCCACTTTCTCCACATTTCTCTCTCTCTAAAATTTGTGTTTTCTGCTCTCTCTCTACTTTAGAGTTCTTTCTCTCTCTAAGTCCGGGTTACCCTTTTCTTCGTCCGACCAGGTACGCTTTTATTTTGATTTTTCGCTAAGTCTTTTCTGTTTCCTTTTAATAAAATCGACCGACCCCCTCTTGTTGATAAATAATGGGGAGCTCGTCCGAGTCGGTGACACCTCCTCCTTCACCTCCTTACAATTTAGCCGAGGAGGTGAGGGGAATGGGACTGGTATTGGTGTCAACTTTAATAAGTTTCCCGGATCCCTCGGCTGTGCCTGAGGCGCTTTCCCTCCCGAGTACTCCTTCGCAAGCTGAGGAGGAGGAGGCCGAGGGTGCCATTCCCCTTCCATGGGAGGTGTCCCTGGCCTATCCCTCTTCGAGGAGTTACTTAGACAAATATTTGTTTGATGGTGTAGTTAGGGTAACTATGCCGGGAGAAGAAGGTGAAGCTTCCACGTCCGGACGATTCGTGTTTCCCGAGATCGATCCAAAAGGCGGACCGGGAGCAAAGTTCCCTCTACCGTCACTAATAAAGGCCCTGCTGGAAGACCCCCGAGGTCAAGCGGCCAAGTTTCAAATAAAGGACCCCTTCTTGCTGGTCCGACCCGATGCACTGCCTTTTATTACAAGGCCATGGAGATGGGTTTGAGGTTCCCGCTGACCCAGTTCGAGAAGGACTTGCTTAATGCGTATAACTTGTGCCTGGGTCAACTTTCCCCGAACTCCTGGGGCGGAATTCTGGCCGTCCAGGTAATTTACGAGATTATAGGCGTCAAGCCGACCGTGACTCTCTAGCGTCACATGTACAAGTTATGTGAGATGACGGCCGGAGAGCATGGTCCTGGTTGGTGGTGCTTCCAGGCTCGGCGGGGCTACCGAACCGTTCTTGACCTTCCCTCTTCTCAAAAGGGGTTCCGCCGAGGGTTTGCCTTCGTATATTATGGGGAAGAATGGGGTATCCCAACTGTACCTCCATCTGCCGACCCCAATCACTGCCTGAACTTCAAAGTGCCCGAGCTATCGGATGAGGAAGCCGTGGCCGCAATATATATGCAGTTGGAGGCTAAGATAATTGATGGCGGAGAGGTCTTCGTTGCGGGGAATCGGCTCCCGAGCTGCAAAATCTTCAAGGATGAGAACTTTTTGGCAGCTATGGGTCTTAGTCCCGCATTCCCAAGGGTAATTCGACAAGGGGGGTCCGGTTGACTTGCTTTGTGATTTCCTTAGTTATTTTCTAACTTTCCTTTACAATTTTGCAGAAGCTTCTCTTGCTTACATCAAAGAAACCGACCAAGAGATGGCCGAAAGATTGACTGCTGCTTCCCTGAAGACCGCTCAGATAAGGGCCGAGATGAAGGCTAACAAAATCAACAAGCCCCCTCAGCCAAAGGTATGAATCTTCTTCATCTGATTTAGTTTTGCTTAAGCTTTATGAACTTATCAGATTTTGGGATCTTGAGGATCCGTCCAACCCCAAGCCGAAGAAGCGCAAGGAGAGGGACGAGGCGAAGGTCGAGATGACCGAGAAGGCCTTGGCGAAGGCCCGGGCAGAGAAGGAGGCCTCGACGAAGAAGGCGAGGAAGGAGCCTTCCATCGAGGTAAACAGTCCTCGACCGGCGTCGGGGGATGACAACACGCATATCTCCGTCCATCCGTCCGACTTTAAGCCGATCCGGAGTCCAAGCCATGTGCCGGCGTCGTCTAACCCGTCTCAGGCTGAGCAGACGCTATCTGAGGCGCTGATCCCCTTCACCCAAATGTCCAAAGCGGACAAGAAGCAAAGGATCAACGACGTCCTGGAGATCATGTGCAACCAAGCCGACCGAGATCATATCAAGGCGGTCAATGGGAGAAACGAGTCGAGCGAGCTCTTTCGCTCCTGGATGGACGTAAGTAACTTTATTCACCATATGCTTTGCTTTTCAACTTCCATGTTTTAACTTGCTTTTCTTTTCGCAGTTTTCTATCCGGATGACCAGGGTAGCCGAGGACCGGCTTGCACTGGTTCAAGAGGTCCAGGGGCTGAAGGAGACAGCCTGGACGCACTTCGACGAGCTCTATGAGGCCAGGGAGGCCAAGAGGCTGGCCGAGATGCGATTGGAAGAGACCAACGAGAAAATCAACAAGGGCGAGGAGGCCTGGAAGAAAGAGCAGGAGGATTGGAAGAGGGAGAGGGCCAACTTGACAATGGCCAAAAACAACGCTGAGTCGGCCAAGACTACGGCCGAAGCTGAAGTAGCCCGGATCTAAGACGACTTGGAGAGGGTTAGGTTCAAGCTGAACACGGCCGAGGCTCAGTTGAAGGAGGCCAAGGCGAAGGCCTCTCGCTCTTAGGAGGAGTGGTTCAATGAGTGGCATGCCTCCGAGGCTTGTGAGGAGTTCTGCGCCGACGTAGGCCAAGCCTCTCATAAGATGGGCGAGGACGAGGTACTCTCAAAGCTTAAGGCTGCCCTTGCCGACTCATGCCCCTCAGCAGACTGGAACTCGGTCTGGTCCCGCTATCAAGAGCTCGCTGAGGCCGAGGCCGCTGAGATTCGTGCCAAGATGGCCGAGGAGGCCAGCTCGGACGATGATGAAGATGACGATGATGAAAATGCTGAGGAAGGCGGAAGCACCGAGCAGCCTCCTCCTGAGACCGCGGCCGAGCAGCTTGAGGCTGACCCTTCCATCCAGCTTCCTTAGGTTTATCTTCCTTGTCTTCTTAGCTTATTTTGCTAGTGGCCTCTCCAATGATGGAGTGTTTTTGTAATTTTGGCCTTTTGTATTTTCGCCTTTATTCATGTATTTTTGCAAACTCTTGGTTGTGTTTTGCAACTTATCAATGAAATATAACTGTTATTTTGCAATTTCACTTGTCATTTTTGCCATGCAATTTATTTTTTTGTTATTTGCAATATCACAATTTATAATGGACTGGTTAAGTCTTGCTTGCAACATTTTATAATAGACTGGCTAAGTCTTTCATTTCATGGGGCAAAAACCCGACTTGATACATGGACTGGTTAAGTCCGAGTTGCTACATTCGAATTTAGATAGTTAAATCCGACTTGGAGGCGCCAGTTGTACAATATGCCCCTATTGCAAGTAACAAAAATAAATTATACATAGTATCTTTTGAGGTTGTCCAGGTTCCAGGGCCGAGCCAGTGGTACTCCTTCGGGGGACTCGAGTCGGAATGTCCCTTGTTTGAGGACCTCTGTAACCTTATAGGGGTCATCCCAATTTGCCCCCAACTTCCCCTTAAGATGGGAGAGTCCGGTAGCTTCCACTTTTCGGACGACCCAGTCACCAAGGCAGATCGGCGTAGGCTTCACTCGTCTATTGAAATGCCGAGTGATCTTCTGCTTGTACCGGATGGCTTGTAGTAGAGCGTTGCCTCGGGTTTTGGGTAGCATGTCTAAGTTTATGGGTTTCTCTTCTTCGTTTTTGTCGAACTCATAAAATGTCATTCGAGGAGAAGGAATGCCCACTTCGACCGGTAGGACGGCCTCGCTACCATATACCAGTCCGAAAGGGGAATGCCCTGTGGCTTCTTTTACAGTTGTCCTGGCCGACCAAAGGACGCCGGGTAGGTCATCTACCCACGCCCCTTTAGCTGCATCAAGGGACTTCTTGATTCCCTTTAGGACAATTTTATTGGCCGACTCGGCTTGTCCGTTGGTCTGGGGACGGGAGACGGCGGAAAACCTTATTTGGATGCCGAATCGGGAGCAATAGTCTCGGGTCGGTCCACTGTTGAATTGCCTGCCGTTGTCTGACACTAGAGCTCTTGGAATTCCGAACCTAGTGATGATGTTTCTCCAAATGAACATCTGGACTTGCTTGTCAGTTATTGATGCCAGTGGTTCGGCTTCTGTCCATTTGGTGAAGTAGTCGATGGCCACAATCAAGAACTTCCTTTGCCCTGATGCCGGGGGGAAAGGTCCGAGCAGGTCCATGCCCCACTTATCGAAGGGCAGTACTGCTTGAATTATGGTAAGGGGAGTGGCAGGTGCTCTCGGTATGTCCGAGTGGATCTGGCAAGAGGGGCATCGCCGGACTAGATCCGAGGCATTGGCCTTCAAGGTGGGCCAGTAATACCCTGCTCTTAAGGCCTTTCCGGCTATTGTTCTGCCCCCTTGATGGCTCCCGCAAGCCCCTTGGTGAATTTCCCTAATGACATAGTTTCCTTCCTCAGGGGTCACACACTTGAGAAGGGGATGAGTGAATGACTTTTTATAGAGCTGGCCATCATGCCATAAGAACCAACCTGACTTATGTTTGACCCGATCGGCTTCTTTAGGGTCGCTGGGCAAGGTTCTGTCTTGCAAGTGCTTCACAATTTCGTCCATCCAGTTCGAGGAACGGTTGAGGACGAGTTACTCTTTGGCATTTATGCTGGGTTCCTTCAGCAGCTGGCCATCCGAGCCAGGGCGTCGGCCTGTTGATTTTCCGAACGGGGAATGTGAGTGATCCGGAACCCGGCCAACCTTCCAATGACAGCTCGAGCTTTGGCCAAGTACATTCTCATGTTATCTTCCTTGGCCTCGTATTCTCCTGAAATCTGACCCACAATGAGCTGTGAGTCGGATTTCGCTACGATCGATATTGCTCCGGCCAGGAGGCAAAGTTGCAATCCGAGGATAAGGGCTTCATAATCGGCTTCGTTGTTGGATCCGAGAAACTCGAACTTAACAGCGTACTCAATTTTATCCCCGACCGGGGGTTTGATGACTAGACCGGCTCCACAACCATTTTTTGTGGAGGATCCATCGACCAGTAGTTCCCATTCCTCTTGTGAACCAACCGGAGGTCTGGTTGCACATTCGGTGATGAAATCAGCAAGGGCTTAGGCTTTGATTGCCCTTCGTGGCTCGAATTCTAGCCCAAAGTCTGCTAGTTGATCCGCCCAATCAGTCATTCGACTTGAATGGTTCCTACTCTCAATGATCTTTCGAAGCGGCTGTCCGGCTAGGACTTTGATGGGGTGCGCTTGAAAGTAGGGCTTGAGCTTCCGACTTGCCATTACTAAGGCAAAGACCATCTTCTCGACATTCCTATACTTCGCCTCAGCCCCTCTATAGGCGTGGCTGATGAAGTAGACAGGATGTTGTTTTCCTTCTCGCTCGGCTACAAGGACTGCGCTAAGAACGTAGTCCGAGACAGCCAAGTATATGAATAAGGGTTCCCCCGGCAAGGGGGAGATGAGTTTAGGCAAGGTTGCCAAGTGATTTTTGAGGGAGGTGAAGGCTTGTTCGGCTTCGTCATCCCAAGTGAATTCTTTTCACTTCAAGGCTTTGAAGAATGAAAAGCTTTTATCAGCCGACCTAGTGAAAAAGCGTCCGAGTGCAGCTAGGCAGCCGGTTAGGCGTTGTACCTCTCTCACATTACGAGGGGACTTCATCTCTAAGACTGCTTTGATCTTGTACGGGTTGGCCTCGATTCCCCTTTCATCCACTAAGAATCCGAGACACTTTCCACCTTTGACTCCGAAGGCGCATTTTTTTGGATTAAGCATCATTCGGTACTTTCTCAGGGTGCTCAGCGTTTCTCTCAGATCTGCTGGATGATCCGACTGGGCCTTGCTTTTGACTATCATATCATTAACATATACTTCGATGTTCCGACCCAATTGGTCATGAAAGATTTTGTTGACAGTTCGTTGATATGTAGCTCCCGCGTTTTTGAGGCCGAACGACATCATTTTATAGCAATAGACCCCCTGAGGAGTGATGAATGTCGTGTGAACCCGGTCCTTCTCGGCCATGGGAATTTGGGGATAGCCGGCATTCGCATCCATGAAGCTGAGAAGGGCGTGCCCTGCCGTCGAATCGACCAGCCTATCGATTTTTGGCAAAGGGTGATTGTCTTTCGGGTAGGCTTTGTTTAAGTCAGTGAAATCCACGCACATCCGCCATGCCCCACTCGGCTTTTTGACCAGCACCACGTTGGCCAACCACTCTGAGTACTGGCACTCTTGAATGAAGCCAGCTTCCAGCAGCTTCTTGACCTCCGCGGCCGCAACAGCGTTTCTTCCAGGACCTTGATGCCTGAGCTTTTGCTTAATTGGCCTGAACCCCTCTTTGATGTTGAGCTCATGGCACATGATTTTTGGGTCGAGGCCGGGCATTTCTGTGGCCTCGTAGGCGAAAACGTCCTGGTACTCTGTGAGCACCTGGATGATATCCTGCCTTGTTTGAGGGTCCATGGCTTTGCCTACCCTGACGGTCCGACTGGGGTCCTGCCCGATCGCGACCTCTTCGTCATCCTCGGCTGGCTGAGGGCGTTCGTATTGTTTGGGGTTGTCAGTTATATATACCCCAAGGCCGGTTAAGGGCTGACCCTCTTCATACTTTCGCTTTTTCGAGTCCCTTTGAACGTCGTTATTCGAGTCCTTTTGGACTTCGTTATTTTTGAGGCTATTCACATAGCACTCTCTTGCTGTTTGCTAGTCGCCTTGAATCTTTCCCACCTTTCCGTCATCAGTTTCGAACTGCATGAAGAGCTGATAGGTGGATATGGCGGCCTTAGCCTTGTTCAGCGTGGGTCTCCCCATTATTATGTTATATGGCAAAGGGATGTCCACCACCAAGAAGTCGATTGGTAGGCTTCTCCCCTTACCTTTTTCACCCATCCGAGTGGGTAGCTTTATTGACCCGACCGGGTGGACAGAGTTGCCCCCGAAGCCTATGAGCGGCTGATTCAGGGGGGTAACATCCCGCTCGGTGTACTTCAGCTTCTTGAGGCAATCGAGGGTGATGATGTCGGCGGATGACTCGCTATTTACCAACACCCTCTTTACCCGAGTATTTGCCACTTTGAGTTCGATGACCAGAGGGTCGTCATGTGGAGTATGTAACGTTCGACTGGGTTCCCCAAAGGTCTTGACCGGGCAGCTGGGTCGGGGTAGCTGGACATCGAGCACCTGATGCTTGAGATTTTGGAGGTGGGCTTTGCGTGCTCGGCCGGTCAAGCCTCCCGACGCGAATCCTCCTGCGATGACACCGATGAACCCTTCAGTGTCTCCGCTGTTCGATGACCCACCTTTTGCTTCCCTTTTTCCTCGCTCGAGTGCTTTAAGTAGTGGTTGAGCCTCCCCTGGTCGGCTAAACCGTCCAAGGATTTTTTGAGCTCCCTGCAGTCTTTGGTGGTGTGCCCACATTCTTTGTGGTAATCGCACCATAAGCTATTGTCCATTCGAGAAGACGATGTTCGAATGGGTGCTGGCTTAGGAAGCCAATTTTTGTTCCTGATGTCGAAGTAGATTTCTTTCCGATTCTTGTTGAACCGAGGATCATTGCCGTTGTCGGTAAGCCGATCCCCTCGGCCTCCCGTTCTCTGATATTTAGGCTGATCCCTGTGGTTCCCCTCGTCTTTCCTTTTCTTGCCCCCTTCGTCTGAATGACGACAGATATCCGTTGCTTGGATAAATCTCTGGGCCCTAGACATGGCCTCCGAGAAGGTTTTTACCTCATTCTTAGCCAAAGACCACCTGAGCCGACCCGGCTGGAGACCGGACATGAGGGCGGCAAAAGCAACCGCGTCTTGTAAGTCGGTGATTTTGAGGGACTCCTCATTGAACCTCTTAATGTAGTCCGCCAGGGGCTCATTCTTGTCCTGCTTCACCCCCATGAGGTGGAGGCTGGTCTTCCTTTGCCTCTTTCTAGCGACGAACTGGTGGATGAAGAGGTGTTCAAGTATGGCAAAGTCCGTGATGACCCCGGCTTGGAGTTCTTGGAACCAGTTGAGGACAAGACCTTTGAGGGTGGTGGGAAAGAAGCGACACCAGGTGGCTTCGCAGCTAGTCTAAACGCTCATCTGAGCCTTATAGTTGGCCATATGATCATCGGGGTCGGTTAGGCCCGCGAATGGTTTGATCAATGGAGTTTTGATTTTTCCCGGGGTCGGGGTCCCTAGGATTTCCTGGCTGAAAGGGATTAGGAACTTGAGCCCTCCACCGGCCAGTTTGGGCGGCTGAGAATGGGCCGAATCACCATGCCCTTCTCGGTGATGTGCCTTTTTGTTGAGGAAATCCCGGGCGTCATAGCCTTGGCTGAGGCGCTTTTTGTTAAGGAATTGTCTTGCGTCCTCGGGCTTCCGACCCCCGCCCCCTCTTGGGGATTTGGATACATGGGTCTCTGCATGCTGACGAGCCGACCCCTGACGAGCCGACTTGTCTTTGTCCCGATAGCTCGGTTCCCTCGCATCGGACCGCGGCCGGCTAGGCTGCTGGTCCCGATTAGAACGAGAGTGGACGTCCCTCTGGTCCCTTTGGGAGCGAGCTACAGTGCGCTCTTTGGGCTCAGGTTGATTGAGCGGGACGAGCTGGTGCTGCCTCTGCTGAAGCATAGCCATCATGTCCATCATACCTTTTTGAAAGGTTTCCTGGAGCTGGGCAGTAATAAGAGCAATGTCGGTCGCGAAGAGCGGCTGGGGGTCGACATTCTGTATCTGCTGAGAGGCTGACCGGGGGTCTTAAGTTTGAATGGTGGGTGACCGCCGACCCGGTGATGGGACCTGCTCAGCCTCCCTATTATGTGGGGTGAGTGGCCTCTCTCAGGCTGAGGAACTTGGTCGGAGACTGGCTTGCCACGGGTGCCTTTGGTTGGTGCCATTGCTGATTGGCGTCCAAAGGTTGATGACCGAAGCTGAGTAGCTGCTAAGGTAAGTCTCAATAAGTGGTGGCGAAGTAACTTTTCGTACTATCCCCACAGACGGCGCCAAACTGTTTCTGTCTAGAAATTAAGGATGCCAATTGCCTTTCTAAGGAAATACCGGGTCAGATCTGAATGTCCTGTGTCAATAGTCCGTACGCCGGAATCCTGCAAAAGGTAAGGTTAGACTTCCCCGGAGGTGGTTCCGAGATCGCCTCTCCGATGCTCAAGTCAGTGATCAAGCTAGAGAGATAAAGTCTAGAGAGAGATGCTCTGGTTTGTTAGGTAAGAATTCAATACCTTCTCATTGATGAGGGGGTTGAATATTTATAGTGCTTAGGAGCTCCCAGCTGTAGGCTAGCTGGAAGGCACTGACAGCTGGAGGAAGCCACCATGAATGGGCCCCTGAAGGGCTCAGGAACCTGTTGGGCTTTGATTTGCTTTTAGCTGGGCCATCCTCAAAAAGAGCTCAAACAATAACCAACAGTCAACACTAATCAATCATGTCCGCCATTCAATTCTGCTAGATAATACAAAGTTCTAAATACTCCTTCAACTAACTTCATACCATAAGTCAGTTGTAATACTAATAACAAAGAATCCAAAGAGTGAGCACGATGATGATTATTCATGAATAACAACATACCTTGACTTTAGGGGGTCAAATTGGCGAGAGAACCATCTGCCCAAGACAAGAAGAAGAGCATATTGCAATAATAACTTGAGAAGCAGTCTAAATGCATCGAAGAGAAGAACAAACAAAAACACGTTGAACCAGAAAATCGAGTTGAGTTCGAACCTCGTTACCAACCTTAAAAGCCATAACTTTTCCGGCATCAACAAGGACGCTCCACCATTGTTTATAGAGAACAAATTAATTTTTGGAAAAAAAAAATTGACATTGAAAAGAGGTGATATGATTTTCCATGGATATAGAAGAAGAATCAATAGTAATTAGGGTAATCCCTCGCCCGTTCCATTTCCGTAAGGAAATAAAATTAGGGTGTTCCTCTTCCCTCTTCCGTTCAATTTTTAACTTGGTAAAATATTAATGTGACTTGATTGAAAAAGAGCAATAAAAATGGAAGGTAGAATTTGAATAGACGAAATAGCAATAAAGAAAAAGGCTACAATACATTTAAAGATAGAGAAATAGGTTTTGACTTTTGGGGAAGGGGCATGGCTGCATGGGAATTGGGTATTGCACGGGATTCATGTATTAAACTTTCCTTGAGTTTATATAGTTAGTAGCGTTTTTGGAGACCTTTTAATTTTTCTTGATTTGGGGGCCCTGTGCAATAGGGCATCTTGCACACCCATATTTACGGGCCTGCATAGAACAATACTTATCTAAAATATATTTTAATAGTGTGACAACTTTCATCAGAAGCTTTAGCAAACACCATAGTATCATCTGCAAATGTTAAAAAAAGAATTTTGATTCCCGAGTGACCTAATTTAACACCTATCTATTATGTTCCCATCGAACTAGCTTGGTGCAATTGACGAGCTAAGATTTCAGCACACAAAATAAAAATATAAGGAGATAACTGATCTCTTTGACGAATACCCCTGGATGGAATAAAAGTTCCACCAGGAATACCATTAACCAAAACTGAAAAAGAGATTGTTGTGATACATTATCTTAACCACTCTATTCAACGAGAGCACAATTTCTCAAGAGTAATAAAAATGAAATTCCACTCTATACGATCATACGCTTTTTCCATATCTAATTTCAGAGCTATCCAATCTTCTAGGTCTTTTTTATTTCTAAAAGTAAAAAACTTGATGCACAAGTAGAACATTATCTTGGATTAATCTTTCACGAACAAAACGGATGAATAATCTTATCCTTACACCCTTTAAACCTATTAGCCATGATTTTAGAGATAATTTTGTAAATTGTCGAACAGAGACTAATCAATCGAAAATGATTAAGATTAAGAATAGTTTAAAAGGTTTTTTTTTTTCACAAAATTGAACTTTTAAAAGGGTGTTTTGTTAGACAAATTTTCCTGTGATTGATCACTAAAAATTAGGTACTATATTTGGTTAGTAACCCTCAAACTAAAAATGGTGGATCAGCCTTTGCCTAAAACCCTCTCTCAAGTCTCAAGAGTTTAGTCGCTAAACAGCCTGCGTATATCAGTCGATAAGCAAGCTTCGCCGCCGGCTAACCTTTCAGCTTTCTCTCCCTAGTTCCTCCAACTCAAGCCATGCAATTATCTGGTTTAGCTCGCCGAGCTTCTAGGGTTTGCAAAGCACGTATACTCTTTAATGTTCTCATCGTTGAGGATGCTTCTCTGTATTCCTCTTCTCAGTGCAGAAATTTCCGCACTCTCCCTCTCCAAAATGTTACTTCTGCAGGTACGTTTTCTGTTCCAAATTTTGTTTCAGTTAGGATTTTTTTTTTGTTTCTCGAGATTTTGAATCGTTGATGATTTCATAAATGGAGTTAATTGAATTCAATTAGGAATAGGCTGCTTGGATGGCGGACGTGTTTTGCCTAGTGACTTGCGTTACCAGTGGCAGAATCCTAATCATTCCGTGCCTCATACGATGTCTTTTTGTTCAGCTCCGGCTGCCGGCAGCGGTAATCTACTAATCTTACTGGTGCTCTCATGTGCCCCTGTTACGCTATTGGTACTACTAAGATAGGACTGTCGATATTGATTTCGTGTTTTTGTTATGCTGTCTATGAATATCAAATGAATAGTTAAATTAGATGAACTACTTGTACATTGTATGAGAATTTTGTGGATTCATGTTCGGTTCGGGTAAGTCCCGCTTGTGTCCTGTTGTATTTGTGATTTTTTATATTGCTAAGTTGGTTTCATGTCCAATGCGACTTGCCCAGGGGATGAAACAGGAATTTGTGGAAATACTAAATTTTTTCATTTTGTATTTGCAGATACTGTGAAGGAAGTGTATGATAGAATTGTTGAATCTATTAAGGTCAAAAGATCTGCCCCTCCAAATGCATGGCTATGGTCCCTTACTGAGAAATGTAAAAGCCGGGATGACATCAAACTTCTATTTGACATTTTGCAGCAGCTTCGAGTATTTGTTAGTTTCTCAGAACTCCTTTCTGTTCTTTTCCTGGAATAGTTTCTATGGTCATAATCTGAATTTACTCCCTTTCTGCACAGCGATTGTCAAACCTCCGGATCCATGATAATTTTAACTGTAACTTATGCCAAGAAGTTACAAAGGCATGTGTTCGAGCTGGGTCTGTGGATTATGGTAGGCATCATTAGTACATGTTTTAATTGCTAGTTTGGAAAGATTTCACTCTTAACTAGTTTATATCGGTAAATATGGTTGCATTAATGCATCTTTCTGCAGAAGTCACCTCTTTGATCTCCTAAGAGAAGTACATGTTGGCTTCCAGCTTTCTGCTCTAGACCACTGGATATTTAGTCTTTTGTGCTAGTCTGGAAAGTGTATTCGTGTTTGTGGAATAAATATTGACTAGCTGAGTCTCTAAGCCCAAAGCAGAAATAATGATCTGCAAGCCCAAGCCCCCTCCCATATTAGTCTTTCTTTCTCGTTTACTGAGAAGCCCTCAACAAACATTCAAAAAGTAAAAGCAAAGAGGCTACCCCATCAACATCGTTGAAGTTCAAATAATATGTTGATCCAGATTTTCTTTTTACATGAATTTTTCATTTTTATTTTTATTTTAAGCTTGTACTGGACTACTGGTTGTTTAGGTAGTTTTTTTCCTTCTGCATGTGGGGTAGGAGAAGTGGAGAACACTAGAAGGATTGTCAGGACCATGTTACCTTGAAAGGAAATGGAGCAATTTTTTAGAAACAATCTGAAATGGAAAATGGTGCAATCTTCTAGGGATGGGGAGAGTAGAAGCTCTGACTAGTAGCTATTTTTTTTCTCTTTAGTCTTGAGTTGACTTTGGTGCAAAAGTCTGCTACTATCTATCTTTCTGTTATGTATCTACTCTCTCTGTCCCTTAATAGACTTCCTATTTCTAATTTTGGCCCTATTCATAAGTAAAGAAAATCGTTTATTTTTTTCAATAGGTAATGAAAAACATAGTCATGTGAGCTCTTGTTTGATTTGTCTCCTTGTGTAGATTTACGAGAATCAAACTTTTCTAATTTTTACTAATATGTAATAAAATATTAATGATACAAAACACGCATTGACAAACATCAAAAGGAGAAAGGGGAAGTCTATTGGGGCACGGAGAGATTATTCGCTATTTGACCCTTGTTATTTTTTATTTATTGTTTTTTGATTATGTCAATGATCTATGATGGATGCTTCATACTGGCACAAGTCATACACCTGTGATTTCTTTGTTATCACTTGAAAGATTGCTTGGGATATCATCTAGAATATGATAAATTTTGCGCCATATCCTATCAATTTTGTGGTTAACTGTCAATTCTCATTGCTGCTTTTATGACGAAGCCAATCAAGCAATACATCACATCCTCACCAATTGAGTTAGGGACAGATTGAGGCCTATGATCAATAAGTACAATAATCTCATACATTCCAACATGACCAATAATGTCTCTTAACTCTCTATTGTGAAAGAAGATTTACAATAGAGAAATTGCCTTGTGTCATCCGGAGTGAACGCTTTCAAACCCTGGCCTTGTCTTTCTGCTTTGTGTAGCTCCACACAAATTGATTAAAAAGAATATGACCTTGGGAATGTCAGAATCAGAAGAGCCACATTTTTCACTGCAAAAAACACATCCGGCCCACCGATTTCCATGCCCAGGCGAAGAGCATAAATTACAAGCATCTATGTTTGAAATAAAAGAGGATTCACTGAAAGCAATTCACAAAGCTAATATTAGCAATGAGCTTCTAATCCATTCCTGTGTTTGAGAAATAACCAGTGAGAAAATTACCCTGACAACCTGGTGCTTTGAGACTATTTCTTCCTACCTTTACTTTTCAAAAACATCTCAGTCGAAGGTGACTTCTGAAATTCATGTTGGTGCTGTAACAATTAACATGTTATTTTAAAGGACCTAATCTATAACTTATAGCAGCAATAATGTCTCGTTAATCTACAGTTGTTTTTATGTAAAATGCTTTCCATCTGGGTATAGTATTACATCTTTCTACTCCATGTTTGCTTAGTTCTTAGACTGACGTGATTGGTTGGCCTTTCTATGTGTTACATTCTGACTCAGCGAAGTACTTGATTGCAGGAAAGAAAGCATTATGGAAACATAATGTTTATGGGTTGACTCCTACTATTGGATCTGCCAACCAACTCTTGGTATTTATTCAGAAGCTTCTGCATAGTAGGGTTCATGCTAATTGAAGTACATAGTACCTTGGAGTTAATGTTTGACATGCAATTTGAGTTGTTGTCTGATATATGCAGTCTTATGCAAAGGCGGAAAAAGATGTTAAGCTCATGGTGGACATAATGTGTCACCTGAAAAAGAATAATTTACTGTTACAGCCCGCAACAGCAGATATTGTTTTCAGGTAATACATCTTTTTTCAATGCTCAGTCACTTGAGGAGTTTATTTACTTGTGGTATGTACGCATGTACACTGTGTTGCTCTAGATGTAGCTTTTTTCTGGTTCACTTCTATGTTGTGGGAGGATTTTTATGAATTGGATTATATACTCTTTTTTGAGAAGGTAGATCTGAATAATTTGTCATCCAAGTAAATCAGTGCTATGTCAATCCATTCCATGTTGTGTAACTTGTTAGCTCAAATCACAACACTATACTCGTCATTTGGAAGGATACCAACTCTGTACTTGTCCAACAAGAAGTGTGATAACTGACAACCCAGGATCATGGTGTCAAAACAAGGATGCATCTTATCATATTGCACATGTCGTAAAGGTTGTCAAATCATAAAGGTGGAGAAAAATTGAGTTCTTGGCAGGTTCAAGGGATATCTCATGGTCTTGAGCCGATATTCTGTACAACCTCTGTTACCTGCACTCGACAAATTTTGCCAAGTACCCATGCGGTACGACACTGACTCGGGTACGAAATACGGATTGGGTATGTCACTTTACACTCGGATACAGCTAGATCTGGGAGGAGGGAAACTATTAAATAAAGAACACCGATTACTTGTAAACCCTAGATTTTAGAAATACACCTTGAGATATTGGGGCTTTTACTCGAGAGGGTGAGTCGTTCCCCCATGGTTGAAATTTCGTCTTCATAAGTGTTCTTAATGAACACTTATCCGGTGACGGTAGAGGAGAGAGAGATTAAGGTTGTTGCTTGCTGGAAACCCACATGGTCAAGATTTCTCCTTTTTTTTATTTAATAATTTAATGTAGTGTGGGAAGCCGGAAGGGTGGGGGTTAAAAGAACCATGCGAAACAAAAAAGTGAAGAAGTAAAGCAATACAACTGTCTTATTAAATTAAAAAAGCAGCACAACAGACAATTGTACAACATTACATTTACACCTCTTCCCTTCTCTCTCAAACAACAATAAATCATTGCTTCTTTTTCTCTTTTACTTCTAATTTTTTTTTCTATTAGTACTAGAGCTTTTCAGACAGTCCCAGTTTCCTGATCTTTTTGGAAGTGCCGTACCCAACACTCGGATCCGTACCCATACCCGACACTCCTAACCAGGTAACACCGCATCATTCCCGTTCCCTCATCATCATGACCATTACTGCGATCGTGATCGAAACCGCGTTTTTGTACTATGGTTAGGATCCTGCAAAGTAGGTGTGATAATTAACTTGCAATCTGCCTTATCCAGGAGAGGTAGAGAGGCTGGTTTTCAATAACTTGCATGTATTTCATAATAAAGGTTAAAAAAGTTAAAGGATAGTTAAATTGAGTCATGCTTCCAGTAGAAGTCGAGGTATTAATATTATGTGAAGTGATTTTCAGACAGAGTTGTATATCACTTAAACGCTAGTTGTAAATAAGAGAAGATAAGCACAAGAAGCAATATGCATACATGTAGATGCAATCAAGGGGACTGAGAGGATTACTCTTAGGAAAAATAGAAAACTAGGAGCAAACAAAGGTTGCCCCTTATGGGCCATGTCATCACTAAGGGTCAAATGAGCCCAATTCAACAAACTTACTTTTGGGTTTAAATAAGTCTTTTGGAATTTCCACTTCCTCTTTGCAATTTTTGATTCTGATCCTATTGCACCTTATCAAGGCAATAGAATGCTTCTGATAACCTGGTTTAACATCCAAAACTTAGCTCTTGCATCTTACTTTTAAAGACAATGGGGTGTGCATTTTCTAAGCTGGTAGCACGAGCTTTATGGCATGCAAATATTAGAATTTGAGAAATTGTATCGTAACGACTCTTTTTGATGCTATTTTGGACTCCTTTATTACATAATCCAAAAAAAATTATTGCAATAGTGGTAATTTTGAATTTGAATGACAACATTTTTGATAAAATTTGATGGCAAAGTCAATTAACACTATAGAGCTGTTTCTGTTGAATATATATAAAATAGTTTTTGAAAACCTACCGGCACGTAATGGCTCAAGGGTAGCCGTCAGCAAGGCCCTTGTGGTGTGCTTGGGGCGAGCATTTGGTTAAGTAGGCATGGAATGAACTCAAGGCTGTTTCTTTTCTGTGAAGGATTTACAACCCGTTTTTCTCCGGGAGACCATTCTGTATCTTTTTTGTTATAATCATACCTCAACATCCATTTTAAACATTATGATACCCTATTCAGCAGATGTAATAAGTTATTTTCAGGACATCAAACTTGATAGAAGAAAATGGAGGCAAATGCTCTATATATGGACAATCATTCGAAATAGAATTTTGATCGTGCAGCCGACTTCATCATATTGGGATTAAGGCTTGGCATTCTTGTTATTATAAGCATGGAAACTATTGGGGTTTGGGAAACGGAGACGGGGAAACCTTGAATTCGGAGGTTGCCTTGCTTCATAGTGACCTAGCACCTGATTTTTGAAGACATTTCCTTCCCTTATTGCTCCACCAATGAATGAAAAAAGAATGTTTGCACATGCATGGTACCCCTACAAACACAAGCAGTGCACACAAAAGTGACATGGCCGACTTGCTAATTGTTATGCAAGAACTAAAATTCCTCACCTCCCTATTAACAAAGCAAGAAACGTATCTGGGAAGATACACTTGTTCTGTTTACAACTTAGGAGCTTATTTTTGGTGTTGGTTATGAAGCCTATGGTTTCCTCGGAGTGTTGGAAGTTGGACTGCAGCGTCGTAGCTCATCATGCTGTAAAGATCTCGGAGTGCAAGTGCTTGACAAGTGGTGCTCTAGTCAAATATATATTTTAATAAGGAAAATAGTTAATAGCTTTTGTATAGGTGTGGCATGACATTTGAGGTGGATTAGCTTTTTATTTTTTGTTTTAATTTATATCTTTTTAGGCTGCTGAAAGTTCCTTGTTTATTCTGCAATGTATTACAAGTTCCACTTCTTTGTCTTTGATCTTTTAATGTAATTAAAAATATTAAAGTTCATGTGGTAACATGTGAAGTACTTGTACAAATTATGGTTAGCTATTCTCATATTGAGGAAGCTTCTTGGTACTCCATTCATAGCGGTGTTTTTTCTGGTAAATTAAGAGATATCAATGTGTTTGGTGATTTGTTTCTTGTTTACATGTAGACATAGCTGAACTGTCTGTTTTATGCATTTGTTGGATGTCATTGTTCCCTGGGCTTTTCTGATTATAAGTGTGTCAATTTGCAGCATTTGTTATGATGCTGATAATTGGGAGCTAATATCCAAGTACTCCCGAAGGTTTGTCAAGGCTGGAGTCAAATTGCGAAAAACTACATTTGACATTTGGATGGAATTTGCTTCCAAGAGAGGTTCTAATGTGTTTTACGTTGGATTTTTTCTTCGATTCCTTATTATGCCCTTGTTACATACTTCATCCGCTCCAAAATTATTGCAACACCTGACGTTTTTATTAGTTCTGGAAAAAAAAATTATACCTAAACATGGGACCACTTGCACTAAACATTTTCACTTTTCCTAAGAGCATTGTCACTCAAAAAAAAACTTGTCATCCTTCTCTCTCATCCTCAACAAATTAATCATGTCTCATGACCATTTTTACTAAATGCATCCGACTCATGATCAAAATAAAGTTCATCATCCCCCCTTCTCTCTTCAACTATGAAAATTTTAAAAAGTGAATAAAAGTATAGCAATATGGGTGTCTACACGCTACATATAAAGCTTAAAAAGTCCTGGTCATTGATATTTATGATTAACTTTTTTTATATGTACTCTTTTAGATATTGCGATTTGAAATTTTGGATTGAAAAGCAAAAAAAATCTAAAAAGTACCTATATACATGTCACCATCCTACTAGTTCATGAATCTCATGACTTATTTTCCAAGTAGGTCATAAGATGACCTATTTTAGAAGTGATCATGGCTTATGACATAAAAAATCATGTGTAGTGCAAACTTTTTCTTGGTCATAGTTGATGATTAATATTGATGACCAAAAAAATCATGGGTGAGGGTGCTCTAATAACATAAATATTCCCACACTACCCTACTTCCAACTCCCTCATAAATCTCAGTGCCAAAGGCAAGTGTTGCAATAATTTCAAAGTGGAGGAAGTATGATGCTTGCTTGCATAACATTCATTGCTGTTGAGTCAATATTGTACCTTGCAATGTGGGGATTTCCTTTTGAAAGCATGATTGATTTTAATTTTGTAACAAAAATGGATATTTTGAAGCATAAGTTTATTTTCCTTTTGGAGAATTATAGATCACTATCATAGGGCTTGGAGAACTGTTGGTGTCTCAACTTGTAGCTGGTTATGAAGTAGCTTACCTCTTTTCCATAGTGGTCCTGACTTGATAAACTTCATACAAATGTTAAACTGTATGAGATATTGAGATCTGATCCAATGAAGGGTGCGGAAATGGATATGATAAAAGCTACCTATGGTGAATTAGGTATGAGAGCGAAATACATATTATAGTCATTTATTTAATGTGTAATTATAAAAGAAATTAAAGATCAATGGGTATCAGGGTAAGGACAGAGTATTATTTATTGGAAAAAAAGGAAAAGAATAGATGTTTCTGTTGTCTCTCTCACATGTCAGCCTGCGGCCATAGATTATTTGCTTGCACCGTGGAACATCAGCCTGTGCAGGTGGTGAAAACATCGTTGGACTTGCATCACTCAGGGAAATTGGAATGTGAAACCCCTATATTTTGGGCTCCATAATTGTCTAGCAATGCCTCTGTTGCAGATCTAGGGATTTTGGATTTTGATCTGATGCAACCAATCATATGATTCCGCAAACGAAATTTGTTAGCTTCAAATAACCTTCACTGAGTTATCCTCCAATAAGGGTTCTAATTCACTTTTAGGGCTTCACACCTTAAACTTGAATTAGGAAAGTGTTTGAGATTACGTTTATTAGCTTCACTCACTAACTCACGCAAATCTCTCTTAGTTTTAAGTTTCTCTGCCTAAATCTTAGGTTCTTGTGTTTAGGTTCATTCCTTAAAAACAATAAAATTCTGGAATTGAGTATGTCCAAAATCAATGAAGAGCAATTAAGTTTGAATTTTCTAACAAAATCTCTTAATGTTATTAATGAGAAACTATTACACATGTATATATAGCCTAAAAGAAACCTATTTAAAGTAAAATTAGGAATCAACAAACTAATCCTAGTACTACACACCTAAGATAAATGATAAACTAAGATAACTAAGTAGACTCCTCAGTCAACTATAATTCTAACTCAATTAGGACTACTAATCCAAATAGGATTTGGACTACTAGTCCCACTAGGATTAGAATTACAATCTTTACTCCTAACAGCACTAGGAGGCAGGAGCTCTAATCCTAATAGAACTAGGATTTTTAGCAATACTCGTAACAGATTTAGGAGTATTTTTACATCCTTCATTTCTAAGAGGATTAAGCAACCAATTACACGTCAACTGGATCGTGACCATTGGCAACCACCATCACATTTGCCTTGTGTTTGGGGAAGCACAATGTGGTTTATTGTTTGGGGTTTAACCTTCGACTTAGGGTAAAATTGCTTTATGCTATTCCCTTAATTTTTAAGAAGGTTTTATTTTTGTAATTTGTAGTTAAACTTCAAAAGATAGTTATGTGCAAACAATCTTGCACTTGATAATACATCGTTTCTTGAAAAATCCTAACAAAATTCATATTCATGCAAAAATGGAAAATTCGTATTATCTTATAAATATGATATTTTAAAAAAAAAAAAATCTAGAACCACCCCTAAGTGGAGTCAAATACCCCTTTAAAATTCTTAAATAAAAGTGGATCCTAACAAAATTCATATTTTCGCAAAAGAGGAAAAAAGAAAATTGGTATTATTATTACTGATGCTAGCTATGTTATTTTCTTTAATGACATTTTAAATCCCGATGAGTTTTTTTTTTCAATTTAGAAGTTAGAACCACCCCTAATTGGAGTCAAATATCCACTTTCAGCATTTATAGAAAAGTGGAGATACATATATCAAAACAATCCTTAAATGAAAAAAAAAGGGGAGTATATCCCTAAATAATTATATATCCTATGTTATTCAAACACGGATTGAGTGTATACTCGGATACGAGTGTCCAAGTGTCCGACTCGGCTATTTTGTAGAAAAAAGTCGAAGTTTTTAGTTTAAAATGAGGTATCCAAGTAAAGTGTCGTGTCGGACACGACACCGAACCACACCCGCTTTTGAGGTAAATGAAGGTGTCGGAGTAACACTGATCATATCTTTATGATACTCTAATATTCCTAATACCCTCTCACAATCATAACGCCTATAACATGAATGTTACGATTGGAGAAACAAAAAAAACATTGAAATTAAGATCAAACAAATATATTGAACGGGAACGCCATTCTTTTTGAACCCGCAAATTGCTTCTTCTTGATGAGAACGCCAATCTTTTCTAACTCACCAAATAATTTAACAAAACGGGAATGCCACCCTTTTCGTACCCGTAGTGTTTGTGCTTTTCTTGAGCAAATCACGCTCCCAACAGATATTGACTTTTCTTGAGCAAAGTCGAGATCTGTTCAAATGCTGGTTTTCTCGAGCAAAACTGTGCTCACAACACATTAAATCCTTGTCTCATGGCACAAGGAGAACCAAATCTTGTCTCACGGTACAAGGATAATCAAGTCCTGTCTCACAACGCATGTAGAGCCGAAAAATCAATTCAATCAGATCTGTTAAAAATTTCTAATAGTCGCATGAACACTTCAAAAACAAAGAAGTGGCTCAAACATATTCTAATATTGCACCACACGTTAAGCCTCTAAGAAGTTTGCCAACAGTCAACTAATCGGCAAGTGCAAAGTCGGATTAAACTAATGGATTGAAGTTCTTTTTTTTTTTTAAGAAAGAAAAGAGAGAATAATAAGGAAATTTTCTCCAGGAAGAAGATAAATTGACTTTGTCAGGAGCTTATAATTTTACCAGATTATAAGAGCCTAGGAGGGATAGCATAAACAAACCAAACCTTTAGAGTTTAGCGGAAGCATTAAAATAATTATATCTGGCAACCTGTTGGTGGACAATATAGAATCAGTGCCCACCGGCAGGAGAACCGAAAAAATGTGTTTTGGCCCTCAGAAATCGTAGAGCTCCTATACCATGTTAAGTTTATGAGAGAGGAAATAGTAAGAGTTTATATTAGTTTGATGTGTGTTCAATAATGAACTATGAGTATAATATATATAGGAGTACAAAGGGATTCATACTAGGTAACTATCATTAAAAGATATCTTATTTTAATCTTAATCAAATACTTATTGGAAATATTCATAACATAATATATCCCTAAATAATAATATATCCTAAAGATATTATAATATCTTTATGATACCCTAATATTCCTAAGACATTACCAATCCTCTGAAGCACTTGATACGGCCCTTAGAAACGAGCAGCCAGCCAACTTCCCAAAATGTCTCTTTGCAAGAGACTTCTGCATATGTTCTCAGTTTGAGATAAACAAAATCTCCCACAGCAAATTGCACATCTCTCCTCTTCCCATCTTCTTGGAGTTTCATGTTATTTTGGCTCTTAACAGGTGGATTTTCTTGAGAAAATTTTGACCCCTAGGCATTTTTCTCTTTTCCCAGGCTCTTTTATGGAGGCATGCACTTATCATGACCACTGTTTGTCATTTCCTTGGTTTTCTAGACAAGATCTTTAACTAGTTGATTAAGGAACAGTGTCCGTATGAACAGTGTCCATTGCTATGCTGTTGGCTTTGTTTCTCTCTCTATCTCTCTCTCTTTTCTTTTTTTTTTCCCTTTTGAGTGACAGGAGAGTGTTTGATGGCAGTCTTTTTTTGTCTCTAGCGCTCCTTTTCTATAGGATTGACATTCCTTTGGTGTCTATTTGATGATTGGCTTTATATTAATCTTGAAAGCATAGGGAAGTCCAAAGCTGATGATTTAATGAACATAAAACTTTTAACGTTGTTGAGAATGGGAATTTTTTTCGCATAGCCTCCTCTATGAGTGGGAAATTTTCAAATATTGGCGAACAAGAACAACTATAATAAAACCGCAAAAGCAAAATAATAATAATAATAATATATAATGCGCCTTGCCTTGGAATGTGTGCACCTTCGCCTTGTGCCTTTTGCCTCGATGCACTGCGCGCCTTTCAAAACAAAGGTTTCAGATCCTAGTCAAGAAATTGCAGATGGACATTTGATTGGATTTTTCTCTTTCATTAATTTGGAGGTGCCTACTGCTGCAACAGCTTTGAGGGCTTCTTCCATTTCCAAGTCTGTCAAAAGTTAACTCCAGAAGAGAAAGAACAAGTATCTTGAGTTGAGCAAGGATTCTAATACCTTAACTTTCTCATAACATGTTGAGTCAAATAGCAATAATTTGATTCACACTTAACCTTAGTGCTGTAGCGAATCGAGTAGCTCTAGAAGCATGTGTACAAGCTCGTAATGAGGGACGTAATCAACTAGAAATACATTCGGTTAGGATTGATCTAAACCAGCCCATTGTGCAGGTATATGTCCCTTTCTGCCACATTGAAATTAGGAGCCAGTCGTCTAATTGCATGCATTTTACTTGTTCAATATGGGAGCGGAAAGGTTAGACCTTAATAAGTTTGGAAGTCAGCAAGTAGTAGCTCTTATATAGGTGTGGTGTTATCCCCAGACTCTTTTGATGTCGATTATCTTTGTAGACCAGTCAAAAGAGACTTCGCAATCCTTCATCAGAAAATTGCTTAATTGTTATTGCAATATCTTGTCTCACTAAGCATGTCCAAGCATGGTAAGGTGGAAATTTGTGCAATTACTTTCAGAACATGTAGAATTGCACTCCATCAAAGATGTTCTCGTAACTACTCATTCAGTGTTACTATACATGGATCAAACTAATACATCTATCCTGGATTACCTTCTGCTATTGCAGGTGACCTTGAGTCGTTGTGGAAGATTGAAAAATCAAGATCAGATATGTACAAGCAGCACACTATCAAGGCTGGGTTTTCTTGTGCTAAGGTGATACTCTTTGTGTTGCCAATCATGTTGTACGGTGGTGTTCTTGGCATACATTCCTTTATATAAATTTGAGATGAAATTTCTTTTTATACAGTCCACAATCTCTTTTATCCGTGTTTGTTGCGAGGAATAGGGGGTTCGATAGTTGATGACAACAAGAATACATTAAGAATTGACGCAAGTAATAACACCTCTGACCCATATTCTTAAAATAAAACTATGTACTAATTTTCTACGGATTTGAAGGTTTGCCACCCCGAATTGGAACCGATGTGAAATCAACTAGTTATATCGGTAAATGATCTAGTAATCACTCTTAAACCACAAAAAATGCTTCACCACCCCTTTTGCATCGCACTTCCTCCAAACTCCTTAGCCCCCCGCAAAAAAAACACTTGCGTAACACCGATTCACTCCTTGTATCACTTCTTAACCTTCCTAATAACTTCTAATTTGAACCATCTTTTAAGAGTGGAGTTCATTTATGGGAAACAGTTGATGTGGTGGTTGATGGAGAGAAGGGGACAAGAGGGGAGAGATGATTGGGAAGAAGAGAGGAGGGGTTCCTTTGGGTTCATTTTTCACATATATTGCTGGTGGTTGTGGATGGAGAGGGAAGTGTTATATTGATTGTGATGGTGGAGAAAGTGAGTGAGAGCAATTGAACATGTAAGAAGAAAGAGGGGGTTGTGGTGGTGGTGGTGGTTACGGCATTGAGGAGAGAGGTTTTTGTGGTGGTGGCGCTTATTGTGGTGAACATGAGGAGAGACAAGAGGATATGTCGTGGGTGGTAGTGAATAATTATTGATCGGTTTAATAAGCTTTTATTTTTGGATCTACTATGGGAAAGCAACTCATAATTAGGAAATTTTATTAGTTAATGGATGAGGGGGATTATTTTAAGATTGATTACGATGAAGTTATTCATATGTGTATCTCCATACAGTTTACCCTTCCCTTATATTAGGATTTTAAACATATCACTCCGAGCTTATTTTACTTGAGATTAAGCACGTGTCAGTCTACATTTTCAAGGTATTGGTACATAGGGGTGTTCGGCTGTTCAAGTCCGGACCTGACTTTTTGATAAGATTCTAGCTAGAAGCATACAAGTATTGTAATGTGCTTCTCCTTGGGTATTTGGTAGCCATGTATGTAAAGGTATAATAGGTAACTTGACTTCAAAAGCAATAAAAAAATCCAATATAGAATATTAATTCTAATGCCATGGTATATGATTGATTAAGTAATGTTTCAAAATTTAATGTTGGTTCATTAGAGGCATTTCTTTCCCTTTCACGTGGGTAAATGTAGGTCAACAAGAATTAATTCTAATTCCCACATTATGAAAAAAAACTAAAAGGTTTGGGGACGAAAATGATCCTATTTGGCCATCATAGATCGCTTTGAATAATTGAGAATCTTGAGTAACTGGTCAAGCTGCTAGAGTAGCTAAAGTGGTGATGAATCCTGTCAGTAAAACGGGTCTCCTCCATCGATTCCTAATTTCCAATGGCAATCAAAAATATCTGTTTATAATCTTCTGCCGGTTGGATTAGAGATTAGAACCAGAGCCGTCCAACAAAATATCTCTCTTGTAGCCAAGAAAACCGGACTATGATTGAACATGATGGATTGGCAATTTTTCTTTTCTTTCTCTACTTTAATGTTGTCTTATCTTTGGTATATCTAGTTTGCTGACATAAAGATATTATTAAATATCTTCATGTCTTTATCAACTAAAAAATATGTTCAAACTGATAATTAATTGGTTGTTTTAAAAGGAGCACTAAGATAATAGGAAAAACGGTCCAAATCCAAAATTTTTGTATTTGATCTGAATCAGTTTGGAACCATACTTCGAAAAGGAGGACCATAGTCCAAAAGGTCCCCTCCAGTTTGGTTTTCTATTCTGGACCGGACTTTGAATAACCCTAATCAATAATATCTATATATAGCTAGTTTATCATAGTTTTTTAATTCTAGACTCAGTGGAACTTAAATCTTATGTTAAAAGTTGAACCAGACAGTGGAACAATGGAGCTCCTAGAATATTCACCAGACTGCTCTAGAGCCCAGAAGTTCTAATTGAGGTGCAGATGCACTAGTTCACAAAGAACAACTCTAAACAATCTTTTGCTACTTATAGTTTAGTCACCCCCTCTAACTTATTGTCTGTATTAACTCAATACGTAAGGATTGGTATCCATTGAACTCTTTGAATCCTAACTCTCTCAACTCTCTAGATTTCATTACCCTGATTAAAAGTGATAGTTTCCCTCTTGATGAAAAAAATTCTTTTAATGGTGTGCTCGTACTGAATACAAGCTGTTCATGGTCAAAAACGGTAGGGAGTACTGAGTAGTGAGAATTGGGACATTACAGAACTTAATTGTTTTTAGAACAGTGATGTGAGAGTGGCCCCAATGCACTGCAGCAGAAGATCGTCTGTTAATGTACTCTTTCTTCCGCACAAAACCTTGCTCTGCTGAATCGGAAATTGTATGATTTAGTCTAGATCATGATAAAAGGGCACTTTGATCTTATTTGAGGTTGCTGGCTTTTGGAAGGATCAGTTATTCTTGGCTTTATGCATCTGGTTATGATGTTTTCTTTTGAACTTCTAATTTGCAGGGATTCTTGCTTGAGCAAAAGCCTGATGATGCTGCTTCTGTAATTCAAGTTGTAAATCAGGTATACATACATTGCTTCATGTAAACCAATTTGGACTATGTAGCTTCCACTACCCTTTCAGAATGGAAATAATAATGCAGATAGTGGGCCTGCTCCCCACCAATCAAATACAATCAGTATGGGTGTTGCAATGAGAACCAATGCCCAACCTGCAAATATATGTCCAACAGCTAGTTGCACTAGAGTGGAAGAATGCAACAGTATTTTTAGCAAACTGTTAAAAGTTGCATCAGTGATGGGCTGATGGCATGATATTGATTTGTTACTTCTTATTGATTGCTGAGTGCCCTGCAATGGTTGCATATCTCACTTGTACATGGCTTGCATTATTTCACTTCTGCATACCATGTGAGAGCAAAGGATGTACTAGCACAGAGATTGTAGGTATTAAGTTGCAAGAACTCAATAACAAGGGATACATCTATTATTGCAAAACATTATCGAAGACCATAGATAATCATATTCATCCATTTGCTGAGCTATAGAATCTGGTATCTTTTTTAATTGAAATGATATAGGATGCCTGTGGTGATTAAATTTTTAGTGAAGGTTTAATATGATGCATCTACGTTGTTTGTCAGAATTTTTGTGAATCAAAAAGGCAAGATATTTTTGATGAACTTCAAAAGCTGGTCAGTGAGTGGCCTGCAGAGGTCATGAGGCATCAGAAGCAGGAAGATAGAAAGGTAATAACATTATAGAACTTTTTCAATCTGTTTCTTCATGTATCTTGATCACCTGCCATTTGAGGTTATGCACAAGTCTCTAGAAAGTTTGAATTATTACATTGATACTAAAAATCATCGATACTAAAAATCTAAGTTGCACAAAGACGGGTATGGTACGGGTTCAGATTTGGGTACGGGGACTGAAAAAGGCAAGACTTCGACAGGTTAGGACATGTTATCCGTGTAGGAAACATATCGTATCGCATACGGTTGGGTATGGGTACGTGACCTACAAGAAGTACCTGTGCTGGAGAGCTTAAAATTGATGGGTATTGCATTGATATATTGAGTGTAGAATCTGTAGATAATATGGAATGAGAAAAGTTAGTTAAGTCATCACTCATCAGGAATAAGATCTAAACAAGTGGATGGAAACTAGAATTACTTTTTAAACTGTTGCATATCATTAAACTAAAAGTACTTTTAACTGTAGATAGTTACCAGCTTGTAAACCTGCTTGCAATGCAAGAGCTAGAACTAATTATAATTGTATGTTTTAGTTTTTTTTTTAAAATTAAAATTATCTATATGTTTATTGTAAATCAAACTCTATTTTTCTCTTATCCTAAATTCTACTACCCCCGTCCTTTTTCTATTGCAACAATGGGTTTGGGCACGGTTTTCAAGGAAGTGGAAAAAGTGGGTAGTTTAGCATAAATGTACCGCTTTGATTAACTAGAGTAGGAGAGAAATCAATTCTTAATAAGGTACGAGCAACTTTATGAGGAAAAGTGAGTAATAGTGATGTTTTAGTAAGATAAAGTAAGGGCAATGTTGTCAACTAGAGTTATTTTTTTTACCAAAAGTGGAATTGTTGTAATAGATGTGAAACTACCCAAAGTGGTAATTGTTGCACCAGAAAAAGAACGAAGGTAGTACATGTGTATATTTCTCGCTCAAAAACATTACTTTTAAACATAATGTTTGAAGTTTTGACATGGCACACTTAGGTGGCGTGTTCTATGCTCCTGGAAATATTTTTCTTTAGATATGCTAGGAATTATTCCTGGTGATGCCTCAAGTTGTTGTGCGTCCTACTTTTAGCGAGTGATGGACATGAACTGTTGCGTTCAATTTATACGTGGCATCAATTCAGTGTAGAAGTCAATAAGGAGAAAATAAGTCATTTGATTTTGTTAATGGTTTTTATTTAGGAAAAGTTGACAAGGATTAATCCAACCTTTGCCTGGTCTTCTGATAATAGTCCCACTTTCCATGCCACCTTTGTGTAAGGTTTGATCCTAATGGGCCCAAGTAACCGGAAACCTGAACCAGCTCGGTTGGGAAGTTCCCTTCCCCCCTTCCCATTGTGAACTCTTGTTCTCTCTTTGGTTCTGTTGTTACTCTCTCCAAGCTTCCATTTCTTTTTCAAAGTTTTGTTCTTTTATCTTACTATATGTGCATGGAGCTACCCAAGACAAGATATAGAAGCATTAAGAACTCTTTAAATGCGGAGGTGTAAATGAGGCGAGTGGAACCACCACAAGCAGCTTTGGATTTAGCAATAGGGCAATCAGACCAAATCAGAAAGTCCAAGCATTTTCAAATCTGAAGAAGTGACTGATTGCAATTGCTTTACTGAGAATCGCCCAAAACTCTAAGCTGCCCTCTTATACCAATTGATATGTATCGAGATGGATTCTAGCTTGACTCTTCTGGATTGTCACTCTATTATGGATTACTAATGGTTCTAAATCATTTTTATTGTTTCTCTTACCTTAATACATGATTTAGGAAGGTTTTTAGATTGTTTTGGTGAGCTTCACTCATCAATCAAATCAATCTAGCTTAAACTAAACTTCATTTATCTAATGTAAGAATTTTATGATTAAGTTCACTCTTTAAGCACAAGGTAAATTCTAGAATACATCCAAAACCAAACAAAGACTCGCGTTCAATTAACAAAAATAACAACTTCTGGATTCGTTCAATCATAGCATGCCATTATATAGGCTTACAGTCCTAAACAAACCAGGAAACATAAAGAGATAAAGCCAAACTAAATTCTTTCCTAATCTAATTAGGAGATTACAAGATAAACTGAAGATTAAAGTTGAACAATAAACACTCCTAAATTGCTTAGAACAAGAAAAATCTATTCCAAGTTGGGTAGTTTCCTTTCCTTTTGCTCTTAAGTTCCATCATCCAAGCACATAATGAAATATTTTGTTTTAGATATGCATTCAGTAATTGACTGATGCAGGCTTGCAAGGGGGAAAGTATTTTGATTGCCATTTGCCATCAAGTATCCAGTGATGTTTATTTCTTTTTCATGTGAAATTTGTATGGCTGCTTTCTTTGTTGCAGTATTTGCAGAACGTTTTTTCCACCCCCCCCCCCCTTTTTTTCTTTCTTTCTGGAGGCGGTCCGGAGGTCGATGTAATGTTTGGTGTTCAAGGGTACTTGGATGCTTCAGAAAAAGCTAGTGCAAATCAATTGTTATCTTGTTCTTTATTTTTCCTGCCATTAACTTTTCTTTAATATTAATTATCTATTTTCTGCGCCTGGTATTAGCTGTATTATCTGTCCGTTGATTTTGGAGATACTGTCATGTCCTGCATCCTGACCATCAGTGTCCTAATGATATGAATTAATGCTTGAAATAGTTTCTCATGGTGCTTTCTCCTCATTTCTTATTGTATATATGAAATCATTTCATCCTTGTTTTCTTTTGGACCACAGGCATTAATTGCTTCATTAAAGGCTGATATTCCTCTTATGCTTAACTCCCTCACTAACATGGGTGTGAAGTCAAGTGTCAACTTGGAAGACTGGAATATAGAAGAGCCCTTGTCATGTTAGCTACAATCTAGGTGACTGGTTAAGTGGAGACGATATGATCATCATCATTTGTTGCATAAAGATTGGGATTTTCACGGCGTCGATACTGCTACAGTAATTTGCTTGTGGCTAAATGCTCAGCTAAGCTACTCTGTTCTCAGCTGCAGTGTGTTCGCTTTAAGTAATTTTAGAATCTCTGGACAAAAAAGCGATTCTGCCCCGATGATCTTCAGGATGAGACTGGGGAGATTCACAGTAATGGAAGAGGTAAGAGGTGGAAGATGGGTCAATTTTATACCTCTACAATCTATGCATTGGGATTTACTGTTAACGCTAGGTCATCTTCTATTTCATATTGCTCTGGTGCAGGTCTGCTGTCGAAATTTTTATTTTTTTGTTTCTTATAAGTCGTTGACATAAGTTCAAGCATGGTTCATGCTGCACAAGATAAGACCGAACTATTATGGGAATTCATTGCTTCTGTCCGTGGCATAAATAATATGAATGCCATGTTTGATATATTATTCAGTAGATTATATCATGAACTTGTCCTAACTTTTTCATATGATCCGAAGTTTCCATTAACCTGGAGCTGTCCCAAGTTTTAGGTGAGATCACAAAAAACTACTTCCTCCGTTCCCTTGAGTTCTTTACGTTTGGTATCATGCACGTGAATTAAGGAGTGTAGGTAGTGGAATAAGATTCTCTTAAATTATTAATGTTGGTTAACTAAATCAGTAAATTATCATGAACTTAGGAAAAAAAACTGCATTAAATGCAGAAAACAGTAAACTAAATGCTTTGAGAGAATAGGGCTTCAATCCTTGCAAAACCATATTGTCCAATAGGAAAGCTTTATTGTTTTTTTTTAAACCAATAGGAACAAAGTACACGGATTGAAAATGCAAACAACACAATAAACACTTTCTTCTTTATTGTATAAATAGGCTCAATGGCCTTTTACCGTTCATTAAAAAAAAACTGTCACATTCTGTTTTAAAAAAAACACAATAAACGCTTTGCCTCATTGCCTTCAATGGATTCAATTTCAGTGGTTGATGTGGATGATATGAAATCATTGACTTATACTCTCAAGGGGATTTCAATTTCAATTACTTTGGGGCTGAACCAGTGGCAGTTGAAGTCAATATTATTGACTTAAACTTGCCTCCAGAAACAGACTTCAATAATCAGCAACAACAAAATGAGTCAAATCCAGAACTAGCGGACTTTAATAACACAACAGCAGAAGAAACAAATCAGCAGCATTAAAATGAGTCAATTCCACAACCACAAAGTCATCATAATCGAAGGCTCCGCAACTATGACAGGCTGAAAATTTTGTGTTGGTTGCTGGATAACCAAGTAAATGGAAAGCTGAAACATGGCACCATAACTGAAGCGTCAAAACAATTTAATGTCACAAGACAAACAATTTCAGCATTATGGAACAAAGCAAAAAAGCAAAAAAGCAAAAGCAAGCAAGTCAGTCGTTCAATGTGGATAACAAATACATCAATTGTGGGAAGAAGAGAGTTGAATGTACTATAGACAGAATTATTCAACTTTCAACGGGTCAAAGAACGTGCATAAGGGATCTAAGTTCGATGCTTGGCCTTGGTTCAACAACGGCGTGGAGAATGATTCAACGAGGTCTTATCAAAGCTCATACGAACCTGTTACATGTGGGTTTGACGGAGAAAAACAAAATCGAAAGAATGAAGTGTGTGTTGAGCTTATTAATAGGGGACTCGGCTCACACAAAAAGAAAATTCTATTCCATGTATAACTTCGTGGTGCTAGATGAGAAGTGGTTCAACCAAATAAGAAAATCACAGAAATATTATTTGGGTGCAAATGAGGTTCCGCAATACAGATCAGCAAGTTCAAGCACTAACATTAAGAAGGTTATGTTCATTGGCGTTGTAGCAAGACCTAAATATGATGAAGAAGGGACATGCGTGTTTGATGGAAAAATTGGGATTTTCCCATTTACATATCAAGAAGCAGCTAAGCGAGCGTCAGAGAATAGAGAAAGGGGTACTATGGTCACAAAAATAATCTCAAGTATCAATAGAGAAGTGACTCGAAACATGCTTATTCATCAAAGAATTCCAGCTATAAAAGCAAAATGGCCAGCAGAGGAGGGGACTACAACCATTTACATTCAACAAGACAATGCAAAGGCTCACATAACACAGAGCGACCCAATTTGGCAACAACATTGCAATCAAGACGATTTCAAATTTGTTTTAATCCAGCAACCACCAAACAGCCCTGATTTAAATGTTTTGGACCTTGGATTTTTTTCAAGTATCCAAAGTCTAATGCACAAAAAAATGCCAAAGAATGAGGAGGAAATATTGCAAAAGGTCAATGAAGCTTTCAACGAACTAGATCCAAAGAAGTTGAGTAGAGTATGGATGACTTACCAATATGTAATGACAGAAATTCTCAAGAAGAAGGGTGGGAATGATTATGATTTGCCTCACAATTACAATGACAAATTAGAAGCTCTTGGAATACTTCCGGAACAAGTTCAAGCGAATCGATGAAATGTTGAAGAATGTTATGAAATGGTTCAAGCGAATCGATGAAATGTTGAAGAATGTTATGAATTGGTTCAAGCGTATGAGAACATAGCATCGACATCAAGGAGACCATCAAATTGATTATTTGTAAAGGTTATTTGTAATGAACCTTTTATTTGTAATGAACAAATTAGATGATGAGTTGATTTGTGACTCCAAAGTGAATGACAATATGATTTTAACACATATCACAACCCAAAATCTCATAACCATAATTAACAAACAAGCAATTTCAGAGGATTCATACAAATCAAACAAAAATGTCAAAACTATGGATATATTAAAACTGCATGCAGCAATATCACCTAATAAACCAACATTCATAAACCGTAATTATCAATCTTCAATTGCACATGCCCCCTCTATTAACAGCTCATAAATTGCCTACAACAATCTTCAATTTATCAATCTTCAACAACCAATTTAGCAATACAAAAATAGCAACCACCCATATGTCATAACCGTAATTAACAAACAAGCAATTTCAGAGGATTCATACAAATCAAACAAAAGGGGACTTAGCTTTGTGAACCAGCATATTCATCATCAGATCCATGTCCAACAACAATTTCAGAGGCAAAGTTGTCATCTTTTATTCCTAAATCACCTTCCACTGCATCGGATTCTAGTTGATTTCCTGATTCTTTTTTTTTTTTTTTAACTTCATCTCGCAATTTTTTTTAGGGGTAAGAAGGGGTTGTTTTTCGGTTTCAAAGGAGACATTTTGAGGAAAACCAAGGTTTTTTTTTCCGGAGATGGTAAAGAGAAAGGCCTCAAATCAGTAGTGACTTCATCCAAAGGTGGCCTTGACAACCACCTCTCATCATCAGAAGGAAGAACAGCGAAGATCCCCCAACATCGTGATTTTAATGTCTCCCTACTGTAACTATGATTTCTATCACACCATGAACGTTTGTCACAAAACTCATCGGAACACTTGGAGTAAGTGTCCGATTCGTCGTCACCTTCATCTTCGTCCTTAAACACTTCATCTGGATCTAGGTACCCATCAGAAGCCATGAGAAGGGGATTCTTTTTTTGTTTTTCCACAAATTTTCGAGAAAAAAAACCGTAAACAATTGATGAGATTTGGAGCAAATTTGTAAAAAAGGAGTTGGGGATCTAAAAAAGGGGATGGAGTTGAGGGTGAGAGAGATGATGACAGAAGTTATAAAGAAAAAAAACGAGTAACGGATACATGCATTAAGTAGGGGTCATCAATACTGGTCAAAGGTCATCAGATTCATGGAATGGAATCTGAGAAAAAATAAGGGTAATTCAGTAAATTTTAATTTTTTTTTTTCTGAAACAGCTTTAATCTTAAGGGTAATTTAGAAAAGAAAATTTTAGTTATTAAGGGAAAGATTCTAAGTGTAAAGAACAAAAGGGAACACCCTTTACGGAAAGCGTAAAGAACTCAAAGGAACGGAGGGAGTACTCCGTTTGTTTGTAGATAGATTTTCTACTTTGACTTTTGAATGATTTGCAAATTTTATTTTGACCATATTTTTTGTTCCACATATACAGAAACCAGCATTAACAAGATTTTGAATTTCTCTTGATGTATGGTTTTAAAATATTAATTTTTACGAATTGTTAAGTAATGGATAATAAAAGAAAAATAATGGTTAGAGTCGTGCATTTCAAGCGTGCAAGTCAAAATGGCGTATTCATTTGAAAATGAATGGAGTATGATTTGCTTAATAACATGTATCTTTGTTTATTTTTTCTATTATAAAAACGTCTTAAAAGAATTGTGGCTGGTTATGACTTGGTGATTAAGTTTCTATACTTCAATTTCTATTAGAATTTCTACGTTAGAACTATATCTTTTCATTCTTTTAGGAAATTCATCTTTTTTTTTTTACAAGTGCAAACAAGAAAAAAACAACAAAAAACCCCCCACTACTCATGGCCGTGTTTGGATCCTATAGAGTTGTAGAATAACTCTACAAGGTAGAGTTTAAGCAATATCAACCATTGAATAAAAAATGAATGGCTCATATATTTTCTTTCCAAAATCCCCTTATTTTATCTCATCAAAATCCATCTCTAAATCTTTCAATACGATCCCTTGATTTAAAAATATATGGCTGAGATACAACTCTACCTTGTAGAGTTTCACTAAAACTCTAGAGGATCCAAATGTCATTTCGCGGGTTAAAAGACTACGGACATATTATGACAAAGCTAAACATTATTAGAGTACTATGGACATAACAATTACTACTTAAATGTTGCTTTTTTCTTGGAAAATAGTAGAAGTATGATGGAGAGATGTAATCCTTTGTTTTGTTGCTAGTAGCTAACTTGTATCTAAAAGCACAATTAGATGGTGAATAAATAGTGGTCTTACTCTTAGAATTGTTCATTTGACTACCATTCTTCACATCATGTTCAGTATGGGTATTCATGGGTGTTAATTGTCTCGAAATTACATTTCGCTTCGCTTTTTTTTTTTGCAAATCGTTACCGTAACCGGTTACCAGCAAAGTGGTAAATTGTTATTTCGGTATGATTGTTCGGTTAACCATTAACCGTTATTCAAGTATACTGTTATATTTTACTTAATGTAAATGTATTTTTCTATTTTTTTGTATATAATTAAATACTCCCTCTGTATTTTTTTATCTTTCCTACTTTGATTTTGCACGTTTGTCAATGCAATTATTCTATATTAAATATCTTTCATTACATATTAGTAAAACTTATAATAATTGAATATTAATAAAGTACTCATTGAGACGAATCAAACAAGACCCCACATGATTATATTTTTTCTTATATATTGAGAAAAATCTAAAAGATTCTCTTTAATTGTGAATAGTGTCAAGATTCTAAGTGAGAAAGATAAAAAAATACAGAGGGAGTATTATAGATAATATAAAATGTATTATAGATAATATAAAATGTATTATAAAGTGGATAATAAATCCATTGGAAAACATAAGTAACACTAGATTCACTCGATTCTTAATTATAATGTTTATATTAGAACTAAAGTTTTCAAATAATCACAAATTTCCTCTAATTGTTCTTTCTTAGTAACAAGCATTAGAATAAATGTAATTGTTGGAAAATGTTTCACAATAATTAGATATAGAAAAATATTTCGGTTTTTTCGGTTTAACCGTTTACTCAAAAATCATAATTGTACGTAACCGTACCATTTAACCATTACTTTTACTTGTTCGGTAACCGTATTAATTTTTTTATCGGTACGGTTACTACCCACTTAGATCGATTTTCTCGGTTTTGATTTTTTATGAACATCTCTATGGGGGGGGGGGGGTAATCTTCATTCTCCTTGCTAAAATCGAAATTATTGAATGACGCTAGCTTCCCTCTTAAACTTCGAGCACTCCAGGATAAGGTTGTAATATTCTTCTTGATCTTGGTATCATAGTAGAGGCTACCTGTAACTTTACTTCATACTCCACTAACTTCACCTCCATTCATGAACTCACACGAAGCCTCCATTGTAGAGTATTTTTTGCTTTGATTTTTCGACTCCATATTGTAATTAGTTACCGCTTTGTTTTGTTTTAGATTATCAAACATGGTTGAGACAACCACATTCTTTCCATGACATGCTGAGCTCTTGACTCTAACATATGAACTCATGACTATCCTTATAGTCATTATAGAATTAGATCTAGAATTAAAGCAATGATAGAATTTTCCTTCATTTAACACTTGATAATCTTTCCTTGAGATAGGAATAAAAGAGCCCGACCTCAACATGTTAGAGGATCTTTCCTTATGTTAGCAAACGAATACTTGGGCTCTACCATGTTAGAAGATTTGAAAGTTGAGAATGTTCTCAACATCCTCCATCTTCTCTTCCCTCATTTTAGTTGAAGTATTTGCCTCTTTTGCACGGACAATTTTGTGATCCCGTGTCTTCTATAGGCTATAGTAGATAAAGATGAGCTTCCTCCGTATCATTCAAACCTGAAGAGATGTATATTGTCCTGTTCATAACTATCCTTCTTCTCCACATACTTTTACTGTAACACCCACAAGTTACTCGCTTTTAAATAAATAATTTAATAAATAATATTTGAGTAATTTAGAAGTATTACCGCCACGTGACTAACACGCTTTCGGCAACCAACTACGAACTAACCAAAATAACTTGCAGCGGAAGACTTTAACCAAAATATAATAATACTTTTTTATTAATAAAGTAAAATTGTCTCAATATTCAAAATAAATGAAACACTCTAACTAGGTGAAGATCCCCTTCCTAGTATGCTCCCATGCACATCCAAAATTCACCTGCAAATCTGCTTACCAAAAGGTAAACAGGGCAAAGCCAAATAGGAAAAAGGAAATACGCGTCAGTATAAACTGAGTACGAAATGTACTAGATAAGTAACACATTTGTTAGTTCATAACAATTTTTCGTTTCTAAAACTCCATTACCAATAATTCAAGAATAACTCTTTAAGAATAAACTATTCAAACACTTAATAATAATTAAGAATAACATTTTAAGAACAAACTCTTTCCAAACACTTGAATAATAATTCAAGAACAACCTTTTAAGAACAAAACTCTTTCCAAAACTTGAATATAATTCAAGAATAACTTTTAAGAATAAACTCTTTCCAAACAACTTGGATTAAAAATAATCCTGAAAACAATTCCTCTTCTTATCTCCCCTTCTATTTTGCTAAGTGTGCACACCCCCAAGCTAGTCATCCTATCACGGAGCTATATCAAGGGTAACTATAATTGCCAACAAGTGGACTTTGAATCTCTTGATATTAATCAAGCGGAAATAATAACAATATGACTTGTAAGTCATGAATAAACCTCCTTTCCTCATAAACAACTTTTTGAACATTCAAAGTTCATAAAAACCAATCAACCTTTCCTTGTAAAATAATTTAATTTTCCAAAAATGATAACAAAACTTCTATATAAAAATGATTGTAAAATCATTCCTTCTTTTCACTTCAGAGTAAATAAATAAAATATTATAACCATTTTCAAACAAATTTCTAAACCAATCCAACCATATATAATAAACATCTTTATCACATAAAACCATATTTAAAAGATCTAGCTACATAACGTACCTTGATCTTGCAAAAGATATACTAGCATCTTCACTTATTCTTATACTTGAGCTTTCTTCATAACCAACCAATAAGTCATTGACCACATGAACTTAATCATGAATAAACATGAATGATTACCTATCATGAGCATAATATTTTTGAGTAAGAAATATAAAATACTTTTCTTAAACCAAAAGAAAATTGAAACTTGAATAAGAAATATAAAACTAGAATAGATAGGAAGAGAAAGAAGAACTTTGAAGTAAGAGAGTATGATTCTTCAAAGTTTTTGTGTGGAAAAGATGGCTAGGTATGGGGTATTTATAGGAGTAGAATAGTAGTACTTAATTTCAAAATTAAATAGTTTGTAACCTTCACCATAAATTAGGAGATTAAACCAAGATTTGTAACCTCCATCATAAATTTGAAGTATAGGAAAACAAAACTCCCTCCAATCACCATAAATCCCGTAGAATATATGGCCTAAAAAAAATTTTATTTTTTTTTTTTTTTTGGTTTTCTGAATTTTTTGACTAGGATTTAATACCAAAAGCTTAACAAATCCAATTTTGGCGCCATACTCCCGCCAAAATAATTAAAATCAGTGAAAATACTAAAATACCTTTGCTTAAAATATTTATTTTAGAAAATGAATATAAAATAAATATTTAATTATTTAATAAATACTAAAAATCTGGGGTATTACAGTCTACCCCCTTAAAAGAAGTTTCGACCTCGAAACTTAAGACAAAAAGTCATAATCACTTTCCAAAAACGGATTAAAATTCAAAATCGTAGTTTCTAACTCAAATGCTCAGACAAAAATCATAATCACTTTCCAAAACGAATCAAAATTCAAAATCAGTTTCTGACTCAAATGCTCATGTCTAAAATGCATATAATGACTCAAAAATATGCTCAAATGCATAACTATAGTAAAAGCGCGAAACTCTATCGCATTCTACCCCCCTTAAAAGGAGTTACGACCCCGTAACTCGACAACTAACCTCGGAAAACAACGTTGGAAATTTCTTGCGCATATCCGCTTCAGCTTCCTATGTTGCTTCCATGTTCTGATGGTTTGACCATAATACTTTAACTAATCTTACATCCTAAGTCTGAGTACTTCTAACTTTACTATCAAGGATTCTTACAGGTTTTTCTCTAAGTCAAACTATCATCTAATTCAATGGCCTCAGGTTGCAACACATGAGACACATTCGAAATATACTTCCTTAACTGAGATATATGGAAAACATCATGGACTCGACTTAAATCATTTGGCAAATCCAACTTATATGCCACTTTTTCGAACTTCTTTAACTCATATGGCCCGATATACTTTGGACTTAACTTTCGCTTCTTCCCAAATGCCCATCACCCCTTTCATTGGAGATTTTTCAACAATACCTTCTCCCCAACCTGAAACTCTTCATCCCTTCGCTTCAAATCAGCATAACTCTTAAAACCTTGATCTTTTCTTGAATCACTTTCACCTCTTTCGCCGTCTCTTTGAGGAATTCGGGTCCAAGCACCACAGTTTCACTAATATTATTCCAGCAGACTAGACGTCTACACTTCCGACCATATAAAGCCTCAAACGAAGACATACCAATACGTGCATGATGACTGTTGTTGTAGGGAAATCCTATCAAATCCAAGAAATCATCTCACGAACCCTGATACTCCATAACACAAGATCGCAACATATCTTCTAAAGTCTGAATAGTTCGTTCTATTTGCCCATCTGTAGCCGAATGAAAAGTTGTACTCATTAACAAATTAATACCCAAAGCCTTCTGCAAACTCTGCCAAAAGTTGGACAAGAACCGTGAATCACGATCGAAAAAATGTCCTTAGGCACACATGATATTTCACCACCCACTTCACATATGCTTTAGCCAATTGATCCATCGACCAAGTATTCTTCATAGGTATGAAAGTTGCAGATTAGTTAAACGATCTACCACTACCCAAATTGTATCATTTCCAGCCTTAGTTCTTGGTAATGCAGACACAAAATCCATTGATATAGAAACCCATTTTCAATGCAGAGTATCCAGAGACTGAACCTTCCTTGCAGCCTCTTGTGCTCAAACTTGACCTTTTGCATATGAGACACTTAGCCACGAACTCTGCTACCTCTCGCTTCATGTTTGGCCACCAGAATATTTGCTTCATGTCCTTATACAACTTATCACCACCTGGGTGTACTGAATAAGGTGAGCTATGAACTTCTTCCATTAATTGCCGCTTCAACTCTTCTCTATTACTTGGTATACATCACCTCTCCTTGAATCGAATACTTCCATCATCGGCTATCTGAAAATCCGATACCTGACCATCCTGGATCTTCTCTCGAATCTTTTCTAAGTTTTCATCCTAATCTCATCATAGATTGAGGGTTGAACTGACAAAGAACCCAACAATTCTTTTAACACCTCCTTCTTCTAGTACCTCAAATAACAGTTTCTAAAACTCGACACATAACTGACTGGGCAACACCATTACATTAACTGAATGACTCGACTTTCGACTCAATGCATCAACAACAACATTAGCTTTCCCTTCATGATACTGGATCTCCATATCATAATCTTTGATCAATTCCAACCACCTCCTCTGCCTCATGTTCAACTCCTTTGAGTGTAAATATACTTTAAGCTCTTATGATCCGTGTACAACTTACACGTTTCCCGATACAAGTAGTGTCGCCATATCTTCAAAGCAAAACACTATTGCAGCTCATATGGTTTTAGCTGCCTAGAAGCATAAGCGATGACTTTTCGGTTCTGCATCAATACACATCCTAACCAAATTTCGAAGCATCACTATACACATCATACTGCCGACTTTCATCAGATAGAGCCAAAACAGGTGTTGTACTCAACCTTTCCTTCAACGCCGAAAAAGCTTCCTCACACTCTAAAGTCCAAACAATTACTTACATTCTTTCTTCATCAGGCTAGTCATTGGTCTCGATATCTTTGAGAAATCCTTTACAAATCTTCGATAGTAACCAGCTAACCCAAGGAAACTCCTTATATCATACACCATCTTTGGTGTTGGCCACTCGCGCACCGCTTGAATCTTAGCAGGATCCACTGAAACTCCTTCCTTTGAGATAACATGTCCTAAAAATGCAACCTCATTCAACCAAAAATCACACTTAGAGATTTGCGTACAACTTATATTCTCTTAGAGTGGATAAAACTTTCCTCAAATGCAGCTCATGACTGCTACTTCCTTCGAATATATCAAAATATCATCTATAAACACAACCACATATTTATCCAAGTATGGCCTGAAAACCCTATGCATCAAATCCATGAACACTGCATGTGCGTTGGTCAAACCAAACGGCATCACTGTGAACTCTTAGTGACCATACCGCGTCCTAAATGCAATCTTAGGAATATCACCCTCAGCAATCCTCAATTGGTGATAACCTGACCTTAAATCTATCTTCGAGAAAATCCCCACTCCTTTCAAGTAACAATAAATCATCTATTCTCGGAAGCAGATACTCATTCTTGATCGTCACATGTTCAACTCCCGTAATCAATGCACAACCTCAAACTACTATCTTCCTTTTCACGAACAATACAGGCGCACCCAAGGAGACGAACTAGGTCTTATATACCCTTTCTCCAACAACTCCTCCAACTGAACTTTTAACTCTTTCATGAGCCATTCTATACGGAGCCTTTGAAATAGGTCCGGTTCCTGGCATTAAGTCTACAGTGAACTCAAGATCCCTAACCGGTGGCACACCCGGTATCTCTTCAGGAAACACATCAGGAAACTCAGATACGACTGGGATCTCCCAATTCTCATCTTCATTTTCAATCCTCTGAACTTCACATAAGAATAACGGACACCCCTTCTTCACATAAGATTGAATTCTCATCGCATACACTATCTTCATTCCCTTCTCCTTCCCAAGCTTCCTATAAGTCACCCTTTCTTTCTTGGGACCAACTAAGGACACATTCTAGGCCTCACAATCAATCTGAGCCTTCAATCTTCCCAACCATCTCATCCCCAAAACTACATCGAGGTCTGACAAGGCAAACTCAACTAAGTCGGATGAAAAGTTCACCAGAACTATCACTAAAGGTACTTGACTATGCAAACTAGTAAAATTAAACATCTCCCCTGATGGCAATGAAACATCTAATGAAATAAACACTGGACTGCTTAACTGGAGCTTTTCTACTAAAGTGCTAGAAATAAATGAATGAGATGCTCTGAATCAAATAATACTTTGACAGACAGGGAATTAATGGAAAAGGTTCCAACTACTACCTCAGAAACATTCTGAGCCTCACGGCGGTTCATGACAAAAACTCTATCTTTAGACTAATTTCTCATCTCTGGTTTAATCACCAGCATTGAAAGAAGCTAACTTTTGTTGATCATTCTAAGGGGCCTTACTACTCGGGTCAGGTTTGACTGCAGGTTCTCCACCAGCTTTTCTAAAGCACTCATACTCACGGTGCCCTAATTTCTGACAATAATGGCATGCACCAAGTTGCCTTGACAATCCTTTCTAGTGTATTTCTTATCACACCTTTTGCAGAAAAAAAAGTTTCTCAGCTTTCTTCCCATTACCTTGATTCCCATTAGGCTTCCGACTAGATACCTATTGTATTTCTCAGTTTGGTTAAATCCACCATTAGGCTTAGGCTTCTTATCTCCACTTTGTTGGTTTCCATTGTTGTTATGCATCCTCTTTTTTCCAAAGAAGGTCCCTTCAAGCTCTCTTACTTTAATCCCATAAAAGTGAGCAGCTCTACCATAAATTTCATCAAGAGTCTCAAAGTTACTCACTTTGGAGGGTTAAGGTCAACCCTTTTGGGCCTTCAAAGTCTCAGATGGTACTATCTCAGGCGCAAACCTCATTAACTCCAAAAATTTGCTATAATACTCATTAACAAACATAGTCCCATACTCAGATTGGTGAACTCCATAGCCTTTTGCTTCCTTAAGTACGAGGATAAAACTTAGTCCTCAAGGCATCTTTAAACTCGTTCCACCAAAGTTCGGATCCTCTAAAGATCATCTTTCCTTTGTTTCCACCATAGGTCTGCCAATCTCTCAAATAATAAACAACATTATTAACCATAAGGTTTTCAGGTACACTATAGCATTAAAAAGCTTATCAAATTCTCATATCTATTTTCTAAGCCAGTTGGGTCTTCTTTCCCATAGTAAGTCGAAGGTTTGACTGCTGACCTCACGAAAACTTTTCACTCTACTTGATTTCTTGATCATCTATCACCTGAATGACATTTTCAGGCATCTTTGCTACCCTACTAACCATAGAACTTATACTCCTCCTTCTTTCTGCCATTTTGCTAGAATAAGGGTGTTTGAGGATAAATTTCAACCAACATTCATAGAATAGTTGTCTAACTACCAAACAATTCAATAAGCACGTAAGTATAACTAATTCAAAACATAGCAATCACATATTTCATATATCATGGCCAAATATTAGGCCTTATACATAACAAACAAATATTTGAGTATTTATATCAAAATATTCTTAGACAATTGTGCTTCAGGCCAAATAAAACTATATATGTCTAGGTTACTGAAGACTTCAAACTCTGGTACGTATAGTCTGTCTTAATAACATTCTCCAGCTCATCAATGGCCATATAATAAGACTGGCCTGAGTATTTTCGAGAGGTAAAAAAAATGCACATAGTACTACTATTTTCTCGCCAATGCAGCATGACTCCTTGGTTATCCCATACATAGGAAATAACATAAACTTTTTCCGCAACTTCCAACAACAATCATATAAAAGCAAAAAAAAAAAAAAAAAAATAGAAATGTTACAACAACATCATAAAAGTAATATTAATATACGTTAACTAAAAAAATATGATCCAAAATTTGTACTAAATGCACCACTATGGCTTAAAATATTTATTTCAAAAATTTTAAAGTGTACTTGATTTCGAGATATAGAATTGCCAAGGTGATTATAGCTCCTAGGTAAGGAAGTTACCCACAGCGTCGGGGAGAGCCTTCCTAATCCTAGACAGAGCTTCTCACCCCAACATATCTACACCCTTTATCTTTCCAAATAAAAAATAAATAAATATATATACATTTTTGTGGTACTAGCAAGATGCATCTATACAAATCGTCAAAAAGAAAACAATTAAACTTAACATAAATAATTTATAATGCAAATGCGAAACTCTATATGCCCATCTTATGTCTACCCATCAATTTTAATGTTCAACTTTTATCTTTTTATAACCTGAAAAATTGATACCACTTTGTAACACCCCCAAGTTACTCGCTTTTAAATAAATAATTTAATAAATAATATTTGAGTAATTTAGGAGTATTACCGCCACGTGACTAACACGCTTTCGGCAACCAACTACGAACTAACCAAATAACTTGCAGCGGAAGACTTTAACCAAAAATAATAATAATACTTTTTTATTAATAAAAGTAAATATTGTCTCAATATTCAAAATAAATGAAACACTCTAATCTAGGTGAAGATTCCCCTTCCTAGTATGCTCCCATGCACATCCAAAATTCACTTGCAAATCTGCTTACCAAAAGGTAAACAGGGCAAAGCCAAATAGGAAAAAGGAAATACACGTCAGTATAAAACTGAGTACGAAATGTACTAGATAAGTAACACATTTGTTAGTTCATAACAATTTTTCGTTTCGAAAACTCCATTACCAATAATTCAAGAATAACTCTTTAAGAATAAACTATTTTCAAACACTTAATAATAATTCAAGATTAACATTTTAAGAACAAACTCTTTCCAAACACTTGAATAATAATTCAAGAACAACTTTTTAAGAATAAACTCTTTCCAAACACTTGAATAATAATTCAAGAATAAACTTTTAAGAATAAACTCTTTCCAAACAACTTGGATTAAAAATAATCCTGAAAACAATTCCTCTTCTTATCTCCCCTTCTATTTTGCTAAGTGTGCACACCCTTAAGCTAGTCATCCCATCACGGAGCTATATCAAGGGGTAACTATAATTGCCAACAAGTGGACTTTGAATCTCTTGATATTAATCAAGCGGAAATAATAACAATATGACTTGTAAGTCATGAATAAACCTCCTTTCCTCATAAACAACTTTTTTGAACATTCAAAGTTCATAAAAACCAATCAACCTTTCCTTGTAAAATAATTTAATTTTCCAAAAATGATAACAAAACTTCTATATAAAAATGATTGATAAAATCATTCCTTCTTTTCACTTCCCAGAGTAAATAAAATAAAATATTATAACCATTTCAAACCAAATTTCTAAACCAATCCAACCATTATATAATAAACATCTTTATCACATAAAACCATATTTCAAAAGATCTAGCTACATAACGTACCTTGATCTTGCACAAAAGTATACTAGTATCTTCACTTATTCTTATACTTGAGCTTTCTTATAACCAACCAATAAGTATTTGACCACATGAACTTAATCATGAATAAACATGAATGATCACCTATCATGAGCATAATATTTTTTAGTAAGAAATATGAAAATACTTTTCTTAAACCAAAGAAAATTGAAACTTGAATAAGAAATATAAAACTAGAATAAATAGGAAGAGAAAGAAGAACTTTGAAGTAAGAGAGTATGGATTCTTCAAAGTTTTTGTGTGGAAAAGATGGCTTAAGGTATGGGGTATTTATGGGAGTACTTAATTTCAAAAATTAAATAGTTTGTAACCTTCACCATAAATTAGGAGATTAAACCAAGATTTGTAACCTCCATCATAAATTTGGAAGTTATAGGTAAACAAAACTCCCTCCAATCACCATAAATCCCGTAGGAATATATGGCCCCTAAAAAACAATTTTTTTTTTTTTTTTTTTTTTGGTTTTCTGAATTTTTTTGACTTGGATTTAATACCAAAAGGTTAACAAATCCAATTTTGGCGCCATACTCCCGCCAAAATAATTAAAAATCAGTGAAAATACTAAAATACCCTTTGCTTAAAAATATTTATTTTAGAAAATGAATATGAAATAAATATTTAATTATTTAAATAAATACTAAAAATATGGGGTATTACATTTACCTTCTTCTTATTATAATATATCATCAAGGTGCATTTGTTGTTTCTCCTTTTAAAGAGATCTTTTGATTTCGTCAAATTTCATGGATACCTCCCGATTTTAGGTTCAATCTTGCAGCCATCAACAAGTTCCAACAAGCCCTTCCCTAGATCTATTACAAGCATGCTTTTCCTAAACAAAGTTTTTACACTATTCATGCTGAAATCTAATACAATCGAACAAATTTGACCAGCTCAAAACATTCAACCATTTCCTTTTCCTCTACAAATTTATATCGAGCGAGAATGACCCATGCATGGCCATTTTGCTTAAAAGTAAATTACCTTCCTCCTTTAACTCTTTTGCAAAAGCAAGAACATCCTTAGAATTTTTTGAATTAGAGATTACATCAATTAGGAACAAATATTTATCCATTAGATCTTCCCCCCTTAGTGAGGAGTCGATTAATCTCCCCCTTAAGACACTTATAAACCTCAAAGGAAAACATCATAATGGCCCAAGAAAACTAACCCCTAGATGATACTAGAAACTTAATCCAGCATAGGCTTAAAATCGATCTTTCACTTAATTAATCACCTAATTAGCAGAACAACTCTCTAAAAAGGAGAGCTGGAGCATAAACTATGAAGAAGTAAGTAGCCCAAATTGAGAAATAACCTCTTTGAGCTCAAAACCCAATACATATCAATTTGAAAGAGAATCAATTACCATTTTACCTCACAATAGGAGTGAAAATGCAACAAAAATAGCAAACTTGAATATTATTAACACTGGAAAAAGGCTCACGGGGAGCGTAAGGGGTGAAGTCGGCGACCAGAGAGATGAATCGGCCGCAGGCGAGCTAAATGTCGCATATAATTAGGGTTCTCAACTTTGCATCCAAAAGCTTCCTAGAGAGAGAAGCTCTAATTTTAAGTGTTGTATAATGGTATGTACATACTTTTTTAGCGTTGGACACTTTTGATGAGAGTTTACGCAAATATAGAAGATTGAAAATATGACAATTAGGAAGAGTATGTTGTACTAGCACATTTTCTCTTAACGTTTGTTTGTCAATTGATAAACAAGATACAACTAAACAAGGAGCACTACCCCAGGAGTCATGATGGCCTATTTGATAAATGGTTACTAAATGGATGTAACGACAATGAAATCATATACAATTTGCATGGAAAAACTCTTATTCATGAAATATCATCTTTATTGGGTTTTGAATTGTATCATTCCGACCCTAACAGAGTCGAATTCATCGTCACACACACGCATCTTGTATTTTTGTCATGTTTGCTGCTAAAACTATTTATAAGCAATAATGAGAGGCATTATACACCCTTGTTGTGCCAAGAGACTCTACATATTCGGCCTAATGGCATGTGGATAACCCTAACCTTAAAACTGATCAACATATTCGGTCTCATGACCTGTGATAATACCCCTGAATCCTTGGTTACTAAATAACTAACCTGAGATCAATTATCTACAAGATTAGCACGTGGTGGTAGAATTACTCTTCCGACGACTACTCTCAGCTAAGAACACTTAACTTTGGAGTAACTTAGGAAATGCGCTTTCCTAAAAGAAAGATATATTTTGTTAATATGAGTAGCTGGTTAATTCCATTTTAAAGCAACCATGAGGGGTATTGTAACACCCCGATAATTCTCTCTTTTCCAAAATAACTTTTCAATATAAAACTTAGAGAATCACAAAAGCATTATCTCCCGTGTGATAACGTATCGACTTATTTAAAATTTTGCAGCGGAAAATATATAACCAAACTCTAGAATTAAAATATAATAGATAATCAAAGTAACTTAAAAACCAAACAAAATTGTTAACTTTACTTCAAACCAAACTTAAATGTAAATGTATCTACTATAAAACAATAAAATCTGTTACACAAGCTCTTCATTTTCAAATTCCCATGATGCAACATCTGCACACCTGTAGATGTCTGATGTGTTTATTATTCATCGATTATTTACTCCAATCCCCTTAGTTTTGATAGTCGATTTGGGCTCTTTTGAGTTCGTTTCTTGTGGATTTGATGTGTTTGGAGCTCTTTTTGTGTGTTGCATGTTTTGATGCAGATTAGGCACTTTTTGCCTTTATGTAAGTCGCGACACGAAAGTCCAACGGTCACACAAGGTCCAAGGAGTATCCGGAAGATTGCACAAGTGATTCGGTTGGATTGCACGAAGAAAAGGCAAGAAAACATATTCACCAGTCGTGGTATGGCCCGACCGGGCAAACCACCAAACTTAACTGCTGCTGCATATCTATTTCGCCCGGCCAACCGGGCGACAAAAGGAAGGAAAAAGCTTACGCGCCCGACCCGGCAAATCAAGAAATTTCGATCTGCCAGCATTTATTTCGCCCGGTCAACCGGGTGGCCAAAGAGGGAAATTCGCTTACGCTCCCGACCGGGCGGAATTGCTTCTTTGTCATAAGTTCTCAATCACCGTCGCCCGACCTGGCGGTTTCTCGAGATGGGTTTTTTCGGGTTTTTTCAGCCGGTTTTGTAAAAAGTATAAATAGGTTTTAGTATTTTCGATTAGACTATCATTTTTCTACGTTTTTAGGGCTAAACACTTAGTTTTTCTCTCTCTAGTTTTGTATGATCGTTTACATTTGAAGATTATAGAGATCGTTGATTTCCTTTTCATTGTTATTCAATCATTCGATATTCCTTTTTACTTTCTTTAATTTAATGAATTCTTTTATTTTGATCATGTTTATTATTATCATGAGTGAGTGGTATATTTCTAAGGCTTAGAGAGGGAAGCCATGTTTATACCTTTTCGATTGTGGTTTGATGTTATTCGATAATTGAATTGAATTAGAATAAATCCTGTTGATTTGTTATGCTTGTTTAATCCATGTAATTACGCAATATCATGAGTTATGTTTAACTAATAAGAATTAGAATCGAAAGATCGTATTCATTGGAGGCTTGTTACAATAGGTAGGTTTGATTATGTTGAGCGACCGTACTGACATATGTTAATCTAAGAGTTGTTAATGCCTGACCAAGGATTAACGAAATACTTTATTTATCGAACCTCAATCCAAGTATTGTTGAACTATATGTAGTGATTAGATTAGTATAAGCATGGTGGACCGATCAATTGCCCTGGATTTTTAATTATTTGATAAACTTACATCATTTTGTGTTCTAGTTTATTTTAGTTTAGAAATTAATTTTTCAATCATTTTCCTCTCTTGAAGTAGTTGGATAATTGAGCATAAATCTATAGAATTCCTCTGCTTTTGGATCGACCCGTATTTGCCAGTTTCTGCTAAATAGACACCATGCACTTGCGGTATATTTTAAAACCCATCAAGTTTTTGGCGCCGTTGCCCGGGAGACGGCTAGTTTATGTAGCTTTCTGATTAATTATTTAAACTATTTCTGCTGTCTCATTGGAACTTCCAGTTCCAATTGAGGCCATCTCACTGCACATTTTTCTTTGTTTCTTTTATGCCCAGGTCTAAAAGAACAGGTACTGCAGTTCCAACTGATCCTGAGAAAACCCTCCGGCAACTCAAGAAGACAAAAAAGAAAAAAAGCAGTCTGCTAATCAGGGAAAAACCACGGAAGAACCAACAGAACAAATCATGCCTCCTAAGTCATTTAAGTCTTATGGGGTACCTTCTCCTGGCAATGTTCCCACAGGCCCTACTATGCCTGATATACAGGCAGCCAACTTCGAAATCAAGCCTGCTCTCATTAATATGATTCAACAGAAGACCCTGCTAATCATTTACAACGGTTTCAACAACTCTATCGTACCGTTAAGCACCAAGGGGTCACTCCTGATCAGTTGAAGGTCATGGTATTCAAATTTTCATTAAAGAACAAGGCACAGAAATGGCTGAACGATGTTAATGAAACTGAGTGGAGTGCTATCTCTGACGCATTCCTGAAAGAGTACTACCCTCCCACCAAGACTGCAGAAATAAGACATAAGCTTGCTACCTTCCAACAAGAACCTGATGAAACACTGAAGGAAGCATGGAATAGGTTTAAGGATCTGCAGAGAGAATGCCCACACCGTAATCTGGATAAGTGGTTCATCACCCAATCATTCTACAATGGTCTACAACCTCATATAAAGAGTACAATTGATTCATCTGCAGGGGGTGTCTTCCTAGACAAGGGGGTAGATGAAGGGTACAATTTTCTGGCCAACTTAGCAGCGAATGATTATAGTTCCTCTAGGATGCTGATGCATATGCCTTGTTGTCTTCACAAGTAGCACAATTGAGCACGAAGATGGACTCACTGAAATCTTCGTAGTCTAGTACTCCTCCCATGAGTATTAATCGATGTCTTCCATGGCTCCTATTACTTCCTCTTGTGAAGTGTGTGGTGTTCAAGGCCACTTTGGTCATGATTGTTACTACAGTCAACCTGATCCGAATCAGATGGAGCATGCCAATGCTTTTCAGCAGAGACCACACAACCCCTACTCTAACACTTACAACCCAGGTTGGAGAGATCATCCTAATTTTTCCTACAAGAACAAGAATGTTCAGAATCCTCAACCTCCACCACAATCTTCCTACCAACCACCACATCAAAACCCACCACAACATGCTGCTAGACAACCATATTATTAAGGGGCTCCTCAGAACCCCCCTTCTGATTTCAATAGGCCTTCACACCAAGGCTATCAGCAATAAGTTTCTCATAATGCCAGCTCTCAAGAGCCTACTATGTCTGATCTAATGAAAATGATGGTTTCTATGCAGAAAAATCATGAGGAGAGCATCAAGCGTGAAGAACACCACCAAACATTGGAGACTCAACTTTCAGGTGGCTGGAAAAATGCACAAAGGCAACCAGGTCATCTGCCGGGGCAACCAATTCCTAAAGAAACTGCTAATGCTGTCACTCTTCGAAGCGTACACAATATGATGCCCCACCTATGCCTACTATGATTCAACCTCCAGTTCAGAATGATTGCTGTGGATGAAATGAAGGTGAGGATAGCTCCAGAACTGAAGTTGAGCGCGGAGATAGATGAAAGAGAAACGCAAGGAGAAGGTTACTGATTCTCCTACTCCACCACTACCTTTCCCCTAGGATGCAAAAATCAAAGGTCGATCAACAATTGGTAAATTTATGTTATGGTCAAAAATCTTGAGGTAACGTTCCTTTCACTGATTTAATTTCTCAAGTACCTGTGTATGCCAAGTTTCTGAAAGATATGATACTAAAAAGAAAGATTTTGGTGGGATAGATGAGTTGCTTTAACTGAAGAATCAGTGTTGTTCTGCAAAATAAAATTCCACCAAAACTAAAAGATCCTGGTAGTTTTTCCATCCCTTGTCATGTGGGTGCTTTGTTTATAGATAAGGCTTTGTGTGATCTAGGTGCTAGTGTATCTGTTATGCCTTTATCTATTTGTAATAAACTGAACTTGGGTGCTTTAAAGTGCACACAGATTACTCTGCAAATTGCATATCGATATGTGAAATATCCTTTAAGTATTTATAGAGGATGTCCTGTTAGAGTTGGAAAATTTATATTCCTGTGGATTTGTAGTACTTGATATGGAAGAAGATAGTCAAATTCCCATTATTTTGGGTAGACCTTTTCTATGTACTGCTGGTGCTGTTATTGATGTAAAATCTGGCTCTTCTGACTTTGAGTGTTGGTGATGATACTTTACTTTTAAGTTAACCAATGCTATTAAGTTCCATGCTTGAGCACACATGTTGCAGGATTGACATACTCGATGAGATCTCTGGAGTTAGTTTTTCACAATTTCTGTCAGATGAATTATTGGAGACAAGTCTTGATCTGATGATGCTTGACATTGATAGGTAGCAGATTGAAGGTAATGGAGACTATTTGCTCTACTTCCAACCACAGGTAAAGAAGTTAGAATTAAACCTTTACCTTCTCATCTCAAATATGCATTTCTTGATGATGCTGAGGAATGCCTGTGATTGTCAGTACTAAACTCACAGATAGCCAGCTTTCACAACTTCTTCAGTGCTTCGCATGCACAAGAAGGCTATTGGGTAATATTATTATGATCTAAAGGGATTAGTCCGATTTTGCATGCATAGAATTAATTGGAAGAAAATCACCGCCCTTGCATACAACCTCAAAGACGTTTGAATCCTAATATGCAAGAGGTTGTGAAAAAGGAAATTATGAAACTACTTGACGCGGGCATCATCTACCCCATCTCAGATTCTAAGTGGGTGAGCCCGATTCAAGTTATTCCTAAAAGGGGGGGGGGGACTACTGTTGTTAAGAATGATAAGGATGAACTAATTCCTACTCGTATGTTAAGGTTGGCGGATGTGTATTGATATCGCAGATTAAACCGCCACTCTGAAAGATCATTTTCCTCTTCCTTTTATTGATCAGATGTTAGAAAGATTAGCAAAACATAACTTTTTCTGTTATTTGGATGGATATTTAGGTTTCTTTCAGATTCCCATTCACCGAGCCGATCAAAAGAAGACGACCTTCACTTGCCCCTACGACACTTTTGCATATCGCAGAATGCCATTTGGTTTGTGAACCGCCCCTGCCACATTTCAGAGATGTATGATGGCCATTTTTTCTGATTTCATCGAGTATCATGGAGGTATTTATGGATGATTTTAGTGTTTATGGTTCTGACTTTGATGTGTCTTTTCATAATCTCTCAAAAATTCTAAAACGATGTTCTGAGGTTAATATGGTTCTTAATTGGGAAAAGTACCACTTCATGGTGAATGAGGATGTACACTTGGACACCTCATTCTGAGCGTGGCATCCAGGTGGACAGAGCAAAAATTGAGGTGATTGAGAAACTTCCTCCTCCTGAATGTCAAGGGAGTGAGGAGTTTTTGGGTCACGCGGGTTTTCTATCGCAGATTTATAAAAGACTTTTCAAAAATTACAAAACCCCTTACTCAATTGTTGCTCAAGGATGCCACTTTTGATTTTACTGATGCGTGTGTGGAGTCTTTTGACAAGATTAAGGAAGCATTGATCACTGCCCCTATCATACAACCTCCAGACTGGAGTCTCCCTTTCGAGACCATGTGTGATGCTAGTGATTATGCAGTTGGTGCTGTGCTTGGTCAACGGAAAAAAAAAGTCCTCCATGCCATCTACTATGCCAGCAAGACCTTAGATGAAGCCCAGGTCAACTATGCTACTACAGAGAAAGAGTTGTTGGCCATCATTTATGCCCTTGACAAGTTTCAGACCTACCTCATAGGTTCGAAAGTGATTGTCCATACTGACCATGCTGCACTGAAGTATCTATTGGCCAAGAAGGAGGCCAAACGACGACTTATACGATGGATACTCTTACTAAAAGAGTTTGATTTGGAGATCCGTGACAAGAAGGGTGCTGAGAATGTAGTTGCAGATCATCTCTCCCGGTTGAGGTTTGAGTCAAGTGCTGACGGTCCCATAGATGATGCTTTTCCAGATGACCATCTTTTTGCTGTGTCTACTCAATCTCCATGGTATGCTGACTTTGCTAACTATTGTGTTAGTGGTTCTCATCCTCCTGATTTGACTTATCAACAGCGGAAGTTTTATCATGATGCCAAGCATTATTATTGGGAAGACCCGCTCTTATACATACAAGAAATGTTCAGATGGCTTATTCCGACGATGTATTGCTGATTGGGAGATAGTTGGGATTCTACAACATTGTCATAGTATGCCTTGTAGTGGACATCTTGGCTCCCAACCTACAACTTATAGGGTTCTCTAGAGTGGTTTTTATTGGCCTACTATTTTCAAAGATGCTCGTGCTTTTTGTCTTTCTTGTAATGAATGTCAACGAACGGGTAATATTTCAAAGAGACAGGAGATGCCATAAATAGGAATTTTGGAGATTGAACCATTTGATGTATGGGGCATTGATTTCATGGGACCTTTCCCTTCTTCTTGTGGAAACAGGTATATATTGGTTGCTATGGATTATGTGACTAAGTGGGTTGAAGCTGTGGCTTCCATTACCAATGATTCTAAGGTAGTCATGAAGCTTTTCAAGAAGGTTAGTTTTCCTCGATTCGGAGTCCCGAGAGTCTTGATCAGTGATGGGGGATCTCACTTTCATCAGAGAACCTTCAAAGCTTTACTGAAGAACTATGGAGTCACTCATAAAGTTGGTTTAGCTTATCATCCTCAGACTAGTGGTCAAGTTGAAGTCTCCAATCGTCAGATCAAGCGCATCTTGGAGAAGGTAGTCAACAGGTCAAGGAAGGATTGGTCACAAAAATTGGATGACACTCTGTGGGCTCTGCGAACTGCTTTTAAGACACCTCTAGGAACCACCCCATATCGATTGTCTATGGCAAAGCTTGTCATTTACCAGTTGAAATGGAGTATCTCTCAGCTTGGGCAGTTAAAGAAATTAACTGGATTTGGAGGCTGCAGGGGAGCAAGACTTCTTCAATGAATGAGTTAGATGAGCTTCGACTGAAGCATATGAAAACCACAAACTTTACAAGGAGCAAACAAGAGATTTCATGACAAGATGATTGTGAAGCGGGAGTTTCATGTTGGTGACAAAGTTCTATTATAAACTCTAGACTAGCTCTTTCCTAGAAAGCTTAAGTCAAAATGGTCTGGACCTTTTGTTGTCACTGACGTGAAAGCACATGGAGCTATTGAAGTGGCCAATACAGCTGGGACGAAGTTTAAAGTGAATGCGCATCGTCTGAAACTGTACCATGAGGGAGCTTTCATCGGCCAAGTAGAGGTTCTGTACCTAGACACTCCCTGATTTTGAAATCAAAGGTACTACGGTCGTGCGAGACCATGTAAACCATCGCTTTGCGGGAGGCAACCCATCTTTTCTTTTCTTTTTTGTTAGTTTAGATTATTTCGTTTTGATTTTCGTTTTTTTTTTAGTGGTGAGGGAAAGTGTACTGATATTTGGACGAGTTTAGTGTGTGCACGAGGTAAATCTCATTTCGTTAAAATGAAACCGCCCGGTCAACCGGGCGAGTTCGCCCGACCGGGCGCGTAAACGTTTCTAAGCAGAATGGAAAAAATCGAGAAAAAACAAGTAACGCATTTTTCACCCGGTCAATCGGGCGAAGCCGACCGACCGGGCCCGCAATCGAAATTTTGATTTTGGTGACCGGTCGACCGGGCGAACAAATCTGAGGGAAATATGGAAATCGCCCCACCTGGCGGATTTCGCCCGTTCGACCGGGCGGATTTCTTTTTACTGCCAAAGCCCAGCGTGAGAGAAAAAACGAAAAAAAAAGTTTTCGCCCAGTCGACCGGGCGGAACCCCGACAGACCTATTTGGTCGCCCAAATTCACCCTCTTCTTCATTATTTCTTTTCACTCTCTCTCCATTCTTCATCCTCTCCAAAACTCTTGTTTTCTCTCTCCTCACTACCTCCATACCCACTCCTTCTCCTACCTTTCTTCCTTCACCAATCTCATCTCCTCCTTCAAATTTTCTCCACCCTTCTTCTTTTTCTTCATCTTTCTCACAAAAAAATCAGAAAATTTCCATCTTTTCTCCCACTCACTTCAATTCAGCTTCTCACCCAATTTCACCATGTCAAGGACAAGCAAAAGGAGGCAAAGCTCAAGAGGGGAATCAAGCAATCAAATTCCGCCGGATTCAACTTTTCTTAAGGTAATTTTTAAATCTTTAGAGCAAAAAGAAAAGTTTCGAAAGTTAAAATTCCGCAATATAATTCCCACTCGGTTTGTTGATTCACAATCTTTGCATACTTTGGGTATATTTGCTGATACCAAGACTTTATTTGAGAAACTGGGCTTAGAAACTATGTTTGGCATGTTCTTTTGGACTTTTAGGCACCTCACCCTTGAATTTCTGAGTTCCCTAGAAGTAGGGAACAAAAATCAGGTTTTGTTTTCGCCTCATGAATGAGGATCGAGAATTCACACTAGGCTAATTAGCTGCTATTTTTGGCCCATCCATCACTGAGGAACATCGCCACCCTCCACACATTCGCATAAACACATTGTGGGCAGCATTTACGGGGGAAGAGGAAGTGAACACTCAACTCATGTCTGCTGACCATTTACACTTTCCCAGTCTTCGCTACTTGTAGTAGCGATTTCTAGGTTGTACACTTTTTGGGCATGCTGAGCCCCACTCCTGTCAAAAACAGGAGATTTTTCTGATGGGAAGTTATTTGTTTTCCGAGTTCGACTATGCTTTGTGCCTGCCTTACTTATTTGTATCCCAACTAAAACGGACTGCAACTAGTTTGCCTGCCACATTTGAGGACGGTAGTGTTAGGGGCAACCTATTGTTTTAGGTGGCCTTATTACTGCTATCGATGTTCATTTTGGTTATGTGCCTGACATCAACAATGTCGTAGCTGGCCCTGCAGAGATTGACATCGATTACATGATCAATGCCAAGTGGATAACTGCCCAATCAGCCAATAAGTTTAGGTGTTACATTGCCAAGAAGGAGTCCATCCTTCTTCCTGACCGCGCCCAGACCCGCCTTGAGCCTGGTGTAGGTTCATACCTACTTCCTTTGCGGGGTCAGGAGCCCATTGCCAGACGACCTTTGAGGACCTACCATAGGCAGCCCTCTAGGGAATCCTCTTCCTCCGCAGACCCTATGATGGCCGCCCTTACCCGCATTGAGTAGAGACAACAGTCCCTTACCTCACAGATGGGCCGTCTTGAGCTCGGTCAGGCCACCATTCAGACCCACTTGACTACCCTGGACACACGGTTGACCACCGTGGAGTCCGACATGCACCACGCGCTCTACCCCATCTACCACGACTACTACCACCAGGAGCTTATTGCCCATGATGCCACCCATCCCTCTTGGTATACGCCACATGTACCGACCCCACTGACCATGTTGGGGAGGGCACTTCTGGCCATGCTTTCTTTGGTGCTGCAGGTACTTCTGGTGGTTGTTTTACTGCTGATATGTCTTATGATGAGACGTGAGTCCTCTTCTTCCCTCTTACATGCTACAATGAGTACATTGTCGAGTTCAGCTTGGGGGAGATTTGTTGTGAGTACACCCCTTCCCTTTTTTATTGCTTTTTAGTGTAGTCTATTTAGTTAGTATGCTTCTCATAGTTTAGTTTCATTGCTTTCCTAAAAACAAAAACAAAAAAAAATCATATATTACTGAAAAAATACCAAAAATATGATTTGACTGAATTGGTGTGATTGCTTCCCTGTGCCCCATGATGTTCATTGAAAGTGTATTTGGGGCTCTTTATCTAGATAGTTGGGGACTTGAGATTGTGATGCTAGAATGTGAACTCTAAATGCCTTGACCTTAAATGAGTTTTGGTGATAACATGCTTATCTTGACTGCATACTTGAATTGGTTAGACTATGAGGATTCATTCTTGCCAATGGATTGATTTATATATCCATTCTATTTCTTGTGTGTTAGTTCCTCATAAGCTGACTGATCTTGACTTTGACAACGTATTAATTGATATCTGATGACTTGTGGCAACTACTGTGATAGAGGCGTCCTTTTGTCTGATTCTTGAGCCTCAAAGTGATTTTTGTGATATACTATTATCCTCCTTAGCCCCGCTGCGCCTAATGACTATTTCATGTTACTAAACCTCATTACATGCCCATGACGCTTATTTTAATAATAATCCCAAGCCTAGCTTGGGGGAGCATCTGTCTGAGTTAGTATTTGAGATGGTTTTTGTGAGTTACTTTGGATGGAGATGATTGTATTAAGTTTCAAAATTCGAGAAAAAGAAAAGAATAAGCAAAGTGAAATACATGTGATTGTTGATTGGAAAGATGCAAAGAGAAAGAAAAAGAAAGATTGAAAAAAAAAATGAACAGAAAGTTAGAAATTCTTTCCTTCACAAGTGCTTGCAAAGAAAAAATTCATCACACTGCTTCAAGGATGAGTTTATTGAAAATTTTGTTGATTTTATTCAGGTTGATACTTCTAGTGACTTGTGCTCCCCCATTCTTGGTTTTTCCACCACATTTCCCATACATATTCCCTACCCTTACCTAAGCCCCATTACAACCCTGAAAAAGTCCTCTTGAGCTTGTGCTTACATTGTTTATTAAATTGATGTGGAGTCAATTTGTCAAGGTTAAAGAGTACGTTCATGGTTAGGATGAGTGACATTATTACCTTTCTAAATACATGAGAGTGTGAGTGGGAAGGGTTATTATGGTTGGGATGGTGAGTGATCGGGCACATCTTTTGCCTGCCATAAAAACGTTAAGAGGAGTGACACCCTAGTGAGAGCCTTTTCGAGATTTGTATGTCGTATAAGGCAGCTGCATTTGATTGCTTATTTTGGCGATTGGTAAATGGAGTAATCTGAACAGTTAAACTTGAATTGTGCCTGCTTGAATGATTTATGAGCCTTATAAAAGATTTTGATCTCTGTTTTCATATATGAAGGGGTGAGGCAATCATATTCTTTTTCATGTCATGGTTTTCCTTAGGGACAAGCAAAAGATTAGCTTGGGGGATTTTGATGTGTATATTATTCATCAATTATTTACTCCAATCCCCTTAGTTTTGATAGTCGATTTGGGCTCTTTTGAGCTCGTTTCTTGTGGATTTGATGTGTTTGGAGCTCTTTTCGTGTGTTCCATGTTTTGATCCAGATTAGGCACTTTTCGCCTTTATGTAAGTCGCGACTCGGAATTCCAACGGTCACACAAGGTCCAAGGAGTATTCGGAAGATTGCACGAGTGATTCGGTTGGATTGCACGAAGAAAAGGCAAGAAAACATAATTGCCTGGTCGACCGGGCGGTATGGCCCGACCGGGCGAACCACCAACTTAACTGCTGTTGCATATCTATTTCACCCGGCCAACCGGGCGACCAAAGGAAGGAAAAAGATTACGCGCCTGACTGGGCGAATTAAGAAATTTCGATCTGCCAGCATTTATTTCGCCCAGCCAACCGGGCGACCAAAGAGGGAAATTCGCTTATGCGCCCGACCGGGCGGAATTGCTTCTTTGTCATAAGTTCTCAATCACCGTCGCCCGACCAGACAGATTTTTCCCGGTCGACCGGGCGGTTTCTCGAGACGGGTTTTTTCAGCCGGTTTTGTAAAAAGTATAAATAGGTTTTAGTATTTTCGATTAGACTATCATATTTTCTACGTTTTTAGGGCTAAACACTTAGTTTTTCTCTCTCTAGTTTTGTATGATCTTTTACATTTGAAGATTATAGAGATCGTTGATTTCCTTTTCATTGGTTTTCAATCATTCGGTATTCCTCTTTACTTTCTTTAATTTAATGAATTCTTTTATTTTGATCATGTTTATTATTATCATGAGTGAGTGGTATATTTCTAAGGCTTAGAGAGGGAAGCCATGTTTATACCTTTTCGATTGTGGTTTGATGTTATTCGATAATTGGATTGAATTAGAATAATTCCTGTTGATTTGTTATGCTTGTTTAATCCATGTAATTACGCAATATCATGAGTTATGTTTAGCTAATAAGAATTAGAATTGAATGATCGTATTCATTGGAGGCTTGTTACAATAGGTAGGTTTGATTATGTTGAGCGACCGTACTGACATATGTTAAACTAAGAGTTGTTAATGCCTGACCAAGGATTAACGAAATACTTTATTTATTCGAACCTCAATCCAAGTATTGTTGAACTATATTGTAGTGATTAGATTAGTATAAGCATGGTGGACCGATCAATTGCCCTGGATTTTTAATCATTTGATAAACTTACATCATTTTGTGTTCTAGTTTATTTTAGTTTAGAAATTAATTCTTCAATCATTTTCCTCTCTTGAAGTAGTTGGATAATTGAGCATAAATCTATAGAATTCCTCTCCTTGTGGATCAACACCGTGCACTTGCAGTATATTTTAAAACCCATCAATGTCAATGCACTAAAGTATCTGCTCACCAAGAATGGGTCATCACATGATCAATAAGGCAAAACCATGATCAACACATACAAACAAAGCATGTAATCAGCAAAGTTGAGTACTACATAATAATAAATAAACATTCCTAACATGATACTAATAAATATAAGCAGAGATAAATAATAACATAACAATCTAACAATCTGCAGATAACTTTTACTGAACCAAACTTTAACAATCTTTTTTATATTACTTTAATGGAATAGTTATTGGACTGAGTTGTCTCATCTAAAATCAGCCTTCCCTTTGGAAGACAAAATACGGGCGCGACTCCGTATTCCATAATGACCTACGATATTGAGGAACCTTTTAGTAAAAATAGGAACGATGATCAGTCCAATTCCCAAAAAAAGCCATGGCACGACCACCATGAACCCCAACTCCTGATTGTCCAATTTCAGACGTGCATCAGTCTAAAATTTATTACTATCTAAGTTTCACTTTACGTGATTTACCAATTATTACTTGTTATGACACACAAACAATACAAATAACATATAATCGAACATTCACAACTTTATTCCTTTTATATTAGGATTAAATAAGTGATCATACAAATTACAACCCAAGATTAATTCCTTCTTTATTTCAATCCTTCGTATTTGTTGAACTTAGCCAACAACCAACTTACCTTTAAGGAAATACATGATCGATTCAATCATGATCCAACTGATAAAAATATATATTAATCCCCCATGCGAATTAATAAATAAAGTTCCCAACCAACATGCTTGCATCAATATTCCATACAAACATGATATTAATCTCATAACTCAATATCATACTTAACATGTTCGCACACAGGCATAAAACATGTAAAATCCAATCATAATAGAAATCATATATGAACTCACAAAGTTGCTATACATGATACTACATAACTTTTCCTTCCTCAAAACATGATACTACATCAAAGAACACATAGTTATGTACATACCTTGCGTAGACAAATTGATAGACCAATTTTAATACTTTAGAAGTCGCCTACAGAGTAATGTCCGCCCAAAACAACCAATAGAATTTATAATCAATACTGCAAATAAATTCCAGCAACTTTAAAATACTTTAAATTCCCTTTAAAAATATTTAAAAGTTGTTTTTATCATTAAAACTTGAATTACTCATATTCCAACAACGAGCATGCACTCACGGGCAAGGCATCACACCATAGTTGATCCATATATTCACCCACACGGAAGCCAACTAACACTTGTTTACGCACCCAAACGCCATCATCATTCAACCAACTTAGTTTATATGGATGTGGATGCTTTCGAGTTTGCAAATTCAATGATTCAGCCAAAGATAAATCAAACACATTAGTACATGAACCACTATCAATGACAAACTTTACCCTTGATGATACAATTCGAGTGAAATAGGTTGGTACGCTGGTCATCTTCAGGCTCATCATGGCTGGAAGTTAATAAAGAGCGACGAATGAGCAAAGAAGGATGCTCTTGTTCCGGAGCATACAATGGTTGCTTCGACCAAAAGTCATCATCATCCATAGGAGGATTAGGGGAGGTCGAAGTATAAGAGGTATGTTCGTGTAGCTCTTATTCCAAATAGCATATTAATTCCTCACGTGTGGTAAGAGTAGTGTTGGGACAATTTCGAGCAATATGACCGAGGCCTTGGCAACGAAAACACTGAGGCTTATTGGCCTTGATCGTGGCATTAGAAGGATCAGTGGTAGAAGTGGTGGAGGGCTCGGTCGCCTTGAGCTTAACACTCGCCAAATCAGTGGTAGAGGTGGGAGGAGTGCTCGACGAGGCATCCAACGAGGCAGCAGGCTTGTTGAACCACAAAGGCTTCTGAAAACGAGGCTTGTTTTGTTGGTGTTCAATCTTGGAAGCAAGGATGCAAACATCATCAAACGTGACATATTGCTGCAGTTCAACTATGTTGGTGATGGATTTCTTTAAGCCGACAAGAAAACGAGTAATTTTTTGTTTGTCCTCTTCTTGAATGTGACACGCCATAGTGAGTCGTTCAAACTCCTTAATGTACTGCTCGACGCTCAAAGTGGTTTGATGCAGGGAGTTAAGTCGCACAAAAAGTTCACGTTTGTAGGTTCGAGGCACAAAACGCTTGCGCATCTTTGCTTTGAGAGATGACCAACAATCAATGGCCGGTTTGTCCTCTCTTGCACGCCTTGTACACATAGAGTCATAACCAAAGGGAAGCGTACTTTGTGAGTTTTAGAATAGCATAGCTAGGAAAAACGAGAGTCATCACTCAAGTTCTTGTGATCAAAGAACCGATCCACCACTCCAAATAGGATTCGGGGTCGAGGTCTCCATCAAACGAAGGCAAATCAGCCAACCTTAAGTCATCTTCACGCCGAGGATGATGGGGAGGTGGTCGAGCAAAGTTTGCTTCACGTTCAAAGGTAGTAACTTTCGTGGACATAGCAGCCATCTGAGCAATGAGGAGTTGCACTTGTTCGTTGGTAGCCTGAATGGCGTCATCCAAGGAGGTGGGATCGTCAGGCATGGTGGAAGGGAATAGAATAGCACGGCAAAGGTGAAGTGCGGGGCGTAGGAATTAGAAGCAGCTACACCAATTGATGTAAATCTTGAAACAAGAGTCACTATATTTAGGCTCTTTGATGTAGTTTAGTGGCTTTTATAGATGAAAGATTGAATATTTATTGAATCTTGAATAAATCTTGATTAAAAGAATGGATCTTTAGTGTTTCTTGATGTGATTCTTTAATGAAAATAATAGCAAAAGTAAGATATAATAACCAAGATATGGAGAACTTAGGCGTATTTCGTCTCAAAGTTCAACTAGGGTTTTGGATTCTCTCCTAAATATGTACTTCACAAGAATTAACTCAAACAGAAACTATAATTTTATTATGATGGACGAAATTCTTGTTATATAGTACAAGATTCCTAACTTATTGAAACTAGTAAAGCTTAAAGGATAAAGATAAATAACAAACTAACAAACTTATCTATCTTTATCTTAAAGGATAAAGATAAATAACAAATTAACTAATCTATCTATTCCACACGTCTATTTTAAGATAATTACAAAAATAAAACTTCTAATAAGACTCAATGACAATGGAATTAGACTCCTAAGTATAATAGGATTCCTTCATCACTCAAACACTTAAATTAAGCAATTTAAAAAGAATTAAACTACATAGTCTCCTAACAGAACTAGGATACTATATAGATGTCCTAACATAACTAGGACTCATCCCCAAATGACCTTAGCCACGCATCATTTTATTTGGTTTAGTAGTTTAAACTAGTTTTAATAGTTTTCTTTGGTGGTTTTTTTTTTTTTTTTTTTGGAAAGAAAGTAAAGGGATTTCATTAATATTTCGCCAAACAGCACTTACAAGTCATTTCTGAAAAACATAAAATTCTAATAGAAATACATATCACCCTAGAAATGTAAACATCGCAGATTTGACTTAATTTTGCCTTAATAAAAATCTTCATCTGAAGCAATACAATCTGTGAGTTCGCTCTGGTTCGGCATACGATCTGCAGATGCGGAAATTTTGGGATGAACGTACTCCAATAGTCTTCCATAATTTTACAGAAGTTGTGAAACCCTAATTCTTCAGGTTGAATCTCGAACTTCAACCAATGAGAATAATTTCTCATACCTAAAAACAAAAGAACCATACTCATAACTCCCATAGGGGAGAAGGAGATTTCCAAAACAGAAACTATAAACCCCATAAAAGGGTTTGAGAAAATCTCATAAAGAGATACTAATTTATTGAACAAAACAAGAAAATGAACTAAAAACTGAAAATAAAAGGAAAAAAGGGGCTTACCATGGATGAAAACATCCATGGCAGCCCCCTAATTGATGAAGAAGGGGTAAGGGAAGCTAGGGTTTTACAGAGAGAAAAGGAGAGAGTTTTCTTTGGTGGTTATTGGCTTGTATAGCTTTGCTTTTCTTTCCATTGAATTAGGGGGTCCAACATAGTTGGTTTGCCTTCCTTTGGGTTTAGCTAGGTTGTAATTTGTTTCTTTTCAATATATTTCTCACTTGGCAAAAAAAAAAAAAAAAAAAAAAAAGAAAAGGAAAGGCCATGATGTGAAAACCTCTAGAGCAAACCTTTTTTCTAATTACCATTTGATGGCTCCAGCCTCCGATGGTACCTTCTCCTTTGGTTTTGTGATGCACAACCAAGACGGCAAAGTCCCAGTGTCAAATCTCTTGGAAATTCCTGGAGCTTTGTCCAAACGGAAGCCTTAAAGAACGTATTAAGGGAAATATCTCCCTCCACATCAATGACATTAGTATCGAAGAAGATAATCTTTCATATTTAGACTTTTAAAACTAGCTCTTGTCCGGTTGTCTCGGGCGACACGCCCCAGATTTTTTACCAACGTGTATTTGGAGTCTTCAAAAATAGAAATAATATTTTGTATCTAAATGGTTTTTTACCTCACAAAGACCAACACGAGTATTGTAGCATAGACTGTAGTTGGTTAGTGCATTCGCATATCAAATGAGAGGTCATTGGTTCAAGTCTTGAAGCACATATTTTTATTGCTTAATATCTCATTTGATTGTGCGGGGTAGAGGAGAGTATGACATTAGTTTGTCTTGGGGTTATATATATATATATTAGATTTATAACATGTTAGATTTATAATATATATACTTCTAATCACCCTAGACTTGCAATTACTGTATGACACTAAGAATTCCCTGATAAGTTGGATTACTCACAAAAGAATTAACAAACATAAAAATCAACATGATAGATTATATATATATATATCGAGGACGACTCTTGTGAGAACACCTCCTCTATGTGAGAACACTTTTTTATGTGAGAACAAATATGGACCTTTGGATCTAATCTAATCTATCCATCCTAAATACACTTATGAGTAATGGCATTTTCGTAATTTAGTTTAACCCTTACCCCCTTTTCCCCCCACCCCTTTCACGCTACTTTTTCTCTCTCTCTCTATCTTCTCTTTTTCTCTCCTCTGTATCGTCGTTCATGGAGTTTTAGTTCTTCAACGTTTTAGTTCGATTATTTGCGGATTCCACACTATTTTTTCTAGAAATTGTGTTAGTTACTATGATGCAACAAAGGGTCACTAGGATATATACCAGAGGGTTGTGTTGGTTACTATGATACAACAGAGGGTCACTATGATGTATAGCAGAGGGTTGTGTTGGTTACTATGATACAGCAGAGGTCACTATGATATAGCAGAGGGTCACCATGATATGGAAATAGTAAATAATATATTTTTTTTCTTGACTAATTTCTTTAAACATGTGATAGATGGGTTATTATGATATAACACATGGTCACTATGAAATTTTCTCATAGTTTTACAGGCTTAGTTGCTCAATGTCGTTTTCTTGATTCTCTTGGTAAAACCTACGGATGAGATTCATTCTCACATAAAAAAGTGTTCTCACATGGGGACCTATTCTCACCGGATCCCAACCCATAGTTGTAAAATCGGATTAACTTTAATGGACCAATAAATCTTTCATATGAATCGAGTGCCAACTAAGGGCCTGTTCTCTTCGGCATAAAACAGCTGAACTGAACTGAACTGAACTGAACTGAACTGAAGAGAGCTGAACTGAACTGAACTGAACTGCTGAACTGAAAATAAGCTGGGGAAAACAGGCCCTAACTAAATTTCAGCACAATAGCACAATCTCTCTTTTCCAGCATCCCCATTTTACAAATCATCCATAGGATACATATCGCGTTCAATAAGGCAAACAAGAGATAAAAGAGTGATTTTATTATGTTCTTCATGCTATACGATCTAAGTTGTCTTTATGTTGCGGTTCCTTCATGCGATGTGCTTATCATTAGAGTGACTTCAAGTGAGATTCACAAGAAAGTAACCCGATCAAATTTGCTAATATTAATTGGAGGGGTGCTACAAAAGTACATTAATACATATAACAGATTCATAAATTTGTATGTGTACAAATTGAGAATAATAGATAGCTCACTGGTTAGAACATCTCTCCTGGTTTCAAGAGGTTTTAGTATCAAGCCTCACTCCACCCTTAGCAAGTTGAGATTTCCTTTACCCCCAACTTTTAAAGTTTTCCGTACTTTCTCCTTGGTTAATGCAAAAGTGGATTTTAATTCCCAAAATATGTCCAAAAAAATTAAAATTCCCTACGTACCGTCCACGTAGGACGGCACGCGAGAATTTTTTTTGTTTTATCCCACTAAAACCGCTACTCAGAGTAGCGGTTTATAAATATAAACCGCTATAGATAGCGGTTTATAAATATAAATCGCTACTCTGAGTAGCGGTTTACCTGGGCAAAATATTGCAAGCACAACTTGATTAATGAACCGCTACTTGAAGTAGCGGTTTACACAACAACAACAACAGCAAAAAAAAAAAAAATAATTTTTTTTTTTTTTTTTTGTAAACCGCTACTTCAAGTAGCAATTTTACTTAAGTTGAAAAAAAAAAATTCTCGGCACTTGTAAATCGCTACTTCAAGTAGCGGTTTTACTTAAGTTGGAAAAAAAAAATTATCGCGTGCCGTCCTACGTGGACGGTACGCAGGGAATTTTTATTTTTTTGGGCATATTTTGGGAATTAAAACCCACTTTTACATTATCCAAGGAAAAAATTCAAAATTTTCCCCTTACCCATAAAAATGTATATGGATCCGTTTGGTATTTGTACATCTTAGTTTAAGTTATTAAATTTTATTAATGAGAAAAATTAAGATAACTATCTTCCCAGTTCACACTCAACTTTCATCAATAAAAATTAGTTTAGTAAAAAAACTAATATGAACCCGGTGCACACTAATTAGTGTGCACCCGATCCATATCACGTGAGTTTATGATAGTGTATATTCATATGATATAGTGTATGTTAAAATGATATAGTGTATATTAAAATGATATAATGTATATTAAAGTGATATAGTGTATGTTAAAGTGATATAGTGTATGTTATAATGATATAGTGTATGATAAAATGATATAGTGTATGTTAAAGTGATATAGTGTATGTTAAAGTGATATAGTGTGTGTTAAAATGATAAAGTGTATGTTAAAGTGATATAGTGTATGTTAACGTGATTTAGTGTGTGTTAAAATAATATAGTGTATGTTACAATGATATAGTGTATGTTAAAGTGATATAGTGTATGTTAAAGTGATATAGTGTCACGTGCTTGGGCCTGGTCCACACTATTTTTAGTGTGAACCGGGTCCACGCAAGTCGGATTGTTAGTTTAGAATAGATTCATGCCCACATTTGGTACAGAAAAAACTCACTTCGGAAACACTGTTTTGACTTTAACTAAACAAGAGTAAAGCTCAAGTCTTAAGAACATCCAAACAATCCAATTTAGGCTCTATTATAAAGCTTTGAAACACTGAGAGATACCAGCAAAACAAAGGCTATTGCTCCAAACAAAGATAAGGCAAGAGAGCCCATAACTTGATGGCAGAACTTCCCATACACATTGCAAACTTTGTTCCACATTAGATGCGAGTTACCTTTAAAACCTATGAGTCCAACGGCTCCCGTTGCTCCAATGCCAGAAAACAACAATGCTATCATCATAAGATCTACAACAATGATCATCAAACGTATAATTCCTTTTCCTCCTCCCTTACGCATGAACGCAAGAGCTAGTGACAGTGCGGCGAATGCACATGCAATGGAGTTCGCCACAACAAAATACCTATTGCAACATTACAATTATTAGTTTACACTATATTCTTCTTGGGCGGCTAATTAAATAAAGGTTAACCTATTACATTTAAATCTATATATCTATATATATAAATATATTAAAAGGCGTGTATAAGGCGTGCATAAACAAGAAACTGTGCCACATGGCGCTCTCCCTAAGAAGTTTTAGTTCATGTAATCCATGTACAATAAAAAAATTTAGAATTTACGTAGTATAGGTTTGATTTTGAGACCTCAAGTACATATACTAAAGTCTTAACCACTAGACTAAGTTATATTTATTGTTATTATCATAAAATATTATATTAATGAATGAAATTTTTTCTTACCCGAGGCATATCCCGAGCCTAATAACTAGTTAGTATGTATAAGATGTAAATTTTTTAAAGAATAAAACCACGCATGACAGCTGCAAATGTGCATGGCAGTCAAATTTCTACCATAAAGTAAATGAGAAATTCGTAGATTTGTCATTTCATGCCTGAAAAGGTTTGAATATATAGGAGGTAGAATAGTTGCATATATTATCTTCGATATTAGTAGATCTAAAATTAAAAACTTAAACGAACTTGATTTCTTATTAGCTACAACTCTTTAACTTTAGAAGTGTTTACGTAGTGACTTTGACTACAATGTTTAATAAAAAAGATCAATCTACTATTAATTATTATTATTAAAATATGTGAGCAAGTATGGTAAGATTTGTAATCCCCATATATCATCCCACATAGGTTTGGAATCCTTTTCCACTTACTTATGATGTCACACTTCTACCAACAACTAACCAACATCACTTTCTTGTAAACAAAAATAATGATCCCATCCACTAAATTTTTCTGTTAGAAATATGGAAAAAAGAAAGGTAAAGGATTACCAATCAAGCGAACAACTCAAGGTACTCAAAAGACATATCTCATTGAATCCTTTAAAGATATATCTCCTTGAATCCTTTGGCATCAATTAATAATATTTGGCACGTTACATTATATTTGCTTCTAACATTTTGTTGTGGTGGTTGTTTAAGGAGTAAAAAACTGTACCTAAGCCATGCATGTAACCATGTTTGGGATCCAAATTTAGATATAGTAATCAGCATAAAAATATAATTTCTTTGTTTCTAAATGCATGTTTGATATAGTTTGACTTTTACGCTATTTATAACTTTTCTTTAATTATCTTTTGTGATTTCTACGCAAGAAAAAGAAATAGGAAAATTTTTGGGTGTAACTGTTACACCATAATTTATGGTATAACAAGCTACAACCACTTCTTTTGTAAAATACATCAAATCACATGAAATAAATGAAAAAATGATATAAGATTCACGTCATTATTTATATAGTGCATGTCATTCTTGTTGAAGTGTATGTCATTACGCATGTTACAAAATAAATTAAATGCAACTTTATAATATCAAAATAAAATTAGAGGTCATTTTAACTTATCAATAAATTATTAATGGTTGTTCTTATTATCCATACAAATCTAACTAAAACTAACTATATAAATTCTTAAAATGTCTAAAAATGGTTTTACATGCCTAACGGTATATATACTCCTTATTCCTTATTATTAGGTGTATGATTCACCCAACTAAGTACGATTCTCATGGAAATGACATCCTCTTTTATAAAATTCTTTATTTATAATAAGGCATGAAGGATTAGAGCTACAATTTTTTTAGATTATCTCAAACTTTTAAGTTGGTACTTGACACACACCATGCAAAATATATAATTATGCAATGCGATTAGTTTTCGTCACAAGTTATTTTAATCATCCCAACGTTTGGTGACCTGTTAAAAATGCTCCAAATTTTTAATAGTTCCAACATAATTCCACCTTCGCACCACATCTTCTCAAAATGAGACTTTTAAGTTGAAACCTGTCATATTAGAAGCTATAACTAACTCTTGCTAGAGCGAGAGAAAGAGTGCTTACACAAAAGCAGAAACATAGCTAGATTTAGCAGTGACGGGAACATTGAAAGCTGGAAGATCGGTGGAAATTTTAATAGGGACAATCTTAGTCTGCTTGTCAATCCCTAACAAAATGGCAGCTATAAGAGTCAGTAAAAAGGCTAAACACCTCAAAACTAACTCAAGCCACCCAATTGCATAACCTTCTTTCTCTTTACTCTTGTGCATTATTCCGTCCAAACCTCCGTTATTTGCTCTTTCCATCACCTTTCGCAAATTGATAAAAAAAAGGGTGCAAGTTTTGTGCACTCACATAATCCTGAGTTTACTTAGCTTTTCTATTGATAGATGACAGCGAAGTTATACGGAGTACCCGTTATGTAGTCAAAAGTGTTATGTAAAGGAGTAGATGTGGAAAGAAGAAGTTAAGCTTGTTTGGCATTGTTAGGCAGTTGGAAATTGCTTCATAAATGCTTTCATTGAATTGCAATTATTAGCAAAGACGATGAGGCACAAAGAGATGGCATATTGATGAAACGTGTATAGACTAGAGCCATATACAGTTTGCTTAGAAAATACTAAAATAGTTGGGGAAATGAAAGGGCGTTGAGTTATGATTAAAGATATAGAGGTGTGGATATGATGTTAGAAAATTTAAATTACATATTGAAAAATGTGTGAGAAAAAACTTTTTAGAAGTTTAATGTTAAAGAAAAAAACCTTCTAAAACATTTTTTGAAAAAAAAAAACCACAATTTTTTTTTTTTTTTTTTTTTTTTTTTTTTTTTGCAAAATGAAGCATTGAAACTTATTCCCATTTTTCGTTGGTTTTTAAAATGCATAAAGGTGGTGATGCAATTAATAGAAGTAAGGGGTTAAAGAAAGATAGCAGGGTCAATGCTAGAATTGAGAAAAATTACACAGAAAAATAAGAATAGGTTTCATCTTGTAATAAAAAATTAAATTTGTACGTTTTTTTTTACAAAAAATGCTTTAAAAGGTTTTTTTTTCCAAAATTGAATTTTTAAAAGGTCTTTTTAGCAAATTTTCCTTATATATTGATATTTTATGGATTATCCAGAAAAAAGCTCACGACATCATGATACTTGAAAGCTTTGATGTGATTTGGTATTTTACTTATTTTGGAAAAATTCTAGATGGACCAAAATAAGTCCAATATGATTGTAGATGCAGAACTCCATAAGCTTTTATTTTTGAAATAAGTGTTGATGAAGAAAGATGAAGATTTTCTTAAATATTCAAACTCTGATTTCAAGACCAAGTGTTGCTCAGCTATGTCAGTTACTCAAACGATGTGCCTCTGGTCACTTGTGGAAAAAAATTCCTTTTCCTATTTATCAAATATTTCGGTTGGCTAATCAATCCGAGCATTTGAGAATCACAAATGCTCCGATTAATTACTTAAGACGAGCATTTTTTTTTGACAATAATAGGATCATTTGATGTCAAGTGATTAATCAACACGAGCATATGTGAATAAGTGCACCAGTTAGTCAAATGAGCATTTGAATTTTTTCCTCCTAATAATCTAAAATAACTTTCGACCCTATGCTGTCAGTCCTTCCCTCTGTTTTTGTTTTCCCTCCCTCCCAATTCCCCCCCCCCCCCTCTTGATTGGACCCTCAACTAAAACCCTCGTAGTGTACTCCTCTGATGTCCCTCTCTTCATCGTCTTTTGCTCACTCTCTCGACCCTCCCTTCGCCATCCCTACTCCCGTCGTCCTTGTATCCCTCCGTTGTCCCTCCCTTCCAAGTCTCTCGCTCTCTTTATTGGTTTCAAGGACCTCACTCAAGTCAGTCGCAGTTCAGTTGATTGAATCACAAGGCGCCTACCTTGGTGTCTCTTCAACCGCCCAAAATCCTTCAAGTTTTATTTTCTCCTAAGTCCTAGGTTTTTCTGAATTAGGCTATAAATAATTCAACTTATTTGTTTTGATATGATATGATATGAACTTATCTGATTTGAACTTATCTTTTATAGAACATATTATTACCTTGTATTTCATTACTAGTAATCTATAACAACATCTAATAATAATAATAATAATAATAATAATAATAATAATAATAATAATAATAATAATAATAATAATAATAATAATAATAATAATTTTGGATTTCTCTTGTGTAGACACCTCATAATTTTCTTCTCATGGTCAAAATAATAATAATAATAATAGTAGTAGTAGCATAGTTAGTTTTTCTTTATAGAACACATAGTATATTAACATACAATTTAAAATAAAAGAACATATATTTTAGGTAAAATTAACATATAGTTCATGTCTAAGGTCCGTTTATATTAAGAATTTAGGTAGTAATTATAGAAACATATTGTTTATGTGTAAGGTCCTTATAATAAGAACTTACGTAATAATGAAAATAACATATAATGATAACAAAAAAAAGAACATATACTGAAAGAACATACAAACTCTATTAAAAGAATACATTCTAAAAATAAAAGATCGATGTTCTTTTTATATTGATGGCATGTTCGAATTTAACTAACAACATGTTCTTTGTTATATCACTCAATTACTATATTTTTATTATATGTAACCCTATAAATTATATATAATCATAATATTTGTCCTGTTCTATATAAAATTGTTAAATGTTCTTCTTATTTCATTCGATTGTATGAGTTGGATATATCGATTTCAAGAATCGTAAATATCGCACCAATATGAGATAATTGTGATATGTTCATCAACAACAACAACAACAACAACAACAACAACAATAACTATAACAACAACAACAATTGTTAACTTGGAACGAATACTACAGGAGGGGGTTGAATTGTAGTGTGTAACTTATTTTCCAAATACTGCGGAATTTAAAACATAAGCAATAAGGAACTTAAAGTGCAAGACAGATTTTTAAATGGAACTTGTCTCTATACAAGAAGAAAAACCGCGACCTCCTCTGAATTTAAACTCTTCACTATAATAGGAAACCTCCTTCGTTAAAACATACTACATACGGAAGTTCCACTTAAAACTCTAACTCTCCCGAGTTCTACTAGAAACCCTAACTTTCTCACAAGTTCCCACAACTCTTACATAAGTTAGACACATTGGAATGAAGACATAAGCCTCTATTTATAGCACGCACAATATTTAACCACAATCCCACTTATTCCTCCACTAATTGTAAGTTTTCTAATTATTTGGCACTTACCCATGAGGAGTTAGTTGGGAGAAAAAATTAGAATGAAAACAGGAAACAAAAAGAAAATAAATACTTAGAGAAAAAGCAAAGTCTTATCATAACATAGTTCAATATTTTTCTAAAACTCACTTATCATGTGAAAATATTTTACTGAAAACTTTTTCATAAACATGACATATTACACGAGTTCCAGTTTCATAAATCATTATTATATAGAGTTTTTAGGTATATTTAGGTTGCATTTTTAGAGCATATTAACTCATATATCTGCATTTTAGTTGCCATTAGCATGGATTATCTATTATGTGCTCTATTACGCTTCGCTTGGGGTTTTCTTAATGTTTCAAATAGTTTAATAGCCATTTGGACTTTTTCGAAGCAATTTTGGATGAATTGGATGAATGGTGGCTTTTGATCGATGAATTTATTTTTGTGGATTCTTCTCTTGTTCTTTATAATCATATTAAAAGAAGTACCTTCCATGAGGATCACGACATATCTCTCGAGAGTGAATTTGAGTTGAAAACGAAGAAATGCATTATTTTTGAAGTGATAAAAACAGACACATGTTCACTCTTTTGATCATTACTCGAACTCTACAAATTAGATTGAAGTTATTGAGTTGGAAAATAGACTTGAATATCTTTGCAACGATAGGTCACACGCCTATAGATGCTGCCTAGAACTCAAGATACAACCTTCGAAAGTTTACCTTGCAAATCTGCCTGTGAACCAACGCGCAACGGGTTGCTTCTTCTCTTGCGCCTGCATTGCTGTCTGGCCCGCTGGCCAGCCAGCACGCACTGGTCGGGCCTCGACGTGCCTAAGTGCTGAGCGCGAGCTCATGGTCGTCATGGCTACTATCGTTCAATCATCAAACTTCTTTTATTAGTTTACTTTCTTATTTTCTTTTACTTTCTTATAAAAGGGGGAGATTTATTTTATTTCTCTCTCATGCTTTTATTCCTAGAAAACTCTAGTATTAATTATTTTCTACATCTCTTTCCTCAAAACCCTAGTTTTTACTTCACTTCAATTAATTCAAGTTCTAGAGGTATTTTTCCATTGTTTTCTTCTTTATTAATATTTGCTATTGTCTTTCTCTTGCTTTATTATTGTTTTCATTATTCCTCAACCATGAATTCTAGGTTAATAATTGATTTTGCTTTAGTTATTTCAATTATGAGTGAGTAGTCTCTTTACTAGTAGGGCAAAGAGAAGGAAGCCATGTTTATACTATTTTCGTTGAAATTGATTGATTTATGGATTAGGGTTGTGAGTAATTCCAATTGATAAGTTTTAAATAGTTTGATTCTCGTAATTGGCCAATATCAAGAGTTAATTAATTTGCTAATAGGAATTAGAATTGAAAGATCATATTCTTAGAGGCTTCATTACACTTGGCAATTCTGAATATTTTACCGATTGTACTGCATTGGTTGAATTGAGAGTGTTAAAACCCGACCGAAGGATTAACTATTTTTGTTTTATTACTCACCATCTACTTTATTTGTTATTGAATTGATTTGTATTCTATGAATGGTATGAGCATGGTGGACTGAACGTTTGCCCTAGACTTTTAATTTATTGATTAAACCAACATTTTGATATTACTTGTCTCTAGTTTAGTTATTATTCAAATCAAACATTTGTATTTCTGAGATGGTTTATTGTAATTAAGTGAAAATCGATAGAAATCCTCTCCATGTGGGATGGACCCGTATTTGCTAAGTATATGCTAACAACGGACAACGTGCACTTACGCTATTACTTTTTAAAATCATTAAGTTTTTGACGCCGTTGCCGGGGAGACAACTAATTTCTATCGCTTTTGTTTAATTATTTGAACTATTTCTACTGTCTCATTGGAACTTCAAGTTCTAATTGAGGCAATCTCACTGCACTTCTTTTATTTGTTTCTTTTATGCTCAGATCCTAAAGAATAGGTACTCCAATTCCAACTGATCTTGATCTTGAGAAAACCATCCGACAATTGAAAAAACAAAAAGAGAAGAAAAGGCAGTCTAGTAATAAGGGAAAATCTACGGAAGGTCCTTCAGATTCAATCATGACTCCTAAGTCATTGAAATTTTACGGGGTAACTTCCCCTAGTGTCATATCCACAGGTCCTACTACGCCCACCATATAGAAGCAGTAAACTTTGAGACCAAGCCTGCCCTCATCAACATGATCTAACATAACCAATTTGGGGAGCATCCGTACGAAGACCCTCCCAATCATCTACAACGGTTTCAATAACTCTGTCGTCTCGTTAAGCACCAAGGGGTCACTCCTAATCAATTGAAGGTCATGGTCTTCAAATTCTCATTAAAGGACAAGGCACAAAAATGGCTGAACGATGTTAAAGAAACTGAGTGGAGTGTTATATCTAAAGCATTCTTGAAAGAGTACTACCCTCCAACCAAGACTGCAGAAATCATACATAAAATTGCTACTTTCCAACAAGAACCTGATGAGACGTTGAAGGAAGCATGGAATAGGTTCAAGGACCTACAGCGAGAATGCCCACACCACAATCTTGATAAGTGGTTCATCACCCAAGCATTCTACAATGGTCAACAAACCCCATATCAAGGAGTTGAAAAATACTACCAAACATTTGGAGACTCAACTTGCTCAGGTGGTCGGAAACAATATGCAAAGGCAACCAAGTCATCTACCGGAGCAAGCAATTCCCAAAGAAATTGCTAATACTGTTACTCTTTGAAGCGGTACATAGTATGATGCCCTACCTACGCCTACTGATGATTCACCACCTCTAGTCCAAAATAATATAGTGGATGAAAATGAAGATGATAATAGCTCAAAAACTGACATTGTGCAAGGGAAGGTAGATGAAGCAAGGAAGCAAAAGGAGAAGGTTACTGATTCTCCTACACCACCACTACCTTTTCCCCACAAGATGTAAAAATCACAACTTGGTAAGTTCTTGGCCATGGTCAAGAACCTTGAGATAATAGTTCCTTTTTACTGATTTAATTTCTCAAGTACCCGTGTATGCTATGATTTGAAAAATATGATCACTAAGAAGAAGGATTTTGGTGGTATAGATAGAGTTGCTCTAACCGAATAGTGAAGTGTTGTATTGCAGAATAAAATCCCACCAAAACTCAAGGATCCTGTTAGTTTTTCCATCCCTTGTCATGTAGGTGCTTTATTTATTGATAAGGTTTTATGTGATTTAGGAGCTAGTGTATCCGTTATGCCTTTATCTATCTGTAATAAATTGAACATGGGAGTTTTAAAGTGCACGCAGATTACTTCGTAGATGGTAGATTGTTCTGTGAAATATCCTCTGGGTATTTTAGAGGATGTACCTGTGAGGGTTGGAAAACTCTATATTCCTGTTGATTTTGTAGTACTAGATATGGAGGAGGATAGTCAAAATCGTCATCATCCTGGGTAGACCTTTCTTATGTATTGTTGGTAATGTTATTGATGTCAAGTCCGATTCTCTTACTTTGAGTGTTAGTTATGATACTAGACTTTTAAACTTACTAATGCTATAAAGTCTCCTATGCTTGAGAACACTTGTTGCAGGATTGGTGTCATAGAGGAGATTGTTGGAGATGATGCTCCTCGAGCCTTATTAGATGATCAGTTTGAGGTTGTTCTTGCTTTTGGAGCCTCAAAAGGAGAAGGTGATGATGAGATAGATTCTTTGCTCCCTAATTTGGATGGCTTTGACACTAATGAGGCTGAAGGTTTTGAGGTAATGCAAACCACTTGTTTCGCTTTTTAGCCACATGTTAAGAAGGTAGAATTAAAATCATTACCCTCTCACATTAGATATGCTTTCCTTGATGATAATGAGAATTTTCCTATGATTGTGAGTGTTAAACTCGATGATAGCCAGCTTTGAAAGCTCCTCACTGTGCTTCACATGCATAAGAAAGCTATTGGGTATAACATTGACAATCTCAAGGGGATTAGCCTTGACTTTTGTATGCATAGAATAAGTCTGGAAGATAGCACATCGTCGTTTGAATCCTAATATGCATGAGGTGGTGAAAAAAGAGGTAATGAAACTACTTGACGCGGGAATCATCCATCCCATTTCTGATTCTAAGTGGGTGATCCCGGTACAAGTCGTTCCTAAGAAAGGGGGGATCATGATTGTTAAGAAAGGATGAGTTGATTCTTACTCGTGTTGTCATGGGGTGGCATATGTGTATTGATTATCGCAGGTTGAATACGGCCACCCTCAAGGATCACTTGCCCCTCCCTTTTATTGATCAAATGCTTGTGAGATTAGCAAATCATAACTTTTTTTTGTTATTCGGATGTATATTCTGGTTTCTTTCAAATTCCTATTCATCCCAAAGACTATGAGAATATGACGTTCACATGTCCTTATGACACTTTTGCTTACCGCCAATTGCCTTTTGGTTTGTGTAACACCCCTGCCACATTTCAGAGATGTATGATAGCCATATTTTCATATTTCATTGAGAATATCATGGAGGTATTCATGGATGATTGTAGCGTTTATGATTCTGACTTTGACATGTGTTTCCATAATCTTTCTAAGATCCTCAAATGTTATTGTGATGTTAATTTGGTCCTGAATCGGGAAAAGTGCCACTTCATGGTGAATGAAGGAGTGGTACTTGGTCATCTTGTTTTTGAATGTGGCATCCAAGTTGACCGAGCAAAAATTTAGGTGATTGAGAAACTTCCTCCTCCTGTGAATGTCAAGGGAGTGAGGAGTTTTCTTGGTCATGCAGATTTCTATCACCGTTTTATAAAAGATTTTTCTAAAGTCGCGAAACCCCTAATTTAATTATTGCTTAAGGATGCCACTTTTGATTTCACTGATGCTTGTTTGGAGTCCTTTGACAGGATTAAGAAAGCACTGATAACTTCTCCAATCACACAACCTCCAGATGTGGATTTTCCGTTCGAGATTATGTGTAATGCTAGTGAATAGGGGTGGGAATGAGCCGAGCCAAGCCGAGCCGAATAGTGTTAGGCTCGGCTCAAGCTCGCATTTCGAAAACAAGGCTTGGCTTGAGCTCGAGTTTCAAAAACAAGGTTGGGCTCGAGCTCCAGGCTCGTCAAGCATAAAAAATGGAGCTCGGCTCGGGCTCGTGTCTTTAATGTGAGACTTGGTTGAACTTAGAAAATTAGGCTTTTAAATTTAACGGCCCAACTTAATATTGTCAACTCAAATCTTTTATTCATTAAAGATTTAGATGCAGAAGAGTCAGTCCCAACAACTAAGCTAGGCCCAACATCTAAAACTATCTAAACATCTATAGATACACCCATGTATATAATGTTGAATTCCCATACACTTGTTATTCCTTCGATGTGGGACATATGGAAGTTAAAAAAGAAAAATCATCTAGCTACAAGCCTTGGCCTGGAGGATTTGTAAACTACTTCAGTTTGTAAAATATGCCCACCACCCATTCTTAAACAAACTTTCCAGCTACCGTAGTGGATCGTAATAGTTTTATATTGCATAATAATTCGATAGTGTTAAAGTTATTTGTTATAAGCTTATAAGATTTGTGCAGCCTATAAATTGTCAAATGTTGTCAAAGTGTAAATAGCCTTCATCAAGAAAAGTTAGACATGGCAAATAATAATTAAGGGAAAATAAGGGTGTTGTTTGTCTTAGAAATCGATATGGGACACTTAATAATTTGCATAAATATTATCTAAGTAAGAAGTTTTCGAGCATGCTCACAAGCTTTTGAGCCGAGCCATAGACGGCTTGGGCTTGGCTCGTTTATATATCGAGCCGAACCCGAACTCAAGTCGAGCCTCTCGAGTCGAGCTTTGTCCGAGCCGAACTCGAATAGTTCGCAAGCATGCTTGGCTCATTCCCACCCCCTACTAGTGACTATGCCGTAGGAGTGGTGCTGGGTCAAAGGAAGAATAAGGTGTTGCATGCCATCCATTATGCAAGTAAAACCTTGGATGAAGCTCAAATGAATTGTACTACTACTGAGAAGGAGATCCTTGCGATTGTTTATGCCCTTGATAAGTTTCGAACCTATCTCATTGGTTCAAAGTCATTGTTCACACTGACCATGCCGTACTCAAGTATTTGTTGGCCAAGAAAGAGGCGAAGCCGAGGCTCATTCGATGGATTCTTCTTCTTCAAGAGTTTGATTTGGAGATACGAGATAAGAAGGGTGTTGAGAACGTGGTTGCAGATCATCTATCTCGTTTGAGATTTGAGTCGAGCTTAGATGGCCCTTTAGATGATTCACTTCCTGATAATCATCTCTTTGTTGTTTCTATTCAGTCCCCTTGGTATGCAGATTTTGCAAATTACTGCGTTGGTGGTTCTTATTCTCTTGATTTGACCTATCAACAACGTAAGAGGTTCTATCATAATGCTAAACAATTCTTTCGGGATGACCCTTTCTTGTATCACAAGTGTGTCAATGGGCTCTTTCGTAAATGTGTTGCTGATTGGGAGAACTCATGGTGTTTTGAAACAATGTCATATCATGCCATCTAGTGGACACCTCTGTCCTAATGCAACTACTCATAAAGTTCATCAAAGTGGTTTCTATTGGCCCTCTATATTCAAAGACGGTCATGCCTTATGCAAAACATGTGATGAATGTCAAAGAACATGCAATATTTCGAAGAGGCAAGAGATGCCACAAATTGGGATTCTTGAAATTGAGCCCTTTGATGTTTGGGGCATTGATTTTATGGGACCATTCCCTTCATCTTATGGGAATAGGTATATATTGGTCTCCATTGATTATGTAACTAAGTGTGTCAAAGCTACTGCATCGCCAACTAATGACTCTAAAGTTGTTATGAAGCTTTTTAAGAAGATCATCTTCGCACGCTTCGGAGCCCCAAGAGTTGTGATTAGTGATAGTGGTTCTCATTTTATTCACAGGACTCTTAAGGCTCTTCTGAAGAAGCACGGAGTTACTCATAAGGTTGGCTTTTCCTATCATCCTCAGACGAGTGGTCAAGTTGAAGTTTCTAATCGCCAAATCAAGAGAATCCTCGAAAAGGTGGTAAACAAGTCTAGGTAGAATTGGTCATTGAAATTGGATGACACTTCGTGTGCATTGCGCACGGCTTACAAGACTCCATTGGGGACAACTCCGTATCGTTTAGTGTATAGCGAGGCTTGTCATTTGCCAACTGAGATGGAGTATCTCTCTGCTTGGGCCATCAAGGAGATCAATTTGGATTTTGAAGCGGCTAGTGAAGTGCGACTTCTTCAATGGAATGAGTTAGATGAGCTTCGACTTGAGGCTTACGAGAATCATAGGCTCTACAAAGAGCAAACGAAGAAGTTTCATGATAAGATGATCCAAAAGCGAGAACTTAATGTTGGTGACAAGGTCTTACACTACAATTTTAGACTTCGGCCTTTTCCTGGAAAGTTTAAGTCACGATGGTCCAGACCTTTTGTAGTCAATGATGTGAAAGAACATGGAGCTATTGAAGTTATTAATGAGAATGGAGCCAAATTCAAAGTAAATGGTCAACGTTTGAAGCTCTACACCACCGTTCTTTGGAAAATTGGAGACAATCTACCTCACTGAACCTCCTACTGAAGAATGATTTTGAGGTGAGAAGTCGAGCTCAACTTTAAAAGAGCGCTAATCGGGAGGCAACCCGGGTTTCTAACTCTTTTGTTTCGTCGATTTTTAGTTTTTTAAAATCATTCATTTAGTCTAGTTTAGACAATAACATAAAATGAAATAAAAAAATATTAAAAAATGAAAAGAACAAAAATATTTTTTTTTTGTAGATTGAATTCACTTGAACTTTAATATTTGTTTTTAAGGTTAGTTATTATTTTGTTTATTTCTTATTTTGGTGAATTCATTTGAATTCTCTTTTTCCTAGTTTAGTTAGTATATTTTCGTAATTTATTCTTTATCTTGGAATTCACTTGAATTTTTTTAATTGGTTTGTTTTTATCCACTAACGAGCTAGCAATGTGTTGAGCTGTGCTTGTCATAGTTTGCAAGCATGTGTAGAAAGTTGTAAGTTTGGTTCAATTACGCACTCCCAAGCTGTCGCGAGTCGTAGCTTAAGTCGACACACGAAGACCTGCTGTGCGCACAACCTAGCACTTGTCTTACCACACCTAGGGCCCGATGGGCCTCACACGCTACACAAGGCAACTCTCTGCTCAGCCTGCTGAAAGGTCAACGTTTGCTGGCTTACACAACCCAGCGCAATGAACTCTCTGCTGGGCCCATTGGTTGCTGTTTGAATATTGTGAGGAGAAGATGCAGCACGCATGTCGAGAAAGAAAGAGGAACGACAACACTGTCGCATAACCTCTCCTTCTCCGAAGAACTGCCGCCTAGCCGTCGTACCACCTGTCGGCCACTTCGCCACCGCCGGTCCATCACAGCAACACCCTAACTGTCGCCCAACCAAAAGACAAAAAACGAAGCCCTAATTTCGACAATTGATCTAGGACTTCTATTTTTTCATTGCTGATGCACAATTTGGAGTAATTAAATACTTATTTGGACTTCTTTGAATTTCTTTATCGGTTTTACACCTTAATCCTAAGCATGGAGATATAGTAAGTTCAAAATCATCAACTTTCATTCTTTATTTCCCATACTAAGAGTGATTTTGATATAACTAGTGGTGATGCTATTCTTTAAGTGGCTATGTGATTTTATAATTACTCTTTCTTTATTGAAATTATGATTTCATTGATGATTATTTTAGTCAATTTCAATAGTAAGCGCGGTAATTGATAAGTTGATTTGATACTACTCATCAAAGTTGGTGAATTGGGTCTACAAGTGCTCTTTGGTTGATTGTTTGGTATCCCCCCTGGTTAGCATCATGAAACCCACCAAAAGAGACCTTTCCAAATACAAAACCAAGTCTAATTCACTAAGCACCACCAACACTACCAAAAAGAAAAGAGCCCCTCCTCCACCACCCCGTTCGCCTACACTCGAGCCAAGCCCTCCATCTTCCTCACAACTCTCTTTCCCATTGTTAACCCAACCTCAAAAAGACCTTTCCATCGCCCTTCGAAAACGCTAAATCAAGCCTACACTTCGCTACTCTGCTCATGATGCTAAGGAATTTGGGGTTGATAGTTGCTTGCAACAACTTACCCAAAGACATAAATTTTCAAAGGTTCTTAATTTGAGAGAGGAGGTCTATCCGGTTGTGGTTTTGGAGTTTCTATCTTCTCTTGAGGTTGATTCGAAGAAGAGTGATATCTCCTTTATTGGTGGTTTGAAAAATAAAATGAGCCCAACGACGATCAATGAGTTATTTGAATTTACTCTTGAAGGTACTATTAGTCCGGAGTCATTTAAATCCTTGTGTAAAGATGCAGATAATATGCGATTTGTTGCTAAACACTTTTGGAAAGAGGTCACACGTAGAAATGATTGGTTAGTTGGTTTTATAAAGTCTTTTGCTTTTGTGAACCCTGCTATTCGCCTCTTGCATCGATTTTTGTTATAGGTTTTCTACCCTAAATGGGAAATAAGACAAGTTGATATCAATGATTTATGCTTGCTATGGTGGTTTGTTCATGGTGATCCGGCTTACATGGGTCAACTCAATTTTGGATGGTTCTTGATTGCCGCTTTTATATAGGAGAGAGATCATGATATGAGCTCTATCAATATGGGTAGCTTTGTTACTGTCTTTGCCAAGCATGTTGGCGTTGAATTAACCTCTTTTGCAACATTGCCTTCCTATGCCCTCTTTGATACCCCGGAAATGATGAACAATTATCAATTATAAATGACACGAGCTTCTTCATTTCCTTTGTTTTATGTATTTTCACAGTGAGGACATTGTGTTTCATTTAGCTTGGGGGAGGAATATTTATCTTTATTCGCTTTCTTAGTGTAGTTTTTCTACTTTCATGAGATGTTGTACGGTTTGTACTTCTCAACGGGGGTGGGAGTTTACGTACAACGAAAGAAATGAATTGCTTTCGTAGTTTCATATTATCTCATATTAGATTTCATTTCATTTTAGTTGCATGTATGGGACTATTGCTAGCACTTATTGAGAACCTTTTTGATATTTTTTACTATAATTCCTAAGCATAATTCATCTTGTTCATGATTCTTGAGAGCATGATTGTTTTGCGATTGATTATTTGTGGTAAGATTGATTGATCTCTCACTGGCTCGATTTGACTTTATTGTGCAGACACCTAACCTGAGTGAGCTTTTGTGCAAGATAAACTGACGTATATGTGTCAGTTCTATTTGTTTTTTCATGTGTGATTAGTTCCTCGTTGTTGCATTGATCTTGACTTTGACTTGGTACTCCTTGATATTTGATAGTGCATGCATTTTGATATGATTGAAACCTATAAAGCCCTTGGCCTCATTTGATTCTTGTCCCAAGGAGCGAGTATTTGTTTTGGTTCGGTTTGTATTAAATTAAAATGCTCTAGTTGTGGTTTAGATGGATGGAAAAATATGTTTAATGAGCTTGGAAATTGAAAATGAAAGTTCAAAAGTAGAAACCCAAAAAAAAACGTGAAAAATGAAATGCAAAATAAGTGAAAAAGAGTTGAGAATAAAAGTGAAAAAGGGTTACTATTGAATTTCTTGAATCGAAAAAGTTTGGTTATTTTTGGAGAATGGTTGGTTGTTGCATGGAGTTATGACCTTTCTTAGATACATTTTCAGTTATTTGATGCTCCCCCTTCTTGGTTTTTCCACCACACTTCCCAAATTACAACCCTTAAAAGTTCTCTTGATCATTACGTATTATATTGTTGAGTATTAAGTGAGTCACAAAGTCAAAGTTAAAGAGTATGTGGTTGATCTGAGTCGATTTTATTTAGGTTGAGTGTTATTGTTTATCCCTTAAACACATGAGAGTATGAATTCACATAACTATAGTGAGTTATGTCAAAGTTTGGTTAAGTCGAACTTGGGGAGATGGTTTGCAGTATGATTGGAGAGTCGAATGTGTTACATGACATACTGTGCGGCTTTGTTCGGGTTTGTTTCGATGCTTGGCTTATGTAGTGATTATATCTCTCATGGTTTCAATTGAGTGTTGGGCCCTATTATACTCCCATTGTATAGGTCATCTTTCTTTTCCAATGTTTATATCTTATTGCTTGGGGACAAGCAATGGTTTAGCTTGGGGGAATTTGATAAATTATTTTTATATATAGTTTTTAGGCATATTTAGGTTGCATTTTTAGAGCATATTGATTCATATAGCTGCATTTTAGTTGCCATTAGCATGGATTATCCATCATGTGCTCTATTACACTTCGTTTGTGGTTTTCTTATTGTTTTAGATAGTTTCATAACTATTTGGACGTTTTCGAAGCAATTTTGGATGAATTGGATAATTATTTAAAGGGAGTTGATGAATGATGGCTTTTGATCGATGAATTAATGTTTGTGGATTCTTCTCTTGTTCCTTAAAATCATATTAAGTGAGTAGCTTCCATGAAGACCGCGGCATATCTCTCAAGAGTGAATTTGAGTTGAAAAACGAAGAAATACATTATTTTCGAAGTGATAAAAACCGACACATGTTCACTCTTTTAATCATAACTCAAATTCTACAAATTGGATGGAAGTGATTCAAGTTATGTTGGAAACTAGACTTGAAGATCGTTGCAACGATAGGTCACACGCCTATAGACGATGCTTAGAACTCAAGACCTTGCTTTATTATTGTTTTCATTATTTCTCAACCATGAATTCTAGGTTAATTATTGATTTTGCTTTAGTTATTTCAATTATGAGTGAGTAGTCTTTTTTCTAGGGTAAAGGGAGGAAAGTCATGTTTACACCATGATATTTTCTTTGAAATTGATTGATTTATGGATTAGGGTTGTGAGTAATTCCAATTGATAAGTTTTAAATAGTTTGATTCTTGTAATTGGCCAATATCAAGAGTTAATCAATTTGCTAATAGGAATTAGAATTAAAAGATCATATTCTTAGGGTCTGTTCTGTTCAACTTATTTTGTCTTATCTTATTTATCTTATCTTGTAAGGTCCTATAATTTTTTTTTCCTGATCTTATCCGATCTTTTGTTTTTAAAAATGAGTAAAGATAAGTTAACAGAACATCTTACTTGCCTCTAGTTTAGTTATTATTCAAATCCAACATTCGTTTTCCTGAGATAGTTTATTGTAATTAAGCGAAAATTGATAGAAATCCTCTCCATGTGGGATCTGTTACGTAGATTAAACTAGTAAACTAATACAACAACTCCCATCTTCGGGTTCTTAATTTGGAGACTTGTGCAACAATGATTGGCTCGGATCCCGGTGCAAACTTCTGACCAGCAACTTGCAAAAAGGGACCCACCCTGGAGGTTTGGGTGGTATTTCCCCCTCCGATGCTTAACTCAGATATCAGGGATATGAAGGAACTTTTAGAGAGAGAGAGTAGAGAGAGAGAGAGAATTTATGGCAGAATAACAGTATTATGCTCTGAAAAACGTACCTTTTCCCTGATTTCAAGGACTATTTATACTGTTTGAAATGACTGATGTACCTTGATGTCACCCTAATTTGGGAGCATCTGATTAGTTGAGCAATAATATCAGGACACGTGGTAAGTGCTGATTGGCCAACACATTTTTACTTTTTAGCTGAATCGGGCTTTACTTTATTGGGCCTAATTACAATTTCAGGGCCACAAGGGAGTTCTTCAGTACACCTTTTCTTCAGAGAAGTGTACTTTAGCCCAAAGAACCTGCAGGCCTTTGTACTTTTCTTTGCATAAGCGAATGCCACATGTAGGGCTGAGATAGTGCCACGTGTCATAAGGGTAGCTGCTGATTTTTAGGCTACAACATTTGCCCCTTAAAAGAGGGAGTTACCTATTAGGCGCCAAGACGGTTGATCTTCCTCTTTTAACCGACCTGGATTTGCCATCTTCTTTTTTGAAAAAAGAGGCGCCATTTTGCCGGTCTCCACAAGTCAACCCCTGAGGGCAACAGTTACTTTTACCGGATGAGGAGGTCATTTTCACCCCTCTATAAATATGCGACCTTGTCGTTTCTGGAATCATTTTAACGTTGCTGAGAAATTTTCTAGAGAGAGAGGCTCCGCAATTTTTACTGAGTTTTTTAGAGACAGAATTTACTTTCGTCCAAGCTCTTGCAAACTGCTACTCCGCTCGTCCGAGATTTCAACTCGTCCTTGACATTCGTCCGAGCTTTCATCTACAGGTAATTCTTCATTCATTTCCTTTATATTTTCAAGCATATTTTAAGAAAATGGATTCGTCCTCTTCATCGAACAATCCCGACCGCTCGGCATCTTCTAGAGTTGGACCTATCTCGGTCGGACATGCATTCTTTTTCTTTAGCCATGGACGGCATAGTCAGACGACCCAGTCTTTACCTGTGCAGGGTATTCTGGCGCGCGTCAAGCAGACGGCTCGTATCAGAAGAGGGGTTAACATGCCGACCTCTAGCTCAGAAAAGAAGGCATCAACTAGATGGATTCCCGCTGATCAAAAGACGGCTCGTATTATGTAGTACTCAGCTTTGTTGACTACGTGCTTTGTTTGTATGTGTTGACCATGACTTTGCCTTATTGATCATGTGATGATCCATTCTTGGTGAGCAGATTCCCTAGTGCATTGCCATCTACATGTGTGCAGATAATGCATCATGGGGGTTCGGGAATGGAGAGATTGTCTAGTATATTGATTTATTTATAATTCTATAGATAATACATTTATGTTTAAAATTGGTTTAAAGTTAATGTTAAAATTGTTGCTTGGTTTAAAGTTGTCTTCATTATTTATTAAATTTAAATTCTAAAATTTAGTTATATATTTTCCGCTGCAAAATTCTGAATAAGCCGATACGTTATCACACGGGTGATAATGCTTTGATGATCTCTGATTTTATATTTGAAAAGTATTTTTAGAAAAGAGGGAATTATCGTGGTGTTACATTGACAAACTCTACTAAATATCAATTTATATTAATTTTTATGCAAAAGAATAACCAAGTAATATTTTAAGCACCCTAAAAATAATAGTCTAAGTTAGTTCATAAAACACATAAAAAGACTATTTTTAGTGGTATGTTATTATACAATTAATTTTACAAGGTATCTAGCAGGTTGTCCAAATTAATCTGCTTAAGGTTAGAACGATTCTTTAGGTCTTGATTAGCAAAAATAACACGTGGGTAAAGCAAATAAGCAGGACAATCATATAATATGCATAAAATAATTAGGCGGACATATAATAATATATAAAAATAAAAAAAGCAAGGAACATACCTTTTAAAATTCAAATTTTAAACAAAAGGAATCTCGCTAACAATTATATTTGAAAAGGTGAAACAAGTTACAAATTATAAGGAAATGAATAACAACATTTTTCTCAAAATCATGCAGTATTAACATGTTAAAATTACATCATTTAAGAGAGCGTGCATCATACTCTATGTGCACTTAGGTGCATGTTCCTACCTACACGACATCAGTAGAAATTTCAACCATATTAAAAGACTTCAAGCAAAAACGCTTGCTATGAGCAACCAACCAAGAGAACCTTACAGCCAAACAGAACCACAAAATTTAAACCGCAAGAGGTACTCCCTCTGTTTTTTTTTATCATTCCTACTTTGACTTTGCACGTTTGCCAATGCACGTTTTAAAACTTAAATATCTTTCATTATATATTAGTAAAAATTATAACGATTGAATTTTAATAAAGTACTAATTGAGACGAATCAAAAAAGACCCCACATGACTATGTTTTTTCTTATAAATTGAGAACATTTGAGAAGATTCTCTCTATGCATGAATAGTGTCAAGATTCTAAGTGAGAAAGATAAAAAAAAACAGAGGGAGTAAATCATATAGTAACAAACATTCGAAATCACAACTTTACTGCTTTAAAACCATCATCGAGTAGAAAAATACCATGGCTCCCATTTACAAGAGTCAAAGCCACACGTGTCACTTATGTTTGACAAAGCAAATAAACCAAGATTAAATAAACAACTAGTCATAATAATCATTTCACATCCACATACAATTAACTAACATTTACCATCCAGTAGGGATGGCAACTAAGTCAGGTTGGGTTAGTTTCAAGTTGACCTAATTTTTATTTCGGATCACTTATTTCTAACTTAAATCCGATCTGGTTTTAATTTTAAGTCGAAAACTATAACCTAAACTCGACCTTGTAAGTTTCAGGTTGACCCGTTACCATTTCAAAATGATTTAAAATTAAATTTAATCATTACAATAAATCATATAATCAAGTTAGTCTTGAATTTAAATGCCAACTTAATCAAAGGTTAAAGTTCAACATTCAAAACCATAAATTGGCCACCAGATTAAAATTAGAAAACTTAAATTTAAAATTTAAGTATTGAAATCCACTGCAGTTTTCTTACAAAAATTAAATTATAATAGTTTAATTCACTGAAAACTGAAATCTTGAGGTTTGGTACTGCCCATGGCAGCTCAACAAGTGAACTTTGAACAACACTTTCAGGTGGACTTGGAGTATCACAACTTTGAGAGCCATGACTTTTCCACATATGAATGAAGTTGGGAATTATAAGAATGTAGCAAAGTTGATTTTAGAGTTCAAGTCTTCAAGAAATTAAGAGTTGATGAAGAATGCAGCATAGTTGAGAACTTCTGAGATGTGTATTCGATATTTGCATCTTAGATTCGTGGGTTTATTGAAGAATCTCTCACAAATAGCAAACTTTAAGGTTTTGAGGTGTGAAAACTGAGAAGACAAAGAAACGGTGGAGTGAAGTGGGAATTTAGGGGGTTTCATATTTTGTATGTTTAGAAATTTGGAAGATTTAAGAAATGGGCTTGACCCAATACAAGTTAAAACAGAAAATAAGTTATAAAATGATAAAAGTCAGATTTATTAGTTAACCCGACCTGAATCCGACTCGACTTTTAAATCAGGTCGTTCAGGTTGTTCTCACGTCCAAAAAATCAGCCTAAATCTAACCCATTATATTTTCAAGTCAGGGTGGGTCGACCCCTTTTTTATTTTAGGCCGAAAATCTCAACCCAAACCCATAATTTTCAAGTTAGGTTTAGATCGAGTTATCTTGTTGAGTCAACTTTTGCCAGCCCTACATGCAGAATTGTAAAGCAGAGTATAGCAGTATAGCGGCCGTATAGAAACAAGAAATAAAACGAGAAAGAAACTAACAATAGTATAGGAATCTGGGTTGGTTCAAGTGGTGAGCTTTTCCATCTTCCCTAGCAAAGTCTAGGGTTCAATTCCTACCCCAAGTATTTGCTTGAGATTTAAGGAGTGAGGAGAGGGGGGGTTGGAAGTGTTTGGCATATAATGATAGTCTCTAAGTGGGAATCTTGTACAAGGGTAGCCCAAATGATTTCTTCTTACCAATTTTAAAAAAACATACAATAGTATATCAGTAGTATAGACAAGAACAACGAATTAAAACTCAGCATCATCAATTCATCACCAAAGAACAAAATGATTTAGACAATAAAAGAAAGAAACAGGACAATTGAGTATTTAATAAATAAAAATAACCCATGAATAAATTGGATAGTAGAGGACTAAATACTCAATAACACAAGAACCCAAATTCCCAATTAACGGTCTTGTTTGGAATTTTCGCACAGTTGAAATTTAAGAATTCGGTTTTTTTTAAAAGGTAAGGAGTAGGGGTGCTTATTGAGCGAGCCGAGCCCGAATAGCACTGGGCTCGGCTCGAGCTCGTTTATAATTTCCCAGGCTCGGCTCGGCTCGTGAGCTCGCCGAGCTTGGGAGAGCCAAGCTCGAGCTCGGCTCGTGATGGAAATTTGGGGCTCGAGCTCGGCTCGCGAGCTCGTTTAGGCTCGCCTCGCGAGCTCGTTTAGGCTCGACTAATGAGCTCGGCTTGGCTCGAAGTAGGTGAGCTTGTTCACTCACCCATCATATGCTTTTATAACTTGATTTCCCTCTTAGCATTGCTAAGATTTCAATGTGGGACTTCATGGTTTGTTAAAGAAAAAACAAACTCACTATCCCCATTTCAATGTGGAACTTTATGTTTTGTTTAAGATAAACAAACTCATTCTACATATGCTTATATAACTTGGAATCCCTCTTAGCATTGCTAAAATTTCAATGTGGGACTCCATGTTTTGTTAAGAAAACAAACTCATTATACCCTTGTTTTGTTTACATATGCTTTTATAACTTGGAATCCCTCCTAGCATTGTTAAAATTTCAATGTGGGACTCCATGTTTTGCTAAAGAAAAAATTATCAAATATTTTAAGGATTAAATAATCAACTATTTAAAATTATACTTCATTCCCTCTATGAAGAAAATAAAGTATAGTTTTTGTTTCCCAACCAAGGAGATACAAAATTAAACTTTAAGTTGAAGTAAGGAATAGTAGCTATTTATAAAGAAAATAAGGTTGATCCTTGTTTTCTTAACCAATGTGGGACTTTAGTGCCTAGTGGAGTAGAGGTGAAGTTGAATCACAAATTAAAATATATAATTTGTAATCTAAATTAAAATATAAATTAGTATTAAATTTTTTTAATATAAAATATTTTTTTAATAAGAATATTTTTTTAATATAAAATAATAAACGAGCTGCTCACGAGCTTTACGAGCCGAGCTTTGCCTAGCTCGGCTCGGCTCGTTTAAGTCTCGAGCCGAGCCCGAGCTCGAGCCGAGCTTCAACGAGCCGAACTTTGACCGAGCTTTGACCGAGCCGAGCCCGAGCTGCTCGCGAGCTTGTCAGGCTCATTATCACCCCTAGTAAGGAGAATTTCCTTGCAAGGAGGGGGGAAATTGGAGATCCTTCTTGCAAGGGGTGAAAATCGAACTCCTATCACAGCCCATAGGGGTAGAAGGAGGACTTTACAACCACTAGACAAACTTGATTCTCATGAATTTGGGTTAATTAGTTTTTTTTTTTTTTTTTTTTTTTTTTGACAAGTGGGTTAATTAGTTGATTCCAAATAAAAACACAAAACAGATAACTGAGTATCAGAATTAACAAATACACCTAAATTAACCCAATTTTTTGATCAACCAAATTCCCCAGTTAACCGAACTCCCTAATTAAGAACCCTGATTTAGACCTCACAACCACACAAAAAATTCAACTATAATCGGTTAATACCTTAAACAACAAAATTGTGAAAATTGAGATCAAATTCGAAGAGATACATACAAACTCATGTTGTTATTCTCGCCAATTGAAATCTGAAATTACGCCAATTTCACCCCCAATAGCCAAGTCACAAACATCAATATACAATGGCCTGCTGCTTCAAGAAACGATGATGGAAGATCGAAGACAACGACGAGGAGGGCAAAAGAGAAACAAGCGCCGATGTAGGAAGATAGTGTCGTCTCAAAGCCCAAAGGGTTTTGGGTGAGTAAAAATGTGAAAAAAACTATGGGAGGGAAAGAAAAAAAAAGCGCTCGATTGAAAAAATTAATGAACCTATTTTTTTATTTTTTACATGTTTTAGATGCTTGACTAAAAAAGTTGCATTATCTCATCAAAATATTAATACAAAAATTTCCAAACAATTGCAATAAAGTAATCATAATATATAAGTGTTGCAATAGTTTTATGTCAATGTATTTCCAAAGTACACTAAAATTAATTTCTTTTAAATGTTGCAGTAGCTATTACATAGCAACACTGGTAAAACTATTGCATAAAAGGGCTTTGCTATAGCCCTATTTTGTAATAGTAGAATAAGGAAAGAGCAACGAATCAAAAAAAAAAAAAAACTTCACTTCTTTGGTTAAAAGAATGAAGGAAAAAGGTCTACAAGCGAAACCCTTTGAAAGGTCTTCACATGCCATAACTAAATTTTCTTACGAATCATTTGATGGTGATTAATAAATGGTGGTAATGTGAATCAATTTTAAGTATAAGGTTATAAGGGAGGCAAACTTAATTTATCAAGGAGAGGCAATTTCAACCCTCAAATTTGTGTTTTTATCTTCCATGGAGAAGCAATCTCACCCCTTAACTTGTCTTTTTTCTTTAAGGGGAATCAATTTTAATTACCACTCATTACCATCTACTATACAAGACAGTATTGGATGAGAATTATAATTTAATTAAGAAGAAAACTTAACACTTTACAATAAGTTAGCATTGTCTTGGGAATGAACATTGATTTTCTTTACAAATTTATATACAAGTTCACTCCCATTAGCATCATTTATCACCAACTACTAAGCGTGAAAATAATCAAATATTTTAGCGTAGTATGTGAGTTTTTTTTTCTTTGCGAGGGTTCACAAGAGACGCAAGAACCTCACAATAATTAGAACTAGTATTTGGGTCTGGGCGTTGTTCTGGGTGATACTTTTTTCTGAACTTCGTAAGTATTTTCTTCCATTGGCATTAAAATGTAATTATAAAAAAAACCAACATCTAAAAGGTACAAATATAATAATATGGATATTTAAAGCATGATTAAAAATTGGTGAGATGATAATTGTGTTATGTATAATAGCAAAATGTCACGGGTTGAAATCTTTTTGCAAGCCAATTTATTTTTATTAGTTGACATGAAATATATATATTGAACAATTCCAGTAGAGTAAAAGAAGTGTCATATAGCGTGTATATATTGTCAGATAGACCTTTTAATATATTAGTATAGTTGTGGTTGATTGAGCAAAACCCTTGGATAGAGACGAAGCGCATATGAATAGATATGGTACGACTTTTCTAGCATGTGTTTTTGCTTTGAAGTGAACCAAAAGAAACCTTCGGCATTGTTTACTTTTATCAAGAATTGGCTGTCTAAACATTTTTCTACTCCATGTTTGGATTGATGACAAAATATATATTTGGAGTTGGTAGCTTCCGTTCAATAACAGTGGCATACGTAGCGAGTCAATTGGTTCTCATGAGTCGGCGTTCTTATCTAGATAACAAAGAAAGGCCATTCATAATTCTTTCTAAGGGAATTAGAAGTCTCGTTAAGGATGAAACTCGATCTCGACGTGAAATTAGAGATGATGTCTACACAACTAAATCAACACATGATACTCAGACATGCGACTGTGAATATAAGTAACCCATTGAAGAGAAAAAGCCTCAACTGACAATAATATATTGTATATATACTCCCTTGCGACCTCTTACTTTGTAATTTTAGTATCTTAGCACTAAACTACTACTTGGAATTGTGACAAATTGTTAATTCAAAATGATATAACATACATCGTTTTTATCTTAGTACCGGGAGACTAGGATATGAGGATATCACCCGTACCTAACAATTAGTTTGTCATTGAAAGAAGTAGAGAACATAGCTTAGTTGGTTTTTGTGTTGTGTGCGACAGTGCACTGAGCTCAATGGCACTGTATTTATCAGTTTTCAATTATACTTTCTTAGTTGTCTAAAATTTATTTCTCGTCCATATATTCGGCTTTTAAACATTGTATTTCCTTGTACTTAGTACCTTTTTTTGTTTATTTTGTAAGCTCTATCTTATACTTTAACTAGTTTAACACCTGTGCAAAAATACAAAGGATGCTAATTGTTTGAGTTTATTTCAAGAAAAGGTTTAACAATATGTACGTGACATACATAAAACAAACAAAGTCACATATAACTATTAAAAACACATTATCGCATAATATGCAACAAACTAAACGATATGACAATTGTGAGTGACTATATGAATAAATTGAAAGAAAAACTAATTACATAAATTAAATATTTTCATAATACTTATTACCCATTCTGAAAGATTTTCTTATACACTACGGTAACATTTGAGTACTCACACTCTTTATCACATATTAAAATTTTCAAACCCTTTTTGCTTGTAACTCTTGATACAACAACATAGAATTGTCTATGGCTGAATACTAGCTGAGGGACATATAATCCTACATAGGCCATAGACTGTCCTTGTCTTCTATTTATCATCATGGCAAAACATACAACCAGTGGAAACTGTCTTCTCTGAAAATTTATCATGAACTTTGTTGCGTTTGATGGTGTAAGTGTTATTTGGGAATGAAAACTTTATCCCCCACGTTATTGCCGAACATAAAAACAGCCTCAATAGTGCGATTGTCAAGATGCTTGGCGACTAATCTGGTACCATTACATAGCCCAGAAGTCTTGTCAATATTCATTATTAGGAGCATCATCGGTGCCCCTACCTTCAATATAATGTTATGATTTGACAATCCCCCACACTTGATCGTATTTAGAAATTCGGTAGAATACATTTCATGGACTCCGAAATTCCTTTCCTCAACAGAAATTGCATCTGAACTTAAATAACTTCTTTCTTCACCTGACAAGTGAGACAAAACATGCTCATTAACCATGTCGGCAATTTCATTTGTTGGAGCAAGAATAGCTATTTCCTGAAAATATTTTGCTTCCCACATGTGAATATGTGATTCTCTAGTTCGGGATATGTAACCTCTATTATTGTGGAAATAGGGTCATCCCCATCATCTATCAATGTCTCATGCGTAATTTCTTAATCGGCTTCACCATCATTTGGCTCACCAACTTTGCCATCTCCAATATTCAAAATCCACTGTGAGAACTCCCTAAATTCATCCACATTAGAGCTACCGAAACATGTTCACAAGCGCATATTATTTGTTAATATTAGCACATGACAAAAATCTCATAAGTAAGAACTATTGATTGCAGAGAACACAGTATCTTGTCTGGTTCGTTTGGGAACGACAAGCAATATTTGTCTTAAATCACCGACGAACACAACAACATTTCCACCAAATGGAATATGTTGATTTTTCGGATTCATGCATTATATAACATCCTTTAAGCTTCTATTTAGAGCTTCAAAGCAATATTTATGCATCATAGGAGCCTCATCCTAAATGATCAGTTTTCTCTTTATATGGAGAGTTGTGAGGTCCGATCCTGGCTTAATTGCTGAACACGTTGAGTTCTCAGTTACATTTAAGGGAGGTCCAAATCTTGAATGAGCAGTTCTCCCGCGTGGAAGCAACAAAGAGGCTATTCCACTTGATGCAAATGGCAAGACAATTTTCCCTTTACGCCTTAATCCCGGCACACAGTAATCTCCAGAGGTACGTTTTACCAGTTCCTCCATAACCATGTACAACGAAGACACCTCTTACACCTCTTGATATAACAGACATGATTTCATTATAAATTCCATGATGTTCAACCGTCAATCCCGAATGTAGTTCTTTAAAATTACTTATCTAGCTGCTATCCATAATAAGATAACTCATTAATTATGAGCTTGTTTTGACCATCTGAGGTAACTAAATTATCTAGAAATGGCATTTTGGTGAATTTATGTAGAGTGCTACCGTTACTTTGTAGCTTGGCTTCGATGTCAACGAGAGCTAAATTTTGCAATTGTTCATCAGTTAGCCGCATGCTGCAAAAATAGACACATTTGACGGTTAGTCCCCATGGAAACCATTTCTTAACAATAAATATTTATGAATAAATTTAATAAAGGTAGTGATAAATGTGCTAATATACCATTGTCCTTGAGAATTCGTTGTCTGAATAGGATATCATCAGAGAGGAGGTGACAAGTCTTTTTCCAAAGAGCATCGAGTTTTGTCAAACTGCATGACAGTAGCAACATGCATAAAAGATTATGTAGATATTGTCTCGATTCTCTAAAAATGGCTTCTATTATGGCGTCAACGTACTCATTCTCATCGTTTAATAAACCTCTTGAATAACATGCTTCTTTAAAAGTCTAATATTGTACACCATCAACAACACATATTTCTTCATAAGACGTTGCACCTTTAACAAAATTCAGTAGTGTCCTCAAATAGAATTTTTCACCTAATCCTAGAGTTACATGATAAATCCTCCCAATGCAAAAGCCTTGCTTCCAAGGCGTCCATTCACGTTGATATAGTTGCCATACAAATATTGTTGGGAACTCAATATAGCTCAATTCTCTGGCCTTAGGATATTTTTTATTGCACTTCATCCAGGACGGGAACTTTGTTCTGTCGATGTTAGGTCTTTGAAGCACCGACTCTAGGTTAGCATCATTAGTGTACATGACACTTTGCTCCTCGGGTAAATGAAAACTTAGCCTCTCCATAGCAGAGATTTCATAATGGATAGTGAACCCAAATATCCTCCACATGGCTTCACATGGGGATATGTACATGACAATCATAATACATCTTGATTTCATCAATTTTCTTAGGATCATTAAAGTTACGATTTTGATATGCTGCTGCCTTGACTTTAGGGCAGGTTAAAGTCGTATCACCTAATCAAAAATAACCTAAGGTCCACTAAATAGTAATCAAGGAAGTCAGGATTGAATCCACAGGGAGATAGCTTTACTATTATATCTGAAATCTAATATTATAGTAACTGAATCAGTTGAAAAGGGTTGGTTTACTGAACTAAGAAAATAATGAAATCACAAATATCAAAGAAGAGAAGGACTAGGGAACAGTTCACCATATATGCAATTCAGGATATCAAGAATGATTGAAGAACTCAATGAAATAATCTAACTAGGGCACATGTGATTTATCTCGAATATTGAAAACAATTACACTATTGAACGTTGAATGAATTTGTAAAGTAGAATAAACCAGGGCTTTTCAGAGAATTAAAATACCTAGAAAACTAATGACTGAAATTAATAAAATGTAGTGTTTTCATCCTAAAAGGATAAGTTGAGTGTTATAGTAAACACGCGCTTTAGATCACTTAAAAAAAGCGCCGCCCGACTAATAACCCGGCCAGAATCCGCCCGACTGGGCGGTTGTCAGGTACCATAAATCTCTCGTCACACCCGATCGGGGTGTCTTTAGCAGCTTCTTTTCCAAATCTGATCATCTCGCCCGACCAACCCGGGCGGATGTCGCCCGGTCGGGACCGCAAGTTTTTTGCTCGCAGTTATCTTAGAACGAAGAAATTGGCTAAGTTCTTTTGCCCAACCAGTTGGGGGGAATATCGCCCGACCGAGCGATCTTCAGGTATAAGGCCGCCAAGATTGCAATCTTCAAAATGCCATAACTTTTTCCTTTTTTGTTAGAATCAACAAGTGACCACTCGTTGGAAAGCTCTTAAAACATAGAATCCAACCCAAATAAAGTGCTTGTGCTCTCAAAAGTGCACCATCTCTTCTAGTGGTATAAATGAGTAGGAAATGCACCAAAACATGCTAATTCCTACAATGATCAACCTAAAACTACAACACATTACAAGGAATACATTAGTACTAAAAATGGGTCCGAAGAGCACAATTTAAATCAATAATCAATGAAAGATGGGGATAAAAGCTCTATATAAAATAGATATATCAAACTCCCCCAAGTTAAACCTTTGCTTGTCCCCGAGCAAAGCACCACATGAACATGAATAAAATTGCTTCACCCCTCAAGTGCGAAATTCATGCTTAAACATTTTCAATCTCAATATCCTTCAAGAAGCAAAATTGAAGTTCAGTTGTTCATATCACCATGACCACCAATCAACTAAGCAAACCATCAAATGCAACTTCCCTACATAACTTGCAAATCTTGAAAAGGTGCTCACCGAGGTGTCATTCCTCTTAATTTTCTGGCAACCATAATATATATCCGATAACTCATCAACCCAACCATAATATCCCTTCCCGCTCACGTGTTTAGAAATGTATAATATCGCTCATCCATCTAATCAGGTCGACTGAAATAACAAACTTAATCTTCAACGTTGGAAAATTGACTCAGTATTATTCCAATAAACAATCAAACATGTGCTCAAGAGATCTTTCTCAGTTGTAATGGGGCTTAGGTAAAGATAAGGAATGTGGTCGAAAAGCCAAGAAAAAGGGAGCAAAAACACTAGTAAAGACTAGATGTGGTCGAAAAAAACTCCCCAGGCCTCAACAACATGACCAAAATAATAACCAACTTTGAAATCTCACGAACCAACCAATAACCGTCTCCTTCAGTATAATTTTCAATATTTTTTCATGAATCAATTTTGTTTTTTGAAACTTAATGATTGAAGATCATGGAGACTTTTCATGTATTATTATTTTTTCTCTTTCTTTTTCACTTTACTTTTATTCCTTTCTTTGTACCAGCAACATGAAATTATTCCCAACCAACCAAGGAATCAATCACACATCATAGTATCAACCTAACAAATGCTCTCCCAAGCTAAGCTTTGGCACAATAATCATTGTAAAGGATCAAGGTGTGGCTTAATATAGAGACAAAAAGTCATTAGGCTCAGTGGGCCGGGGCTCGAGAGGAAAGTAATTCATTTAACAACTATAAGGCTTAAATATTTAACAAATGAATGCCTATATCACTGCAAATATCCAAAGTCATCAGAACTCAACGAGTACAATGCCAAAATCAAGAATGCTACGAGAAACTAACACAAGACTAGACTCGATATAGATATAAATCCAAACGGTAAAATGAATCCTCACACTGTAACACCCCAGAATTTCAAAGCGGAAAAGAAAGAAATAATAATAGTATCAATAGGAAGATGGCGGAAACATCGTCTTTTGAAATGTCACTACTACAAGAAATGCGTTTAAATAACTAAGCGATAAACCAACATAAGTAAATAGTATAAATAAATTAAATTAATTAGAGTAATATCTAAAAGAAAAAACTAACTCTTCAACTAACTAAAAGTCTAGGCCTAAAACATCTAACATTTTAATGCTCACATCTCAACCCGAGCCCAAAATCAAAGAAGATTCCCATCAACATAACCTGCATAATATACAACAAACATCCACAATCAGTGGGGAATAACTAGCAGTTCTCCCAGAACAAAAGAAATCAAAGCATGATTCATACATAGATTAATAAAAAAGGAAATAATAAAGCCAAGTAAACTACAATATGCATCCACTTCCATGTAACTCACAAATAACGCAAATAAATAATAAATAGCAAGTGAATTGAATAAAAATAAAAAAATCATCTCAAGAGTACTTTTATAAAAATAAAAGTGTAGGTAAAACAAGTTATTGAGTCAGATACCGAACGCCAGTGAATCACAATTCACTTCCTAAGGTTTGTCAGATCGCAATCTCTAGGTCAGTCTATAGGCTTACGTTTCCCATTGCATGTGTCTAAGAATGGCCAAACTCCCGATGCATGGTAGAACACGCATAACTCCCTAATCTCTCGGACGACAACAATTAACCCAGGTGTACACTGTTATTTCCCTAGGAACACTACAAGAGGGGGGGTGAATTGTAGGTGTAGAAATAAACGTAACTTTTTGCGGAAATTAAAACTTAAACAAATAAACAAGCTAAAGGAACACAAGGGATTTTTACGAGGAAAAACTTCTTGGGCCCAACAAGAAGAAACAACCTCGACCACTAGGGATTTTAAACTCAACACTTTCACTAATTAGGCCAAACAACTCTGTTACAACCTAATTCTAACTCGAGCCCTACCTTGAGTTCCTAAACTCAAGTTCCTGAACCACTGTTCCCTTAACAGCAGTTCCTCTCAACTTCACTCGAAGTTTTCTCACACATACAAGCTTCACTCAAAGCCTTTCTCTTACAGAACTTCACTCAAAGTTCCCTTACCCCAAAAACCAAAATACAATTGATCGAAATAAGCTTAGTGGAATTAGAGTAAGAAGGCAAAGAACAAATGGCTATTATGAGAGAATGAAGGCACTGACACTTAATAAGTTAAACTCACTTAATTACTTAGTCAGACACAATTTGGAACTTATCTAGACTTCTATATTTATAGTGTTAATCATGAAGAACGTGGGATTAATGTTAGAGTACACGTTTTAATCCATTTACCCATGATGTTCCTTCCCCTAAGGAACACGTTTTACATCATGTCCCATGATCCCATGAACTATAAATGAACGTGGATAAAATGCAGCCATTACTCCTAAATAATAGGAGTTCCTTCAACATTATCCGAAAATCAGTTTTTATAAACTCTTTTTATCTTTAAATCTGAATTTCTAATCTTTAAGAAAATAATATCTTTGAAATAAAATCTTTCTAACAACCGGATATTTATTTTCTTATTTTCCGAAAAATAAAATCTTTTCCAAAACAGATTTTCTTTTTAAAACTGATTTTATCATTTGAAATTAGAAATAACTAATTTCCTATAATCTAGGCATGACTTACTCCATTATCTTTTAATCGTTATACTAAGTACACGCCTAAGTCTAGTTCCTTATATTAGTTCAGTTCCTTTAACATATTTGCTAAGTGCCACTGAGTTTGTTCCTTACAGAGGAACAAACGCTTCATTCTCAAATATTCTGCCACAGTTCCTTACCATTCTTTCTTTGTTCCTTTACATTGGAACTAGAAAATAAAATGCCTAGCTTCTATTATTCTTGATCCAATGCTTGCTCCAGTATCAACATAGAAACTTCTTTACTTAGCCTTTGAAATCCTCTCTTGACTTCTTCATTGACTTTGTATTCTCCCAGTTCCTTGCCTTGATACCTTAGACACCATACACTTAAATAATTCATTAGTTCACTACTTAGTTTGTTCCTTTGTTTCTTTGTCATTATCAAAACTAGGGTTCAACATACACCTAGTTCACAAACCAGGTGGTTGGCATGTTCTTCACCAGGGACTACATCTATCCCACCGGATGTTCTTATCTCAAAATAAAATCACAAATATTATCAAAGTATCATTCATCTCAAAAATATTCGTCAAAAGAGATGCCACTCGGTCTTATACCCATAATTTATCAAAAGATATTTCTTCAAAGTAGTAACTTACAAACTTAGAACAAATGTTCCAATAAAAAATACTTTGAACATCACTAAGTATCAACAATAATAATAAACTAGTTTTTACAGGACTAACAGTTCAATCAGAAATGCATCATATTAAATAAGGTCACCAATTAACTCCAAGGCTTTTTAAATAAATGAAACGTACACAATTAATCATTTTTACATAAATCAAACATAAACATAATGATACCCAATAATCCTCACAATAACCTACTAAGCACCAACTTTCAAGAACATAAGAGATCACAAATTATTTCTATTTAACAAGCTCTTAAATAATTAAAAAGAATATCCTCAAACTCACAACAAAAACTCAATAATAATTATTCAACTAATAAGTACGATTAGTAAAATAACACAAAAATTATCATACGACCCTAATGGCTCTACTGACATGGTACAATTTTTATTTATAATTTTCGAACTCTAAAAGTTTTTTTAAACATTACTTTATAGAATACTCAAATAAGCCAATATAATAATTAAAAATTAAAATAAGCGCTCAAAAATTACCAAAAATTCTCATAATATGCATAAAATCACGGTAATACATAATATACAAGAAATAAACTTTTCGGCCTCCAGAAATAATTTTCACGATTTATATACTGACAGACACGAAAATGCAAAAACAGAAATACATTTTCTTCTTGAACGTTGAAGACTCATATTTCGCACTGCTCTATTGCAACAATAATTCCCAGTGATCAAAAGCTCTGATACTAAATCGCTCCGGTAAAAGTTAAGAACAAGATGTTATAAACGTTCTTTCCAAATTGGAAGACGATCCAACGGTTAGATCTCCGGTACGATTATTTTCGTGAAGGTGTGACATGAAAAACCGGGATGAACGTTTCTATTCTTTTCCTCTTCCTTTTCTCTCTTTCTTTTCTTGAAAACGGTGTGGGTTGAATGAGAATGATGCTGAACTTCTCTTAATAAAAATCAAAATTTTATGTCAAGGAAAAATGAAGGGTTTAGGAGAATGTTAATGAGGGATTAAATGAGCGGTTACAAGAGATCCAAAGGATAGATTAATAAGCACCAAAACTCTTCATCCTCCACTCCATAATTGCTTATTTTTGGCCAGCATGACACGCCACATGCGATGTAACATTTCATCACCCAAGTCGGTCCAACAACTTTACAAAAACACTACGCGACAAAACCGGATCCTAAACGCCTAAATAAATAACGAAACTAATATATAACTTAAAATAAATATCTAACAACTTAAAATAAATATATATAAATATATCACAACATATAAAAAAATTTATACACATTTTCACAACACGTTCCAAAATAATTTAAATAATAAATTATTTATTTTTACAAAAACATATCATTTTAATATAAACAAACACCAAAAATAAAAGGGTTAAAATTACGGGGTGTTACAATCACTCCCCCTTAAAAGAGTTTCGTCCTCGAAACTTCAAAACAATCAAGAGACAAAAGAAAATACTCTAGATTAAGAACATTAAGAAAACAGAAATTGATGGATTTAGTTAAGAACTAAACAACTTTGTAGGTATAAATATATATTTTATTTTGGAAGACCAAAAGAGTTGTATAGTAAAGAAGCACGGTAACAACAAACTTTTTCGAAAATGTGAAAGAACCAAAGACAAGTATTAGAAAGTTTAAGGTAAAACGTTTGCACAATAAACTATAGGTAATTTTGTAAAAGAAGAAGGAATAAATATTTACGTAAAATTATAAAAGAATAAATCCGACCATACATAAATATTTTTTAGAAAAGAAACGAAGAAGAAAAAGTTCGTAAATAGATAGCCAAACCAATTTAATTAGAGGTAACCACAACGGGCTTATACTCCACTTAAAGAGATAAGAACACTTTAATAAAGAGTAGCTAGCTGCTTTATTAAAATAGCACTTACGAACACAAGTCATGACATATGTTATAAGAGCGTACGCCTCCTAAACATATATATGAAAATTAAAGTTCGCAAAAGAAATTGAAAACTTTAAAATAAATGTCACAACGACGAAACACTAATAATAAATAGGCGATAAAGTAATAAATTATTAACAACAATTATAAAATTTGCCAAGTCGACACAAATGTGCATGGAACCACCCATTGCAACCTAGTATCAACAAAACAATATTTGAAAGCCAACTTATCAAATCGACATTAAAGTTTAACGGAATCACACTATATAAACTTAATGTCAACTCAAAAAGGAAATTAAATCAAAATAGATAAAATGTGTCAACTTATCAAATTGACATACAAGTCAAAGGAATCACCCATTATGACTCAATATCAACTCAAACAATTTTAAAATTGAGACTTATCAAATTGACATACAAGTCAAAGGAATCACTATTATGACTTAATATCAACTCAAACAAGTTTAAAAATTTAGACTGAGTATATAAATTTCGTTTTCAAAGAATATAAAACATATGAGTCAAAACCAAAGAATTAAATAAGAAGTAATGAAAACAACCAAAATTTTGCTATGAAATGAGAAAGCACTAAATATTTAAACAAGAAATAACAAGTAGTAAACGAGATCCTTTCACGCATTTGAGTTTGAAAAATAATGCTAATAAGAAAGGTAAGTAAAGTAAAAGTTGTTGAATGCTAACCTTTAAAACAAAATAGTTTGCGTCTACATTTCAATCTAACACCAAGACAACTCATTAAAGTACTGTTATTTTCAAAGACTACAAAACTTATTACAATAATTAAAGGCTAAACAAGGATTAGCATGAAAAACAAAAATATTAAAAGGAAAAATATTTATAAATATAGATGGTCAAAGTCGGTAAGAGAAATTTGAAGAATATCTTGTAAGACAATTTCATAACCCCGTTTCTTTTTCCAAACCATTATAAAACAATTGAAATTAAACGTTTTTAAAAAGAATATTAACAATAGGAAAATTTGAAAGTCAGAAAATAACTTTAATATGGTTATGAAATATATTAAGTTCAAAGATCTAAAATATAATTTGGAATATAAACTCAAACTAGAAAGTTTTGTAAATAATAAACAGATATGTAGTACTCACATAAAAAAAAAAACAATTAATTGAAAAAGAACAGAAAGTATATACTATCTCACATAATAACATATACTATCAAGCAACTAGCAAATAAAATACATAGAATGATTAAAATTAAAATGAAAGTTTTATTTTTAAATTGCAAAACACAAAACAAATTAAAAACACAACTAAACCGAGAAGGCTATAAATTACTTCGCTTTCGCTGCAAACTCTGATAAAAGAGAAAATAAATTACATGTAAGAGGCCCTGCAAATAAGATTAGCAAACTTGATAGACCAATTCCACCAATAATACAAGTAACTATACATATAACATATGCTTCATAAGCATGAGAGCACACCACATTCCCATAAGGCTTCCCTTTACTTACTCTACCCATCACACTCTCATTATAGCTAAACAACTAAACTTAATTCTAAATAAATTCTATATCCTATGGCTAAGTAATAATTCTAAAGAATTATTAGCAACTCTTTTTCAGAGTTAGGAGCGTTTTTCTCTGATACCAACTGTAACACCCCAAAATTTCAAAGTGGAAAAGAAAGAAATAATAATAGTATTAATAGGACGATGGCAGAAACATCGTCTTCTGGGAATGTCACTACTACAAGAAATGCGTTTAAATAACTAAGTGATAAACAAACATAAGTAAATGGTACAAATAAATTAAATTAATTAGAGTAATATCTAAAAGAGAAAACTAACTCTTCAACTAACTAAAAGTCTAGGCCTAAAACATCTAACATTTTAATGCTCACATCTAAACCCGAGCCCAAAATCAAAGAAGATTTCCATCAACATAACCTGCAAAATATACAACAAATATCCACAATCAGTGGGGAGTAACTAGCAGTTCTCCCAGAACAAAAGAAATCAAAGCATGATTCAGACATAGATTAATACGAAAGGAAATAATAAAGTCAAGTCAACTACAATATGCCTCCACTTCCATGTAACTCACAAATAACGCACATGAATAATAAATAGCAAGTGAGTTGGATAAAAATAAATAAATCATCTCAAGAGTACTTTTGTAAAAATAAAAGTATAGGTAAAACAAGTTATTAATCCGAAACCGAACGCTAGTAAATCGCAATTCACTTCCTAAGGTTTGTTAGATCGCAATCTCTAGGTCAGTATATGGGCTTACGTTCCCCACTGCCTGTGTCTAAGAATGGCCAAACTCCCGATGCAGGGTAGATCAACACGCAGAACTCCCTGACCTGTCGGACAAGAACAATTAACCCAGGTGTACCCCTAGTTCGCAAACCAGGTGGTTGGCATGTTCTTTATCGGGGACTACATTTATCCCACCGGATGTTCTTATCTCAAAATAAAATCATAAATATCATCAAAGTATCATTCATCTCAAAAATATTCGTCAAAAGGGATGCCGCCCGACCTTATACCCATAATTCATCAAAAGATATTTCTTCAAAAAATTTTCAAAGTAGTAACTTACAAACTTCGAACAAATGTTCCAAAAAAAAATACTTTGAACATCACTAAGCATCAACAATGATAATAAACTAGTTTTTACAGCACTAACAGTTCAATCAGAAATGCATCATATCAAATAAGGTCACCAATTAACTCCAAGACTTTTTAAATAAATGAAACATACACAACTACTCATTTTTACATAAATCAAACATAAACATAATGATACCCAATAATACTCATAGTAACCTACTAAACACCAGCTTCTAAGAACATAAGAGATCACAAATTATTTCTGATTAACAAGCTCTTAAATAATTAAAAAGTATATCCTCAAACTCACAACAAAACTCAATATAATTATTCAACTAATAAGTACGATTAGTAAAATAACACAAAAATTATCATACGGCCCTAATGGCTCAACTGATATGGTAATTTTTATTTATAATTTTTGAACTCTAAAAGTACTTTAAACGTTAATTTACAGAATACTCAAATAAGTCAATATAATAATTAAAAATAAAAATAAACGCCCAAAAATTACCAAAAATTCACATAATATGCATAAAATCACGATAATACATAATATACGAAGAAATAATTTTCACGATTTATTTACTGACAGACACAAAAATGCAAAAACAGATAAACCAATTAAATAAACCTGTAAACAGTAGGCAAAAAATATTCCAAGGCATTAAATACATACTACACATATAACATGATTCATGAAAAATAATTTCAGCAATTTTAACATTCGTTCAATAATTATTTTGCAAATAAGTCATAAACACACAAAATACAAAATAAATCGAATAAATACTAAAAATCAGACGAAAATTATTTTTCTGTTTATAATATTGATACAGTATGCATCAAGTATATTCATGTCAAATTTCATCAATAATTTCATTCAAAAAGTATTTTAATTAATTCCTAGCGTAATAATCTAATACTGAATAATACCCTAATCACTATTTTTCTAAGATAACTACTAGTTACTTGCAACGTATGGAGGAGAGATGAGTCTAAAGGGATTCGAAAAATATGCGAGCAATCCAATTCCTCCATGAACGATAATTTTAGCGGCATTTTCTTCTTGAACGTTGAAAACTCTTATTTCGCACTGCTCTGTTCCGACCATGATTACTGGTGATCAAAAACTGAGATTCTAAATCGCTCTGGTCAAAGTTAAGAACAAGATGTTATAAAAGTTCTGTCCAAATTTGAAAATGATTAATTGGTTAGATCTCGGGTACGATTATTTTTGTGAAGGTGTGACATGAAAAACCGGGTTGAACATTTCTATTCTTTTCCTCTTCCTTTTCACTCTTTCTTTTCTTGAAAACGGTGTGGGTTAAATGAGAATGATGTTCAACTTCTCTTTATAAAAATCAGAATTTTATGTCAAGGAAATATGAAGGATTTAAGAGAATGTTAATGAGGGATTAAATGAGCGGTTACGAGAGATCCAAAGGTTAGATTAATAAGCACCAAAACTCTTCATCCTCCACTCCATAATTGCTGATTTTTGGCCAGCATGACACGCCACATGCAATGTAACATTTCATCACCCAAGTCGGTCCAACAGCGTTACAAAAATGCTAAGCAACAAAATCGGATCCTAAACGCCTAAATAAATAACGAAATTAATATGACAACTTAAAATAAATATCTAACAACTTAAAAAATATATATATAAATATATCACAACATACAAAAAAGTATATACATTTCACAACACGTTCCAAAATAATTTAAATAATAAATTATTTATTTTTACAAAAAATATCATTTTAATATAAACAAACACCAAAAATAAAGGGTTAAAATTACGGGGTGTTACACACAGTCTAACCAGTTCAAGCATGCAGTCAAAAGACGCTTTATCTTCATAATCCCCTCAATATCAAGGCAATCAGAGATCACATCACATTATCGCAATCACAAATGCCAAACTATCCAGTAAATTGAGTTAAATCATTTGTAACACCTCGATAATTCTCTCTTTTCAGAAATACCTTTATAATATAAAACTTAGAGAATTACCCAGGCATTATCCCCCGTGTGATAACGTATCGGCTTATTCATAAATTTGCAGCAGAAAACAATTTACTAAAACCAACTTTATTAAAACTCACTAAGAAAAAGACAGAATCTAAACAACCAACTTAAATAAACAACCATCTAAAATAAAATGTTCCTACGAAAGCATAAACTAAACTATGCTAGAAATACAATCTCTCCACTCCAGATTCCTAATGCGATGCACATCTGCGAACCTGTAATGTCAATGCAATATCGACTCTACTCACCAGAAGGATCATCGCAGGATCAATAATCAAAGCCATGATCACACACACAAATAAAGCACGTAATCAGCAAAGCTGAGTACTACATATCAAACATAAACATTCCTAAACATGATACTAAATAATAACGTGTAGGAATAAATAATAAATAAATATATAATAATCTGCAAGCAACTTTTACTGAACTAAACTCAAAACATCTTTTTATTACTTTAATGGAATAGTTATTGGACGAGTTGTCTTGCCTACTAATATGAAATGGGGGCGCGACTCCGCATTTCAGAGTGACCTGCGATATCGAGGAACCTTTGAAATAAAAGAGGGATGGTGATCAACCCATTCCTAGAAAAGCTATGGCACGCTCACCATAACCCCAACCCTTACGTCCAACTCTAGACATGCACAAGTCTAAAGTCTATAACTTATTCTCGTTACACTTTACGTTATTTACATATTATTACTGTGTTGACACACACACACATACCAATAACATATAAATAAAATCTGACAATCACAACAGAACTTCTTTTATCTTTGGATTTAACAAGTGATCACAACTTACAATCCAAGACTACTTTAATTCCTTCTTAATCTTAACTTCCTTTAATTGTTGAACCTAGCCAACAATAACCTTACCTTTATATAGGTATAACTTGTAAACTTACCAAATAAGGTCCATGTCCCTTATAAGATAATAAAATGATACTTCTCAAAGAATACATGCATTACATGATTCACTTTAACATATACTAATTTTTATGCGAATTAATAAATAAACTAACTTGACATGCTTGCATCAAATATTCAATACAAACATATAACTCAATACTCATAAACAATTCTAAGTCACATGTTGCACACAGGCATAAATCATGTAAAATAATTCCAGAAATCACATATACGAACAAATCAGGTTCCTATACATGATACTAAAAATTTAAACCTTCCTTAAACATGTTACTAAGCTACATAGCACGTAAATAATGTACGTACCTCATATATACTAGCCTGTAGGTCACTTTTAAATCGTTAAAAGTCTCCTATGATGCATTCTCCGCCTAGAAAACAAGGTAACTAAAATTAATAACTTAAAATAAAAATTACAGCAGCTTTAAATAATTTAAAACCCCTTCAAAACACGTTTTAAAATCAATTTTAAGTGTCAAACTTACGTTATTCTTAATTCCTAGTATAGTACTACTATTCTACCAATTAAAAATCCTTAAAAACTCCATAAATAACTCTTTTATGAAATTACAACACTTTTAAAATCTAATAACCCTTCTTAAAATATGCTCAACGTATTTAAAATTACGTACTAAGTAAATCTCATAGTTCATAATATATTTCTTTAGTTTCTAGCAAATAAAAACCCTAAAAACTCTTATTTCCATGATTAAAACTAAAAATAAACTTAATAAAACAGATCTGAAATTTCTTATAATATATAACTATAATAACCAAAATTATATATATAAAAAAACAGTAATTTAACTAGTAACCATGATTAATAATAATAAAATAACATAAAAACCTAGTCTTTTAATGGAATCTTAGGAAGGAAGAAAGAAAACAACCAACAAACGAAGGAGGAAGAGGAATAGCGCCGGCAAGCAACAGCAGCAGCAACACGGCGGCAGCAAGCTTCGGTTTTGAGAAAGGTTGGTGACGTTTCTTGTTGAACAAGAAACGTTACTTGAAGAAGAAGAAACGAGATTTGAGAGAGAAATCAAGAATGACGCACGAAGAGGAGAGAGAAAAAGTCGAAGGAAGAAGGAAGGTGTTGAATGACGTGAAGTTTGTGGAGAAAAATAATTATGGGGGATAAAATAATTGGGTTCTAGGATATTTATATAAAGGCTTCCCTTTTTGGGCTTAGGAAAAGAGATAAGGTTTAATGAGATTTGATGACTAATAAGATGAACAACTTAGGACTTTAATCATCAACATGACTCTTTTCCTTTTTATCCTTTTAGGATTTTCGATTCCATTAAACTTCTTTTTTTCAATATACTTTAATATTTAAAACTTTTATTAAAACATGCTTAATTAAAATATTTCAAATTTTATTAAGCCATGAAAATAATTTCATTTTACTTTTAAAATAGTCAACCTTTTTAAATAGTAAATCATTTTCCAAACTCATTTGAGTCTAAATATAAATATATAAATTAAATATATTTATAAAATCCTTTAAAATTGTGGGGGGTTACATCATTTTTCAAAGCTAGTTTGGGGGCATAGGGAACCAATCAATCCATTCATACTTAACTTGTATTTTTGGTGTTTTTTCAGCAATATTTCATTTTTTGTGATTTTTCTTAAATTCTAACTAACTAGCTATGTTGAACTAAACTAGAAAAGAATTAAACTACCTAAAGAGTGAGACAAAAAATACCATATGCGTAAGTGGCATCTTCCCCCAAGCTGAACTTGCCAATATTCGCATTGAAATAAGGGGAAGGAGATGAACATGGACCTCAATCGTCCATGGAGTCATCATCATCCTCATTATCATCTTCAGCACCATCAAGAGCACTAGTGTTAGAACCACTAGCACCATAGGTGGGGTTCCAAGTGTACCAACTGGGGTGCAGACCAGCTGACGTATTGTACCAATCCTGCAATACTCATCATGCATAGGGAATAGAGTTGTATGCTAGTTAGTTTATATAGTGTCCACACTTATGTGGGTAGTGTCTACATGACGCTCGAGATACTCAATAGCCTGATTGTTAGCAGCCATATTTAGTTCCATATGCTGCAAAACGCTCATTGTACCTCCAAAATTAGCAATAAGGGGAGTAGGGTGTAAAGAACAAGAAGGGATGGAAGGAGCAAGCTCACGCCGATGGTAGGTTTGAGGACCTCAGGGCCTAGAGCAGTCTCAGAGTGTTTGTCTCATCAACTACTGGGAGAAGGTAGGTGAGTTGTACAACATTCTCAATGGTCATCCTCGATATGTAATTGGACCAAGTCAGGATTAGGGAGGAGTATGGATTTACGATTGACAATCAGCCACCTGTACTGCCGACCACTAGAAGTGAAGTATCGGACCAAAGAAAATGGTCAAGATCAAGGTAGGTGACCCCCAAAACTACATTGTTATGATTTTCAACATATCCAAAGTGGCAGACAATGTGGGTACCTAACCCCCCCCCCCCCAAATAAAAATAGGCACGTAGGACCTAACACTGCCATACTCCTCAAAAGTGGGGTTATGTGGTGGAAATTTTGTGCAGATGATGCATAAAGGCATAAGCAAGATCAAACTGCATTTTCATTGTAGCAGGCAACCAGGTAGGTCCCTAAAGCAGTGAGCTCCCTATTACGAGTAGTTGGCTTCCCACTTCCCAAAAAAAGTACTTCCAAAAAATTTCAAGGGGAATCAGTTGCTCGGATTGTGAAGAGTCTTAATTTGCAAATGTTGGAAATTTGGGGGTCTAACTCTACTTAAAGCTTGCGAAAAAATTCCCAACATCATTGTTGCGGGTTTCTTCCTATCCCCCGGCCACAGTCGTCCCAAACAATTGGCAAATTGCTTAAGAGTAAGTTTACGGTCTGTATTTGCAATCCTAAAATATGAGTCGTGATCATGCGATGAATGCTTACGAAATTCAAAGGAACTTAGAAATTCAATTGTTATATCAGCATAGTTTCCATGATATATTGTAAAAAATTCCCCAATACCAACCCCAGCAAACAAAGTTTGAGTGATTTCGGTGATACCAAATGCATGTAAGAAATCCTGACTAACAAATCTAGCAAGAAGTCATACAATGTTTAATTTTATGCAAACGTACCTTTTGTTCTTCGTCTTTGAAGATGATGTGGGGGTATGTAGGGTCCGCCTCAACTACATCGTGACGAGCCGCCATTGGAGAGGATGAGAAACCTTAAATCTGATTTTACGAGATAATCTGATTTTAACTATAAAAAATATCTTTTGAACATATTTATTTATTAAAAAAATTAATTAATAATTGTTAAACAATTAATTGGATTTTTCAAAGGATTGGGCTCAAAATTCAATTCATTATCACGAATAATTGATTGGGCTTTAAAATAGGACTTTAACACTTTTTGAAATGGTTTTGAATGGCTTTTCAGACTGTTGTGCCCTTGGGTCGGACCGATCAAGACCACGATATGTTTCATCATCGGGTCCCTTACTCTGTGCGATGCAAATCGTTGTTGAAGAGATCTGCGTCGGATCACTTTGGCCCATCCGACGCAGATAATTGGCCTACTTCTCTTAATTTAGTAGCGCTTATTCGCCTAACTCCCTCTCTAAACCTAAAACTCCCATCACCTTTCACTCTCTAACCTAAAACTCCCTCTCTAAACCTAAAACTCCCATCACCTTTCACTCTCTAACACCGCTCCCTTTTTCAATCTCCTCTCTCCCTCCTAAATTATTCAATCTCCTCTCTCCCTCCTAAATTCTTCAATATCCTCTCTTACTGCTGCCTCGCTGCATCTTCCCTTTCTCTCTCCTCGTCGCGCTGGTTCGTCGATAGTCTTCTTCTCTCTCCTCGTTGTGCTGGTTGTTGCGGTTGGGGCTGCCACGATTTTTGTTGTTCGTTGTTCTATTATGTGTTACAACCATTGAGAAGCCACAATGATTTCAAATCTCATGTCATCGACGAAAATTTTTCAGATCTCAGGTTTTTAGGATTTTTAGTATTTTTAGAGTATTTTTGTTTAGGATTTTAGGATTTTTAGAGTTTTTTTTTTGGATTAACGAATTGTTGCATCAATTCTATCGTTGTATTTCTACATTTTTTTCAGATCTACATGCTTCTTTTTTGAATTTTTTGTTGTTGTTTATTCTTCATTTTTCTACATATTTTGACGAATTTTGAGTTGTTTATGATTCTTCTCAACATATTTTTTTTTTTTGCTTATCATTTTTTATATTATTTTCGCCTTTTAAGTATTTTTAGAATTGATGATGTTGTTGTGGGTATCCATCTTGTTGTATCTGTTTTAGTTTAGTATCTATTTGTTGGGTTCAGTTCAACGAAAATTAATTTTTTTTGTTAAAAAATCGCAAATTTGCATCGTGTAATGAGCCACATCCGGCGCTAATTGATTTTTTTTTTTTTGAAAAAAAAATCAATTTTCGTCGAATGTGGTACTATAGCCGACTCAAATCTTCCTTTTTTTGGGTGAAAAAACAGGGTTGTGGGAGACATGTGCGTTGGACAACACCACATCCGACGCAAATGGGTTACGATTTGCGTCGGATCCTCATCTGACGCGGATCATCTATCCGTAATTTGCATCGAGACCTGTGCCGTCGGACATATGTCCGACGCATATAAGGTCCCAGATGCAACGCAAATCATCCTTTCTCTACTAGTGCTTAAACAATTGTCATGCATATACAAAACTGTAATGTCGTTCTGATGTATAAAAAGAGTATGAATCCTATTTTTCGAGTTTAACCCACTCATTTAAAAAAAATTAATTTTTTAAAATCCTCCCCTGTGAAGTCGCCAAATTGTAGGCATATTTGTGACTATCCCACTGTAAAGTTTTTGTATTGAAAAAGTTTTGAAGTCGCAATGTAGATTTTTCTGTCTAAATGAAGAATCATAAACCTAATTGGATATTTGTCTTAAATGAAGAATCATAAACCTAATTGGATATTGGAAAACCGTAGGGAGAAATTAGAGACTTAGCAATGTAGATTTTTCTGTCTAGACTCCATAGAAGGTCAAAATGAACAAAAGATTGAGTTCGGGGAGGAGGGTACAACATAGTCAGGAACCATGTTACCCATTGTTGACCTCTACTAAATACCGATTCATGTCGAACTATAATAATATAGAGGTAAATGAGCTATATACAAGAAAATCTCAATTTTGGATATACCAGTAACTATCTTATAAAAGCAACCAAATTAGCTTCAGGGTCATTCCTAAATATTATTGAGTCTAGGAAAAAACAAAAAATTGGTCTCTAACGCAAGAGATTTAAGGAAATTGGATAACTCGTTACAATTGGTAAACAATCTTTAAAATATATTTCAACTTGCTTATGTAAATATTTGTAGTATATTACACACTTTATAAGTTCATCAATAGTAATGTAGTATAGTACCAAGCCACTCACAACTTTGTAAGTTCTGCAGTAGGACTGTAGGAGCGGAGGATGAAATACATTAATGTACAAGATATTAAAAGATTGCAACAGAAAGTCACACAACAAAGATAAGAACAATAGTGGAAGAATGTGCAGCAAAAGATTAACTAATATGTTCTACAGCGGACAGCCTAAAGGCTAAAGCCTAAACTTTCTAATTAAAATTTTACATAGCCTAATATGTTCTACAGCTAGTCGAAAACACAAGCTATAGAAAATAGATAGAACAAATACTGCCGACTGCAAAAGAAATCAAAAGAGGAAGCCTACTTTTGTTTTTATCAGCAACATTACAACAACCCAGTAGGAAATTCGAAATATACAATCAAAAAGCTTAATTCTTTTTATAACCCAACACCTAGAATTCAAATTCTCATATATCACATTATTTGAAAACAAAAATTCAGAATAACAAATTTAGTACAATTAACAATAACACAAAATACAAAAAAAAATAAGAAATTAGATTTACAAACCTATAAGTACTGTGACTGCAAATCCCCAATTCGCATACCAATAGGAAACTTTAACATTGTGAAAATTACAAGAAACTGAAATGTTAATTATTAGTTAATTGAATACTTCAATATGAAAAAAGCTAAACTCGCTTGGGAAATAAGTTACTCGATAAGTTCAATTTGAAGTTTTCGCTTATTTTAGAATTTCAAGAAATTGTGGCCCAGTACTTCATTAGGTGGTTCAAATTTGAGTCCCGTTCTGTTGTATAATATGAGCACTATGGGGGGTGAATTATAGTGAGAGAATAAGCGGAAATTTTTGCATAATTAAAAGCTAGCTAGGGAACACACAAAGGGAACACAAGAGATTTTAGCGAGCAAAAACTTCCTAGGCCCAATAGGAAGAAACAACCTCGACCACAATGGATTTTAACTCAAACTTCCCATTATAATATGCCAACAACTCTGTTACAAACCTATTAATTCTCTCGAGCCACAACCTGAGTTCCTAAACTCAAGTTCCCAACAACAGTTCCCACTAATTGTTATTTCTCTCAAACTTCTCGACAACTTAAGATTTAAAGCTATGTCAGACACACATTGGTGTGACTACAAAAAGTCAGACACAAATTAATCTTGGGTTTAGCCTATTTATAGAGTAAGTAGCCATGAATTAATTTTCACTAATTAACCCACTAACCCCATGATTTCCACTAATTAAATTACTTGGGAACAAAGAAGCTAACCCACTAACCAACTAACTCATTAAACGTGTAGCATCAAGTATTATGTGATAAGTGGTTACTTGGGGAATAATTAAACCATTTAAAATTATTTAATCTAAGAAAAATATATTTTCTGTTTTATTTTAATTACACCCGAAACTCAGATTTTATTAAAAAAGAAAATCGTTTTATTTATTTAAAATAAAAGATAAGATTTTAAAATAGAATAATATCTTTTTCAATTAAAAGAAACTATTTAAAATCTTTTCCTAACTAATTTCCTAAAATAGTGGATCTAGACGAAATTTAACTAGGATTCCTATTTGCTTGTTATACGCACAACATAAATTAAGCGTTCAACATTAATTCAGTTTATGTGTTCCTAAATACGTTTCTAAGTCAGTTTCCGACCATAGTTCCTAAACTGTGCCAGTCTCTGTTCCTGTCAAGGGAACAAAACAAAGTTCCTTTTGAGAATTCAGCATCAAACATCTGTTACCTTTACTCGACTTTAACATGAAGAATATAATACCTCCTAATGCATTCTAATCTTCATTCCAAACTTGATTCTTCATATCATAAACATCTTCACTCTGATCTTGATTACTTCTCCTTACTTTAATCTTCGATCAAAGTTGGTACGGAGGCATAAACTAAAAACTACTGATGAAGTTAAAGGGAAAAAATATTGTAAACGTCATGATGTAGTTACCCACGATACTTCTGAGTGTATTGTGTTTAGAAATAAAATTCAGGATGAGATTGATAAGAAAAATACCATGTTCCCTGATGATGAAAATGCTAACATAATTGATGTGGGAGAACCATTCCATCTCTTTTGTAATATGGTGGCAATTAATAATGATTTTGTTGTTGTCTTACAAGCTCTCAAGTCACTGAAATTGGTAACTAGCTATTTACAGGTTGCTTGATGAAGGAGTCCTAATTATGCCAACGATAGCTAATGAAGAGTGATTAGAAGACATGTGTAGATGGCACATGAATGGGTCACATACCACGGACCAATGCTAAGTCTTCAGAGGATTCCTTATTAGGCAACTGACTCTCAAAAGATTGGTTGTCTCAGAGATATAACACCAGGCCATAGAGCTAGAAGCATATAGGATTAGCCTAGCCAAAGCTAAGCGCTTGCAAATGCGAAAACGAGTCCAAGTCTGGCGATGCCCGAGGAAAAAGCTAAAACTTATAATTAAGGAAGTTGCTCAAAAGTTCCCGTTGCAAACTAGGGAAATAGAGGGATTAAAGGCTTCAAGGGGAGGTATGTGTTCCTCATGTTAAGATAAATTAACTTTTGAGATGATCAGAACATAGGCCATACCAAATGACCCTACATATGTCCCTTCTTACCAACATCCATTCCAGAAAAGGCCCCGAAGTCAAGGACCAAAAAGAAATAATGAATTCTGGCCACACTTTTTCTCAAAAGAAAAAGAGGCAGAGGCAAGTCAAATCACAGTTCCTAAGATTCTCAAGAGAAAGGAAAAACCTAAGAGGAATCAAAGGGAAACAGGGGTTAAATCAATGGTACAGATAGCTTCATCTCAAGATGGTCAAAACTTGCAACAAAGCAAGTCATCAAAGATGAAAGAATTAAGCCTTACGGCTGCTGCAACAAGAGCTCAGATTAGCACTCAAAATGTGCAAAAGTCTCTCATAGCAAACGTTACAATTGATGAAGAAGCTCTTCAAGCTGGTATTACGAAGTTGTTGCCTCCAGAAGAAAACCAACCCAGTTCATCAGCTCTAGAAACGAGTACCCAACAACATCATGGAAAAGACTCAGAATTTGGATCCGAAGATCTGGATTTGTTGGTATTAGAGAGTGACTTATTGTTAGATGGAGACCCATTGATGACTGAATCTCAAGCAGGAAGGTCAAAACATGCAATGCAACGTAGTCATGCTACCCACGGAGTTCAAGATACCAGAGGACCAGGCAGCATTGCCAACTACCGCATCTTGGGCAGATGAAGTTGATAAGGAAGATAAAGCAGGTAAATTAATTACTTCTGCTCGAAGTCTATCCTCTTACTAAATCTTCCATAAAAGAAAATGCCTAGTAAAACATCTTTAAGAGCTGATTTGGAGAAACTAATCATAAATAAGATCTTTAGATCAGAGGGTGTTGATAATAAACATACTAAGGCTTTATTCTTAAATGTGGACTTTGAGGGGATACGCTTGTGTAAGGTATTGGTAGATACTGGAGCCACTATCAATATCATGCCTTTGTCTGTATTTTAAAAAGCTAGGAAAGACTAGGAAAGTTTTGCATAACATCCAAATCAACATAATTGGTTTCTCTGGTTTATCGGAAAAGGTTGAAGGAATGGCCATTCTAAAGATTAAAGTAGGTACTAAAATTACTTTTACTGGTTTCTTCATAGTAGAAAATGGTACTGATTTTAATGCCATACTTGGAAGAGACTGGTTACATCATAATTATGCTATTCTATCATCACCCTATCAGGTTTTAATACTGTGGAATGGTGAGACCTTTGAAGTTGTACAAGCAGATAAGGAAGTTTGTATGTCTAGTTACATCTCCTGATTCTGTTTTTATCAGGGACTTTCTAAAGTCAGTTCCCGACATCAGGATTGAGGTTCCTCTGCAACTTAAGCCACAAACTCACCAAGAGATAGAAGACTCAAGTGCAATTCTCGTCGAAGAAATTGAAGACGTCCCAGAAGTGAAGATATTCAATCAAAATATGAATTTTTCCAGCAGGCGTCTAATTATGATCAACCACTGGCTCTAGTTAGTTTATAGGGTTAGATTATTTTTTTCTAAAAGTTTATTATGTCTTTAAAGAATTTTGTAATGGGTTTACCCCTATCGTGGATCAAGTAATGGAAGATTTAGTTTTTAAACGATATTAGGAAGATTTTCTTGAAAATTCTAGTACATGTTGCTCCACCTTGTATGACTCTAAACCTCTAGAAGAGGAAGATGAAAAAGTATGGGCTAAAAGTGAGGATATTAAACAAGAAGTTCATGATCCTCTAGAGAAAGTAAATCTGGGGAATAATGAAAATTCGCGTTTCACTTACATAAGTAAGCTTCTCACTAATCAAGAAAAACATGAAATTATATTGAAATTCTAAATGAATTTAAAGACTGTTTTGCTTGGGGCATCATGAAATGCCTGGTATTAATAGGACAATAATAAAACATAAATTACCTATCAAGGAAGGATATAAGCATGTAGCTCAAAGTCCTAGAAGACTAGCGCGCCAGAACTAACAGAAGCTATACAAGAGGAAATAAACAAGCTCCTTAAGGCAAAATTCATAAGGCCTTGCCAGTATGCTGACTGAATTTCTAACATAGTCCCAGTAGTTAAGAAGAGTGGCAAGATAAGAATCTGCATTGACTTTAGGGATTTAAATAAAGCAACACCTAAAGATTAATACCATATGCATGTAGCTGATCTTCTAATAGATGCAGCCTCAAGATATGAATATATATCTTGTATGGATGGGTATGCAGGTTATCATCAATTAAGAATTGCACGGGAAGATTTTAATAAAACAACTTTCCGATGTCCAAAGTTTTAGACTTATTTGAATATGTAGCTATGTCATTTGGTTTAAAATAAAAATGCTGGTGTTACATACCAAAGAGCCATGGATGCAATTTTTAAAGATAAGATTGGCAAGATTATGGAAGTTTATGTGGATGACATTCTCGTGAAGTCAAATGACTTTGTTAGACATAAAAAACATTTGATTAAATCATTTACAAGAATGAGAGAATATCACCTAAAGATGAATACATTTAAATGTGCTTTTGGGGTTAAAGCCAGTTTTTTCCTAAGATTTCTCATCCATAAAAATGGGATGGAAAATTGATCAGAATAAGGCAAAAGCAGTTTTGGCAGCTAAGCCTCCTTTCCAAGGAACTGAAAGGTTCCTTGGACAAGTAAATTATGTTAGGAGATTAAGGGCTAATCTAGCTAGCAAAACTAAAAAGTTTTCACCTCTACTAAGATTAAAACATGAATCAGATTTTAAATGGAATAAGGATCATCAAGAGGCTTTTGATCAAATTAAACAAGATCCAACAAATCCTCCAGTATTGATTCCTCCAAGGCAAAATGGAAAACCATTAAGGTCGTTATATCTATCAGCTTGTGAAGATTCCATTGGTAGTTTCCTTACTCAAGAAAATGAGAAGGGACATGAGCAAGCTATCTTCTACCTAAGTAGAATTTTGCATGATACAAAGCGAAGTTATACCATGGCAGAAAAATGGTATCTCTACTTATATGATGCGTCTGTTAAGCTTATACATTATTTCATGGCCTTCCTAGTAGAAGTGGTGTCTCCAACAGATATCATGAAATATATGATATCTTAACCTTTCATAAAAGGAAGGTTAAGTAAATGGAGTCCAAATCTACTGCAATTTGACTTAATATACGTGCCTCAAAAAGCAGCAAAAGGTCAAGCTCTAGGTGACTTTCTAGCAACTCATCCTTGTCGTGAATCTGGGATCATTGATGAAGATGTTCTCCTATGGACATTATTCTTCGATGGCTCTAATACCAGAGAAACAGCAGGAGCTGGAATATATGTTCTATCTACTGATAGGGTTCCAACCAAAGTAGCAGTAACCTAGAGAGGTCCATGCACTAATAGCAGGGATGGATATGAAGCTCTATTGATTAGATTAGAGTTGTTATTCGAATTGGGAGCTAAGAAAGCTAAAATATATGGAGATTCTCAGTTGGTTATTTATCAAATGACTGAAGAATTTAAATGTATTTCACCTTTATCCCAGGAATATAGTAAGAAAGCATAGAAATCGTCTAAACAATTTAAAGTAATTTCTTTCATACATATTCCTAGAGAAGAAAATGGAATAGCAGATCAGTTGTCACGGATAGCTTCTGCTAGAGAGGAGATACCTTCACCAAATGAAGATATCATCATTCAAGAAAAAAATCCTATATCATGTTAAAGGAACTGATATAGAAATTTCAAAAACTATATTGGAAGTTTGTAGAGTTTCAATATTAAGAGAGGATGAGGATTGGAGAAAAGATATTATTCAATATCTCCAAGATCCAACTGGATAAAAGTACCAAATAGAGTTAAAATGGCTGCAACCAAATTTTGTATCCAGTTCGGGAAATTACAAATAAAGGATCTAGAAGGATTACTTTTAAAATGTGTAGATGCTAGGAAAGCTTTAACCCTCAGGACTATGTGGTGCTCATCAAGATGGTCTAAAAATGAGATTGTTGTTGCATGAACATGGTTATTATTTGCATACTATGAGAAAGGACTGTATAGATTATGCAAAAGGTTGTAAAAGATGTCAAAAGTTTGGACCATTAGTAGGACTCCAGCCTCAGAGCTGAAGTACATTCTTAAGCCTTGGCCATTTAGAGGATGGGCAGTTAGATGCTATAGGTGAAATTAACCCTGCATCTTCTAAGAAACATTCATACATCATAATAATTACTAATTATTTCACTAAATGGGTAGAAGCATAAGCCTTTGTGTTAAGATCAATACGCAGGTTGTGATAAATTTCCTGGAAGAAAAAATCTTTACAAGATTTGTGATCTCAGAAACCATAACCTTTGATCAGGCTACAGTGCATGTTTAAAAACCCTCATTTGTTAGATTAATAGAGATCATGAACGAATTAGAGTTTAATGACTAGCAGTATAAACCGCTGTTAGTCATTGAGGGTATACAATTCTAGTGTAATTTCAAGAAATTGAGTGTTATATGGTAAATTATGAAATTTACAAGGATATATGATGCAAAAAAAATTATCAGGAGTATATAGTGAAGACAGTTGGTATTTTCCACATGAAAGAATTTCAAAAAGGGGAAACTTGATCATGAGGTTCTATGTATTTCAAAGCTTCATTAGCTCATAAGCGGCTTGACTTTTAGGAATGAAGGTTTCGAAACGTGTCAAAAATGAGAAATTCTCCTCCAATAGAGGTTCTTTTACTTCATAGTTTATAATTGGAAAATTCCATGGAATGTTAAACTTGCCATGACTACTGAAACAAGATTATACATTTTCTAGGAAATACGATTTCTTGTCAAAAACAACTATCTTGGAGAAACAATTTCTTATGTTGGAATCAAACAAGCACTTCTCATTTCCTACTATACTTGGTTACATGACAGAGGAATTAACATCTTAATTGTATATAACCAGAGGCAAGAGCTCTATCATTTTAGAAATTTGCGAAAGCTTAGATATTTAACTGAAGATGACATTCAATTATATACTTGATCTCTGAAAGCTTTACAGATGTACAGAAAAATACAGAAACTCAAAGACGGACTACAGTTTGCAAAACCTGATAATAAAAACAACCTAAAAATATATCATATTATACATTAGATATTTAGATGCACCAAGAAACATAAGAAATGCAACTTCAAACTGCGCACACTAATAACCTGAATCAACGGATACAACAACAACAATAATTGAGAACAAATATCAGAAACCTAGTATTTTGGGATGCGACGGTAGAGAGAGTTGGCGTTGACAAAGACGAGAAGCACGAGCACCGCAGCAGCAAACAACGAAACAATAATTGAGGCTCCGACGTGTCGGCAAAACTTATCATATACATTGCAAATTTTCCCCCAACGTACATGGGTGTTCCCTTTCAGACCAATGTATCCAACCCCACCAGCTGTTCCCGTTGCTGCTGCTACGATTCCCAATAGAAGCTGCAAGTCATCAAATTGTTGAGAAATGTCAAAAAACTTGTCACTTGTCAATAATAGTTGTAGCAATTTGTTACATGGCTAAGTACGTACGTCGTCGTAAAATCATGTTATGCTTCTGTTTTTATTAGTTTACCCTTTTGTTTTCCTATAATCTCTAAGACATCTCTATTAATTTTAAATTTTTAATAAATAAAAATTATGAAGAATTGATATCGTAATTCTATATATTAGAACAAATATAACAATATCTCACACGGTAATGTTTAGCGTTATATAATAATGTTATTTGAAAATGGAAAGAGAGTACATCAGAGTAGATTTTTGTACTAAAAGATTTGAAAGAGTTAGAATTCTATGGATTTTTTAGTAACTACCTCCTCTTCATAGGCAAGCAGCCAAACATTTAAATTAGGATCTTGCATATATTTTGTTTATTTAATAAAAAAGCCTTTATAAACATGAAATGTGTTATGTGGGAATGACAAAGAAGATCATGGGCATCTTTTATTTGGGTGTAGCTTCAGCAGACAGTGCCTTAGGAAAGTGAAAGTTTGGCTGGGCATTAATTCCACTTCAAATAATCTGGAACAATTCTTGGACTTGATCAAAAGAAGATATAAAGGAAGCAAAAGCAGGAAAAAGATCAGTAGAGCAAGTATTCTTGCTATATTCTATTTCATATGGCAAGAAGAGAACAATGCACTATGGAACTTGGATATACACACTTTGAGTAAAACTGGAAATGACATTAAATATGCTGTAAAACAACGAGTTGGAAGCAGATTACCTAGAAGGATGAGTGATGTTGATAGAAATTGGTGAATGAATCTGTAATGATTCTGTTTTATTATATGGTGAAGTTGTATAGTGGCTTTGTCCTCATTGGGTCTTAGGATGTATAGTTGTTTCAGGCACTCTCAATTTCAATATATTCTTTCTTACTTACCAAAAAAATATAAACATGAAATATATTGTTGACTTATATTTTTTTAATAATTTTCCTCGAAATAAAAAATATTAATTTTTTTAAAACTATACATCACTTAAAGCATTTCAATTTATGAAATATTAACTAGAAAAGATGCAAAATATTTTAATTTATACTTCCTCCGTTTCAAAATAAGTGCAACATTTGCATAGTGTTTACTATTCACAGTTTAAACTTTAATTAGCTTTGGTGATTTACATTTTAGGAAAAACATAGTCATGTGGGATCTTGTTAGATTCGTCTGAATGTGAATTTTTTTAATATCAACTTTTTATAATTTTTACTTATTGATAATTGAAGATATTAACGGTTAAAATAATGCATTGGCAAACGTGAAAACAAGAAGTGTTGCACTTATTTAGAAACAGAGGAAGTATTAGATTTAATACATTGTAAGTTATTTTATTGTTATTTTTGATCTTATCTATTAGATTTCAAGCTGAGCTTGTCTTTACTTGGGTTCTCTTATTTATGTTTCGAGTTCAAGTTGAACTTTAGTCAAATTCGATCGAGTTACTTTTCACCGAATATTGACCAAGGTGAGCTCGAAATAAGTCACAAATTGGAATGACTAATTTACACCCTCCTAATATTGGTCATTCTTTGATCCTCGAAAAAAATTAATGGCCATCCGACCTCCATAACTATAAATTTTTGGCTTTTCTCCCCTACATCTCTTGTAAATGGGTTAGAGCCATATGATAACGAACCCAATTTAAAAAGTGAAAAAAAGAAATTGTGAAAATAAAAACTTTAATTATAAAAACATAAAAGGTAAGTAAAATCTGCGAATTTTTAGTGATATCACGATGTCAAAGGGTTTAATAGAAGACCAACTAAAAAGCTAAATAATTAGAGAGTAGCTACAAATTTTGTCACTAATAATAAAAGTTATATTTTCATTGATCGATACTCTGGCCATGTTATTGGAATTTAGAATATGTCGGATATACTTCCTTCGTCCCATAATACAAGTCTTGGTTCTGTTTTTACACGGGAATTAAGGTAAAGTGAAATCTTGTTTCATTTGAATAAAAAAAATTCACCTTATGAGATAAGTTATTGTGTCTCTTGAAATGAAATTATAATCTTTATACCATCCTGCTAATTTTAAAATATTATAATCGCCAATGAGAAAAAGTAGCACACAAATATATACGACCTTCATTATAGCAGTCCTTGGGCCACCCTCTTCTCCTTCCTATGTTGGAGGATTTGGCTTAGAAGAAATCAATGGGTATTCAATAATAAATAAGGATCTAAAACATGAGTAGTACTTTTGGCACCAAACTAGGTTTCTGGCTACTGAGTTTGCTTGCTCAAACCTAACTTTAACTCATAAACCTTTTTCACCTCTTTCAAATATCTGAAAACTATGATTTTACTTTCATTGTCGATGCTTTTCCTGTGCTTCTGACCTTCATGGGGGGAATTGGGGTCATTCGTACGTATAGGTCAGGCCAATGATGCCAACCTCGTAGAGATATTTGCGATTATGGAGACCCTGATTTGGGTTAAGAACAACCAATGGTCTAAATGTCTCATCCTATCGGACTCGTGCGTATTTGCTGTAATGAAGGGAGGACCCTGGACCCCTCCCTATGCTACTAATTAATTACTGATTTGTAACTTGCTATTAATTTTTAATATATTGTCTCCTTTTAAAAAAAAAAAAAAAGCAATATATACGAGATGTGAGACACAAGATTTGAATTCTTTATAACAGAATGAGACAAGAGTAATCAAGCATACCACGTCATGAATGAGCAAAATCCAGAACAACTTTGGTGGGACGATAGGCTTCCTCATGTAAGACAAAGACACAAGTGCTGTGATGATGCTGTACAGACCAGCAACAGATAGTGCTGCAACTAAGTATCTGCAAATATTCATTTATCTATGCGTTAGTAGGCTCCTACATACGTAGCTGAGATCGACCAAAATCACCAACGTATATACTCCATAACTTGTAATGGCTCTATGATTCTATCTTGCCATTATCGTCATCTTATCTGCACAACATTGTTATAAAGGGATACAAATACTCTTACATATATCCAAACATATTAGTCATGTAATATGTAACATTTCACAGTTTTGTCCATTATTGTTAGTAAAGCTATCCTCAAATTTGCCCAAATTTGTGTTTTGTCCATTGACCATACACTAACAAGTTAAAAGAAGGTCAACGCGTCTTATGTTTTGTTACATGATTGATTGTTATAGTCGTTTATCTTTCCAATTAAATGATAATTTATGCCGAGATTGCTTATATAGTATTAACGATAGCAGAAATACCAACTATTAATTTGTATGAGACTGTTTTATCACGAATTTTATATTATAAGACGACTTCACTTTATGTTATAAAAGCATCACTATATATCGTAAATGAGTTTTCTATTAGTTTAAAAGGCTCACTTTTGAAAAGTATAATCACCTTATTTCTTAAAAAAACTTGTACTCCAAATAATTTAGGTAAAACTTGATTCTCGATCGTTCAATGATGTAATTTTTGGGTCCTATTTTCAATATACAGGTGGTTACAATTTGCATGTAACTACCTGTAGCATAAGAGTATAAAATACTTAGCTTCTTGAACCATGCTATTTCACGTGGGAATGCAACACGTGGACCTAGCAAGTAATTAAAAAATAAAAAATTGATTAAATAGGATTAGCTTGACAAGCATCGAGGTCATACACGCCAACTTAGAAAATATTTCGCGTGTTCAAAGTTCAAACATTGTATTTCCTCCCATCATCCGAAAGCAGTTTCCATTTATTGTAAACCTCTTACTGTCTTTATTTCATGAGGTCTACCAATGTACTATTTTTGTTTTTGGTGTAGACCAATACACTATTTTATATATAGAAAATAATAAGAAAAATAGACCATATTTTATTTAGTATACAGAGAAAATCATATTATACATAATCTTGTTAGATAGATTGGTTTCAATCTGTGCCATCAAAATCAACTTCCTACTTTTTAGTATGTGTAGCTAAAGTTAGTAATGATGAAAACATCTATGACCCAAAATAATTATATGAAAATGTTACATATACAAGGGGCAAGCGTGTTCAATTTATCGTTCACATAGTATTCTTGGCAAAAATCAAAGAGACGTTCAAAACTTGTTATGCCTCAAGTAAACGTCTCGTTTAAATTTAAAAAATGATATGACGAGTTTTAAACAGGTGATTTTTACGAAACTTAAAAGTTATATACAACACAAAAAAAAAAAAAAACTAAATACACCACTCCTGACTCCTCACATGATTCTCTATCATCAAAAGTAATGTAACACATAAAGTCTTATATATCCCCTTTAAACCCTAGTAAAAATCATCAACATGTATATATGCATATGCGATTACAAAAATTTTATCATCGTATCATAAATTCATAATTATGTTCCATATCTTCACAAACTGTATCACCCCTGACGTCAGCAAGTCATCCTTGAGCTACTCTGTACTAGTGAACTTATTTTATGATGTCACGTTATAGATATACACTTTAGTTTTTTTTTTCACCGCTGCTTTCTGCTATTATTTATGAACAAAATTTTGTTAAGCTATCTCGCATTATTATATAAGAAATAACATAATCAGAGAATTTTGATAGACTCTTATTAATGTAATGATTCCAAATATCAAATTTTTATAATTTTTGGGAGTTTTTGTAAAAAAAACCACCTTATAAACACATGAATTTTGTGAAAACCCCTTCATATTATTTTTTTTATGCGAAAACAAACCTTAAACAAATTCTTTTTTGCGTGAACAAAACTTATGCCGAATGTCGATCATTGATCAATGTCGATATTCACCATGTCATGTGTAAGACAAATGACTTTTTAAACCCGATAAAACCCATGACATGGTCAATGCAGGAATCTTGGATCAATGATGTAATAATGTATAAGGTTTGTTCTTGTAAAAATATTTTTGTATAAGGTTTTTTTCGCATAAAAAATTATATAAGGTGGTTTCTCACATATTTCACGTTTTATAAGCTGGTTTTTGACAAATAAAAAATCCAATTTTGTGTTTATAGGTAACTAGAGATATTAATGTTGACGCACTCGAAATTATCAAAGCAAAAGCAAGCGCGATTCCTAGAATAAACTAACAGATTTACAAGCGATAAACTTGTAGAACTCCCGAATCCACCAAAAAAAGAGTTAAAACTCTGAAACATTATTATTAGAGGAAAAGATGACTTCTACTGACGTCTAATAATGTTTAAATAGTTTAAACAAAACCCTAATACGAAAATTAGGAAATAATTAAAATGCTTATTTCGGGTCCTAAACAAACTCAAATGGCTTAAAAAGCCTGTCGAGCACGCTATAGCTGTGAGTTTGACTCGTTTGCCCATTTCTCTTTCCGAAAAGGTATTTTATTACGAATTTCGACTCCAAGAGCGTGACTAGTAAATATTTCAGTTTTTTTTAGACGAAATTGGTTTGTCAAACTTTTCCGCTAATCTTCCTACGTCAAACGTATAAATATGGGTTTCGAGAAACATGAAAAGACAAATGTTTGAGGAATTATATGTATATATGTATGTATTAAATCGCAACGAAAGATATACAAAAATAGAATTCAAGCACTTACATAAACGCGGGAGAATTCTGAAATTTTGCAGCATTGGGACGGGAACCAAAAGGTGAAACAATAATCTCTGTCTGTTTGCTGGTAACCATAAGTACAACTGAGGCTATAGATGCAGCCAACAACAAGACCCTCAAAATCACATCAACGACGCCATATTTGTTATCCGTTGGTGCTACCGGAGGAGCTTGAGGTGTTGGCACTGCTCCCTTTTCTGTCTCCATCGATGACATTTCTTGTGCTATGAAATTTGGTAAGTTTATTAGGAAGTGGGCTAATAATGCACTATGTATGTAAGGGAAGAGTGGGTGTAATTGTGAGCTATCAGGTGTTGTAGTATGAATATATAAAGAGGAATGAATAAGGTTGTGAGCAAGTGGCCGGAGAAAATGATAGTTGTTGAATAATAGTATATCAGTATTCTATCCTGGATGGATACATATAATTTGGTAAGAATCGGCTACACGTTAAGAGAATTGAATTCAAAGGTATTGGTTTGAAATAGCTGTAATTCTATTTCTTGGTTATGAATTTTCAAAACTTTGGTGTGTGAACGTTAAGTTGCTCAGCAATTTGGTTGTTTTGACTAAGAAATCCATTCCTCGTGTGTGGGAAACAAATATACAATGAAATGATGAATGACGAAAGTTGAAGTAAGCCAAACGTGAAAATGCGGCCTTTTATATTTTAAGTTGATTAATCCACCATTTCAAGTCGTCTATATCTTGAGTTCATAGCTCCACGGTGGCAAGAGGTCCTCCTTCCAAGAGTTTAATGAACAAGTGCCATGTGAAATTGTGAATACTATGGCATTCATGTGTAAATAGACCTTGGAGTTTCAACTAGAAAAGTACTTTTTTGTGGCAGTGGTGTGGACTAGTACTAATTTTTAGATGAAAATACAGTAAAACAAGGATCTCAAAGATGAACAAAGAAGAACATCAATGTTGTTGCTCACTAAAAACAATGTCAATTAAGAACAAATGTCTGAATGAGATTTGTGACGATGAATTTGCTTATGTGTTTGTGTTTTAGAGGGAGTTTATAACCATCCAACCATATGAGAGAAATCTCATATATAGAGGATCCTTACAATGCCTAAACTTTAAGTCAAAAGCATAATAATGCTCAAGGCGACAAGCAATGTTTCAAGACAACTAGCAAACTGATGAAATGGAGCTTACGCTCCTCTGCGGAGCACACGCTCCATGGTCATCATCACTCCAATGCTTCGCTTCCTTGTTTCCTGACAAATCTGAGCAAGCACTCTACTAGTAGCGAAGCTATTCATCGGTAGCCTCTATATATATCCTACATTGTTAAGTCACGACACCTTAACCAAGTGACTTACACAAACGTAACATGAATCTGATCAGAAAATGCTCTAGATCTCCAACAGTCCTCCCCCATTTAAAGTATTTAAAAGATTATAACACAATATCACCATAACAAAACAATCTCATGCACAAATGAAAGTGTACAAAGAATTCAACTTTCACATAGTATAATATACATTCCAAGCATTCATATCAAAATGATGTCAATAAACAATTGAAGCATTAGAAACAGATAATGAAAACTAGAAGATATTATACATACAATACTAACTATTTGTTCATAATATAAACTTGACACTTAAAGCCATGTGTCTGTATCAATTCATAAGTGCATCAAATTAAAGATATGTCCCACTAGCTTCTTCAAGCTGCCAAACTTCGCACTTATATAGGTAAATCTCTTAGGAAAGCATGCTCCTATGATAAAACACAATGTTAAGAAACCTATTACGATTGAACAACCTCGTAATAAACCATCACAAATTTAAAGAACTTTACCTTGGATATTCATATAAGTTCTTTCAATCATCAAATAAGGAAATTCATCTTATTGAACTCAAGACCCAACGTCTTATTGGGTGTTAAGTTAAGATTTTCCTACTTGTTATTACCAATGGGCACCAATCCTAAATTGATTGCCATCTTCTTTACCATATCTCTAGCTAGTGCCTTTGTTAAACAATCCGCAAGACTGTACATAGTTCGTACATAATTAACAGTGATAGCACTATTTTTGATAAGTCCTTGGACATAAATATGACTCACACCAATGTGCATTAGCTTGACTTACCATGCCAATGGTGCATGATTATCAAAATGTATAGGAAAAAGTGATATTGGTTTTGACAAAAACGTGTCTCAAACATGAGATTTCTTAACCACTTGGCTTCTTTGCTTGACGATGATAGAGAGATATATAACAACTGATTTCATAGAAGAATCTGTAAAGCAAGTTTGTTTCTTGGAAGCCCAAGATATAGCACCTCGCCCCTAAGGAGGAATACCCATCCACTTGTAAAGGAATGATCTTCTCTATTAAAGATCTAACTTTCATCTTAATACCCTTCCAATACTGAAGGATATCCACTATAAGATAAATCATAATCCATTGGTTGTTTTCAAATATTATGACTTGACGAATAGCTTGCCAATGTTCCACCGTAGGATTGCTAGTATATCTACTTAATTTTCCCACCACAAGAACGATGTTTGGCCTAATGCTCGGCATAACATACATCAAACAACCTATAACCCTCACATAATCAAGTTGATACACGACATTACCATCATTTGGTAACAATTTTTCACTTGGGTCTATAGGTGTTGAAATAAGAGAGCAATCACTAACATTAAATTTCTTAAGCACTTTCTCGATTTAATGAGATTGTGACAAGATCAACTCTCCATTGCCTCTCTTAATTCTTATACCTAAGATGACATTCGCCTCCCCAAAATCTTTCATGGAGAATTTTGATGATATAACGAATTTTGTATACTCAACTTGTAACAAATCCATTCCAAAAATCAACATGTCATCTACATAAAGACAAATCATGACACTATTACCATTGTCATCAAATTTGCTATATAAACACTTGTTTGAATTATTTAATTGAAGCCATTAGACAACACAACCTCATCAAACTTTTGACGCCATAACTTTAGTACTTGTTTTAGCGCATACAAGGATCTAACTAACTTGCATACTTTATGATATTGACCATTTACGATAAACCCTTCTGATTGTTGCTTGTAAACATCTTCTTCTAGTTCTCCACTCAAGAGCGTTGTGTTGACATTCATTTGATGGATCACAAGATTATGAATAGCCACAAGAGCTATTAATAACCTTGTGATAGAGATTCTAGCAACAACTGCATATGTATCGAAATAATCAATACCCTGTTTTGTGAAAAACCATGAGCCTCTAAACGGGCTTTGAACTTATCAAAGTCCCATCTGCTTTCAATTTCTTTTTGAAAATCTATTTAGAACTAATTGTTTTACACTTATGAGGTAAATCAGCTAGAATCCAAGTGTTATTTCCCATGGAATCCATCTCATCATCAATAGCCTTATTCCAAAAAGCGGGATCTTGGGACCTTATAGCCTCATTAAATGTTAAAGGATCCTCTTCCACATTAAATATATATGAAAAAAACTTAGTCATTATAGATCCTTCAACTAAATATACATGAAAATTCTGGCCGAAATATTTCTCTTTTCTTTCCCTTTTACTTCTCCTAGGCGATGATGATGTTGATCTAACATTCTCATCAAGAGTTTGTTCATTAACTCCGTGATTAGTGTTGGTTTGATCTATTTCTTGAACATTGGTATTAGTAGTTACATCCTTTGGTATATGTATTGATAAATATCTATTTTCATCAAAAAATTCGTCTCCTGACTCCACAGTAGTGTGCTTTGGTCAAGCGTCATTCTCTGTTATAGGATTTTCTATGAAAAACATACCCTCTAAAGGTGCACTTAGATCCCCTTTCACCCAACTTTTTTCGTTTGGGTTCCAACACTTTTACAATTTCCCTCCATCCCCAAACTTTGAGATAACTTAAGTTTGTTTTCCTTTATACCAAAGATCGTATGGGGTAACCTGGTTCTTTTTCAGTGGAACTCGATTTAAAATATGTTAGGCTGTTAAAACAGCTTCTCCCCTAAAATCATCACTTGAACCCGAATACAATAACACAGAATTTACCATTTATTACAAAGTTCTATTCTTTCTTTCCGCTATACCATTTTGTTGTGGTGTATAAGCTGCAGTTTTTTCGTGCATAATGCCCATAAATTGGAAATAACTCTGGTCATAGTCTTCACCACCATTACTGGTTCTAAACTATTTACCCTTGTTAGTTATGTGCTTTTTAACTTTATTTTTACATATCTTAAATTTATCAAGGGCCTCATCCTTAGTAAATAACAAGTATACATAACAAAATCATGAATAATCATCAATAAACGTTATCATATATTTATTGTTCTCTATGGAAGGAGTGCTATGGAAATCACATAAATCACTATGCACTAAATCAAGCACTAAAGTGTCCCTTTCCATATTATTTGGAAAATATTTCCTTATTATCTTTGTTAACATGCATGTTTTACACGTCTTCATACTTGGATTAAATGAAGGAAGCAAATCATCTTTAGACATGGAATAAAACTTTTTATAGTTAACATGACTAAGTCTATTGTGCCATAGAGAATAATCGTCATTAGCAACAAACAAAGTGACTTTAAAAGCCTTAGAACATATACAATGGGGCTCTACAACTAGCTCTCCAACTAGCTCTTCAAGGAGAGAGAAAATGGAGAGCCACCTCTTACCCAACAATGGGGCTCTTGGGTGTGTCTTGGGTGTCTCTCCATGGAGACACTTTACAAAGTGGCTCTTGGGGGAGATACCATTTGGATTGATGGAGAGATTGCTTTTCAATGTGTGGGACCCACTTCTTATTGCAATTACTTAAATTCTATTTTCTTCATGCAACCATTTAATGATCTTTCTTATAAAAATTTAAAAAAAGATGGTAATGATTACTATGCCAACAATTATAATTTTCCTTTATCTATAAAATGAGCCTACTATTGGATATTTTATTATATTTAATTTACATGAATAACTTTATTTATATAACTTTGATCATAATATGAAATGAGGTTCATTTATTGACATGGGGGGACCACAAAATAATAAAAAGTTGAATGGAGAGCTCTTTAAAGAGTTTTATTGTTGTTGGGTTATTTTTAAACATGGCTCTTGAGAGTAGCTTGAAGAGAGAGAATAGGAGAGAGAGTGTAGAGAGCTAGTTGGAGAGACATCAACCATTGTACATGCTCTTAGAAATACTAAGTTCAAACATGACATTACAAAGATAACCTAGTCTACAAATATACCTTAGACAATATGAATTGATCTGCTTCAAACACCAATTTAAATCCTAATCATATCGATTCAAGCTAGCACTGGAGACTAAATTTCTCCTAAGTTTCGGAGCATACAACACATCTCTTAAAATAAAAGGATTTTCGAAACTAAGAACTAATTGTACTTGTCCAATGCCTGAAACCTTCGCCGTATAATCATTTTCCATCGTCTAAACAATTTATCCACTGTCAACCTCCTTGAAGGTCTTGAATAGAGGGAGGTCCTTGCATACATGTCTGGTGCTCCAAAATCAATCCACCATGAACAATCACCCTTTACGCAAAAGATTTTAGAAATCATACACACAAAATTCATATTTGAATTAAGTGAAACTTGTGTACACATACCTTCTTTCTCATGAGATTCGCTAGACTCGCCATTCCCACCATTCTTTTTGTTCATTTTCTTCCTCTGAATGGTACAATCCTTCTTAAAGTGACTAGGTGTACCACATTTCCAACAAACTTGTTGAGCACCTCCACCATACTTAGGCTTCTTTCCATTGTTGCCTTTGGTGAAATTGTTAGCCTTCTTCTTAGGCTTAGAAGACTCCTTTGACTTACCATCCTCCAACATGCTAACGATGGAAGAGTTATGATTAACATCCTTTTGTCCATCTTGGAATCGAATGCCCTCTTCAATCTGAAGATGAGCACCCAATTGTTCAACATTCATATCATCATTCTTATGCTTTAACGAATACCTAACATCCTTACAACTTGGTAGTCATTTGTCAATTATAAAAGATACAACAAAAGTCTCATCCATAACAAGGTTGTATTGTTTAAATCTCCCTAAGATTATTTGAATTTTATGGAATTGTTCCATCAACGGCCTAGAGTCTACCATTTTAAAGGTATTGGAATTACTAAAAAGGAATATCTTACTATAAACATCCTTGGCCACATATTTATTTTCTAATTCATCCCAAAGAATCTTAGCAAAATCAACATATTGATATATATCAAACAAAGCATCCCACATGCGTTAAGGATGTGACCATGACAAATATCACATGATAAACCCTTGTCATGTGAGCATCTCACCTCATCAAGAAATGTACTTGTCTTCGATTGGAAGACCTCCCCCCACCCACACACACACACACACACACACACGTCTCAAACAACAATTCTAACCCTTATCAACTAACATCAATCCAACCCCTAATCAAGTTACAACAATTCCATATCACTAATCCAAATCAACAAACTCAATCCCTAATAAACTGATCAACAATCACAATGAAAGCCAACATATTTGCAATCGTAATCAATTGACAACAACTGAAACCCTAATAAACTATCAGCAATCCTAACCCATAGTCAAAATTCATCAAAAACCACCATAAATACAATAGATCACAGCCACACACAATCTATCGCATAGATTAAAATGAACAAACTGAACAACTAATCCACATGCAAAGTTCACCAAAAACTGAAACCCTAATAAACTACTAACAACTACAACCCTAATAAACTACCACAACTAATCACATGCAAAGTTCATCAAAAATTGAAACCCTAATAAATTGGTCAAGATTAAAGCAATCATTTTTGCAACCCTAATAAACAAACAACAAATGAAACCCTAATAAACTACTAGTAATCCCAACCCATAGGCAAAATTCATCGGAAACCATCATAAACACCAACATATCACATCCACACACAGGAATTCACATAGATTAAACTAAGAAAAGTTAAATTAGACATGAGTTTAGGAACATTTCTCCATTGGGGAAATCATCATTTTTTTTGGAGGACCTTTTTTTTAGGGTTTCCCGATGAAGTACTAGGCACATCAACTTCTTTGGAAGACTGATCTACAGCAGCACCATCTGCTAGATCTACAACAGCACCATCTTCCAGATCTACAGCAGCATTGTCACTATCTCCAGCATCATCTTCTTTGGAGGGACTTGAATCATCAAAGATGATTTTCTTCCGCACAGAAAACCCATATTGAGAGGCTTCATCTTCGAAACTGAAGTGTATCTCTGGCGTTCTCAACTTCTTTTTCAGACTTGTAGCGTACATAAGTCAAGTTCAAAGAAGAATTATGAGAAGACTCGTTATGGTAGCTATCCAACTTATACAGTGTTGAACCCTAGTTTTGATGATGACAAAGAAACAAAGATGCAAACTAAGTAGTGAACTAATGAGTTATTTAAGTGTATGATGTTTAAGGTATCAATGAAAGGAACTGGGAGAATACGAAGTCAAGGAAGAAGTCAAGAGAGGATTTCAAAGGCTAAGTAAAGAAGTTTCTAGGTTGATACTGGAGCAAGCATTGGATCAAGAAGAATAGAAGCTAGGCGTTTTATTTCTAGTTCCAATGTAAAGGAACAAAGAAGAATGGTAAGGAACAGTGGCAGCTTATTTGAGAATGAGAGTTTGTTCCTTTGTAAGGAACAAACTAAGTGGCACTAAAGAATATGTTAAAGGAACTTAGTTAATAAAAGGAACTAGACTTAGGCGTGAATAAACGGTTAAAAATATATTTGAGTAAGTCATGCCTAAATTATAGGAAATTAGTTATATCTAATTTCAAATGATAAAATCAGTTTTAAAAAGAAAATCTGTTTAAAAAAAGATTTTATTTTTCGGAAAATTAAGAAAATAAATATCCGGTTTTTAGAAAGAATTTGTTTAAAAATATATTATTTTCTTAAAGATTAAAAATTCAGTTTTAAAAGATAAAAATTGTTTTTATAAAACTGATTTTCGGATAAAGCTCAAGGAATTCCTATTGCTTAGGAGTAGTGGCTAAAATATATCCACGTTCATTTATAGTTCATGGGATCATGGGACATGATGTGAAACGTGTTCCTTAGGGGAAGGAACATCATGGGTTAATGGACTAAACATGTACTCTAGTTTTAATTCCACGTTCTTCATGATTAATACTATAAATATTGAAGTTTAGATAAGTTCCAAAGTGTGTCTGACTAAGTAATTAAGTGAGTTTAACTAATTAAGTGTCAGTGCCTTCATTCTCTCATAATAGCCATTTGTTCTTTGCCTTCTTACTCTAATTCCACAAAGCTTATTTCGATCAATTGTATTTTGGTTTTTGGGGTAAGGGAACTTTGAGTGAAGTTCTGTAAGAGAGAGGCTTTGAGTGAAGCTTGTATATGTGAGAAAACTTCGAGTGAAGTTGAGAGGAACTGTTGTTAAGGGAACAGTGGCTCAGGAACTTGAGTTTAGGAACTCAAGGTGTGGCTCGAGTTAGAATTAGGTTGTAACAAAGTTGTTTGGCCTAATTAGTGAAAGTGTTGAGTTTAAAATCCCTAGTGGTCGAGGTTGTTTCTTCTTGTTGGGCCCAAGAAGTTTTTCCTCGTAAAAATCCCTTGTGTTCCTCTAGCTTGTTTATTCGTTTAAGTTTTAATTTCCGCAAAAAGTTACGTTTATTTCTACACCTACAATTCACCCCCCCTCTTGTAGTGTTCCTAGGGAAATAACATACAGCAACCAAGACTCTTCGTCGGATCCCATCTCAGATTCACAAAAAAGCAACTCGAATGTATCATCAGACGCCATATCAAATCAAACAAATGGTGAAAAAAATCCCAAATGATACTAAAAAAAGAGGCCTAGTAAATTAGGGTTTTTGTGAGAATGATTCAGAGAGAGGCCTAGTAAATTAAGGTTTATATGAACAAGAGAGAGAATAGAAAAATTCCTCAGAGGAGAGAGGGAGGAATTAGATCAGTTGATGAAGAATCGAGAAAGTGATAGAGAAGTAAAAATTAGGTTTCTTCAATTTCAGAGGAGATAGATAGGGGAATGAGATCAGTTGAGGAAGAATCAAGAATGTGAGAAGACAATAAAAATAAGGGTTCTTCGATAATTGAGGAGAGAGAAGAGGGGGATAAGAATAGTTGAGGAAGAATCGAGAATGTGAGAGAAAGGGTTTAAAAAAATCTGATGTTTAGTAGGTAGAGTTGGGTTTAAAAGGGAGGGAAAGGTTAGGGAATTAATTGGTGTTAGGTGAATGGGTAATTACATAATGGCAATATTGTAATTAGGGGTGTGCATCGGTCCAGGACCGGACTGAAACCGGCTAGACCGATGGACCGGAATCTGGCTTTTCCTTGGACCGGGACCGGACCGAAAAATTCATGGTTCGGTCCGCTCTGCTCAGTTCTTGGACCGGAATCTATATTTTTTTAAAAAAATATTTTCTTTAAATATATTTATAAATTACATATATTAAGAATTAATATTTTTAATAACAATAATCCTAAACTAATAAATAGTAGGTTTTTAAATTTCTAACTTTACTACCTATTTAAACTTTTTTTTAACATATAATCTTTTTTTTTTACTAAAATAATAGAAATTCCGATCCAACTGATCCAGATTGAAATTTTCCGGAGTTTGGACCGGAAACCCAAAATCGAGAATTTTTGTGGACCGAGTACCGAACCGGAATCTTTGGTCCAATCCAAATTCCGTTCTAGTCCGGTCCAGATTCCGCTCCAACCCTAGTCTTTGCACAGCCCTAATTGTAATAAGTAGGAAGTATTTTTGTCATTTACAACTTGGTTTCACTTATTGTGAATATGTCATATAAGTAAAGTATTTCACTTACTGTAAAACAGAGGAAGTATACATTAATAATAATATATTAATCGTGATCTTTATCCATATTAATTATAATAAATAGAAAAAAAAACACTATCTTTTAAGAAAGCCGTCTATAAGAGAGATAGATTAAACTAGTCACTAGAGTGAGAACTAAACAGATCAAACTAATAATCAGTAATAAAATAAACTAGTCACTACATTAAAAAAAAAAAGTTCATTTTTTTCGTAATATTGAGCTTAAATAGTTACCTAATTTTAAATCAAAGCAATCTCTTACAACACGAACTAGAAAAACCCACGTGATAGGGCATAGATGAAGAAAACCTATTACCAAAAAAGATGAAATTGCAATTAATGAGAACCATTCAAGTAAGAGAGAGATTCTAATAATTATCGAGTGGAGGGAGTACAAATAGAGGAATTGCACTAGTCAACTTCACTCAATCTCATCATACCCTTCGAAGATCATAGAATGATACACCTAGATTTCCTCAATCGATACACACAAGTACTAACATATTGTGGCAATAAAATTTACACATGTAGATACAACAAAGGTATATAGTGTTAATAACCCTAAAGTCATCCCTCTTCCTCTGGTTCTTCTTCTTCTTGGAGAAGATTTTCTCTATTGTCATGTGCCCAGAAACCTCGGACATCTATAAGCATGCTGGCCACTGTACCACCTTGCTTACAAGAGAGTAAATCCTGTAATGTTATCTTCAAGGGATCCATAGGCTTCACCATATCCCAGATTTCATCCCTCACATCTTCGATACATAATTCATAGTTACCCCCCTCAATCCATTTCTGGTGTACATCTCTGATATATAAAGGAAAAAGTAAAAGACATTCAGATTAGATGGACCAAATTATAAGATCTACAATTTTATCACGCTCAATGCACATGATATTAGTAATGCAGTTTAAAAATTGTTAGAGGACATTAATTTTTGTTTCTCTTTTTTACAGCTAGAGGACATTAATTACGTTTTAGAACTAGTGATATGACTTGCATAAATTGGAAACGATCACTAAATGGAAGTGGAATGGTTGGGAGCAAACCTACTCAAAAAAGTTTGAACGTCCTAATGAAACTTTCCTTCTCGATGTATGGGGCACTGATCAAGCATAAGATTTTCACTTATAGCAAACGAAAACCAGCACCTAAATGTTTCACCTTGAATAGTAACTGTTGTTTCTTGTTTTTATATATAGGTGCTTCAAATCATAAGGTTCTTTCGTTTTCTATATTGAAGAGAATTCTAAAATCAAAGATGTACTTCAGTGAGCAAGTAGAGCACTAATAAAGAGGGCAAGAAGATCAAATTATTTGAAGCAATAAGAAAAACCAAAAGTTTGGGTCTCTTCGAATTCCTCTTTCTTTAATTAATAAACAGAAGGGAAATTTTTTTTTTTATTGTAAAAGGGTGAGAAATAGGAAGAGAACATATGAGAAAGGGACATGTCTCCTTTGAGTTTAAGTTTTGAAAATAAACGAAGCGTAACTGATTTCCAGTTCAAGACCACTTCATGCTAATTCAATGTTTCTGTCAGTTTGAGACTCGCAGAATTAACTTCAGAACTGCGAAAAGGAAATGCAGAAATTTTTGTAGGAAGATTGTATCGGATAACATCTCATGCTTATAGATGCCATTCTTCTTTTCTTCCAAGACATAACCATATGCCCTTGAAACACAGTAGAAAGGTAAAAAAAAATATAGCAACATAAAAAGAATTCTTAAACGAACCAGCATGGGCTAACAGAGTACCAAAACAAAAAATTTAGGTCCACAATTTCCCTTCACAATGTTAAAAAAACAAAAAACTTTAGATCAACCAGCTTTTACCAAGAAGAAAATCTTAATCATCTAAAAAGAGTCTCAAAACAGTAATCAAAACAAGACTCAGGTCCACCTCAAACTTGAACGTAACTAATGATGCCCGCTTTTTCTTCGTTCGCAACATTTGAGGCAAAAATAATATCTTAATTATCTTAGAGTTATGTTGTCCAAACTGTTTATAAAAAATGGAACCCTCATAGAAGTAAAAATTAAAAGTAGCATTGAGTTCAGTACATAAATTTTGAATGATTGCATGTCTGTTATGTGAATTAAGTATATCTTTCAAAATGTGAGCAAAATTCCAGACAGGATATTGTTGCATAATAGTAGGAATTAGAGAGTTTACATAGTAAATGTTGTACCTGAAAAGTGTGTGGACATCAGCTGTTGTTAAATGAGACTTTCCATGAAGATCAAGACATCTGAACAAGTACGTCAATCCCTCAGGAGTGTCTTTGTTCTCAAGGGCAAGAACAAAGTCCAAGAAGCTCTCAAAATCCATCTCCCGAGTATTTCCTCCTCCACTTTTCCCGCGGCGTACATGCTCATCAAAAACTACAGCAACAAAAAGAGAGTCAATACTGAACATTGGCCAGTTGGACACTTGAAACAAGGAAAGTTCCAAAAGTTTCCTGTGATGTGGGGACAAATGATTTTTAATGGTTGTCTATACAAAATTATTCGTAAAATTCGTCAAAGCATTTTCTGAGAAAAGGGATTAGCTCCAGTCTGTTGGTAGATTGATTACAAACCCAGATACTAGTCTCTCCAACCCACTTTAAGAACTCAATTGAATTCTTTATTTTCCCAAAATAAGAGAACTCACATGAAAGGGTGACAAAAAATATGTATTTCCTTGTCTTAGTGTATGCCTGTGTCTCATTATGATATACTTCACAGAAGTGAAGAGATGTGCAAGCAGCTTTTAAGATAATGACATTAGCTTCGCGATTGAATATAATCAAAATAGTTTCATACCCCTCTCAATAAATATATCTGTCAGTGTTCCATCTGCATATTCTCGGAGTTCTTGCTTGCTCAAGGTTCCATTCATATCTTTGTCAAGTGCCAGAAACATGTCTTGTAAAGACCAAAATGAATCATTTGTCAGTGTCACAACATACAACATAAAGCACACAAAAAAAAACTATGCCTTACACATGAAGACAGCAGAGGTTACAGGCATCATTTCAGCATTCAACAGACCAGTATATATATACCTAGTGCAAGCCATATTCTGAGCTCTGAAAAAAAAAATCTAAGAAAAGCCAAATTCTGAAGTTAAGTCCAATCTCTCCAGTCCTCGCCCAGCCATACATACGTAAACATCACAGAGAACAACATCTAAGGTAGCTTTTCTTTACTGATATCCACAAAAACCACTTCCTGGATTTCTATACACCTATAGTGACTTTTGTGGTCAAATCTTTTCAAAATCAACCATCACCTTCTACCCTTCAACATAGTAAAAGTTAATTAAAAAAACAATATTAAAGAAGTTTCCTAATCTAAGTATCTAGCAAGAATATTTACACATAACACAATTCAATACAGATTTTGACAAATTACTGGAAATTGGACCAACAAAGTCATCTGTAAGCTATCATCTGGAAATGGGAGTACAGATCCTATTCGTCACGCCAAAGAGAACCAACAAATAAATAGTAAAACTCGAAGCATGATGTGAATTGTAAAACTGAATCAAAATAATGACTGCTAGTTCTTGCTCCAACTAATATGTTTTTTCTAGTATATTAGTAAGAATTGAGAAAAAAATTCGGGGAACTCCACTGAGATTTTATTTATCCCCAAAACCCTATACTATAAATAAAAATATCAAAACTTATGATGTTTGCTTACAGATTATTTGGTTTTCCGTTAATGTAAAACATATTTTCGTATGGGCACAAGGCACGCCATAATCACTACGACACAAGGGGGAAGGAGAAAAAAAAAGGAGGAAGCATTAATTTTCAAAAGACCAATCTGAAATCATAAAACCAGATGTCTACATTAAGGTAAAAGAGACCAAAAAGGAAATTAGGCGTAGCTAAAAGAGGCCATACAATGGACCATGAAAAACCAACAAAATTACCAACCACAAATGCGCTGTGCAGAAGTCAAGGAGAACCAATTTTCAGCTTGTTCAGTGTCAGTGACTTCCTCCTCGCTTTCCTAATAAACGAGTAAAGTCAAAACAAAACCACCAAGATGGAGAGTGTCAACTTCAAAGTATATAATATCACCATAGATTATCAAGCTATAATATGAACACTAAGTGTTTATTTGGTTGACATAAGAAAATTAAGGAAAGTAGTAAGTTCCTTGAAAGCGGGAAAATGTGATTTTGCTTGGTTGGCATAACATAAGAAGTTGCACTTCCTACGAAGTTTTACTTCCCACAAATAAAGTGTCCCTTACCTACACCCCAAAGGTAAGTAAAACTTCCCATGAAATGTTCTGCTCCCATGATCAATAAAACAAGATTTTGCACTTCTCAAGAAATTTAACTACATCAAAAACAACTTCCTAAGAAATACTACATCCTAGGTTCACCGATTGAAGTTACGATTAAAAATTTTCACATAGATGCCATGGCAAGAAAATTGCAGTCATTTTCAGAAGTAGATAAATAGCTTTAACTGTTAATGACAGTCATCTATATGGAAGAGGATGATAAGATGCTACCTGGTGTAGTTCCATCAATTCTTGCAAACAGTTACTTAGGAGCACTTTCTTTATGCAAGCCTTCCCTGCATACAAAAGAGATATGATTCCTTGAATTTCCTGACACTTGAACTTAAAAGATGGTATTAATGAAGTTTCATAACAACTCACAAGGACCAAAGTTGAGAACTCTCCAAACAGCATAATAAGGAAGTAAGTGATTTTTATGAATCTCATTTAAGCAGTCCCTATCCAGGAAAAACTTCTTCCTAAATGACTTAATCAAGTATACTATTTAAATTAGCATTGAATGTTCCCTTTAAAATCAACGAGTCACGGGTAGATTTCCAACCAAAAACCAAATCTTTGGGAAGCCCTTCCATCACGAACCCGTGGTACTTTCATATGTTGCACACCCTGAAAATACTTATTGTACCTTTAACTATAAAGAATCACATTACAAAAATAACATTCAAAGAATTGCCCCAAAGATGGTAACACTCTCCACCAATTTTAGCATCATCCCACAGTAATTTTTTGACCTTTCATCATCTTTACTCTAAGCCGTAACATCTCCTATCATGAAGGTAAGAGAAGGGAGGAGTAATCAACAATTCTGAGTAACCCTCACATCAAAAGTGGTCCATAACATTGAGTAATTGACGCTGCTCAAAACCAACAAATGATCACATCTGCCTCATATGTTTTCCCAGTTCACACTTTTTCATAGCCACATAATGAAGCCCTATTACAATTGATGTTACGATCTGGCTAAGCCTGCAAGTGCATCATGGATATGTGCCTCGTGTTCTATCTTTGTAATTTTCTAACATTTGGCAGTCTTTGAGATTTGCAAGTCTTCAAGTCATGTTCGATAATCCTATAATAAATGGACTCTACACATCAAACAAGATGATATGGATGCGACAAGGAGATTCAAGATAATTAAATTAGTTGATGTATTTAATTGTTGGGTTTGGATCATCTTACAATTCAAGGTCATAAGTAGTGTTTTAGTGTTGGTTTTAATTGTTAATGGCTTCAATATTCTTATTTGAATTTGGTTCCTAAGCTTTTTTTATTGCTTTATTAGAACTTTTACTAGAAATTCTAGTCCTATTAGGATTAGTAATCGTAGTTCTATTAGGATTAGATTTCCTATTTGTTTTAGAAGTTTTATAATACTAGTCTTATCAGGATTGGTAGTCCTAGTTGTGTTAGAATTATAGTTCAGTTGGAATTCTACTTTTAGTCGAATTCCTAATAGATGTGGGAATTTTGTTGTTTTCCTTTTCCTAGTTTATTTAGTATTCCTAAACCTAGTAGAGGTTGGAATCAGATTTTGTAAGCCTATATATATGGCTCGTTTTTCATTAATAAAATATAGACAAATTTATGAGTTAGAGTTTTAATTTTCTTTGTGAAAATTTTGAACTTCTTTGTGATTTCCAAATCTTGAATGAACTACTTTGTGTTTGAGATTTAAGATTGATTGCTTAATTACTTTGTGTATGAGAGTGAATCAAGACCCAATTCGTGAATTACTTTGTGTTTGATCGAATTGTTCTATCCTTTATACTTAAGGAAAACACCTAAAGATCCAATCTTTCTTTCAAGATTCTGGATTTCCGCAAAACTCAACCAAAGTACATCCACATCCACATCACAAGACAAGTAGCTCTCCCACACTAATAACTTTGTCAAAGATGTCTCTTACTGAATCAAGCATTTCTCATCACAAAAGTTTGTATACGAATATATTTTGTCATCCATGCATGTATGTAGTATGTACTTGACATATCAAGAAAATCAAAGTATATCAATATGACAGAATATAAACCAAAAGAGAAAAGTATATAGCAAAACAGGGTAACCTCGTCTGTGTGGGTCACAGAAGAAAAAGAATTTATGTGCGGCTATCCGGCAATACATTTGCATAAAGGCAGCAGGCATATCACGCAGTTGTGCCAAGTTAGGTATGAGCCCTCTAATGTAAGCCTCCATTTCCTAGATATCACAGATAATTACATTTAGTAAATCAAAAGTACTCTCCTAATGTAGCAAGGAAACTAATAATAGTCATTGTAATATGTAGACAGAAGAAACTAAGGTATGAGCCCTCTAACCTTACTCTCCCTCCCCCGTCCTTCCCTCTCCAAATCCCTGTCTCCCCGCATTAACCTTACTCTCCCCCCCCCCCCCGGTGCTTCCCTCTCCAAATCCCTGTCTCCCCGCATTGCTGATTCTCTACGTTTTTATAATTTACACAGCTTAAACAGCAGAAGATAACAAACTCCTTCAATACCTACCTCCCCTTTCTCTCACTCTTCCAAGTATAAAGACATGAAGCACTAAAATTGAATAATTGAAAGTGGGAACAGGACATACATGTGGTTGAAGAAAGCCATCAGAATCTTCGTCGAGCTCACTCATATCAATTCTTGCCTGAGTTAGCGAAACCTGCATAATAGCATATCAGCAATAGCGCCACAAAAGGATGTGAGTGCTGGCAAGGTAACCTATCTGATGCGGAAGCCACTTTCCCAATCTATCTATATTGCTTTATTAGATTATTTACATGGATTTACTTGTTTCCTAAGGGTGAGGTTTTACATGTAACCAAAAAAAAAAAAGTTAATTTTAGAAGGATTAGTTTTAGGAAAGGTTTTATCTTAGTTTCCTAAACTAAGTAGAAATGTCAATGAGGGTTTTGAAGATTCACAATTATTTTCCTAGGTCAATCAGGAGTCTACTTTTTTTTGGCAGCCTATAAAAGGACATTTATTAAGGAAATTTCCGACCTTTAGCTTACTTTTCTTTTTCTGAAAACAATAAGCACTTTTTCTGGTCTGTATTCCTTTTGGGAGTTGCTATCTTCAAGAAACCCTCAATTCTCACGAGCTTTGTGACTTTGGGTCCTATTTTGTTAATTTAAGTCTACATACATCCATTGATCCACATCACTATCCAGTTCCATACACATTTCATTTATACAGCCACCAAAAATATAGGACAAAAGAGATTCATCCATCAAAGTTGACGAGTGCTCATCCCAGACTGGTTATTAGGCGGTCCAGTAGAGTAAATAGTGGATCACCAGGTTACAGGTTGGGCCATATGAGTTGCGAGTTAATAGTGGGTCAATAACAGCCAGCGGGTGGAACCAATGGAGTAAGGACATAAGGGATTGAAGAGAAAGAAATGAGGCACATAAATTTAAAACATATGTGAATTTTTCTTAACTATATATTTTTTCTTTTGCAAAATATTTGGCTTACAATCAATGCCCTGCTTGTCCAATATAATACCTTTTAACTTGACCCATCCCTTCACCCATAAGGCTACACTGTATATCAATTGATCAAATAGCCATTAACTGAGCACCATAGCTAAAAACAGAACAGGACATACTGTTCGCATCACATAAAGGTAGAATGGAAGGATGGCAATTCTCCCCTGTTCATCTTTCTCAAACTTCATGAAATTTGAGGGACTGAAGAAACGTCGGCATTTAGGACCAATTTGCTCCGTACATACTGAAGCAATATGACAAAAGTCTTCATAATTCATCTGTGCAATCATGACACGAAAGTGAGTTTCCATAACATGATAAAAAGCTGCTCAAATTTGAAAACTGAAAGCAATACCAGAAAACAAGAGCGGATGCAATTCTGCAAAAGTGAGCACACACCTAAAACTAAAAAGCTATCAGCTAACTCAAGATACTAAGTACAGAAGAAGAAAAAAATGATGTATTATTAGGACCAATGAACCAACAATGTATAGCGAAATACACCATCATATGTCCAGAACATGGCAAATTGTGGCAATGACAAGCCCACAAAACCAGAACACCAGCACATGTCAACACAATGCATCTGGAACCTTAGACCAGTAAACTCCAATGTCATTTCAGCAAAAGATCTCACTACCAATTAAGGGCCTCAATATTCTATTTTCCTGTGAGTTGGGCTGGTTTGGGTGTACAAGCTAGTAGCATAGTGTATACCAGTAACTTAATTCGTAAGAAATCATTCAACTCAACATAACCTTATATACTCACAAAAAGGCTTTACGCAATTTTTACCTTGATTTCATATCTTACCTTTTTTAAGCTTTGATGCTCAGACTTGGGCACGAGATTCAGTACCTCAGATCCAAAACCAAAAAATGTAAAAAAGATTACTTAAAGAAAGGCAGTTAATAAGGTCTAAGTTTAGGATCCAATTGATCATTCATATTTATTTATCAATTTTAAAAAAAATGCTCGTTTTTATAATATCATATTTTTTTAAATTAATGATAGACAGCTTACTTCTTATTTAAAGAAAGGAAGTAGTAATTGGTCAATACTCACTACATAAAAAGAAAATAAATTAGAAAAAGGTAAAAAAAAAAAGGGAATGGAATTATATCTTTTGGACTTGGTAGTTCCAAGTAAGAAATATTATACAATTTCCTTGCTATATGTTTGGTTGCCAAGATAAAAGAAAGTTCACAATATTAGTGACAAGGACCACCACTATTTTACTAGTTGTCATCGTCTTTGCCCTCACCTCAACATTCACCAGATGTGAAACTTGATACAAAAGAAATATTCTTTTTGCGTAAATTATATGGTACTGCCGGGTGTACATAGGTCTACTTACACTCAAGGCCAAATGAGTATGCATCTGATCAAATAAGTATGTTTCATTTCAAAGTATGTATGTTTTCAAATGTGCATATATCATCAAATGAGTATGTATCTTTTCAAATATGTTATATTGATGATCAAATGAATATGGATTATTAAGGTAATTTTACAAATGAGCAGCCAAATACTCCCTCCGTCCCAAAATATAGTTCTCATTTCCCTTTTTTCACGGTAATTTATGCAAGTAGAATATAAGAGAAATAATAAAGATTTTTTGTTTATTTAAATAAATGTTGTATGGGAAAAGATGATTTTAGGAGAGAGAATGGAGAATAATTGGTGAAAGAGCATTAATTGTAACATTTTGGTTGAATAAACAAAGGAAAAAACAAAATTCAAAAAGCAAATAAATGATGGGACACGGTTTTTCTCGACAAATTACGGAAAAATGTAGAACTAAATATGGAAATGGGAACTATATTTTGGGACACCCAAAATGGAAATGGGAACTATATTTTGGGACGGAGGGAGTATTTGATTGAGTACGCAAATTTTCAATTAAATATCCATTCGTTGTAATGCATATGTCTTAGTTCAAATGTGGAGGCATTATTTAAATGACTATGAAAATTCTCTAAGAGACTACAAAACTAAGATGTAATAAATCAAATGGGTGCTACAGGTTATTAGATGAGTATAGAAGAGATCCATTTGTTGTAACGCATATCTTAGTTCAAATGTGGATGCATTATTTAAATGATTACGAAAATTCTCAAGGGACCACAAAATTAGGATGTAATAAGTCAAATGAGTGCAACAGGGTTTTAGATGAGTATTGAAAATTCTTCACCATAGCCCGCTCAACTTGGACAACATAACACTATCATATAATTATTTTAGAAGTATGAAGAGGAAATCATTTTCAAAAGATTTTACACCGTCTTAATTCACCATACACATTCGTGTAACAAAATCACTAATACCAACATTCAACAATACACATTCCCCATGCATATTCATTTGAAAAACAATATACACATTTGCAAACAAACTTAACGGTTTTTTCACGATATACCCGCGACAAAAATTTTTTGCACCATATACCCTGGCGAGTTTCACAATTCACCGTATACCCCTCAATTTAAAAAAAGAATCACAAAATGCCCTTAATGACTAACGGTCGTTAACTCCATTAATCATTAACTCCTTATGTTACTAATCCTAATTAACCCCCTCGTTGACTAATTTAACCCTCCTCCCCCTTCTTTCTTTCTCTACCGTCTAGCCCCTTGACCCGTTACCCCTCCACCTCCGGCCACCCCTCTCCCTCTTTAGCCCACTTTCTCTCTCCTCTAGTCGGTACTTTCTTCTCCTTATTATCCTCCGACCACCCCTCTCGAATGACATCAATTTGGTTATGGTCTTCAGCGTCGCGGCAAACCGGCAGCGATGGTGGGGATCAAAATTGACGCGTTTTGAGGAGGGAGTGAATGAGGGGAAGACGTTTACGGTGGTCGGTGACGGGAAATTAAACGAAGATTATGTCGTTTGAGGAAGGAGTGGGATTGTTGCTCCGGCAAAGATTAATAGTTTCCGACGGCCGAACTTCGACCTTAAACGGTCATTAATGTACCCTACAATGGGCTAGACCACAATCTCTTATCTTCTGTACTCTCTTTCTCTCTCTCCACTCGAGGTGAAATCTTTGTTTGCGTTTATGAGTGGGAAACCCCAATTTTCAGCCCATTTTTTCAGTTCTTCATTCTCATTCTTACTCTCTTTTCTGGAGACAAGCAAGTAACACTGTAACACTCCCCTGTTTTCTCTCCTCACCTCTGAATCTCCTCATATTATCCTCTAAATCCACACCATGCATTTCACAATCAAATTTCACTAAAAAAAACAGGGGAAAACAGAATAAGAGAAAGTTGAAGAAACACAAATGGATCTGCTATATTACTTCATTCTGAGCATTACTCTCCTGCCATTCCTTCATATATGTACAAATTCAACTTAAAATCCAACTTTTTCGCCATTTTAATTTCCGGGTATACAACTTTTTTGACATGATATAGAAAATTTCTTCTATTTTTCGCTACTTTAAGAAATGCCGAAATTTTGCCCAGATAGGGAAGAGAAGGTGATGATGAAGTGGCGAGTTGGTGGTGGTGTGTGGCGCGTAGTGGTTGTGCTGCATGGGTGGTGAAGCAACGGGTTGTGGTGGTTGTGCACGTGCAAGGGGAAGAGAGGGGTAGCCGATAATGGTGGTCGGAGGGGAAGGGGATTGGGTGGAGGGAGAAAGAAAGAGGAAGAGAAGAGGGTCAAATAGGTTTAATTAGAGTTTAATGACTAAAGATGTTAACCGTCGTTAGTTATTAAGGGTATTCTAATGTATTTTCAAGAAATTGAGTAGTATATGGTGAAATTCTGAAACTTGCAAAGGTATGTGATGCAAAAAAAATTTGTCGGGTATATGGTGAAAAACCGTTAACCTAATCATTCGACAAAAATATAATTCTGAATTGAAATACTCGTTTGCATAAAGTATACACATCCTCATTTGAAACGATACATACTCATTTGGCGTCGGGTGTGCATAAGCTATGCACACCAAGGTGTATGGCATGGGTACTATTCTCTTTGTGGTTTTATAAGTTGAGTGAGCGTAAATTAAGAAGTAATTTAGGATAGTACTATAAAGTCACGAATTTGAGAGTTTCTTGAAGTTGAAATTCCAAGATGAACACACAAAGTCTCAAACTTGTGCAGAAAGAATTCACAATTCCATAGCTATACTTAGCAATCCTTAATCAAACATTCAAAACTCATTTCATTCATGGCAAAAAAATTATGAATAGCATATAAAATCTAATGGAACCAGAATACCGAAACCGTGTCTTCTATCTAACCCCATACCTGTTTTGATAAAAATCAAAAAAACGCCTTCCCTAATTATCTAACTACACGTTTCAGACAATAGAACATAACAAAACATAATACTCCGTACCTAATAAACAGTTTTAGGACTCCTAACGAACTAAAACATAATGAAACAAGTCTAAAGATAACATTAAAGAGACCTAAATAGCTTTAACCACGTAAAACCTATCTCCAACTAGGATAGTAAAACTGTGCAAGCAAATAACTACTAGAATTTTACTAGAACTAGGATATAAAGAGTCCAACTTCTAGTAGGAATCAACTAAGAAAACCGGCCACCTAGTCTTGTCAACCAAGCAACTCCAAATTACCATCTTCAGCTTTGCTGAACTCCAAGAAACGACTAAAAAAAGTCAACAGGACATGGAACCTCATCACAACCTGACTTCATGTTGGCCATATTAGACTATAGGTGCCAAATCAAAACCTTTCTGGTCAAATTTGACTATACTAGGGTTCAATTACACAAGCTCAATCACCAAAGTAAATAGGTGGTGGCTTTCGAAGCCACTGCCCTCTTTTCTCTTCCTTTGTCGTGGTTTTGTCTCAATTTTGTGGCCAGAGTTCGATGTAAGGCTTACGGTGAAAGTAAGGGGCTAACTGCCAGGACAATAGGCAATGTGGTTGTCTGGATGGAGTGTGTGTTGCCGTAGATGTTGTTTTCAGCAATAGGGATGGTGTGGATTGTGGTGGTGACTCGGACAACAGTTGTTAGCGGCAGCTCAAAGGGTGCAGGCGTGAAGCAGTTCGGAACTTTCATATAGGTGGCGCGTTGTGGTGGCTTTTGGTTGGTAGTCCAGAACGCGAAACGAATTCGGGAGCGGAATTCGCTATCCCTTGGTGAATTCGGTTCCATAGGTGAAATCGGCTCGATAGGTGAATTTAGGAATACGCTTTAAAAATTAGTTGGTAATTTGAGAAGTATTTTACAAAGCCCTTTATAATTGTCAAAGAAAAAATAAAAAGAAGTGAGGCTTCCAACTGTCATACTATCATACCCAACTACCCCACTATTAAAAAAAATGAACATTAAATGGTCATACAAAGTTCTATATTTTCAGCCACATCTTAAACCTTGAACCGAGAAAAAGTTCCACCTTCATGGAGAAGTCGGAAGCCCTTACGAAAAAGTGTATGCTACCGGAAGTGCCCGCTCTCGCCGGAAAAAAGATCGCATGTTCGAACCATGGCAGCAACTACCAGAAGTGCCTGTTGTCACCGGAAAAGATGTTGGCAACCCAAAACCCGTCAACCACACCGATTGACTCGCCTTACCCTCCTTAATGAATGCCCCAACAGTTAAAACCTTGATTTAGTGAAACGTCTCCAATTTGCAGATCTAGGGTCTTACCATTTGCACCCTAGATCTAATTTTTTTGTTAAATCTTGCTTTTCTCCTTGCAATTGATCATCAAGGACAGAAGATGATGTCTAATTTGGTCGTTCCAATTCGCAAACCATATTGATTTGGCACCCTAACAAACCACGAACTGGAACGACCAAATGCAATCGCAATTCGTGGGGATGGGGAGCTAATTATGCAACTCTAGATTATATATATTATACCACTTCTACTATTTTTTTTTTATAAAGTTTCAACAACAGAATACTGAATTCTCCAATACGGGCCGGTAATCACGATTTAGATTTCGGGTTTCTGAAAACATGAAAGATGAGACAGGGGAATCACAAAAATTACGCAACAAAACAATGACAAAGGGAAACACAAGTGTTCATTTCCTTTCTCTTGCTTGATTCCTTGATAACAAACAACCCCTAGAGATGTCAAGGAATACGAAGGACCAAAAAGGAAAGAAAAAAATTCTAAGTTACAACTTCGAGATATTAACCAGCGAATCATTACATTTTGGACAAAGAGCAAAGGTGCGGAGATACTGAAACCACAACTCTATCAAAACTCAACCACATCTACGCATTAAGATCACCTTGTCAAGGTTTTTGTGCACAAAGTGATGGCAATATCAGGCCGTGAGCCAGTGAGAGTCGTCCAAGAGTTAAAACCATTCAGATCCAAGATTTTCAATTAGAAACTCCAGATCTGGAAGAAACTGAAAACATTTTCAGAGAGAGAGAAGCAAGATAAGACTTGGAGTTATTTCGTGAGAAAAGAGAAGAACAATAGTTAGTGGGATGTGTGAATTATTGTTGGGAACTCGAGTTCGTAGAAGGAAGTTGAGAAAGGAACTCTAGAGAAGTGTAATAGGGTGTAACAAAGGCATTACCTATTATAGTATAGAGAGTTAAAATCCCAAGAGGTCGAAGATTTTCTCCTTGTTCTAAATAGGGAGTTTCTCGTAAAAGTCTTTGGTGTGTTCCTTTGCTAGCTTTTTATTTCGCGAAAAGTTACGCTTAATTCTCACACTATAATTCAACCCCCCCCCCCCCCCCGCCCTCTTATAGTGTTTCTATTCAAACAACAAACATTAACTTTCAAAATCCACATTATCAACTTTAATTTTGTTATTAAAAAAAAACTAATTTAATGGCACAACTCTCTCTCCATAACTAATTGCTCGAAAACTTTACAATTTTGAATTTTTTTGAAAAAAACAAAACACCCTAAATACACTATCGGTTTTTATTCTTCTCCCTTCTATAATCTTCTTCCTCTTCTAATTTCCAAAAAGTTGTTACCTAGTGTACTTTTATGGAGAACTTTAAATGCTTTCGCATGCATCGCGTGCATATAAGGCTAGTTACAACATTTAAGAAACACCAAAGATGCAAGATGAGAAGACAATTATCACTAACAGAAGCAAGCTGACCTTTTCAGCACCAGTAGCATCATCAATCACACAGTTCTCTCTTAAGCAAACCCACATGGCATCCAAATCATCAGCATTAAGCAATAGATCTGATTGTTTCTGTAAACCAAAAAAGAATTACATAAAATTGCAATTTTTCATAGCTTAATGAAAACAATAATCCAAGTAAAACATACATATTTTACTCTCTGTGTCCCGATATAAATGTAACACTAGGATGAGCGCATAATTTTAGAAGGCCTAACTATAGGGTATATAGGTGTATTACATAATTGTAAAAGTGGGTGTGACTGTAGTTAGTGGTATATTATTATCTTCAATCTAAATAGGTTGTAGGACCCATTGTTAGGTGGGTTGCAGGTTCTATTTGATATTATTTCACTTATTCCCATACTTTTGTAGGACCCAGTGAGCATGGAAAATACTTCCTCTATTTTTTTACTTGCAACATTTTTCATTATAGAAAATTGCAAATTACTTATACACAACACTGACAATTATGATTATAACTTCACTCTTTCACTCTCCAAGCACATGGGGTTCCTTTTCAATCACTCTCTATCTCTCTCCTTTCCTAAATTCTTGTGCCATGATCATATATTTCAAATAATAATAAACGGCGGAAGTACGATAAAGAATAAGTGGGCCTGTGCCATTTTAAAAAATGCTACATTTATATTCAGATAGACATTTATGGTAAGTGTTGCATTTATCGTAAAGGTTGGGTTCCAATCATAACAATGCGAACCCTTATATGAGAACATGAAAACACTCTATTGTAATCCATTTTAACCAACCTGTAATCCATTTAGGCTAACTTGTAATCATTTTCTACTTGCACGGCCAATCTTCCAAAAGAGACTATATCTCAAAGAAAAAAGGATTACAATGTAGTATCTCAAAAAGGCTTACATTTTCACTAAAATGGAATATAATCACTGTTCTCACATTCTCATATAGAGAGAGAAAGAGAGTATCAAAATTTAATGAGAAAGGGTCTTTGGGTGAGAAGTGAAAAGGGATTAGAGATATAGCAATTCTTACTAAGAGTTACACCTTAAATTTTCGAGTCATAAAAAATTGAGATTAAAGTTACATCACATGTCATATAGAGTTGCGTCTCTTCTTACTTCTCGGACAAATTCTTACATGTGTGTGTGTGTGTGTGTGTATAGATATATAATACCTCGTCTTTTTTTATTCTTTCTACTCTCATTTTTAGGGCGCATGTTTTCACCCTTCCAACTTTATTTTTCCTTCACAACAACTATCCCATGTGACTCCAATGGCCCACCATTAACCCTTACTACTTGGTTTCTTCCCAAAGAAATATGGAGGTCGATATGATCAACTTACTCAAGTCTCCAATGGATAGGTTGCTTAAAGATTAAGAATGTTGCATGTGTGTAAAAACATTACATTCTACAAAATGAACTAATTAGTGTCACATTACAATACACTTAACATTTATCAAGTCTTTCTCAAAATCATTATTAGTCATTTTAGGAAATCTACAGATCTCTGTCTTCCAGAATTCAAGCAGCCATTCATCAACAGGAAACCTCTAGAACAGAAAAACCTAATTATATGATACTGCTGCCATGTCCACCATAAATCATAGAGTACCTCAAGAGCTCCAAAACAAAATTCCAGTAAGTATAAGTATATGTCAGGTGATGATACTATACAGAGATGAACAGCAAACTATTAGATCTCTCCATAGAAATCGTGATGACTTCAAATCAGCAAGCTTTCTTATCCTAAATTACCATTATCAATCTGTCTAAGAGATCTTGTGTTACAATAATTATTGCCTCATATAAGAACAGGTTTCCATTCAAAAACAAACACCAACACCAAAAACAACAACAATAATCAGTAAGGATCCTGATACATGGTCATTATGCAGACAACCTGACCCCTGACAATAAGGAAGCTTTTACCAGATTATTGAGCATCAGATGAAGATCTCACTCTCTCTCTATATATATCTATCTATCTCTCTATCTATCTATCTATCTATCTATCTATCTCTCTCTCTCTCTATATATATATATACTGGATATCATTGGAAGTTTATTAAATACCTTCAAAAATCGATACTTTGCAAGCCTCTGCACTCTAGAACTGATAGATCCTTCTTCTGGTTTCTGTGCCACAAGAGAATAAAAAATGAAGAATAGTAAGTGGAAAATCTCTAAACAGAGGAACTGCAGAGAATCACAAAAGAGGATCAAGACATATTAGTTTTAACATTTTATCAAGTACAACTCATTGTATTACATCTAGATTCATATACTGCTTCATAACATGAACAATCAGGACAAAATATGAAGCTTTGAAGAGAGTTTTGCACTATTATGTCACACAAGTTAAACCAAAACAAGTATACCTTTCAACTTATATCAGTAACTCTACCTTTTTGTAGAAGCTTGGAATTGCACCAGCTTCAGAACTCTTCTGTTGCTTATCTTTAAAAATATCTAGCAAAATTCTCTTCGTTTCAAGCTCTACAAGGACAGAAAGGCAATATGGAAACTGTATGAGTCATAGAACCTGCAGAGATATTCAGCTCAATGGTAAAATAAAAAAAATAAAAAAATAAATAATAAAGAAAAAGAAGGAGAAGAAGAAGAAGAGAGAGAGAGGTAGAAAAAAGTGCAATATGCTAAAAGTCCTAAAACACACTTTTGGATCTTGTATATCATCCAATCCATTTAATTTCTTTTTCCTTCTTAACAATAAGGTTTCCACTTCAATAAGAATCTTCATTTTTTCTTTGTTTCCCTCAAATAACATTCCACAGACACATGGTAGGAAAAGAAAAATCCATTGAAGCGAGGATAATCTCTATTTTAATATTTAAGCAAAATGAGTGCTTGGCTGCTTCCGCTTTTGAAAAGGTAACAGCAGACGGGTCTTAGTGCCTAGGTGCAAAACAGAGGTATGATGCACACACTTTAACATGATGTGCGCACCTCTTAACGTGAGACTCACTACTCCAAGATAAAGAGTAAACATATAAAACAGGTTATAGTGGGACTTTGATGAAATTAATGCAGCCATTGCACAAGAAAGGCTTTACGGACACCTTTTCAGACGATGGTACATAAAGATGAGAAACAGAGAAAGGTTGAACCCTAAAATCACGGAACACATTGCAACCCTTGGAACCTTCCCATGATCACCCTTCAAATTCCAAAGACCATTGATGTGAACCAAAAGACTCAACGTAGGTGTCACTCTCTCCTTATGATCAACCCCCTTATGCCCAAAAAAAAGAGCAAACACACAAGATTTTCCTAGCCCAATAAAGTCCATCAGAAGAGGGATCATTTTATTTCCTTCTTATGAATCCTTGAAACACACTTTTGTGCCTGCTTTCATACAAAACTCTAAACCTGCATGTGTAAGTGTGTGCACGCACTCTTTTTACCACCTTTACGATGCGGGTAATATCGGTTCGGTAGATTTGAAAACTTGTTTTGATACAATGAGTGTATTTATGACCGAAAAAGAAGAAAAGCAAAAAAGGATATTTTGATTTAGTAGGGTAATGAAGGTTTCAAAAAGGCAAAGCTAATAGAAAGCTTCCTCGTGCAATTTGGCTCCAATGACTTATGGCATTCTTCAAAGATCTCAATCCAACAATTGCAAATACTATCGAACAAATGCTACTTCTTCTCCAAATTGTGAAATAGAAGACTAATAAAACATACAATAGTATCGAGCGAAATCATTCTACTTGATTGCACCACCACTTAGAGCTAAATGAATTGAGATCTAAACTAGATAAAAAAAAAAAATTATCACTCCTATCAGTAGCTCTTATAGAAATTCTTAACAAAGTCCGTGTAATATTTCAAAATGCACTTCATCATCCCAAAGCCTTGACAGAAAGCACTTCATCTTCTCAAAGCCTTGACAAGTCAGTAAGTCAGAATTTATCAAAAGAAAACTTATCTATAGAATTACTCAAAAGAATGTACAAAACAAGAAACAACCCACAGCGGTAACCACCTTAATTAGTTCATTCCAGAACCATGTCATACAGCCCAAAACCTTATCACATTTGGCCACTCGATTCATAAAAAGAAAAGATAAAGGTTCTTTACAGCATAAACCTAAGTTGCACAGAGACGGGGTACAACCGTACTAGGAATCGGGAGCAGAAAACGGCAAGATTTCAACATTTTAGGACATGGGTACGCGTATTCGTGTAGGAAACCTAGTGTATTAGGTACGGGTATGTGACCTAGAAGAAGTAGAGGCATAAACTCACCTATCAACACCACCACCAACACCGCACTACACAACCAACATAACTCCGCGCAACATTTAGAAACAAGGCACAATATCTAAGAAAAGAATATGGAGCAAAAATCAAATAGTGGAACATTTGAATAACTGGAGAAAAGCAGGTGCTACCCTAAAAATTAACAACATAATAAATGATAAACGAGAGCAGGAAAATTTAATCTGTATCTCATATCCAGAAACAGCTTACTGGAGAAAAAATTTGATGTAACAAAAACGAATAGGATTAGGAAAATTGAAGGAAATGAAGAGAGAGAAATTCCAGACCCATCAAAGCTTCAGAGCCAAGTCCGGCACCAGATCCAATGAAACGGCGCAAATTGCGCACCCACAACATCGACGAAGCTGGTGGGATCTTCCTCTGTCCGGGCGCTTCATGGCTTTCGCCGTCGCTTGAACCACCATACATTCTCTCTTACTCTGTAAGAACTAAAATGGCGGAAATGCTGGAAATCCTAAGATGCGGAACTAAGGACAGTATCCCGGTATACTCACTCGATTTGTGGTCTGTTGAGTTTCTAGTGCTTTGTTGCGTGCGCATTCAACCGGCAGCTTCATAACACGCAAGAAGCTACTATGGCATTGCCATTGGCCTGAACCCAGAAAGGTTTCAATTTTTTTTTTTTTGGAAAAATGATTTTTAATAACTTAATATTTGCGCGTTGTTCTTAAGATAAGTCAATTTTTCGATTAATTATGAATAACTTAACCTTGTATTTACTTTTGCTATAAATGAGTTAAATCACAATGTCATTCTATTAAAATGTGACACACGTCATAATTTCAAACGTCATTATTTTACAGCAGAAATAGATATAAAAGATAATCAAAATATTGATTATTTTAGAAGATTAACCAAAAGTTAACTTATTAAAAATAATTTTCTTTTTTTTGTTTGAAATAATTTTTGGTACTATTTCAGGCTTTTAGCAACAACAACAACAACAGTATATTTAACCTTGCAATCCGTCTTGCGTAAACCCGGTTCACATTAAAAATAGTGTGGACCAGGCTCAGACACGTGCCCCCCTACAATCTAGTCACTCCCAGTTTCAAAATTCGTGATTTTCTCTTTCTTCAATAATATTCTCTCGCTCTAAAATTTTAATAAAAATAGTTGTTCAGAACAAAAATACATTATATCATGTCAAAATCTTGGTGGTTTCCAGTCTCCCACATGGGAGACCAAGGTTCAAATCTTGGTGGAAGCAAGAATTTCAATATTGTTGGGAGGATGAGGTTTGGGGTTTGTTAGGCTTCTGGGTGAGTGTCCCTGTGTGAAGGCAACCTAGAGGAAATTCATGTTACCACGGTTCCTGAAAGGGGCCCAAAAATTGTTAAAATACATTATCATGTCAATACTATAACGATTTATTATGATAATTTTGTGTACTACACAAATAAACTACACTATACCATTTCAAAATACATTATATCATGTCAAAATACATTATATCATGCAACACTATCATGACAAAAAAACTCAGCAAAACAATATCATGTCAAAATTGTAGCACCTCGGTGATTCTCTTTTTTCCGAAATACCTTTTTAATATAAAACTTAGAGAATAATCAAAGTATTATCGCCCGTGTGATAACGTATCGCTTATTTAGAATTTTGCAGCGGAAAACATATAGTTGAACTTTAGAATTGAAATATAATAAGTAACTAAATAACTTTAAAACTAAACAACATTGTTAACTTCAACTTCGAACCAAACTTAAATGTAAATATATCTACTAAAACAATAAATAAATCAATCTGCTACACAAGCTCTCCGTTTCCAAAAACCTCATGATGCAACATCTACACACCTGTAAATGTCAATGCACTAAAGAATCTGCTCACCAAGAATGGGTCATCACGAAATTAGTAAGGCAAAGTCATGATCAACACATACAAACAAAGCACGTAGTCAGCAAAGCTGAGTACTACATAATAATAAATAAACATTTCTAACATGATACTAATAAATATAAGCAGGGACAAATAACAACATAACAATCTAACAATCTACAAATAACTTTTATTGAACTAAACTTTAACAATTTATTTATTACTTCAATGGAATAGTTATTGGACCGAGTTGTCTCATCTAAAAACTAGTCTTCCCTTCGAAATACGAAATACGGGCGCGACTCCAAATTCCATAATAACCTACGATATCGAGGACGTTTTAATAAAAATAGGAACGGTGATCAATCCAATTCCCAGAAAAAGTCATGGCACAACCACCATGAACCCCAACTCCTGATTGTCCAACTTCAGACGTGTACTAGTCTAAAGTTTATGACTATCCAAGTTTTACTTTACACGATTTACCAAATATTACTTGTTATGACACGCAAGCAACCCAGTTAATATGTAATCAAACATCCACAACTTTATTTCTTTTATTTTAGTATTAAATAAGTGATCATACAACTTACAACCCAAGATTAATTCCTTCTTTAATCCAATCCTTCTTATATGTTGAACGTAGCCAATAACCAACTTACCTTTCAAAGGTATAAATTATCTACTTACCAAATAATGCCCACAGTCCTCATAGAGTAGTGAAAATCTCTATTATATAAGGGAAGAGGAGAGATATGGTGTCCCCGAAAGAAGAGACCATTTTACCCATTTTTAATTTCTAAATTACAAATTCACTTACAAAAGAAATGGTGTTTCAAACAAAAATACTGGAAATAGAATTATAACAATAACTCACAAGTCAACTAAAATCATAGAATTGCATAATTTACATTATATAAATCACTCAAATGAGAAAACTTTACAAAACTAAAAAATTTGCTTACAAACTACAACCAATACACTACAACGTCAATACACACTCACAAAAATATTCACAAAAATTTACTTGAAATCAAAGTGTCCACTTTCTTCACAATCTATGAAGTAGTGTACTTAATTCAAAAATCAACTAAAAAATTTATAATATTAGAAATCATAAATAAAAATTCTATTTTGTTCATAGAATTTAACTTTGAAAAGTAAAAAAAAAAAAAAAAATAAATAAAAAAAAAAAAAACTGGTGAGAGACTTAAGTGATAGAGACTAATCCAATCAAATCTTGCAACAATAACAATTATACTTTGTATGTCTAATGTTCAAATTTTGACTCTTAATTATGTCGAAGAAAATCGAATTTCTGCCTCAAAAAAGTCGAAGCACGCGTCGCGTGCAAAAGTGCTAGTAATAATATAAGGGACTACATGATTCCATCATGATCCAACTAATAAATATATTAATTCCCCCATGTGAATTAATAAATAAAGTTTCCAATCAACATGCTTGCATCAATATTCCATACAAACATGATATCAATCTCATAATTAAATCTCATACTTAACATGTTCGCACATGGGCTTAAAACATGTAAAATCCAAACATAATAGCAATCATATATGAACTTACAAAGTTCCTATACATGATACTACATAACTTTCCTTCCTAAAAACATGATACTACATCAAACAACACATATGTATGTACGTACCTTGTATAGACAAATTGATATGCCATTTTTAACAACTTTAGAAGTCACCTACAGATAAGTCTCCACCTAAAACAACCAATAGAACTTATAATCAATACTCCAAATAAATTCCAGCAACTTTAAAATACTTCAAATTCTCTTTAAACATATTTGAAAGTTGTTTTCATCATTAAAACTTCAATTACTTATATTCCCTATCATAGTACTACTATACTAGTCATTAAAATCCATAAAACTCCATTAATAACAACTTTTTGCAAAATTTCAGCAACTTATAATTTATTAAAACTCCCTTTAAACATACTTAAACATGCTTAAATTCATAAGCTATATCAATTTTATAGTTTATACTCCCTCTGTTTCCTAAAGATCTTCCCTCTTTCCGTTTAAGTGCGTTTCCAAAAGATCTTCCCTCTTTTACTTTATTCCTTATTTGGAAATTTTTTCCCGTTTTTACCCTCTCATGTCCCTATCATATGGTCCATCATTACATTATTAATTCAATTTTACTCCATTTCTCTCTCCTACTTTAACCTCTTTTTATTTGTTTATTTATCTTAACCCATTTCTCTCTCCTACTTTACTCACCCCATACCCCACACAATTGATTCTCATTGGTATTTGTAGTAACAATAACAAGGAAGATCTTTAGGAAACAGAGGTAGTAACATGCTACTATGATTTTTCAATCTTTAACACCATAACAATACATGCTTTGATAGTTAAAATTCCAATTTAAACATAATAATCAAATATGAATTTTTATTCTTTCAATACATAATTTATACAATCATAGATTCATCACTAAAACAGTAAATTAAAGCTTCTAATCATAATTAGTACTAAAACAAATCATAAAAAACATAATCTTTTTAATCAAAACTTGAGGAAAAAGAAAAGTAATCAAACCAACAAAAGAAGAGAACAAGTTAGGGGATCGTCGGCCGTGGATTACAAAAACATAGTATATCATTTCAAAATACACTATATCATGTCAATATACACTATATCATGCAAAATAATCGTGCCAAAAAACTCAGCAACACTGTCACGTCAAAATACAATATATCATTTTAAAATACCCTATATCATTTCAAAAATACACTATTAGGAGAAAAAAGCAATCAGAGGAGAGATAAGTTATCAGGATAGAGAAATAGTGGAAGATTGAACGCGGCAAAAACTGAAAGTTGTAATTATTACAACTCACATGATATGGATAAGGTGCTAACTTACATGAGAAATGAGAATGAATTTTATGTGCTGTAACTATTATGAATAAGTGATGTAACTCCAATGAAAAAGTGATGTAACTCCAGAAAAAGAATATTAGAGAAAAAAACTCAAATTTTTTTTGGGGTATATATATATATATTATATATTATATATATATATATATATATATATATATATATATAATATATATATATATATATATAATTATATATTTGGGCTCATGTGAGAATACCATAGTTATGTGAGAAGACTTAATTATATGAGAATAGATCTCCACCATTAGATCACTCTCATCTAACGGTTGATATTTCCCAAAAAAAACCAAAAAAGTTCAGGGAGGATACTGTAGCAGTGTAGCTCATTAATCCCAAAAAAACGACCACCCTACTGTAGCTCATTAATCCAAAAAAAAAACCATAGAATCCCCAAAATTTCGAGCATCTTCTTCGTGCAACCCAACTGAAACTCGCCATTTTCGTCCATTATTGAAGCTTCAACAACATCCAAAACTAGCAATTTATCCTCAATTAAAGCTCAAACAACATTCCAAATTCTCCATTGAAGCTCGAAAATGATTTAAAGTGGTAAATTTTTCAGATTTTTTGGCTCTATTTTTCAGTTACATCTCGGATTTTAGGGTTTCAATTTCATAATTTGATGTTGTTACTTTGAAATTAAGCTATGGAAAATGAAGTTCTCATAATTTTCTTTAGTTGTTTCGTTTTATTATATTCTGAAATTTTTTTGGATATTTTTTTGGCTCTATTTTTCAGTTACATCTCGAATTTTAGGATTTCAATTTGATAATTTGATGTTTACATTTCCTCTTCTGAAATTTGTAGTTATTTTCATTTTGATGTACTTGTAGACAACTTGTGATGTTCTTTTAGTCAATTCATGATGTATACATACTTCTAATGAGGTCTTTAACACATCGGTTCTGCATTTCTTTTGGTTCTGCCTGCATTTCTTTGACATTTTCATGCTCCATTATCCATGATTTTGTGGTTGTCAAGTTAGTGTTATGTTGTTTTGATGATTTCATTCCATTCTCACCATGATTTGGACTTTATGTGCTATTATTATTGTGTACAGCTCAATTTTTTTGATATCTTCATTCTATATTGTCATGTCTTTGTCTCTTTGACATTTTCATGCTATATTGTCCATGTTTTTGCTGTTGTCATGTTTTTCTTATGTTGTTTTGATCATTCTATCATATTATTTCCATGTTAAGAATTAAGCTCATATCATTACTTCATACCTAATTCAAGGTTCACTAATGTGAGTTTGACATCACAGAAATCATATTATATTCTACAGTAAGTTTTAGCTTTTACATCAACAGACAAATCATGAACTAGATGAAATACAACCTTTGCTGAAAATTTTCCACATTATAATGCAAATGGGTAATACCTATTATTTTACGTGTCCGTAAAAGATGGAGGATCTTGCCAGTGAGTCCCTCAAGTCTTGCTCTTGAATCTCTTTCTTGTTTGACTACAAAACATGCAACAGAAAGACAATGGTTACTAGACAAGTACTACAATAAATCATACTCACTGAATTAAGCATGCATACATTCGTCGAAGAGTTCACTGACTGTATTAAGAAGTTTCATGTATTAGTTTCATAATTTGCTGTTACCTGTACTGTGTGTTTGGTGTGAAATACAGTTGTTATTGATGCTGGAATAAGTGGGAGGATGATTTTGATGAATTGGTCTGACTTTTGCAATTGAGAATTGTAAGTATGATTACATTGTCTCTTTTGAAATTTGTAGTTATTTTCATTTTGATGTACTTGTAGTGAACTTGTGATGTTCTTTTAGGCAATTCATGATGTATACAGAATAGTATTAGTTCATCTGTAGAAATGATGACAACACTCACTTTTTCTTCCCAAAGAAGGCATCCCAACTAAATGAAAACCTGTTCAAAGGGAGCTGTAAACACTCTTTAAGGATTAGGGACATTGCAAAGACTTCTCTTTATCATAAGTCACATTATACTAGTATGAGTACTAGAGCTTCTATAAGTAGTGATTGTCGGCACTTGAGTCTTCAAGTTGTGCATCTCCAAATGTGCTTTGTCGTTCTCCCTGTTTGGCACATATCTGTGAGAACATTGAATTAATGAGAAAATCATTCAGAATCTCTAATTTTTATATTTGTTTTTCTAAATACTCTTGTGTCGCTGAGTTTAACAGAAATGGTTGGATATGGGCTGTAACTAAGAAGTAAGAAGTGTGTTAAACTTATGATGACTCATTTTTTGATAAATGCAATGTTAACATTGGAAAACAAATATACTATTAAAATAGGCATATGTCGATAGTAAAAAAAAAAAACTCTAATCAGTAATATAAACAATAGTCATAATGATGAAGTATGAACCAAGGTCCAAGGGTGTAAAATATCACCATTAAGTTAAGGATTCTAATAAATCTATTTTTTCGGGGAGTGGAATAAAAATCAAATGCAATATAATGGAAATGAGTTTTGATGTCATCAGAAGATAAATTGGAAGGTTTGCTGCAAATGTGTGATTTTTAAACTAAATATTTTTAATCGATGATGTACTTTTATTCCTTCAGTGATGTACTTATAAGTCATCAGTGATGTACTTTTAAGTCACTAGTGATGTACTTTTGAGCTATGTACATCCAATCCTTTAAGGAAACTCCCCAATTAGGGTGTTGTCTGTGTTGCACTATACACTTTATGATCTTGAGTTTCTCTCAGTTTAGAAGAACTACAAACTAGCAATACCAAGATTTAGAAACCCTATGTTAGTATAGCCATGGGATTTGTCATGCCTTGCTTCTCATACCCAAGGACAAGTGCCATCTGACAACTACTAAGGAAGGATCTTATGATAGCAAATTAGTTCTTTATTTATCTTCCCTCCCATCACAATGGTTTTGGTTACAGTCTCTCTAAAGATGTATATATGTAACTCAGAGTGCACGCCATCCCCCTAATCTTGTTCTTCATTTATTCGAATTGTTATAATTAGTTTACATATATGCAAAACTCAAACTGTAATTGGGTTGTATTTCTCATATGAATTGCATTTGTCTGGTTCATTTCTCTTTCAGTCGTATGTTTCGGAATGTTGGACAGTTGAATTATTTGAGCACTAGTAGCAAAGAGATTAGAATCAATATTGGAAACAAGGGAATATGAACTTGGAATTGTAGATGCAAAGACTTTTTTTTTATTGTTTCTGTGATGCAAAGACTTATAAAGGCTAAGAAGATACTTCTCATTTTCCCTTTCTTCCCTCATACCCATTCCTCTACAAGATTAAACTAATATAAGATGCAGCATAAGATTTACCATTATCAACATTTTGTCAAAGCCTACTATACAGGCCTTAAGCACTTCAAGAGAAAGATATTTACTTGTTTTCTTCTTCCTCTATTCTCTTTCTCCTTCCCTTGTGCTTTTGTGGAAAAAAATATACTAGCGTGTTTTTTTTTATGATTGCTTCATGATGACTCTGAAATATAGCCAACTAAGTTTCCTTCTGACCTTTGAGAAATTTTACTCTGATTAATAGGTCATGCGATTTATAAGGACAATTTGCAGTCTTATGTGTGCACTGAGTTGCTATCTGATAATCACACCATTTGATCTTGTAGGATGATGAACTGCATGCATCTTATATATATTAGTTTAATGTATGATGAAGCATCAGATTTACCTGTGCATTCTGAAAAATCACACTCTAAATTAGCTGGAAGGTGATGTAAATCATCAAGAAACAAAGTATCATCCTCAGAAGAACTTAAGTGCTAAACAACAAACACGTCTAAGTTGTTAGATATAACCATTGAGGATGCTCTTAGAAACTAGAAAATATTGTAAATGTTAACAGATTATTGAAAAACAGGTAGCTAATGATGAAAAAGCACTTAGCTATGAACTTTCTACTTCCTATTGACTGTACCTTCTTATCTTATCGCAGGTCTTTTGTCCTATTCTTCAAAGAGGTTGTTACGTAGTTTTATGTTTCAATTTCAAGCATTCCAAGATTGATATTATTTATAAACATATAACTGTCAATTGTGTTGTTACGCATGAAAATTTTATGAGTTTATGTATAAACATATAATGCTTTTTGTGTAAAGGTATAGTGTTTGTGTTGTTTTTTCTTTTTGATATGCATCTAACTGTCAATTGATTATTTTTTTCCTTAGATATATTAGTAGTAAATGTTATTAGTTAGTACTTTTGGGGGAGGAGGTTAAAAGCGTATTTCTTTTACCCCAAATGTAGGGGAAAATGCAAGCCAATTTGCCATCGGAAAAATGCAAGCCGAATTTTTTTTAACGATATTGGCCATAAGAAAATGTCAATATTATGTAAAACGATGAAATATACCACATCTGTTTTTATTTAGACGAAATATTTTACTTTTGATGAGTCTGTTAAAATAATCAAATGTTGTATCTAATAAAAAACAGAATTAGTATATTAACAAGTTATAATAATGTATAAAATTGATGGTTCCATTTTATTTTTAATGATACTACATTGAAAGAAAAAAAAGTTGAAATGCAACATATTCCAGTTTGTTTAATTAAAAAAACATATTCCAAAATGGTCGGTCATGTTAATTTTTGACACCTCCCACCACTAAGAAGAGAAGATACAACTCCCAAGCATGAAGATTCCTTTTTACCTAAAAACTAAACATTTTAATTTACAGTACAAAAGTTGGATGCACCGCGATGTAGGTGTGCAATAACAAACCTCTCGTCTTTACCTAGACATTGATTAGGTGTGCAATAATACTATTAATACAATTAGTCTATTACACATTATCTTTTGTTTTCTCTACAAGCTTCTCATAAAAAACATGACCTAACAAATGTTCCAAATCAATGTCTAAAAGACAATTATATCAGTCAAAATGAGCTAAAAGAAGAGGGGCATCACCTAGACACCTTAAACAATCACCATTGTCTGATTGCTTGCCTACTCCAAAAATAATATCAATCCATTGAGCTTAATCATATGTATAGAGGTGACATTGCCTTCTAAATCTTTTAAGGGATTCATATAAAAGCAACTTCTTTAAGAAAGTACTATAACACTATAAAAGGAGAGGTAATGACAAAATATAAGCATAACTTTTAAAAGAATAACATAGTAGTCATTGATTGGATAATGGATAGTTAGACATGTCTTAATTGTTTTGAATCATTTACTGTTATGTGTCTTAATTAATAAGATCTGAAAACAAGTAAATATATGTGTGTACGTTTAAATTATCGGTGATGTACATTCAAGCCATTGGTGATCTACATTCAAGCCATTGGTGATGTACATTCAAGCCATTGGTGATGTACATTCAAGCCATTGGTGATATAAGCAGAAAATTCACGCAGGGAATATATCCAAACAAGGAAATCTTCTTAAAGTAGCCATTTGAAGATGTAGTGCAACCTACAAAAAGGTGAGCAGAGGGCATAATGTACCATAAGTCCTTAACCAAAAGTAAGAAACAACAAGTCATCACAACAACTAAAAGCAACAAATTAATCATTTCATGATATTCAAGCTAAACATGAAGTAAAATAATATAATGTAATTAATTTTTCTAGTTCAGAATTGCATATTTTAACTACAACAAGGTTTCTCAAATGTTTGACACAGCCTTGGCATTGCCTGAATAGTCTCTTCAAGTATGAAAAATCAGGCTTGTCGTCAAATCGCAACGATCGGCAAACGTAAACTCTGTTGTATATGACTTACAAAGAACCTGCCAAGGAATCACAAAGTTGGATAAAAGGTAAGCAACCAATATTACCATCCTTTAAAGTACAAAATGTAAGAAATACTCCACTAATAATTGAGGGTTGATTAGTAACTAACTTTTCTTGTATATGATTGCTTTTTTGAGAAGCTGAACAAACTCACAGATTCTAATCACTTGGTCCAACTCTCCTCTTTTATTGTATATTTTCTCCTGAATTGTTCAGAACTTAAAATTCACCTAAGTCCTAATTCTATCTACTCATGAAGCAGAAGACAAGCTTCCAGAAGAATGTTACTGTAAGTCATACAACTCATAACTCAGTTGTCTCCGTCTCCCTTTCCCCGTCGGGTCAAGGCCCGCCATGATTTGGATAATCTCAACCTTGACCTCGAATAGGTCTTCGGCTTGAATCCGAGTGAATTGGTAATCTTTCAATTCCATCTCCTTACCCATAGCATGCTTTTTAGCCTGCAAGACTGATCAAAGCCTTTGGTTGATAGTGTTTAGGGACTCCCCACCAATGACTTCGTCATCGGCATAGGGAAATGGTCTTACAGGTGGGAGTCAACGTAGCGAAAGCAAAGTGAACTTAAGCAAAGCAGCTGAATGCTGATGATATTAATTGGAGTATGAATGTATGATGGAAACAAAAACTTAACTATGAGCAAAATAGCAGGTAAATATTATGATTGGGTTTATTGCAATGTGTGGTATGCTGGGCACGGCTAAAAGTGGCAGCTGTTCACAGGCAGAAGCTCGTCAACGCCCTCATCCTCGCCTACACAGAGTCTCCATTATTGAATTCGGAGCTGTTGGTGACGGCGTCACCGTGAATATCATATTATCATTTTTTACATTAATAAAGTTTTGAAAGCCATGTATTAGCTAATAGTACCAACTATTTTAATACTAAACTATCATGATAGTCATCACAAAGTCACAACCTATACATACGAGAAATCTTTGATTTGAAATTTGATAAACATTAATGATTAAGATACTTATTATCACATCAGAGAAAGCCAATTATTCACCTGCTACTTGTATTATTGGAATATGTTGATTATGGTCTTCCATAGTAGGTTGAATTTCCATGAAATCCTCTGGAGAGAGGAACACAATAATTTTAGTTGAAAGACACAATAAACAACTTAACTGAAAGAATCACAAAAATAAATTAGATATGCATAGATCACATTTCATGTTTGTGTATGATATTGCCAAAAATCCAACTTCTATGTTTATAAGAGATTTAATGTACTTGTAGGTCTCTAATGATGTATATATGGCAAAGATATAATGTATATGAGTTGTATTGGTAAACCAAAGGTTAGAAAGCAAACACTAGCCATGCATCATACATCAAAAGGTGTTAGACTAGAGGTCAAAACATATTAAGCTAGTACCCTTCTCGAACCTAAAAGGTTGCACACACCTCCCATTGCTTTCCCTCACTTCCCAGTGCCATTTGTTCTTTGAGGTGTTTGCTCAAGTCACAATAAGATTTCCTTATCAGAGGAATGTCACTTGTACAGGAACGATCAGTCTCAGAATTCCATCAGGTAAACAAAGAGGTTGCAGGGTATAGGCTCCTGCTACATCCATTTAGTCCTTGTTCTTCTCATCTCATACATAACTTAAACGAAATATATAGTTCAAGTTTGTTCAAAAAAGGCTACCAAATTCTCTTCCAACTCAAAAAAAAAAAAAAACACATAAACCAATAACAGGGTATTCAGGTTAAAAAAGTGAAGTGTTACTCAAGCAACCATAGATGGCCTCAACATATATGGCTGATGTAAGATATGTAAGTATTAACTTTACATAAGATCCAAACACATGTTAGAGCATGACAGCCTATAATATATACTAAGGAAAACATTGAAGTTCTAATACTTCACAGCTAACTAACAAATTGACAGTGCTACATTCTAGGACTTCACATGTATCTAGCGACAATAGTGAATACATCAAATCATCAATATACGAGAACTGTAAGACGAAGAAGATATACATAATCTACAAATGATCCATAGAAGCCTCATATTGATGCAAACCTTCATTCGCATTCTCTCTACAAGCAGATGAATTTTCACCAAATCGAAGTAGAATTTTCACTAAACATTTAATCTGAAAACTACAGGGCTAATCTAATACAACAATAATCAAGTATCCGTCAACCAATTTAGCTTACAAACATCAAACCACAATTCAATTACTAACTGAAAAGCCGGCAAAATCAATCTCTCAATTTATTTTGTGCAGAGACCATTTAATTTCTCTGCTTTCATGATTGATCCAAACTTCGTCTAAGTCACAAAGAGATTTAGTAAGTAATAAAGTTTCAATTTTTCATCAATTTCATGGAGTCACCACGCAGAAGCACAATTTACTAAGATATGTAAAGTAGAATATGAACAAAAATTCTAGTAACATTCCATCACGACCTAATTTTCGATTCAAAGATGTGAAAAATCAAATCTTATAATTACAAAATCCATGAATTAAGAATAGAAAGCAAGTACATCAATTTTTGAGAAATCGAATTCCATGAATTAGGTCTATACTTCGTACCTGATGATGATTACTTGATGGATGGATTTTGATTAGGATGGAAAAGTTCAGATTTTTGGTTGTAATCAATCGTAGCTCTGATGATGAGAGGATGAATGTTCGATTTTTTCCTTAGTGAAATTTTCACTGTTCACGCTTAATGTTGCGCTCAAAGAGTGGTTTTGTTATTACTGGTATGGCAAATCGCAGTCGTTAGTTCTTTTTTGATCTAAAGGTTGTAGTTCATTCTCACATATTAATCTATTCTCATATAACTTATCATTCTCACCGGATCCCGACTATATATATATATATATATTATATATATATATTTATATATATATATATCGGGGAAAGATCGCATGAGAATGCTTCTTACATGAGAAATGAGAATGAATCTCAACCACACGATTGGATTAGAGTTACAACACTTCTTCATTGGAGTTGTACCTCCGAAAAAACTTAGAGCCTAATTTTCTTTTCTTTTTTTTTGATTTTTTTTCTAATATTATCTTTTTAGAGTTATATCACTTTTTCATTAGAGTTCCACCACTTGTTCATTAAAGTTATAGCGTGTAAAATCCATTCTCATTTATCATGTAAGTATGCATTATATACATATATATATTTATATATACATATATATATATATATATATGTATATATATTATATGTATATATATATAGTATATTATATATATGTATATATATATATGTATATATATATATATGTATATATATATATATGTATATATATATATATATATGTATGTATATATATATTCTTTTTTGTAATATTCTCATTTGATTTTTTTTTCTAATATTCTCTTTTGTTTCTTTTAAAGTAGTGACCTTAGCCATCCATCTATCCTCACGAATACACCTAAGAACTTTCCGAACCTATTCCTTTGATCAAATAAAATTTCCAAGAGAAGCTAACTCATTAATAATGTTATAAACGAGTAAACATCTCTTGTACGCTTTTCTTAGTCTTCATGGAGAACAGCTCATATTGATTCATTAGCAAATCAATTTTAGATCTTTTGACTTTATTAGTTCCTTCGTGGGTTACATCAAGTAAATCCCATATTTTCTTTACAGACTTGCATCCCATGATTGTATTGTGTTCATAGGGTTCAACTCCATATTGGAAAAGTTTAACAACCATAGCATTCACTTTCATTTTTCCGAAGTCAACTTTGTCACATTCAAAGAATGGTTTAGGAATTACCTCTTTTTTCATTAGTGGTTGTGACCTCAAAAATCACCAACTTCAATGACTCTCCATACCTGGTAGTTTTCTAATGAATATTTCCATTATGTTTTTCCAATATGAATAGAATTTCCCATTGAACATTGAAGGTGGTTGAGTAGAGTAACCTTCCTCAAGTTTCTCAGTGGTATTCATGTTCCTTGGATTTTTTTCTCAATAGGATTGCTTACGTTTTGTGAGATCTAGCTCTGATACCAATTGTTATTTCACTAGGAACACTACAAGAGGGGGGTGAATTGTATGTGTAGAAATAAATTTTTCTTTTTGCGAAATTATAAAAATAAAACATTAAAACAAGCTAAAGGAACACAATGGATTTTTATGAGGAAAAACTTCTTGGGCCCAACTAACAAGAAAAAAAAACAACCTCGACTACTAGGAATTTTAAACTCAACACTTTCACTAATTAGGCCAAACAATTCTGTTACAACCTAATACCACTGATCAAGGGCTGCAACTTGAGTTCCTAAACTCAAGTTTCTGAATAACTGTTCCCTTAACAGTTATTTCTCTCAACTTCACTTGAAGTTTTCTTACTTTAACTTGTTTCACTCAAGACTTTTCTCTTACAGGACTTCACTCAAAATCCGCTTACTCGAAAACCAAAATTACAATAATTAATAAAATTAGTGGAATAGAATAAGAAAGTAAAGAACAAATGGCTTATGAGAGAATGAAGGAACTAACACTTTTGTTAAACTCACTAAAATCACTTGATGAGACACAAATTTAAACTTAATTAAAAATATGTGTTTATAGCGGTCATTAAGTAAAACGTGCAATCAAAACATGTCATAGTGGATTAATCATTTTCCCATAATGCTCCTCAACTATAGAAACACGTTTCATTATTCACCCATGAACTCCACGATCTCAATGAATGTGTATAAGTGCTTCCTAAAATCTGGCATTTACTTGTGCAACAATTTAAATATGATTTTCAACTAAAAAGTATTTGAATTAATAAATCCAAAATTAAATCCTTTTATCAAAATAATATCTTTAAAACATTCTCTTTTAAAAACCGTAAAGGATTTTAATTTTCAAATAAAAATAAAATCTTTTCCTGCAAAATATTTTCCTCAAAATAAATTTTTTAACAAATAAAAAACGATTTCCTATTTTGTAGGCTTCAATAATTCAATCGACACAAAATAACCATTGCATTATGTCTAGTTTTTTTAGTTTCTTTAGTTCCTTTAACTTAACATGACAGTGCCAATTCGTCTGTTCCTTTCAATGGAACAAACATACGTTCTCTTTTTAAGTTGTCATTGTTACTTACTATAACTTAGTCGTTTCTTACATAGGAACTAAAAATAAAAGCCTCGCTTTGATTCTTTGGCTCCAATGCTTCTCCAGTATCAGTTTCTTGAGCATCTTCACTTAGTTTTCAAAATTCAAACTTGATTTCTTCGTTAGACTTAGTATTCTCTTTGCTCATTGCAGTAATACCTTGCAATTTTCATTCACTCTTTGTATCTTTGTTCATTTGTTATCATCAAAATTAAGGTTCAACAAGAAGGAAGAATAGCAACTGATGGTCAAGGGGAGAAAGTTAATCGTCAATGACGGAAAATAGAAAATGATTTCATCGAGCAAAATTTTTTTGTTTAAGGCTATAAGTTGGAAAAAAATAATTTACAAGCTTGTTTTTTTTGCAAAAAAGTGACTATAAAAGGGTTGTTTCTGACAAAAAACTCTTATTTTTATTTTCCAAAAAGGCAAAAACTCTTTAACAAAAAAACTTAGAGATTTTATTTTATGTGTGTGTTCTCATGTTCGCAAATAGTACCAAGACTCTAGAACACCTTTACTCTTCATGTCTACTCTTGTTGAAGCTTCAATACAACAATTTCACTTGTTTCGAACTCAGGTCCACAACCATCAAGGAACTTGACACTTCATTATGATCTTGGTCTTCATAGTAACATCAAGTAGGTCTTCTTATAATTTAACTTGAACTCACACTTTTAAAAACATGATTTTAAATGAAACAGGTGATTTCAACTTGTTCTGATTTGTTCCACCTCTCGAACTTAAAAACTCACCTTCGAATCTAGACATTCTAAATAAAGTCATTAGAAACTAAGCTTGCTTTCAATCCTCAAAACTTTATAGGGCAACATACAATAAAATAGGCTGATAAGCCTAGATGCTAAGAATAATGCAAATAGCTAATTACATGAGAGTAATTTGTGTTGGTTGTTGATTGATTTCCTTTTCTTTGTGGTATATGGTGTTGTATAATCACCTCTTTGGCAATTGAGAAAAAATTTTGCTTCTTGGCTTTTGAATTTGATCCTAGCTTTTTTTATTTATGCATGGCTAACGCCCACGTTCCTTTTTTTTGTCCATAATTGTCCATCACTTTCAACCGTGTTTCATGGGTTATGTTTTGGTTCTTCTTTGGATCTGTTAATGTCGTTGCCTTATATCCTATCGATAAGTTTTGAACATGTGTGTATAATTTTGGTTTAAGCCTCATAAACTTAAGTGTTGGGTTTACAGATTACTAGAGTTTATCCAACATGACTAGCCTAATGAACATCGCCAGCTTTGTTAAAAAATGGGTGTAACAAACTATTTATATGAAAAACGAAAATTAGTAATTTGGAAATTCCTCTATGGTGGAAAAGCATAGGTTATGCAACGCGCAAGCTTGCAAAGTCGAAAACACTACGTGCCTCTTGATTTTGTAATATGCACTCGGTTGAGCACAATGCAAGCTCTCACATCTGACGCAAAGCCATGCATTTTTCGCAACAAGTTGGCTTTAGCCGGAATTTTGTTTTTGATGTAAATTATCATTTATCGATAATTATCATTAGAGGTGTTCAGACAAACTAAACCGAAAAACCACATCCAAAAATCATAAATGGAGGTTACCGTACCGAAAAATATGGGTTAAACATTTCGGTAATCAAACCGATAAAAATAACGGTTAGACAGTACGATTACGGTTGTGATTTTTTATAACCGAAAAACAAGAATATATTTATCTTATTTAATTAAATCCCCTCAATGAAGGCTCACAAAGTCACAACGACTGAAAAAGATACATTTCTACTTTTAGGAGTCGTCTATTCTACTCTATTCTACTTGTGTACTGCTAAATAATGAACTGCAATTGCGGATTAAACTTGAATGTCATCGACATCTTGCATGCTCTCTATTTTAAATATGTTCAAGTCACTCTAATAAAACTTTACATTTCATCAATTCACAGACATCCAAAATCATGCATTGCTAGAGTTCTCAGGTGCACGAACCCTCCAATAAAAGAAATGAATATATAATGAATTAAGGCTCAATGTGACTGAAAATCCCAAAATTGATGAAACCAGTACAGAATAGACTGCATTCAGATGAAGCTGCAATAGAGACAAATATCAATTAGCCACCTGTACAATTTTTACAATAGTGGGACAACCAGCTGGAACAATGCATTTTCCGACAATAGCCAAGTCAAATTCGAGCTAACATTCTTTTAGGACTAAAGCGCAAAATAACAACTCAAAAGCTCTACAACACTCACCACATTGTAGAAAAGACACAGGATAACGGCCACAAATGCAAACTCTACAGCTGCATACGTCCATATATACTCTCTCATTGCTGCAGAAAAGTAAGCCTATCTCAATACATTGTGTTGGCGAATAAGTAACTCACTTTCGGCAGAAATCACATACCTAAGACGATAGCCAGAATTGATGCTATGATGCCCATTGTAAATGCAAATGGTGCTGCAATCATAATTGCTCGAGTTTTCAAGTCTTGGATCTGTGCATGACCAATTGGGGGGGGGGGGATTCATGTTAGCACCAGAGGCATATGAGAATGGAAGTAGTGTTTATGTAGCAATAATACATTACCAATAGTTGCTCAAGAAAGAAAAAATAGCATATTGAGCTGATTAAGACGAGCACCACAAAATCTTGCCAAGCACTGCACAAAGAAACATCAACAATATCAACAACATTTGTGAATGCATCATTGAGTGAATCAGAAATATTGACTTGCTGGTTGCAAATATCTCTACTGAAAACTCAAATGTAACTCTTTAAGAGATGTTGTGAATAAAATGTCGTAGTTCAATACTCCAACTGACGTGCTGCATCACAGTAATGAATGCTTAGATTGGTTAAATTGGATGGACAGAGTGCTCAAATAATTAAAATCCAACAAGCAAACAGAACAAAGCTCCAAAAGCAGGAAATCAATGTACTTTTAGGGAGCAGATCCTAGTGAGACACTCGTAATCACGAGGCTTCTTAATCATCCATTTTATGACATAATTCCTATGTTTCATGTTAATTGCATCATATGGAAGTGGCACACAATTTACGAGAGCCAAAAAGTGATGGGATTGGACCACCTGACTAATAAGGAAGGAGAACATCATTTACACACTTCAAAGTTGCTAAAGATATAAATAATGCAACTAATATGAAACTTCCAAAAATGGGAAACGATGGAATTACAATGGAATGGAGACAGTCTGAGGCACAAAGGCAAGCACATCATGCACAAGAGGAGCACCTTTTGCAAAACGCCTAGCAGAAAATTATGCTTCATTATCTTTTTGCAAGATATGATCTATTTATGTTTTTTTAAGCAGGATTGTTTTTTTAGGAGGACCAAATAAGTAGAATTTAGTCTCAGCCTCTCAGGTGTGTCACATGTGTCTTGTGCATATCAGGCCTGCCTAATTTTCTTGCTAAATATAAGATTGCTTGAGGTGATGAGGCTAGCGCCTCCGTGGCACTCCTCACCTAAGTATACCTAAGATTACCAATATTGATAAGATTGCCGAAAAATTTTACTGTTCTTGATGAGTATGAATTTAGTCTCAGTCATTGAAGGTTATTTGAGTAATTTTTCCATGGCATTTCTATATCTTTAGTGCATTTTTTCATTCTTATTTTCATGTCATAATAAAGCATGCTAGCAATTAGTAAATTTTAGGCCTCTCACCCTCCCCTTGATTAATAATCTCCCATTTTAGAGGCATGTTTTGAAGGAAAAGCAGGAAAATAGGTAAGGAGCAATCACTCCTTAGAACCTAGGAGCGAACCCTCCTAGGAGTCATCAGTCTAAGACAGAATGTGGCCACTGGCCAGAAACTACGAGCTACCAATGAGCTGCCAAGTTTGGGAATTAGGGTTTCACCAAATTAGGGCTTTTTTATTTACGATTCAAATTGAAGTGATTTTATGCAATTAAATGAGGGATCTTGGTCCAATTGATAACTTAAAGCCTGAGTAAGTTTTGATTAACAGGAAATTTGATTCTTTTCTAGATATGAACTCAAATCTCTTCATCTTTCTCGCGTCTCCACGGTAAGCTGCCAAGGTGGTGCGCCTCTCGCCTCGCCGGAGGCGCGCGCTTCCTTGCGCTTGTCGTAGGTAGCCTCGCCTAAGTGTTTGGATGCGATTTTGCCGGCGCCTGGACTCCCCCGTGCCTAGGCACGCTTTTTAAAACTAAGACTAGGAGTGGGAGCTCCTTGTTATTTTGGCACCATTTATGGGTTAAATCATGGTTAACCCCTAGATATAAATAGTCGTTATAATTCATGGAGGCGTGGCTCCTTCATTATGTAAGGATTCGAAGCTCATGACTATGGTTGGAGAAGGTATCATTGCTGGAAATCAGATTGTCAATAATGTAGAGCCAAAAAGTCAGATAAATATATTAGCTTTGGAGTGGAAAATACCCTGATCTAATACAAGTTTCTCACTTTCGAGAGGCTCTCCAAAACAGAAATGAATATACTCACTATTCTTCTATATCTAAACTTATTTCTCTTCTCCTATTTATACTACTTCCTTACATCATTTCATTTATAACCCTACTGTAGCTTTTAGAGGAATTCTCATCCTAAGGCTCCAAAATGTACTGGGTGCAGGAGGATAATAATCAGAGGCTCCCCAATTACAGCTGTCCATTCTCTCCTTTGTCCTGATGTGTCCCAATACCCTTTTTACCCCTCACATAGGGAGATCCATCCTTTTGATCAGCACCTCAGTTGGGCTGGTAGCATTAGGTTGACTGGACCTAACAGGACCTGTTATGGTGTAGTTTCCATGACTAAAATCTGCTGTAAGTTGAGGGAGAATGATTGGGGTGTGCACATACAGGCCCAATGGAGTGTCTGAGTTGCGACACATGAAACGCCGAGTGGATTTTGGCCTCTGCTGGGAGTTGTAATTGATACACTACTAGACCAATTTTCTTCACCACCATAAATGGCCCATAGATAGCGGGTGCCAACTTATCATTAGTAGCTTTTGAGAGAGATCTTTGGCAATATGGTTGGAGTTTGAGGTAGGCTGTCTCTCCTACTTCAAAAGAGACATCTCTGCGCTTACCATGTTCATAACTTTTCATTTGTTGTTGAGCCTTCAGTAGGTTGAACTTGAAGTCATCCTCTCTCTAAGAGCTGTTCTTCTAGGGAGGATATAGCAGTTTGCCTCCGTGTAACTAGTGAGGTGTGGGGGTTCTCGCCCATAGAGAGCTTGGAAAGGAGTGCACAGGGTGGCTGAGTGCCAACTGGTGTTGTACCAGTACTCAGCCGAATGCAGCCACTTGCACCTAAGATTTGGATTTCCCTGTGATACACCTTAGATAACTTTCCACACATTTGTTCACCACCTCACTCTAGTCGTCTGAATGAGGATGGTAGGTCGTCGTGTGGTGGAGGGAAGTCCCTTGAAGTCTGAAAAGTTCTTTCCAGAACAGATTGTGGTTGGAGTGCCATGAAGCCTGGTTATTTCCTTGGTGAACACCTCAGCCACGCTTGGTCTATCTACTACCACTAGGATGGTATCCCTGCCTTGTGACAGTGGAAGCCCCTCATGAAATCCATATTGATCTCCTCCCAAACTTGATGAAGCATGGGTAAGGGATGTAGTAAGCCTCCTGGTGAGGATTGTTTTGCTGGCAAGTGTGGCATGGCTGCACATACTTGGTGATGGCCAATACCACTGTGTAGCTATCCTTTTGTAAGTATTAAGTCACTCAGAGTGTCCCCCTTGAGGACTATCATGAAATTCCTTCAAATTTCTCGAATGAGTGGAAGTTTTGGGGGCAGCACCAATCTACCCTTGTATAAGAGCTGTCCATTGTCCACACTAATCCCTTTGGATGATTATTCTCCTGCCAATACCTTTGTGATCTGGGCTATATAGGGGTCCTGCTTGACCCTGGGCTCCCATTTTTCCCAAGAAAAATCACAAGTAGAGCTCAGATTACTAAGTGCACATCACCCTCAGATTGCCTTGACAAGGCATCACCAACTATATTAGTTACTCCAGATGTGTAACTAATGTGAAAGGTGAAGGCAAGGAATTTACTTAACCCATTTTTGATATTCTGGACCAATCTCCCACTGCTCCATTAGGAATTTAAGGCTCTCTTGATCAGTTTTTTTTGTGAACCTTCTCCCTAACAAGTAATGTCTCCACTTCAAAACAACAAGCAGTATAGCCATAAGTTCTTTTTCGTAAATAGATCGCATCTGAGCTCCTGGCCCAAGACCAAGTGTTTGGCTGAAGAAGGCTATGGGGTGAGTGGTGACCTTCTTGTCTTGGTCCACCGAGACCCCAGAGGATGAAATGATGTGGCCAAGGTATGAAACCTCACTTTTTCCGAACTCACAAATGTTCTTGTCTTGGTGTTCTTCGTAATTCCATTCAATTATATTTCATTTCAGCTACAAAAGTCCAAGGATACACAAATGAGGCATATAGCACATGATCCGAAAATGCAATCACTCCATTTCGGTTCGGCACTTTTTGGAATAGAAAATCAAATTAGCAAACTCATATTTACCGATCAATACTGGGTTAATATTTTACCCCGAGTTGTCGTCCAATACAACAGCATTGCACCCAACTGGCCCGTATTCCGACGGATTGAGTTTGACGCATGTTTCTAGGTCATCTTCTTCGTAGGTCTTTTGTTCTTCAATCTTCTCTTCCTTTCTCTCTCCTATTTGTGGCTATTCTTTTTCTACTATTTTTTATCTTTTCTCACAAGCTTTGCTAGCTGTGGAGCATATTCTTTTTTATTTCCTTTTCTCCCTCCTTTCCCACAACTTATTTATTGCTCTGTGTCACTTTTTTTCAACGTGTTAGTCTTATCTCCACTCACAATTCACACGCTTTCTTACTCAATTTTTTCTTTTGAGGGAACTCTATTACCATAAACTGACAATAGAGGTCTGAACTTTGGGTGATAATTTTTAAAAGGTCTCAACTATTGATTAACTATTGTAGGTCCCAACTTTAGGGGGTCTTAACTTTTAGCGGGCCTTAGTGACTTAAGGCTGGTTTAATAGGCCATCACTTGTAAAACTTGCGTCACATCAGAAGGGTTAATTGAGGGAGGGATCTAGGAACTAGGTGAGATTTAAAAAAAATCTTCAATTTTAAGTCGTCGAGGCCCGCTAAAAGTTAAGACCCCCTAAAGTTGGGACCTACACAGGTTAATCAAAAGTTCAGACCTTTTAAAAATTATCACCCAAAGTTCAGACCTCTATTGTCAATTTTTCCTTCTTTTTATGCTTTGGGCAACAATTATACTTGTACTTCCATTTATAAGGAACTATAGAAAACACAGCGACACGATCCGTGATGAACGTGTTTTTTTCCATTCCAGCGATACCACAACCGTTTCAGTGGCCATTGCCGAAACCGCATGTTTGAACCATGTAAAAGCAAGAATAATGAAGACAAGAAGACAAAATAGAAGTCTAAGAATCAAAGTCCACCAAGTTGAGTCACGTTTTACGACAAGTACACTTTGAAAGACTATATCTTCAAACTTGTATCATTTTTTAGTGATTCAAACTCGAGATTAAAATTTACTCGTTAGCTTTCCAATAACAAGTCACATGCTTGATTAGATGAGAAGCAAACAAATTATGAACATTTGATGACCATTTTGAAGTTCGACTATGTAGTATGACCGTATTTCTTTCCCGGCCTCTATCAAGAAAATTTGGCATGAACTTTTGTTCTAATATACTCGCCCGGGGATACTGGAATTTCCTTAAACTTTAATGTTATAATATGTGGTACTCTAAATCACTTTTCACCTCATTGTTTTAGGGTGGAAGGCCTTAGTCTTCAAGGAGGGTTAGCCTCCATAGGTTAGTTTAGACAGCGAAAGTGGGGAAAATTAATGAGAAGTGGAGGATCTTGGATAGTGATTTGAAGATTTCTATTCATCTACCAATAAGCATTTCTTACTGTTTCTCCTCTCCTCTTTTATTGCTTATTTTAATTGCTTTGAAAAGTTTAATATGCTTAGTGTAATGATTTTTGCTCTGATTAGTTGTTCTACAGTACATATAGTTATTCGTATCATGAATTCATTATTTTTTTAGGAAAATTCCTTATTTTTGCTTAGTGTCATAATTATGGAGAAGTATGTTGTTATTGATCCTCTTTGATCTTTGGTTGCTAGTCTAGTTTAATAATCCTTAGTTGGTAGTATACACCTTCCGATTCCTTCTTCTGACCTAGCTTATCGCTTAATTGACTAGAATCGATGTTTTCTTAGTCATTGTGGAAGAATGACCCTTGCTTGTCACTTTACTTAGTTTAATGGTTTAGTTAGGTTTTGTTTGACTTTAGGAGAATACTAACGACCTAAATTTTCTTTTATGAGTCCTCTATCTCATTTTCTCTCCCCCCACCTCAATATCCACTAACTTCACCCCCTACTATCCCCAATGCAACTATTGCTACCCACTACCCTAAATGTCTGACTTCATCAATTTTTCTCTCCTATTTTTTGTCCTCACAAGTCACAAGGGCTAATAATATTAGACCCCCATGTGTGGTCCCACGGGACATGTCACCCTTGGGTTTCTCCCCCAAAACCATAGCCTCCCCAATTATTGGGAGCTACTCATAATAAAGGAGCACAACCATTTCAAAGGGAGAAGATTTTGGGCACCCTTCCTCTCGTTATCGCTAGTGCTCTAAGGCACACTTTCTAAAAGAAAATTGAAATGATAGTTTTATCCATACAAGAACAATCAAGCGAGTAGTAACTTGAAAAATAAACGCAAGATAATAACACTTGAAAACATCAACTTACCTAATTGCTTGGCGACTTTGCTCCTGTCCATTGTTCCTCTGAGGAGCAGAGGAAACTCGAAGCACCATTACCGGCAAGTTTTGAACCTCTTGCCCACACACATCACAATTCTTATTTGTCCTAGTGCTAAACCACTTCACCGCACACTCTTCATGTATTAACTGAAGGGCACCTTTACAACTACATTCCATCTTAAGAGTATTTCCTTCTTCACAAGCGTCAAAGCAGATCCTGCAAATTGCTTCGTCTTCGGGAATCTCTTCATCATTATCACAACCAGGTGAAGAGAGAGTCGTTTGGTCTGTGATTATAAAAGACAAAATTATGTAAGCATTTAACAATGAGATTGAAAACAGCCAGTCTGCACAACCATTGTTATTACAACTCTCCATAAACGTAACCAAACAACATAAATTATTCCATCTTAAAGCCATGTTGCAGCCAGAGGGCATGTACAATGGGTACATGCTTCTACAAAATTTGGTGCATAATGATATTAGGAAAATTTTGCTACTTGCACTATTATCCCAGCACCATCATCCAAATATCAAATACAAAATTCAAACCCCTTCCCCCAGGCCCCAAAACAATAACAATAACAATAATGCTATCTTGAAAGAAGGGGGTAGAGAGAATTCGAGCATACATCACCTGCCAGAGGCTATCAAACCCCCCCCCCCAACACGCACCCACGCGCGCGCACGCACACACACATTTGCCTTTCCTCAAACATTGTGTCATTTCGCAATGTAGCAACAAAAAAGAGACAGGGATATTTTCTCACAAGAAAGCCTGCAAACATAATTAATTTAGACTTCCTGAAGAAATCCCAAGAGAATAAGACATTGTGTCTAGGGAGACAACATTGACCCAACAATCACCATGGACAAACTAAAATCCAGGGTCAGCAAATCCAAGGATCATAATCTTTCCTTGTTTTGAATAACGAACAAATCATATAAATTAAAACTCTGAAGACTGTCCAAATCAGAACAAGAAAAAAGTATGATCCTGGCCACAACACCTCTCACCACATGGATGCATAACATTGTGCCATGCTGCCACCATATAGATTTATAAATGAGGCGCAAGAGTTCAACCACCATCTCCCCCCTCAATATAGGTCCAACCATCCAAGTGGCACAACCAAAATGCATGTTGGCTAGAATTTTCCACTTGTGTTATGTTCAACGAGTAATTTTACCAACCATACACTAAATTCAAGAATATCTAGATATAAGTCACCTCAATAAATAGGTTGCAGCCTTGCAGGTACAGGAGATACGTTTATCTTGATAAGTTTCAGTTGGGTCATACTACATTACACTTGAATCAATGTTCAATGCTACAATATGAAATGGGTCTGTATGTATGTATGAGGCCTTAGGTTACTTATTTCTAGAAACTAATATTAGGGGGAAGGCTAATTTGGATATTATTTTGTTTAGTTTACTTGGGGAATAAATTTAATTGTTTGTTAGGAAAAGTAGTAAACGTATAGAGCAACTTAGAATGCAAAAAGGATGAACAAAATAGATGAGAAATTGGGTGAGCTTTTAAGAATTCAATTGGGAGAGAATCAAGCCTCTCAAAAGCTTGAATATCCGTCACTTTTGCTGTTTCTACCGTTAGTAATCAATCAAAGTTCATCTTATTCCCTTAATTCTCCATTTTAGGACTATAATCTGCACAAGCTAAGTTGATTCTTAGCTTGATTTTCGAGATTTTTTTGAAAAAAAAAAAGAACTCTTTGCCATGGAGGTTTTGGATTGGTCGTTCTGTGGAAAAAAAAAACAATTAAACCGTTTGAGAAAAAAAACCACTGAATGGCCAATCCAAAATCCCACCTCACTTGCAGGGCCACTTTTTAAGCCAAATTTGAAAACCCAAACATCCCACCCAAGTCCCAAAACCAGAACATATCAAAGAGGCATCACCAATGAAGGGCTCAATCACAAGTGGGAGGGTGGCATTTCCTTGGAGCATGAGAGCAACTGGGAAACTCGTCCTGACTGCCGAGGTCGACCATTCTGCACCAACAATTAACCACCTTGAGGACAAGGTGGAAGTTTGGGGGCTGGTAATGCTAAGAACTACTATTAAGGAGAAGGGTAATTTAGATACGGTTTTTCTAACCTATGCACCTAGTGCAAGGTTAAGACTTATCTATTAAATAAATTTAATTAACTAAAATAGAATATCCTCTCGGCAATTATGCTCAATATATATTAATGACTATTTTGGTTTGATTAAAAGAAATGATAAATTATATATTAATAAGGAAAATAACTATTTAGCATACTTATAGGGAGGATATTCTATTTTAATTAATTAATTTGTTTAATAGATAAGCTTTAACCTTTGCAGTAGGTGCATAGGTTAGAAAAACCCATTTAGATATTATCTTCTTTAGTTTACTTAATAAATATAGAGCAACTTAGAATGTGAAAAAGATATTGAAAATAGATGACAAATTAGGTGAGCTCTTAAGAGTTGAATTGGGAGAGAATGAAGCCTCGTGAAAGCTTGAATATCAATTACTTTTTGCTGTTTTTACTGTTATTTATCAATCAAAGTTCATCTTCTTCCCTTCATTTCTCCATTTTAGCACTATAATCCGTGGAAGCCAAGTTAATTCTTAGCAGTTACCTAGATTTATAGTATCTACAACGATAGCAGGTGTTACTTGTTATATTTATTAGAATGCATCCTAAACCAGAGATGGTGTCACACAGATTTAATGGCCGTTTTCTTTACATGGAAGATTCATGAAAGAATATGAGTTGAGTGAGCAAAAGGGCTGGCATAACAGACCCCTAAACGGAGCTAGGGGCCTTAGACGATTAATCAGGAAAAAGATATACTATTGTATCGTTAGGCATTAGGAATCCAGTTCTTTACAAAACTTTGTGAATTGAGATCACTTGTGAAGTTGAAATACAGTAATTTCAGTATGATGCTAGATGCAATGCAAAACATGTATTCGAGGAAGAGAAGAGAATTTAGAAACCATCCACTTTTAGATTTGTATGCACCATTTTAGTTATTTTAGTTTATTCCCAAGTTCAACTTTTTAGGTTATTCTTTAGTGCTTAGTTTGTTATCCTTTTTTTTTTCTCCTATTTATCATTTCTTGGATCTTTGTATGTTTTTAATTTAGTTACATTTCTAGTTTACTCTTCGCCATCAGATGTCTTGTTTTAATGTTGTAAAATTACACAATCTGATTGCTAACTATTTTGTTATCAGAGCGAAGAAAATGTGGTAGCTCATCGATCCAGGATCAATTTAGCTCATCTATTATACACATTTCAGTCAGTTATTTGGCAGCAACTACTTCATAATATCAATTATTTACTCTCAGATCAGCAAGTGATAAAATCATGTATACTTCGGAAATTGTTGGCTTTCTTATGTTTTACTATATCTCTGTTATGATCATTTTGGGTTTTTATTGAAGTAAGATTGTGACTAAGTATGTTAGTAGCTTTAGGACTTTAGTTGCTCAGTTGATGTGGGACATAGGCAAATTATAGAGGCAATTCACTCGTTTTAATTATTCAGGTTTGAGAGTTGAGATATTAAATTTGCCTTGCATATTGCAACATATTTTCTGACTTTTCCTAAGTGAAAAGAAACTTACCATCCTTGTAGTGGCATGTATATCTAGTACAAATTCACTAACTAGGATTGTTTTTTTCTAAAAGAAAAGCCTAAACCCTTCAAGATAATTGAACTTGGAGATCTAGATGAGTGAAGATTTTCATGTTAAACAAAATGAAAAACACTAGGAGGAGAGTAAGAAAATAATCTTGTATTTCTTACACATCAATCTTAAAAATTGACAACAAAATTAACTGAGAATCAGAATTTCATTTATTCTCCCGTTTACTTATTTCTTAACCCAAGCTCCTAGCCTGCTCCCCCCCCCCCCCCCCGCGCAATTTTTCTCTTTCCTTGCATTTTCCGGTTTTTTACTCCCTTGTTCGACATTGATAGCTACTGGAGATAAAGGCTTAATAAAACATGGACAGGATTTGTATTCGAAAACTCTCTCCCAAAGCAAACACAAATGAACAGAAGAAAAAAAAAAGAGCTTACGTACCATCAAGATCTGACAGATTGTGCACCTTATTGGCCATGAATGACGGGGACCTTATGATAACAACATTTATGCCAGGTACAGACAAGGACCTTGAAACGTTTTTGTTAACAACACCTTTCTGCTCATCCAAAACTGAATTAGAGATTTATATTATATCAACATGTTTTGCTAACAAGCTAGTTTGAGAAACATGAAGAAGAATCAACAAGTCACAAAATCATAAAGAATTCATGGCAAGGGCACAAGAACCAAAAGCATTATTCAGAACCTAAGGGTGAAGATCATGACTTAACGAATGCATTGCAAGTACTCCCTCCGTTTCTTTTTAATTGTTACACTTACACTTTTCACGCATGCCAATGCAAAACTTTGAGTATATATATATATATATATATATATATAGAAGTGAGTTCACATGAGAATGCATACTTATATGAGAAATGAGAATAAATTTTACACGCTATAACTCTTATGAATAAGTGATGTAACTCTAATGAAAAAGTGATGTAACTCCAAAAACAAAATATTTGAAAAAAAAAATTCAAAAAAAAAACAAATTTTTTTTTGAATTCAAAATTTTTTAGAGGGTATAACTCTAATGAATAAGTGTTGTAACTCTAAACCAATCGTGTGGTTGAAATTCATTCTCATTTCTCATGTAAAGAGCATTCTCATGTGATCTTGCCTCTCTCTCTCTCTCTCTCTCTCTCTCTCTCTCTCTCTCTCTCTCTCTCTCTATATATATATATTATATATATATATATATATATATATATATATATATATATATTTGTATATATTTGTATATATTTGTATTTGTAAAAATTATTGTACTTACATATTAATAAAATACATACTAAGACGAATCTAACAAAATCTCATATGACTATTTTTATTCACGTATAAATCACAAACGAGGGTCAAGCGCAATATGTAAAATGTCAAAGTGTAACAATTAAAAAGAAACGGGGGTAGTATTATCTAGGGTGAGAAACCAACTTCCAGCACGAATTAAAGAAGCTTGACTATACAGTCAACTGCATGAAAACTAATTGACATTCATGTAGCAGACAAGCAGATAATAGAAAAAGGGAAATCCATTGAAAACCTACATATAATCTCTGGAATTCACTAGCAGTTCTTGCAGAAGCAGGAGTAGTAACTTCAGGAGATGGATCAAATGCAGGTCCAGGAAGGGAAGAACATCTCGTCCACCTGAATTTGGACAAGACCCTGGAAAAAGTTGGACTTCCCACAACTGCTCGTGAGTTTTGATTTAAGAGGAGACTTTCCTCACCTTTAACTGAATTAATTTTCTTCTTGAAGCTTAAACCACGTAAAAAACTTCCTGAAGATGATGCACCACATCTTGATGAAATTTGAGGGTTAAGTGACCCGTCACCACCTTGGATACTGGTAAATATCGCAGACTTTGTAGGAATCTGAAGAGAAAGATTTGGCATTTCTCGTTTGGAATCTGAAGTTGACTGTATTTCACTAACTGTTTGCACATCATTGGAATTAACCTACATGCACAACCCCTTTCAGTATAATTCCTAATCATCAACCATAACCTCATCACGCCATTAAATAATTCTTGAAACTGAAAGGACTTAGCATTATCAAACTTTACTTAGTAAATTGCCACGCCTAATCTACTAACATTACTACTAATCTGCTAAAAATTCGAATATTAATGGGTCCTTATTCTTTATCATTGTGAGTTTCCAAAGTTCATGTTCTTTTCTGCTAAAACAAAAGTTTCACTATAAAATTAATTTCCAAATTTCGTTATGAGTTTTCATATTTAAGAAACCTTAATTGTATCAAAATATATATTCCTATCCAACAACAAAAAAAAAACTTATATATATATATATATATATATATATATATAGGAATAGGATCTTGTGAAAACCACTCTCAGGCTGAAAACTGAAAACAAAAAATCCACACCCTTGATTTTTTATCACGCGGCCAACAATTTTTTGGTTAAAAATCAAACTATTTTATCTTTCCTCCCTTCTTTCATAGATTCACTTTTTCACTCTCTCTCCTCACCTGCTCGTCTCTCTCTCTCCCCACTCTTCTTCAACTAGATTTCACCATTGTTATCATTTCACGCTCAACTCTTTTTTCTCATTTCACCTTCCTCTATTAAAAAAATCTCTTTTTCTCTCTCCTAATCACAACAATGGCGATATTCTCATATTAGGAAGATGAAGAATCCAACCACAATGAAAAGAGAAGCAACCTCTGAATAAATTTTCAGCTACTTTCGTTCCTTCGAATCTGCTATTTTCGTTTGATTTTTTTGCTATGAGCAGACTACTTCGAACAAATTTTCAAGAAAATTTGAGGATTTTGGTTTTTGTAGCACAAAATGTGATGTAATTGGAGATTATCTACCAACCGTCACTTATTTTGGTATAATTTTGATTTTATCTCTCTTCTATTTGGCTTAGATTAGTGTATTCTTTTGGATTGGAATTGTTGATTAGGAGAGAGAATTGCTGCACTTAACATATCAGGTGATAATGCAAACTCTGTGTGGGATGAAGTTGCAAGTACTCGAAGGAACGATTGTGATTAGTTACTGTGATTAGAAGAGAGAAAAGAGATTTTTTGGTTATCTTGTCTTCATTGTTGTGATAACCAAATTGATGGTTTATGCAAGTACTGGAAGGAACAATGGTGAAGACAAGATAACCAAATTAATACAATTAGTTACTGTGGATCGAAATATTGAAAATAAAGCATATTATACATGTGTTGTTGGAGGCACAGCTGCTCAAACTTGCTGTACAGGACTTGATTGCGTACAAGTTCAAGCAGGTGTTTTTCAATGTGTAATGGACTATTCTTATGGATTTTTATTGGATTGCTCAATTTTGGATTCATATTAGATGTTTTTTTTAGGCTATTAACATTCATTTTTCTTGATTTTTCTTTTATTCTTGTTAAATGTTATTTACTTTTCAATAGCTCGAATATTGAAAATAAAGCATACTCTTCTAATCTTCTAATTGTAATTGTCAAATTACGTGATTGTTGTCGGTGATTTGATTTTTGACTTGTGAATTTTTGGTGGATTTTGGTGTAGATTTGTTGAAAACTTAAAAGTTACCCTATATCAAGTTTTTTATTAGTTTCCAAAGTATTGTTATTAGTTGCTGTTTTAAAACTATTTGTTACCCCCTTCTCACTAACACATATTTGGCGAAATTCATACAAAGTATATTGTTATTAGTTGCCAAAGTATTGTGATTAGTTGCTGTTTTAAAGCTATTTGTTACCCCCCTCTCACTAACATATATTTCAAGGTAAAAAGTTACCTTAAAAGTGGTAATAGTTACTCTTATAATAAATAAAGTTACCCTTGAAATATATAGAACTATCCTTAATATAATAAAGTTACCCCAAAACTGACAAAAGTTACCCTAAAAGTGTTAAAAGTTACCCTAAAGAGGTTAAAAGTTACTTTGTTTTCAGTTTTCAACCTAAGAGTGGTTTTCAGCGGATCCTTCCCCTATATATATATTACCTCTGTTTTTATTTAGTTGCAACACTTTCTACTTTTAGGTGTTTTTTATTAGTTGCAACATTTCCCTTTTTAAGAAAGCTTTTGGGATAATTTGTCTATATTACCCTCTCTCTCTCTCCCCCCATTTAATTAAAGTACTAGTAGTAGGGGCAAGTGGGTCAATTATACTCACTTTTCTCATTTCTTAAAGTTTGTGCAAAAAGGTGAATGTTGCAACTAAATAAAAACAGAGGTAGTGTATATATATATATATATATATATATATATAAATAGGAATGAGATCTCGTGAAAACTATCTTTAGGCTGAAAACTGAAAATAAGGGTAATTTTTAACCCCTTTAGGGTAACTTTTAACACTTTTAGGATAACTTTTGCCAGTTTTGGGGTAACTTCATTATATTAAGGGTAGTTGTATATATTTGAAGGATAACTTTTTATTATAAGACTAAATATTACCACTTTTAGGATAATTTTTACCGTTTTTAGGCTAACTTTTAGCAATTTTAGGGTAATTTCAAATATATTTCAAGGGTAACTTTATGCACTTTTAGGGTAACTTTATATTGCGTGTTTATGAAATCTTATGGTTACATTACTTGGATGTTGTTGCTTTCTCTGATGTAAAACTGATAATTTTAATTTTCCTAATCTTTCGTTTCATGTGGTATTGTCTACTTTTTACTTTTGGTGTTCTCTCTGTTATTTTTATCTTGTTCATTATGGTGTAGCATACTCTGTTTTTATTAGTTTCCAAAAATTGTTATTAGTTGCTGTATTAAAGCTCTTTGTTACCCCCTCTCACTAACATATATTTGGCGAAATTCATACAACCTATTAGCTCAATTGGCAAAACATTGTGTAAGACACAACGATGTAGGTTCGAATCCTTCATAGGTTTAACTATAATCAAAGTTAAAATAAGTTACCCTTAAAATCTAAAAAGTTGTCCTAAAAATGGTAAAAGTTACCCTAAAAGTGGTAATAGTTACTCTTATAATAAATAAAGTTACCCTTGAAATATATAGAACTACAAATATAATAAAGTTACCCTAAAACTGACAAAAGTTACCCTAAAAGTGTTAAAAGTTACCCCAAAGGGCTTAAAAGTTACCTTGTTTTCAGTTTTCAGATTAAGAGCTGTTTTCAGCGGATCCTACCCCTATATATATATATATATATATATGTATATATATATATATATGTATATATATATATATGTATATATATATATATACATATATATATATATATACATATATATATATATATACATATATATATATATATATATACATATATATATATATATATAGCTAATCTCAAGCCTTATATGCAACTTGTTCCATACCACTTTATAAAAAAAAAAATATTGGGCATCAAAACCATAAAGTGAAAGCTAGCATTATATTGAGCATGCAATAAATTTCAGGATTTTCAAAAATTTGTGTAAGACTAAATCTGATCTGCAACACTTTTTTTTCTTTTAATTTTTTTCGCTATTGAAACAACAAAATCAATTCGACCCAACTACAAATGATATCAATATAATTGTTAACCAGTTAACATATATTATTTGAACTTCATATAACAAATTTATTCAATCACCAATAATTCTACAATCAGATGATCATCTATTTAACACAATGAAACAAAACTTTCAAATAAAAAAGTCTAAAACTAAAAAAGAGAGAAAAAAAACCTGTTCGTGATCCCGCTGAATAATTGAAACACAGACTTGCTGAGATGGTTGCATAATCTACCGCTCTTCAATACTATACTATGGAGTATGGACAGACGGAACAAATAAAAAGAAAAAGGAAAGGGAGAGAAATTGAGAGAGAGAAAGAAAGGAGAAAAGGGACAAATATACAACAGCTTGGAAATTTGTCTAAACTGGATACGCTTTCCTTGCTGCTTCAGTATAAACAGTCAAAAAGAGTCGTCGGGAGAAAAACTTAGGGACTCTTGTGCCTTGCCGGTAAGGCGGCAACATATAAGGAGGGGGGCGGGCCTAAGATTATCGAGTCTTGTTCAATTTCTCAAATTTGCGCTAACAGTCCATAAGTAAGTGCTCCAACATATTATTCTACTGAGCTATCACCTCTCCTTCCCTTTAACGTGTATTTAAAGTAAGTACACAAATTTGTCAACCAAAAAAATATCAATGAACTATAATGATTCGGTACTAAACTATAAAATTGAGGATTAAATGAACTTATCTCTTCAACTTCTATATTGAGTATACTAGTTGAATTTCAAAAGAAAAAAATTAACTCAATTAGGCATATATTATATTAACGATTTTTTCACCAGGTATCTCTGTGGTTTTTCAAAATTCATGGGGTACCCCTGCTTTTTAAAAAATGCACCAGGTACCCTTACTATTTCAATAAATTCACGAAATGCCCTTACTATTTCAATAAGGGTACCTGGTGCATTTTTTAAAAAGCAGGGGTACCCCATAAATTTTAAAAAACCACAGGGATACCTGGTGAAAAAACTGTTAATACAATAAATGCCTAATTTAGATTCTTGTTCAACATTTTTTATTCGGATATTTCACCATATTTTTTGGTGGTATATCCTCCAATTTTTTAAAATTATACCCCTCGATTTATTTAAAATTCACTATATCCCCTTAATGACTAATGATAGTCAATTGCTTTAGTCATTAACCCTGATTATGTTACTAAACTATAATCTATCTAACCTATTAATTTTAATTGACTACCAATGAAACCTGAACTATGTACCTTTTATCTCTCTTCCTCCATAACAATCTTCCCACTTCTATAGTCACAACTGATGTTTCGATGGTAGTATTTTGGTAAATGGGTCAAATAAGAGTTAATTTGGGTGTAATAGCAAAATTTAGGGTTAATGATAAAAATAGTTGATAGTTGTTAGTCTTTAAGAGCCTATGGTGAATGTAGAAGCATTGAGGGGTATATGGTTCTGACACAAAATCGTGTCTCCTCATTTGTAACACCCCCAAAATCCATACACGTCTACGACTACGTCGCATCGACTTTGGGAATGTTACCATCGCGATGAAACACAAGTCTTATTAAAAAGGAATGTTTAATCAAATCATTGTCTCAAAACTGAAATGCAGCGGAAACAAAAATGTAACTACAACTCGAGAATCATCAACGACCCCTTTTATTCAAACCACAAACTAATTAAGTAAATCATACTATTTATAATGTTTAATCAAAAAGCTTTAAAGTTCCAAGACTAAAGACTATTCCCCGTATGCTCAGTATCATGCAGCAGCACCAGTACACCTAGTCTGCTCTCCATTGTAGCATCAATGGTTCATCACAGGTCAACAAACGCAATAACACACCATCAGCTATGCTGATTTCATAAGTAAACCATTGAATGCATACAAACATAAACAAAGCAATAATGATCATTCCTAGATATGATCCTACAATAAAATTACATCCTTTACTTTTTATTTAGTTGGCAGTGAACGGGCACCGTCATCTTACTAGAATCATACGGGCTACTTAATCCTTAATAGAAAACTTGGTCTATTAGATGAAATGCAAATACGGTTTCGTTCCGTCTCACATCCATCACCTTAGTATGCATACCCCCTAGATCGTACGAAACCTTCCGCCTACTTGAGTTACCAAAATTTATAAGGACACTACTATCGTCACAGTAGGCCTGCGTAGGAGTGTAGAACAAGTCCCACACTCCCCACATTGTTCATCACTTGTAGGGAGTCCAACTACAAGTTTATTGCCATAGTCCATTCTTAGTACTGTCCATTCATACCACAATAACATAGAATCATTTAACATGTTTTCTTAGATACAGTACTCAAATCTTTTCTTCTTGTAACATTCTTGTTACACCATGGATCAAACGATACAAATCCAATACTCATGCTTATGATACGATAGAATTACGCATTATAATGCCACATTTCGATTTTCAATCATAATCATGTTACCAAATAATCTCATCATTCATAGTTGTTCCCTATCATGATTCTAGGTTCCGATAGACTAAATCACAACCTAACATGATAGTTCCAGGATGTTTTTCCTGAAGAAATATCTGGTATGCCTCCAAGGAGAGATGTAGAGTTCACTGTCGATCTAGTGCCAGGGACTGAACCTATCTCGAAAGCCCCATACCGAATGGCTCCAGCAGAAATGAACGAGTTGAAAAACCAATTGGAAGAACTACTCGGTAAAGGGTATATTAGACCTAATATGTCACCATGGGGAGCTCCCGTTTTATTTGTGAAGAAGAATTATGGTAGTTTGAGATTGTGTATAGACTACTGCGAGTTGAACAACGTCACTGTGAAAAACAAATATCCGTTACCTAGGATTGATGACTTGTTTGACCAACTTAAGGGTGCAGGGATGTTCTCAAAAATAGGCTTAAGGTCAGGTTACCATCAATTGAGGGTTGTTGATCACGATATACCTAAGACTGCCTTCAGGACTAGATATGGTCACTATGAGTTTACAGTCATGCCTTTTGGGTTAACTAATGCACCTGCTATTTTCATGGACCTCGTGAATAGGATTTTTCGACCCTACCTCGATAAATTTGTCATTGTGTTCATCGACGATGTACTGATCTATTCTAGGAGCAAAAAGGAACATGAGGGTCATCTGAGGGTTATTTTACAGGCACTTAGGGACAACCAACTATATGCAAAGTTTTCGAAGTGTGAACTTTGGTTGGAAAGAGTGTCATTTTTTGGGTCATTTCGTCTCCAAGGAGGGTGTGTCAGTAGATCCTGCAAAGATTAAAGCCGTGAGTGAATGGCCTACCCCAAAGAATGTCACAGATATAAAGAGTTTCTTGGGTTTCGCCAGTTACTATAGGAGGTTTGTGAAAGACTTCTCCAAAATAGCAAAGCCCATGACCAACTTAATGAAGAAGGATTGTAGGTTTAACTGGAATGAGGACAGTGAGAAAGCCTTTCAAACGCTCAAGGAGAGGTTAACCTCAGCACCTGTCCTAACCTTGCCTAACGGGAATGAGGGATATGATGTGTATAATGATGCGTCCAAGAATGGGTTGGGTTGTGTTCTAATGCAAAATGGGAAGGTCGTAACTTATGCGTCCCGTCAATTGAAGCCATATGAAGTTAACTACCCGACATACGACCTAGAATTGGGCGCAATAGTATTTGCTTTGAAAATATGGAGACATTACTTTTACTGGGTGACCTGTCGAATCTTCACTGATCATAAAAGCCTTAAGTACATCTTAACCCAGAAAGACCTTAATATGAGACAACGCAGATGGTTAGAGCTCATTAAGGACTATGATTTAGACATTCAGTACCATGAGGGTAAAGCAAATGTTGTTGCTGATGCGTTAAGTCGCAAGTCTAGCCATAGCCTGAATACCTTGGTGGTTGCCGACAAACTTTGAGAGGAATTTTCTAAACTCCAGATAGAGTTGGTTCATGAAGGGGAGGTAGAAAAATTGATGAGTGCCCTAACCATCTAGCCCAACTTTCTAGACGAAATAAGAGAGAGTCAACCCGGGGATATGAAACTTGAGCGAATCAAAGAAAAGCTTAAAGAGGGCAAAGCAGAAGGGTTTGAGATCCATGAAGATGGAAGTATACGATATAAGGGTAGGTGGTGTGTACCAAAAAAATGTGAGGGGTTGAAACAGAAGATAATGAGTGAGGGTCATGACACGAATTATTCCGTCCATCCAGGGGCGGATAAGTTGTATAAGGACCTCGAGAAGATGTTTTGGTGGCCTGGGATGAAAAGGGAAGTAGCTGAGTTTGTTTTCAAATGTCTAACGTGTCAGAAAGTCAAAAGTGAACACAAGAGACCTCAAGGAAAGATTCAACCTCTAGATGATCCAACATGGAAGTGGGATTCAATATCCATAGACTTCGTTGTAGCCTTACATAGGAGTCCGGGAGGCAATAATACTATATGGGTAATAGTGGACAGACTAACCAAGACCACGAGATTCATACCTATGAAAGACACGTGGAGTATGGAAGACTTAGCTAAAGCTTATGTTAAAAATTTCATTCGATTGCATGGAGTACCCACGAGTATAGTATCAGATAGAGATTAATTAATTTGTAATTTAAGTAAATTATTAATTAATTAAGTTTGTATAATTAGTTTAAGTTGTTAATTTGATTTAAGTTGTTAATCTAATACCAGTTTTGTAACAACCCCAAAATCCATACACGTCTACGACTTTGTGAATGTTAACGCCGCGATGAAGCGTAAGGCTTATTAAAAAGGAATGTTAAATCAAATCATTGTCTCAAAACTAAAATGCAGCGGAAATAAAAATGCAACTACAACTCGGGAATCATCAACGACCCCTTTTACTCAAACCACAAACTAATTAAGTAAATCATAATAGTCTTATCATGCTTAATTAAAAAGCTTTAAAGTTCCAAGATTAAGGACTATCCCCCGTATGCTCAGTATCATGCAGCAGCACCAGTACACCTAGTCTGCTCCCGACTGTAGCATCAATGGTTCATCAGAGGTCAACAAACACACAATAACACACCATCAGCTATGCTGAGTTCATAAGTAAATCATTGAATGCATACAAACATAAACAAAGCAATAATGATCATTCCTAGACATGATCCTACAATAACATTACATCCTTTACTTTTTATTTAGTTAGCAGCGAACGGACACCGTCATCTTACTAGAATAATACGGGCTACTTAATCCTTAATAGACAACTTGGTCTATTAATTAGATGAAATCCAAATACGGTTTCGTTCCGTCTCACATCCATTACCTTAGTATACATACTCCCAAGATCGTACGGAACCTTCCGCCTACTTGAGTTATCAAAATTTATAAGGACACTACTGTTGTCACAGTAGGCTTGCTTAGGAGTGTAGAACAAGTCCCACACTCCCCCCATTGTTCATTACTTGTAGGGACTCCAACTACAAGTTTATCGCCATAGTCCATTCTTAGTACTGTCCATTCATACCATAATAACATAGAATCATTTAACATGTTTTCTTAGATACAATACTCAAATCTTTTCTTCTTGTAACATTCTTGTTACACCATGGATCAAATGATACAAATCCAATACTCATGCTTATGATACGATAGAATTACGCATTACAATGCCACATATCGATTTCCAATCATAATCATGTTACCAAACAATCTCAACATTCACAGTTGTTCCCTATCATGATTCTAGGTTCCGATAAACTAAATCACAACCTAACATGATACTAATGATTGCAACTGAACTGGTACGCGTACGTAACTTGTAACGAAGAATTTTCGCTGCCTAAACAAACGTTCCGCTTATGAAATTGGGACTTAAACGAGTAAGGGAATACTTCAGTGCTACGTCCTTGGTAATATTGTCAAATAATACGTGACTAACTATATCGACTTAGTAATTCAAAGTATAAACAATAACTACTCTCGATGTTTATTAACTTTCTTTTCTTTCCTAACTCTATTAAACTTAGCGTCTTTTAAGAGCCAATATTAGTGAGCAAAACTGATTTGAATAACAAGGTCATTATAACGCACGTTTTAACTAATAATCAATAATCTACTTTCTCGACTTTACACCTTACTTACTTACAAAACCTTAAATCAAATTTACAACTTAAATTAGATTAACAACTTAAACTAATTATACAAACTTAATTATTTCGTAATTTACTTAAATTACAAATTAATTAACTTACAACTTAATATATTAGAAAAACAGATTATACAATATTAAACTAATATAATATCATATTATGCATATTAGGTTTTTATACCACTTAATCTCGCCAGCGTTAAACACCGGCAACTGAATTCCCGCAGCCCTCGCTCGCGCACCGTACGCACGACACACCACGGGTCTCGGCCCTCGCGTGACTCACACACCACAGCAGCGACGCTGCTTCGCACCACCACAGCCGGATTCGTCGCACAGCGCGACTTCGCCTGACTAACCACCCTCGAGCACCGCTCGCTCGCACAACCCTCGAGCACCGCTCACTTGCACACACGTCGCACAATCCGCCTCTTCGCACAACAACACATTCACACCACCCTTCGCACGCTCGCACAACCCTCGTCACTAACGCTCGACTCGCTCGCACAACTCCACGTCGCGCACCGCACACCCAACACTCTCGCACGTTGTCCCTCACCGTCGAAGGTATGAGGCTCAGAGAGAAAAACGGCGAGAGAGAAGAGAGAATTTGAGAGAGAGAGAGAGAGAGAGAGAGGAGAGAGAGAGAGGGGAAAACAGCTGGGAGAGAGAAATTGAGAGAGAAGAGAGAGAGATGGCTGAGAGGGAGAGAGAATTAGGGTTTCTTTTCTTTTTTTCTGATTTTTTTATTCTTATTCTCTCCTATTTATAGTATGGCAACCCTAAGTCTAGTAGGACTCGGTTTAATTTATTTATTCCGAAATTAAAGTAAACCGAACAACAATAGAATTACGTTATAGTTGTAAGTGTACTCAGACTGTATTATTATTATTTTATTATTTTATTTGTAAATAATACTAAAATACCTTTCAATTGTATTCTTTATATTTTCTTATTTATAAAGAAATAACTATAAAAATACGGAGTATTACATCATTGGTGGTTGTTGTTGCTCTCATTAGCAGGCTTACTATAGCTTAGCTTCTTTGACCGTTTTGCGATCCTATAGGCTTCTACCCTTGGTTGTCTAATTGATTGTACCCAGACCTTCCGTGACTACCACTTCCATTACCACCATTCCACATTTTCTTCTGCTTGGTGAAGCACTCATATTCTCTATACAATTTGTTCTAACAGTAATGACAGGTCACTAGTTCCCCTTTATAATCTCTACCAAGGTAATTCTTGTTACACCTCTTGCAGTTGTGTAACACCCTGATAATTCTCTCTTTTCCAAAATACCTTTTTAATATAAAACTTAGAGCATTCTCAAAGCATTATCACCCGTGTGATAACGTATCGGCTTATTCAGAATTTTGCAGCGGAAAACATAATAACTAACTTTAGAATTAATATTTAATTAACAACAAAGTCAACATCAAAAGTCAACCAACAACATCAACGTTAATTTGAAACAAAACCAACTATGAAGTATATAAACTAATGTACGATAAATAACAAATATACACTAGTAGAAAAAAGCTCAAGTGCTCCGGTTAAAAACCCCTCAAATGCTTCGTATTTGACCTGTAGCATACGTCATACGAGCATTTGAGCATTTCGCAAATGCTTTGGTTATCAACCGGAGCATTTGTTTCCTCAAATGCTCCGGTTGTGTTAAAAACCGGAGCATTTGAGCTTTTTTACACGAGTAAAATACCACAAATGCTCCGGTTGTTTAAGAAAATCGGAGCATTTGTTGCACAAATGCTCCGATTTGCTTAAACAACCGGAGAATTTGTGTATTTTATATAGTAAAAAAAAAAGTTTCAGCTACTGCTAGCATGCGTGCCGCTAGCGTATGACACTATTACACTAGTGCAGCAAACCAGCAGTACACAACATGTTCATTTCAGGAGCAACACTCACCAATCTAACATACACTCTTTGTGCCCTTCCATTCAACCACCACACACCTCATGTTCCTCTCATTTACATAATATACAAAAAACACACACGAAAATCATACAACCAACACATTCAAATTATTATTATCATTAAAATGAAATAAGTGTATATTAGTTACAAAACAAGTGTAAATTCGAGTTACAAAATATAATCAACCTGCTAAAACTTTTGGCTATGTTGTCATTGTCATTAATTTCATGTGCCTTCAATTTCAAGGATATCAGAATTTGAAAAAGATATAGGCGTCAGGCACATGAAATAACATAATATTATCATTACAAGACTCAGATACTGACATCGATACATCAGCAGGGTCGTTAACATTGTAATAAGGGAAGAAGGCTCCCAGAAATGAAAGTGTCCCAACTGCCACAACTGTTTTAGCTCTTGTGAAAAATGTGGAAATCAAGAAAGAAAGTGTTATTGTGCTCAACCCAAAGAGAAAGAAGTACACAAACACCAGTGATTTATCACTGTACTAAAAAAGAGAGCACATGGTGAATACTGTGATGATCCCGGAAGAGACTGCAAACTGCATACGGGGAACCACAATTAGTCATGTCATCAAAATCGCGATACAGAAAACAAGCAAACTAAGCAACCAGTAAAGACCTGACTAGCTGAACATGTCATTTACAGCCAAGCTAACTCCCCATGAGAATTTGCCAACGAGCTGAGAAGCTAAAGTACTACGACACCAGCCCCCAATAAATACCTTATCGGACACTTGATCCCCTAAGATCCTATCATTTCTCTCCTACCAAATACGCCGCAAAATAGCAAAGAATACTACCTAATACTGTGCGTGCAATGTATATATGCCCCATATGCCTCTAGGAACCCATTAAACAATAAACATTAAAATGCAGAAGATACTCCAAGATCATAACAACTACACTTGAATCAGAAGACGCTATAACAAAAATATAATTCCTCAAAGTACTCCAATACAAAAAAAACAAGCAGCACCAGGGAAGTAGAGCACCTTTACATCAAGGAAACAACAAGCAACATTGAGGCTTTAACAGAAAAGAAGAAAAGCATGCAGCTTGAGCACATACATTCCCTGCAAAACCATGAGGAAGCCCAATTTCTACAAACTTACTTTATTTTCAACAATACTTCTCCCTTCCACGTACCACTTCTAAATTATAATCAATCCATAACCGAATCTATAAAGAAAATAAGGATTTCAACCTCAATTCTTGGTATAAGGCTTTAGTCCCTTCCCCTTGTCATGGTCTTACCCTAATCAATGAAGAATATGAACCCCAACGGGAAGCATGTCCATGGGTACTCATTATCAGCAGGAAGAACTCCTATTTCCGACACCATCTAGCATGACGAGTCATGCTAAATTTGCTAAAACATGCTCTTGAGGAAAACCATCCAACCAAGTGTTAACACTCTATATTAGGTCACTGAATATGTTGTAACAAGTCCTAAACATCAAATAAAAGAAGCAAACCTAATTAAAAATACATATGATGCTCCGGTTGTTTAGGCCCCAAATGCTCCGTATTTAACGCATAGCAGACGTCATACGATCATTTGAGCATTTTACAAATGCTCCGGTTTACAACCGGAGCATTATTTTTTTCCTTAACAACCGGAGCATTTGAGCTTTTCTTATAAAAAAAATCAGACATGCTACCGCTGCTGGCCAGCAGCATGAGTAACATGTCTTCAAGCCAAGAAACTAACGAGTACCCACTACACATAACCTTGAAACACATATACTTAATACAACCATTTCCAATTCCACAAAGTTAATATTTTTACTTAGTTGATACAACAAGTACAACCATTTCCAATTCCACAAAGTTAATATTTTTACTTAGTTGATACAACAAGAAGCCATCTCTCATTCCACAAAGTTAATAGCCATTTCTAATTGATGGCACTGTGCTCATAATTTTAGCAATTACCTTGCCCTGACTTTGTAAAGCATGGGAATAGCCACTAAAGCTAAAAGCTTCCATAGTTCATATAATACAAAGGCGTAACAAGTGCAACTTTTGAATTGAGATACATCTGAAACATTGAAGGTCCCAAACATCCTGAGGTACTTCTGTCATATTCAGTATGTCCTAGAAAAAGAGAACATTAGCTGCTTACTGCAACAGTTCAGGTTTACAGATCTCTATCAAGCATTAACAACCAATAACACCATGCTTAAGTCTTAAGAGTTATCAGAGTTGAAATAAGATTATTAAATATAAAATAGGCGAGGTAAACACACATGGGAGACCATATCCCCAAGCAGTCCAAAAGCAGCATCATCCATAATTCTTAAGAGACAAAAGACACTTCCTGATAGACTTCTCCAAAAGAAAACAAAAAGAGGTGAACTTATAATAAAAAGTTGGTCAGAAACTTGCCACCAAAATTTCAATAACTTGACTTATCTTTGTAGTCGACATAACAAAAAAACAACTTACATAATAGAAATTTATAGGGGGGATTGGAAGAAATGAAATCTGGTTCATCAGCATGCATTTAGTAATTAGTAACTACTCTTTTAGCATCAGTAACTACTCTTTAATAACTACTCACATCCCATAACAAAAATGCACTACTAAAACATCTTCCTCCATATCAACTTATACTCGCACATCTCTTATTCCTTACTAATTTCTTTCACAACACATTTACCTATGAACTTCAAGGTAACTAGCAAAATAGTATGTGAGCTTTCGAAATAGGTATTACAACGGAGGAGATATTGCTAAATTTAGGGAACCCATGGACAAGGCAGCTCCAAACTGTTTGCCAACCACGAGTAATCTGCCAAATTGAATGAAACCATTCACCAATTACCAACAATGGATAGAGACAGAATGAGGCAAGAGGTAAAAAAATGCTAGCCACTACTTATATTCCAAAATCATTGTCTCACAAAAGAAATCAAATCTCGAGTTTTAGTTGTCTATACCCCGCCCTACATTAAAAATCCGAGTATGAAATCTTTTAGTGATGTTTCATGGGGTCGCGGACAAATTTCTTCAGTTTAATCTTCCTTTAGAAGTTATGATAACCATAGTAAGTTCGCTTATATTTTCCTTATTATTCAATTTCCTAATATTACGTGGTTATGTTGTAGGAAGTAACTATTTTCTACATTAGTTTCGCTTTTAAATTGGACTTAATTGTTATGCTTCTCTCAGTTGATTGATCAAAATTTCAATGAGGATTATATGATTTTTTTTTTGGAAAATCTCCAATCTCGATCAGAGAGAGAGATAGAGAGGAAGCAGCTAAAAAAAAATAGCAAATGTACATGAGGGTTTGTCATATTTTTCAATTTTCATTATATACCTTGGTTGAGATTGAGGATGACTTCAGCATGCCCTTCTCCATAGACACAAAGGGTAAAAGTAGCAAAAAGAGTTGATGTAGGCTCCTTCAGACATGGGAAGAAGTATTAGAGAAGTTAGGATTTTACATATAAAAAAATGAGGAAGAACACAAATGTACATCCTGAAATAAGGCTAAGTAGAAGTTCCAAGAAAGATACAAGGTTTACACTTAAAAACAGTTCGAAACAACAAGACAATATTTCTATGTGCAGCATACCGCAATGTCCAAAGCAAACCGTCATAAGCATGCTCCACAACAGCATCAGACAAGATTCTACAGAATAGCAGAGTTACAATGAGCAGAAGAACAAATAATCAACATCCTTGCAATGTCTAAGCAAAAGAGCAATTAAGAAGCCATGACAAGACTGACAACAACAACAACAACCCACGTATGAGGCACTGACAGCAACAGTCCAAGTATTTTGATATTGATGCACTTAAAATTATTTAAGTTGAGGCTTTAATTTAGGATTTGTAAGTGGCTACACAAGAGAACAAAGGAGTCAGGACAAGGCACCTGGTATATAGTCAGTGGTTAATTAGTACAACAGGGAGT